>NC_072425.2:7578000-8209500 GCF_028878055.3 Symphalangus syndactylus
TACTTAGGAGACTGAGGTAGGAGGATTGCTTGAGTCCAGGAGGTCGAGGCTGCAGTGAGCCATGATCACGCCACTGTACTCCAACCTGGGTGACAGTGAGACCCTGTCTCAAAAAAAAAAAAAAAAAAAAAAAAACCCCAAGAAATCTCGGCTAGGCGTGGTGCCTCACGTCCGTAATCCCAGCACTTTAGAAGGCTGATGTGGGAGGATCGCTTCAGCCCACGAGTTCAAGGTCAGCCTGAGCAACATAGCCAGACCCCATCTCTACAAAAAAAAAATTTTTTAATTAGCCCAAGTGTGGTGGCATGTGCCTGTGGTCCCAGCTACTCAGGAAGATCGCTTTAGCTCAGAAGGTCAAAGCTGCAGTGGGCCGTGATCACGCCACTACACTCCAGCCTGTGCAACAGAACGAGACCCTGTCACTTAAAAAAGAATAAAAAGAAAAAAAGCCGGGCTCGGTGGCTCACGCCTGTAATCCCAGCACTTTGGGAGGCAGAGGCAGGTGGATCACGAGTTCAGGAGATCATCGAGACCATCCTGGCTAACACAGTGAAACCCCGTCTCTATTAAAATATAAAAAATTAGCCGGGCTTGGTGGCACGCGTCTGTAGTCCCAGCTACTCGGGAGGCTGAGGCAGGAGAATCGCTTCAACCCAGAAGGTAGAAGTTGCAATAAGCTGAGATTGCGCCACTGCACTCCAGCCTGGGTGACAGAGCAAGACTCCGTCTCAAAAAAAAAACAGAAAAAAAAAAAGGGCCAGGCAGAGTGACTCGTGCCTATAATCCCAGCAATTTGGGAAGCCAGCCGGGTGCAGTGGCTCACGCCTGTAATCCCAGCACTTTGGGAGGCCGAGGTGGGTGGATCACAAGGTCAGATCGAGACCATCCTGGCTAACACGGTGAAACCCCGTCTCTACTAAAAATACAAAAAATTAGCCGGGCGTGATGGCGGGCGCCCGTAGTCCCAGCTACTCGGGAGGCTGAGGCAAGAGAATGGCGTGAACCCGGGAGGTGGAGGTTGCAGTGAGCCGAGATTGTGCCATTGCACTCCAGCCTGGGTGACAGAGCGAGACTCTGTCTCAAAAAAAAAAAAAAAAAAAAAATTGGGAAGCCAAGGCAGGCGTATCACTTGAGCTCAGAAGTTCGAGACCAGCCTGGCAAACATGATGATACTAAAACTACAAAAATTAGCTGGGCATGATGGCACATGCCTATAATCCCAGCTACTGGGGTGGCTGAGGCAGAAGAATAGCTTGAACCTGGGAGGCAGAGGCTGCAGCGAACTGAGATCACACCATTGCACTTCAGCCTGGGTGATGAGAGTCAAACTCTCCTCTCAAAAAAAAACAGACAAAAAGGGCCAGGTGCAGTGGCTCACATCTGTAATCCCAGCATTTTGGGAGGCTGAGACAGGTAGATCATGGGACCAGGAGATAGAGACCATCCTGGCTAACACAGTGAAATGCCGGCTCTACTAAAAATACAAAAAATTAGCCAGGCATGGTGGAGGGCGCCTGTAGTCCCAGCTACTTGGGAGACTGAGGCAGGAGAATGGAGTGAACCTGGGAGGCGGAGCTTGCAGGGAGCCAAGATCACGCCACTGCACTCCAGCCTGGGTAACAGAGCAAGACTCCATCTCAAAAAAAAAAAAAAAAAAAGTAGGGGAGAGGAAATGCTGTAACTTCACATCAGGGGCCCTTCTGCAGATTTTAAATGTTGTCCATAAATCACTTTAACGAAAAGTAAAATACAAACAGAAAAACAACCAACTTTCTTTCCAGCACCTGTACAAGCCAGCCCTCCCCCACCACCCAGCCAAGAAGCAGAACCACCCAACCATTCACAGGGCAGCAGAGTGCTGATCCCCAGCAGCTGAAGGGGCTAGCCATGGCATCCCCATGCCCCACCCTGCACACGGCCTGTCCCCTCACCTCGCCCTGGCGCCTGGTCTTGGGGGAAGGACTGAAGAAGTTGTGCAGGACAGAGAGCTCTGTACTGAAGAGAGCGCTCTCCTTCTCCAGGATGTACTGCTTCAGCAGTGGGGAAACCTCGTCCCCAAAGAGGGCCTGGTTGTCTTGCCAGATCTGCCGCTTCACCTCCACAGCGCAGGCTCGATACAGCTCCTTGTCAGCCATAACTAGCTTCAGTTTTTTCTCAGGAACCTACATGACACCACAGGCTGCCTGTGAGTGGCACCTGTGTCCCTGGGTCTCCTTCAAGACAAGCCCATAGGCCTCAGCCCCCCAGAGACGACCTCGAGTAAGCCCCACCCCACAGGGCACCTATGACTGGTTCCCCGGCCCCAGCAGGTTCAGGCAGACATGCTAAATATCAACAGCTCTTTCCTAGGAGGGGCCCCACACCCCAACTCCAGTGCTAAGGTTCAGTCTCCACGTGGCTCATGTGGGAGAAGTCAGCACAGAGCTCACCATGGACAGCACTCGGGCAGGCAGCATAGGAAGCTCCCGAAACTAGGCGGCCACCGGAACTTCCACTAACCAAGGGCATGAGGGTGGGCGGACGGTCCAAGCCATCAGGGTTAGGGTTAGGGCCCTACCTTGGGCAGGTGCTTCATGACGCACATCACCACGGGCTGCAGGGACGGCATCTTCACCAGAGAAAAGCTCTTTTCCAGAAGGTCTTCCAGCTTCTTGTACCTGGAACAACTCACAGGATTAATAATGCAGCGATGCACCAAATCACAGCAGCTATCTGCTTGTCCCCACACAGATAACAGCTACCAGGACAAGCCTCCACGCGCAGAACACATGGGTCAAGGGTTCACTCAGACACAGGCCCAGGCCACCTCTGGGAGCAAGGATATGGAGCCAAAAGGACCATAAATGCCCCTGAGTCGATCCGAGGCTGAGAGGCCTGCTGCACATCTCACCTGCCCACCCCTCCCGCTAACCCACCTTTCCTCAGCCTTCCCCTCCGAAGCGATGGCTGACACTCGCTCCAGCAGCTTGTCCCGCAGCTCATCGAACACCGACTGGTGGAACTCCAGCCGCGGCGTCCCGTGCAGGTCCAAGAAGGGGAGGGCTGACTGAAGAGAGGGAAGCAGCACGCCATTCTCTGTCTGAGAAAGCCAAGAGAAACCTCAAACGCAGCCCAGTGCGCCCGGGCACCCCGAGGTCCTGAGAGCACAGGGAGGCACGAACCCAGGTGTTCCCAGCCGTGCTGGCGGTAACCGCAGCCACCGAAAGCTACCCAGCCGTCCAGCAAAGGGGTGCTGGCCCCGGACTCCACCCCCAGAACAGGACTCAGCCACCAGCAGAAAGCCGGAAAACTTCCGGCGCCTCCGCCAGGCCCGACTCCCAAGCAGGCGGCCCGGCCCTCGCACTGGGCTCCCCCCGCCCCGGGGGCCGCCCCACCTGGAACTGCTCGATGGCCTTGAGCGGCTCCGTGCAGTTGGTCAGGGTCTCCTTCAGGTCCTCGCCGTTGGCCACGCCCAGGTCCTGTAGCCCCGCGAACATGGCCGAGACCCCGGCCACCGCCCGGCTAGGCGCCCCATCCCCAGCCCGCTCCCCCGGCGCCGCCGCAGACGCCCCGGAAGCCCGCTCCGCCGGGCCTCGGGGGCCGCCCGAGCCGCGCTCCCCGGCGCCCTCCAGCTCGGCCAGGTACCGCGCGCGTCCCGCAGCCGCGCACTTCCGCCCCGCACCGCCCAGGTCCGCCCGCCAAGCGGCCCCCAGGAAACACCGCCGGGGCCGCGCGCAGGTTCCTGGGAACACCTCCCTCACCCGGCACGAGAGGCCCCGCCCAGCCAGCCCAGCGCGCATGCGCCCGCCAGGTCCCGCCCGCGCCCGGGGTTTCTGGCCGAAGCGGGCGGGTTGAGAGCGTGGGGGTCGGACGCAGGGTCCGCCTGCTCCGGGAACGGACATCATCTCAGCCGAGTGAATTTCGTCTACATAAGCGTGGAAAACGCTCTTGCAGATCTCGCGGCAGCCACGCGTCGCCGGGACGTTTTGCAGGGGGTTGAGCTCCCCGCCCCTCTGCCCCGCAGGGGCCGGACACAGGCGCAGACTCCCTCCTGAGCGTGGCTTCCTCTGCGTGAAACGGGCACGAAACCCACCCCAGCGCTGTCTCCAAGACTGAGATCTGAGCGCCTTCAGGGGGCCGGGGCCTGGCGGAAACCGGGCCCGCAGCGTGAGCGCGAGCGACGGCCGCCCTCCCCGGTACCGGGAGGCTGTGGCGCCCACCGAGCTCCGCGGAGCCGTGAAGGAGAGTCCAGTTTCCACAGTGTCCCTTCTTATCCCAGGCGGGTGGGCTCCCTGGGCCTCCCCGCCTCTCCAGCCCGCCGCCCTCCGCGCCAAGCCCCTTACACACACCCTCTCTCTTTTCGGTCTCTGCTGCTGAGATTTTCTCTAGAAATTTCTTTCCCGCTGCCCAGCAAACTGTTGCTCTTCCTTGAAGGCTTCTTCCTCCACCACCTCCCCCAGGAAGCCCTCCTTCCTCAGCCCAGCTGGAGGAGATCGCACCATCCTTCCTGCCGCCCCCACTCCTAGCTTTGGGTCTCACCAGGGGTGCCTGGTGGTGCAGCCGTGAGCAGAGCTCCTGTTCCCGCAAGCCGGGCCGAGCTCCCAAGGCCAGGGCTACCACAGCTCTCTTGCCGCTGGCCAAGTTGGTCAGCCCAAGTGCCTTGATCCAACCCCCAGCTGGTTCGGTGGCAGAGGAGGACAAGGGGCACAGCACACACACAGTCCTAAGCCTTGGATTCCTCTCTGCGAAAGGGGTTGGTGCTGAGGCCACAGGAGCAGCTGCCCAGAGCCTTTTTGAAGCGGTTGAGCTCTGGGCCTGGTCTGGGTCCTGGGTCTGGGGAGGACCTGGGGAGGTACGGGTGACGGCACCGCAGGTAAGGCTCCTGCAAGGTGGCAGCCTTGGGGCCCGACCCTGGGTAGGAGGGCAGGCCAGTGATGACAAGGGAGGCCCCAGCCAGGCGAAGTTGCAGGCAGCGGCAGTGCAGAGGCCCAGCAGGTGAAGGCCCCGGGAGTCGAGTCTGCAGGGCCCTGGGCCAGAGTTTTCAGGGCACAGGTGACTGAGCCCAGCCAGGTCTTCAGCTCAAGGCCTAGGAGAAGTGGGGCTGGGCCCTGATGAGCAGATCCCTGGGCCCTTCCTGAGGTCTGGCCAGGCCGACCCCACCTGGAGGTGGCGGCTCAGGGCATTTGACGCCTCTTTCCAAGTTCCCTGGCTCGGCAAGTGGCTGACCCTCAGGTGGACAGCAGCTGGACCAGGCCCCTGAGTGACATGGCTGGAGGGGGGGTTGTCCCACAGAGCCCGCCTCCCATCTCGCTCCAGGCTAGAGCTCAGGGTCAGTCACAGGCTGCCACCCTAGAGAAGTGAGTACCCTTCAGGGGCAGCCGAATGGAGACCCTTCAACAGGGAAAGCCAGAAATGACCCAGCGGCAGCCATATCTCCAGGACCGCCCCCGGGTGAAGGACAGACAACTGCACACCACAGAGCTCGGGAGAACCAACAGCGTCTCTGTATAGCAGGGAGATGGGCAGATGGGGGATCCAGGCTGGGCCAGCCTTGTCCACAGCCCATAGAAGGGTTGGCCAGCCAGAAGGGTGCATCAGGGGTGCCCAGAGGGTCAGAAGGCCAGGCTGGGGCCCCGAGTCCCAGGGGAGGCCTGGGAAAGCCCCGGGGGAGGCCATGGTTCCACTCGGTGGCCGGGCCAAGCAGGTCGTGCCCAGCTGGCTCTAGAGCGTGCAGAAGGGGCCTGTGTCGTGGCGCTTGGGTCTGCGCACACCCTGGATGACCACGCCAGGCGCCGAGGGGAAGCGTGAGTTGTAGCAGTCCTCCACGTGGTAGGCGGCTGGGCCAGGGGTTCGGGCTGCCGAAAGAGAAGGCTGGGAGCCCCACCCAGGTGGCAGCCCCGACTCGAACGTGGCTCCCACTTCCCACCCCCAGCCCCTGAACCCTTGTCCTCACAATGCCCACCCATGCCCCAGCCCTAGCCCTCTTCTCTCCAGGCCTCCTTACAGGCGCTGAGCCAGGAGGTGAATGCAGGGGAGCGGCTCATCAAGAAGGCCGGCGAGCGGGGGCTCTGCAGACGGCTCCCAGGAAGGATATTGTGGGTGTTGGGGCCAGGGTGTCTCTTGCCAGGTGCCTGCAAAGAGGCCTGAAGCAGGCACTGGGGCTGCACCCTGAGGCCCAGCCCCCTGGCCCCAGGCAGCGCTGGGTAGGTGTGGCCCTCAGGTGTCTTGGAAGCGGAGTGGTGGCCTCTGAAGCTGAAGGTGGGGAAGGCGGGCCGGCTGAGCAGCTGGTAGTGGGCTGGCGAGGGCCACTGCAAGGGGGCAGGAGACAGGGGCTGCAGGACAGGGTGCCCCCCACAGACCCTCAGCCAGCCCCTCTTTGGCCCCACTGGAACCCCCGGCCCCCTGCCTGCGCGGACTCCCCACCCCCTTCCTGCCCAGCCCCTGACCTTTTGCTCTTGGTCGAAGTCAGCTTTCTGCGTGAAGGGGCTTTCGCTCTGGAACCACAAAGTCTGCCATGCCCTGCGGCCACCGCCCTCTGTAGGTGGAGAATGGAGAGAAAGAAGGCTGGGAGCCCCACCCAGGTGACAGCCCCCACTCGAACCTGTCTCCCACTTCCCACCCCCGGCTCCTGAACCCTTGTCTTCACAACATCCACCCATGCCCCAGCCCTAGCCCTCCTCTCTCCAGGCCTCCTTACAGGTGCTGAACCTGGAGGTGAACGCATGGGAGGGTGGAGGGGCCCTCAGGCTGTGGGGGTTTCAGCACAGAGGCAGAGGCTCCCATTCCCAGGGTGAGGGACAGGCCCGATGGTTGGGCCTCAGGGAGGGCACACCCACCTCGGCCCTGATGCTTGCAGCCGATGCTGTAGTGGGGGTGTGGGGAGGACTCTCGTACGGACGGGCTTGGCACCTGGTACCTGGTGGGGCTGGGGACTTCCAGGTCAGCTGTGATCGGGGGGCGTCGCTCCAGCACTGGCCACAGGAAGCAAGCTCTGGGCCTGGGCTCCTTTCAGCAGGCCCCTCCCACAGCCCCCCAAAGACCAGCTCGGGGGTGGGATGGCCAGGACCCTCACTCACACAGCTCCTTCAGGGTCTGGGTGTAGGTGGGCAGGGACTCCTGGGGGGTGCCCGTCTGTAACCTGAGGCCAGCTGGGACCTCCTTCATCTTTGGGGGCCGTGTCTCATCCCAGGCCAGCCCTGGCTCTGGGCCCAACAGCAGCACAGATGCCTTGGGCCTGCGAGGGAGACCGGCAGCCACTGTCCCTCAGCCCCCTGGCCACTCCCAGCCGCCTGCCCCACAGCCTGTCCCCTCTACTGTCCCTCAGCCCCTGGCCACTCCCAGCCAGCCTGCCCCTTCTCCCCCCCTCCGCCAGAGTTACTGGGTGGGCTCTGGTTGTGTCTGCCTCAGGTGGCCATGGGTCCAGTGTTTGCCTCCATTGATGTAAAAATTTGCCAGGAATTTCACTGCCTTCTGGTCAAAATTCATCATCAGAGTCTCCTGGCTGTCTTCCCCAAGGGCACCACGGAGCTCTGTGACCTCACTGGTAGGCCCCTCTGTTGCTGGGACTCTTGAGGAAGATGCATTGTCTGGCCCTGGAGGGGCTGCCCCGGCCCCCACCCCTGGTGGGCCCATCCCCCACTAACTAGATGATCACTAGGTCTGTCTGGGCCAAGAACCCCAGCCTGCCCAGGTGACTCCTGCCCAGCCCTCTCCCTTCCCCACTAACTTTTCCAGCTTTCTCCCCTCTCCTAGGGTCTCCTGGAAGTCTGGAGTCCACTCTGGCAGGTCTGGGAGGACTGAGGCCTCTTAGCAGAGGGGGTGGAGGGAACAGGACCCATGGGCATCCACCAAGCCCTAGGAGATGCCCAGCTGTGTCCGGCCAGCCAGGACCCCCTGGGGGTAGGAGGGAGGGGTCCAGGAAGGCTCCCTGGAGGAAGAGGAGCTGCCACCCCACCTGGATTTCCACTTAAGGGAAAAGCAAAGCCACATCAGATGGGTCTGACACCAGAGAGCCAGAGCTGGGGTGTGAGGGCCTGCCTCTCACCTGGGGGCACAGAGGCTAGAAGGTGTCACAGATGGCTGGGCTGCCCGAGCTGCAAAGGAACAGCCAGCCTGTGTGAGCAAGAGTCCGTGTGGGCACCAGGGCCCTCACTGTGTGGTCTCTGGAGCTGACCGCTGGCTGGTCCCAGCCCTGACCTTGGCCCAGAATCCACCAGGACAGGGCCAACTTGGGACCCTCCTCTGCCCTCTCTGGATGCCTCCCCTTCAGCACTGGGCCTGCCAAGCAGACAGATGGACATGTGCTTGAGGAAACACAGGTTTTATCTGGGCAAAGGGGTCACGCCCTGTGCTCCAGGGCCCCTGCCCAGGTCGTGCCAGGTTTAGAGTTGACTGGCTGCCAGTGGGACAGAGTGTACTTTGCTAATGAATCCCTTGTCATTGGACAGATAGAACCCCCCAGGTCCTCCCTGCCCTGTAATAAACGTTGCCGCCGTGAATGGTGCTGCTGGACATCCATCCTCTCCTTGAGAAAGTGTGTGGGGGAAATGCTCTCGCGGGGTCTGGCTCTGCGCCCACACCACCACGGCCGTCACAGAAGGAGGCCTCTGCCCAAATATTGGTGTGGGGGGGTTGTTCCCCACCCACCAAGCCGGGTGTCCTCTAATTCATTTCCTTCACCATCTACCTGGAGACAGTGTCAGATCCCACAGGGTGAGAGCTCCATCCCAAGACGGCCTCCAGACACAGACGGGGGCGGGGCCTCCAGACACACACCAGTCGCAAGCCTGGGCAGCTGGAACTTCTGACCAACCGGCTTCAAGTTGGGGTTCCTATGACACCCTCTTTGGGTTTAATTTGCTGGAGCCACTCATAGAACTCAGGGAAATTATGACGTTTACTGGTTTATCATAAAGAGTATTGATTGCAAAGGATACCAATGAAGAAGCTTAGAGAGAGGCATGGGGAGAGGCCGGCGCTTCCATGTCCTCGCTGGGTGTCACCTTCTGGGAACCTCCAGGCGTTCCGCTGTCCCTGAGCCTCAGTCCTCTTGGGATTTTTTTTTTCCCCACCCCCACCCCCCTCGGGATTTTACGGAAGCTTCCTGATGTCAGCATTTCTGCCCCCAGGGCTTGGGTGGGACCTCTCCTGGGAGGGTCTTAAGACCCACAAACAGGCGAAAATGTTAGCGTCCTGCCTTGGGGCAGGCGAAAGGAGGGCAGGAGGTCAAAGTCCCCCGCCCGCACCCCCCAAGCCTCACATACTCAACATTCTAACAAAAGGCCCTGCCAAGGGCTGTGGGAATATGGGAATTACCAGCCAGAAACAGTGGAGGAAAACCAGCGTCTACCAGAATGCCAGACAGCTTCCTAGGAGTGGAAGCAATGGTCCAAGTTTGCAGTGTCCTGTATGGACTTGATCCGTACCAAATTGCTCTCCAGAAGGCACCACCCAAATTAGAGGCCCTTCTCACTGTGACCCTGCCGGCAGTAAGCCTCAGAAACTGCTCTCAACACACACTCAGCACGTGTGTGATTATGGTCCGGCTTTATGCCCATATACTTACGGACTGTGGTCTTTTTTTCTTAAAAAGTTCATATTGGCCGGGCACAGTGGCTCATGCCTGTAATCCCAGCACTTTGGGAGGCCCAGGTGGGCGGATCACGAGGTCAGGAGTTCGAGACCATCCTGGCTAACGTGGTGAAACCCCGTCTCTGCTAAAAATACAAAAAATATATATATATATCACGTCTACATTTTCCATGGAGGTGTTGTTTGTATCTTTGTTTTGTGAGAGCTTTTTATGCTGATACCAGATTTGCTCATAACACTTGTTGCAAACTTTTTTCCAGTTTTTTAGTTTGACTTTTAGTTGTTTTTTTGTTTGTTTGTTGAGAAATGGTCTGGTTCTGTCGCCCAGGCTGGAGTGCAGTGGTGCAATCTCAGCTTACTACAGCCTCAACCTCCCAGGCTCTGGCCATCCTCCCGCCACAGCCTCCCAAGTAACTGGGATCACAGGCACATTCACCATGCCTGGCTAATTTTTCTTTCTTTTTTGTAGAGGTGGGGTTTTCCCATGTTGCCCAGCTGGCTTGAACTCCTAGGCTCAAGCAATCTGCCCACCTCATCCTGCCTCGGCCTCCCAAAGCACCACAATTACAGGCATGAGCCACAGTGCCCAGCCTTTCTTCTTTCCTTTTTTTTTTTTTTTTTTGAGACGGAGTCACACTCTGTGGCCCAGGCTGGAGTGCAGTGGTGCGATCTCGGCTCACTGCAATCTCCACCTCCCGGGTTCACGCCATTCTCCTGCCTCAGCCTCCCGAGTAGCTGGGACTACAGGCGCCCGCCACCGCACCTGGCTAGTTTTTGTATTTTTAGTAGAGACGGGATTTGACTCTGTCAGTCAGGCTGGTCTCGAACTCCTGACCTCATGATCTGCCCGCCTTGGCCTCCCAAAGTGCTGGGATTACAGGCGTGAGCCACCACACCTGGCTGCCTTCCTTCATTTTTATGGTTAGGAAGTCCTTCCTGTACAAAAAAAAGAACAAAATTCAAGATTTGCTTAAAGTGTAAACATAACGCCCTCCCCCACATGAAGGGCTGAAGGGAGAGTTCGCACAGCCATGCAGGCTGGGAAGCCCCTGACTCAAGCCAAGGCTCTGCAGCTGCAAGGCCTTCTGTCAGAGGAGGGGGCCTGGGGACTCCCTTAGCCTCACCCTGAGACTGGAGCTGGTGGCCTCCTGGGGGCCCTTTCTGGAGGGACAGTCCTGTTTTCTGAGCTCTGAAGTTAATGGGACTTCCTCCCGGGCCGCCTGCCTCGCCGCAACTCCTCCCCTGCCTGGCACCTGTCTGGGCCTCAGTGTCTCACCTGTGCAATGTGGGCCAGGTGGCCTGGCCCAGGAGGTGCCCACAATGCTGGCCCCTCACAATGGTTGCCCGGTGACAGGACTCCCCTCAGGGAAGGGAGCTGGATGCCGGGAGGGACTGGAGCCAGCAAGGCCAGAGTGAAAGCAAAATGACAACTACTCAGAAACACGATCTCTTCACGCCAGAGCCTCACTATATCCCTGGGTGAGAGCTGGGAGCTCTGGGGGTGGCTGGGGCCAGGGCTGCAGGAGGGGGAGAATGGCTGGGGCCTGAGGCATGGAGGCCAGCTGTGAGGGTCCCAGAGCTGGACCCCAGGAAACTGAGGGCCACAACACGGGGTACTGCAGTCTGTGGGCTGGGGAGCCCTGGGACAGGGGAAGCTCAGGGATGGGGCTGCCAGGGGCCCAGGCCTCACCCTCCCCGCTGGTGTGCAGCTGCGAACGCAGCACCAGGTGGCCGGCACGTCTGTCGAGCAGAAACTGGGTCAGCCAGCAGCCGGCAGAGGCCGGCTAGTAAGTGCCCGACGCCCACTCCAGGGAGGACTCCACACTTCATTTTATTTTATTTATTTTATTTTTTTGAGACAGAGTTTCGCTCTTATTGCCCAGGCTGGAATGCAATGGTGCAATATTGGCTCACTGCAACCTCTGCCTCCTGGGTTCAAGCGATTCTCGTGTCTCAGCTTCCAGAGTAGCTGGGATTACAGGCACCTGCCACCACACCTTGCTAATTTTGTATTTTTAGTAGGGATGGGGTTTCTTTATGTTGGTCAGGCTGGTCTCGAACTCCTGACCTCAAGTGATCTGCCCACCTCGGCCTCCCAAAGTGCTGGGATGACAGGCTTGAGCCACCGTGCCCAGCCAGGATTCCACACTTTAAAGACAAGGAGAGCAAACGCCAGGCTGCCTCACTAGATATCCCCCCAAACAAAAAATAAAGTAACCCCTCTACGGAATGTGTGTGTGTGCACCTACATACACACACGCTACACGCAAAGGGGAGAGGCAGGGAAGAAAGCACACCTGCCTCTGAACAGCTACGTCTGGGGAAGGGGCAGGTGAAGCCGAGGCTCGAAGTTGCTCGGCTTTTTTTTTTTTCTTTTGAGACAGAGTCTCGCTTTGTTGCCCAGGCTGGAGTGCAGTGGCGTGATCTTGGCTCACTGCAAGTTCTGCCTCCCGGGTTCACGCCATTCTCCTGCCTCAGCCTCCTGAGCAGCTGGGACTACAGGTGCCTGCCACCAATGCCTGGATAACTTTTTGCATTTTTAGTAGAGATAGGGTTTCACCGTGTTAGCCAGGATGGTCTCGATCTCCTGACCTTGTGATCCGCCCACCTCGGCCTCCCAAAGTGCTGGGATTACAGGCGTGAGCCACCGCGCCCAGCCCTTTGGCAATTTTTAAAATGAAAGTAGTTCTCACTCCTTGAATGATCACATAGACCCTGAGGCGCTGAACCACCTGTGACCACCTGCACCACGCCCCTCGAGGCTGAATGAGGGCCCAGAAAAGCCCAGCCCTCCACCTGCCTCCCAGTCCTCGTCCCATGCAGGAGGCTACTGGCCTCCTGGGGTGGCACAGGTGCAGGCTAAGCCCACCCAACACCCTCCTAGTGGGCCCTGCGTGTGTCCAAGGGGCCGTCCCTCGCCTATGTCCTGGCCCACACGTCTTGTGCCTGTACTTGCTTTGCCAGGGCAGAGCACCCCTGACTTGCTGGCAGTTGGAATGAGGGGTGGGAGGGGGTTGGAGGGGCTGGTACAAGGCAGGCAGCCATCTGCTGTGGTGCTGACATGTTCCCAGCACATGGTGTGTGCCACCCGTTCAGGCTGAGAGAGCCCCAGAAGGCAAGTGCCACTGCAGCCCCATTTACAGGTGAGCAGAGAGCAGGCGAGCTGCCACAGGCCAAGCTGCTGCTAAGTGGCCAGCAGGCTGGATCTACATCTGGCTTGAAGGGGCCCTGCCCAGTGCTGGGGCTGCCCTTGAGACCTGCCCTGCCTTCTTCTCTTCCCTCCGTAGCTATGCCGGCTTCTTTCCGCAGCTGCGCTACCAGGTGGGGAACACCTATGGGCGTACCACGGGGCAGCTGCTCACAGACCCCAATGTGCAGAAGAGCCCCTGCTCTGTGCTGTCCCCCATGTCCAAGCCCAAGTTCATTGAGGACTTCAGCCAGTCGAAGACCCCAAGGGTTCCCTGCCGAGACCTGACGGAGCCCTATATCCCCCACTACACCAGGGAGCCACCAGTCCCCGGCCCTGCACCCTCCTGTGCCCGCCTGCCTGTCCCAGCACTCACAGGCTGCCTTGTTGGTACAGATCTGAAGCCCTATAAGAACTTTGAGATCCTGGGCCAGCTCCCACCCTTGGAGGTGGACGCCCAGGAGCCACCAGGGGTAGAGAACGTACCCAGACAGATTCTGCTGCCTGCAGGCTTCATGCCCTACCCCCTGCACCCTCCATGCCTGCCAGGCAGGAAGGGAGACTCCAGAGACTTGGGACACCCAGCATACGGGGAAGAGGCCTGGAAGAGCACCGCTCCTGTCTGCGAGGCCCCCAGGCAGCACCAGGTAGCCGGGGGATGCGCCAGTGCCAAGCCCATTCCGCTCAGCCCCAGGTGGCAGGCGCACCGTGACCTCCGATCTCTCCCCGCTCCAGCTGTACCACTGCCAGAGGGACGAGTACCCACCCCCCACTCACCAGCAGGAGACACTAGATGTGGGCAGGTGCTGGAACCAGCGGCTGGACCACCCTAACCTGACCCAACGCAAGGCCATCTCAGGTGGGTGTGGGCCTGGGCTGGGCTGGGCTGGACAAGGATGCCCCTCCCCACAAGGTTCTTGCAGTGTGAGAGTCCCTGAGGAGGCTGCCACAGGGGCCTACTTTTCCTGCTCCAGAATGGGCTACCGGCCTGGGGGGACCTCCTCTGCCTCCCAGCTGCTTCCAGGAGCCCAGCTTTTCCCAAGACGAGGCGGTGCCCTGCCTGCCTGTTCCCATTTGGCCACATCAGGCAGTCGCCGACGTTCAGGGAAGGAAAGGGAGCCTTGCCTGGCTTCCCTGACATGTTTGAGGGCAGGTGGGTGTGCCCAGGGGAAGGCCAAGGGGGCCTGGGGTAGCCTGCACATCTGCCCACCCCCAGGCTATGCTGGCTTCATTCCCCGGTTCACCTGGGTAATGGGGGTGAATTACCGAGACGGCGTCACACGAGCCATGGACGAATTTGACAAGAGCCAGGTAGGAGAGCGCCATCCAGGGCCTGCTCCCAGCTCACACGCACACTTCCTCTCCTGCCTGGCAGCTTCCCTGGAGGGTGCCTTGAAGGCCAGGTTCCCTGAGAAGCCTGAGGAGGGGGCTCTGCCTGGCTCTCTCCTGTCCCTGGAGGTGCTGCCCCAACCCCTCTCTCGAGTCTTGCTTGGATCCTGTACTCAAGTTTTGGAGTCGGGGGTGGGGGGATGCCGAAGGCTGGGAGCATGGGCGGCTTTCCCACGGAGTGCCGGCTCTCCGGCCAGGCCTCCACTGGGACAACTTGACTATCTGGTTGCCTGCCGGGGAGGCTGCTTATCAGCACCTCCCTGTCTCCCCAGTTCCTGTTTAGAAACCCCCACTGTGATCTGCGCGAGAAGCTGCCTGGAACACACTGGCCCAGCAACCACATCTACAGCAGCCAAGGCTTGATCCCCTTCTACATGGGGTTCATCCCCTGTGAGTAGAGTGGGCAGCGTCACACGGACACACCCTGGCCAATGTGGGGAGGGACGGCTCCACCTGCCCTCCCTTCACTGCTAGTTCAGGACCACCTGTTACCAGGGTCCCACCTTGGTTGCGGTAGGATTGTCTGCCATCCTCCCCACCCCTTTTGGAAGGGGGGTCACTGGACCCACCTACCAAAGTCCCAGACACAGGCCAAAGAGCCCCGAGGCTGGGTACCCAGGACAGGCCTGCCTTCAGGAAGCAGGTTCCCCACCAAGCAGATAGATCCCCAGGGCCCAGGGCAGCCCCACACTTCTCTGAAGCCTGGGTGTCCAGCCCATGCTGGTCCCAGGCACAGAAGCCCAGCTCAGCTGCAGCCTGGCTCCCCACAGCCATGCGGGACAACTACGCGCTGACATTCGGCAACAGCACCCGGAGGGCCTACTGGAAGGAATGGGCAAAGCGAAACCACACACTATGAAAATGCTTTAATGGTGGTGTCTGTACAGCATGGATGTGGACAGGGAAAACAGCAAGTGCACACAGCGGGACAGGCCACAGGAGAGGCTGAGAGTGAATAAAGAGTTCACACTGCTTCCCTGCTTTCCCCAGTGACTGAAAGCTTTAAGCCACCTCCTCCTCAGCCTCCTCCTCGAACTCGCCCTCCTCCTCGGCTGTGGCATCCTGGTACTGCTGGTACTCGGACACCAGGTCATTCATGTTGCTCTCGGCCTCGGTGAACTCCATCTCGTCCATGCCCTCGCCCGTGTACCAGTGCAGGAAGGCCTTGCGCCGGAACATGGCCGTGAACTGCTCGGAGATGCGCTTGAACAGCTCCTGGATGGCCGTGCTGTTGCCGATGAAGGTGGCGGACATTTTTAGCCCCCGAGGCGGGATGTCACAGACAGCCGTTTTCACATTGTTGGGGATCCACTCAACAAAATAGCTGCTGTTTTTGTTTTGGACATTAAGCATTTGCTCGTCCACCTCCTTCATGGACATGCGGCCCCTGAACACGGCGGCAACCGTCAGGTAGCGGCCATGGCGGGGGTCGCAAGCAGCCATCATGTTCTTGGCATCAAACATCTGCTGGGTGAGCTCGGGCACGGTCAGCGCTCGGTACTGCTGGCTGCCCCGGCTGGTCAGTGGGGCAAAGCCGGGCATGAAGAAGTGCAGGCGGGGGAATGGGACCATGTTCACAGCCAGCTTCCGTAGGTCAGCATTGAGCTGGCCTGGGAAGCGCAGGCAGGTGGTGACCCCACTCATGGTAGCAGACACCAGGTGGTTCAGATCACCATAGGTGGGCGTGGTCAGCTTTAGGGTTCTGAAGCAAATGTCGTAGAGAGCTTCGTTATCAATGCAGTAGGTCTCGTCTGTGTTTTCTACGAGTTGGTGGACTGAGAGAGTGGCGTTGTAGGGCTCCACCACTGTGTCTGACACCTTGGGCGAAGGCACCACACTGAACGTGTTCATGATCCTGTCTGGGTACTCCTCTCGGATCTTGCTGATGAGGAGGGTACCCATCCCAGACCCAGTCCCCCCACCCAGGGAGTGGGTCAGCTGGAAACCCTGCAGGCAGTCACAGCTCTCAGCCTCCTTCCTCACAACATCCAGCACCGAGTCCACCAGCTCCGCGCCTTCTGTGTAGTGCCCCTTGGCCCAGTTGTTCCCAGCACCACTCTGACCTGAGAGAGAACACAGCTAATCATTTGTCAGCCAGGCAGATGGCACTACTGGTCACCACCATGCGAAAAGAGCCGAGTGACATGGTGTGAGCTGACCACAGAATTCACCCTGCAGGTAGAGCAAACGGACCCTTCAAAGCCAAAAGACGGCAGCCTGCCCTGCTACCAATTAAGTCAGGGGCCAAACCTGACAGCTTAACAATAAACCCTTCCCCGGGGGGGCCACTGCCAATTCCCAAGGACAGAGGAGCAGCCACTGCCCCAGCTCAGCTCCCTGCAGGGAGATTACGTGTGTGGCGGCTCCTCGCCTCGGCAGACAGCTGGACCTTGCTCCCAAAGCCGATTTAGGAGAGGGGATTGAATGGCTCAGAGAAAAGGAGAGCGTCCAAGGGCCCTAGCTGCGCAGTTCCCACGGCGGTGCCCTTGGAGCAGCCCCTTGACCTTTGAGCCGCCGCCCAGTCCCCAGCCGCGGCTCACCAAAGACGAAGTTGTCCGGCCGGAAGATCTGCCCGAAGGGCCCCGAGCGCACGGAGTCCATGGTGCCGGGCTCCAGATCCACGAGCACGGCGCGGGGCACGTACTTGCCGCCTGCGGGGAAGGGAGGGCGTCAGCCAAGGCAGGGGCCGCGGGGTCCCCGGAGGGCGGTCGGGGAAGGGGCTGGGGCCTCACCGGTGGCCTCGTTGTAGTACACGTTGATGCGCTCCAGCTGCAGGTCGCTGTCCCCGTGGTAGGTGCCCGTGGGGTCGATGCCGTGCTCATCGCTGATCACCTCCCAAAACTACAAGGGACGCGGGCGGACGCGGGCGGGCCGGGGCTGAGTCACCGCGGCCGGTGCGCAGGGAGGCAGCCCCGCCCCGGACGGGCGCGGCAGCCTGGCCCTCCCCGCCCCTCCCCCGCCCCGCGCGCCCTGGCCGCCGGGTTCCTGGGGGCTTCGGTCCCCCGGCTCTGCCCAGTCCCCGCGGAGGGGGCCCGGCGGCCGCAATGCGGGGGCGCCGCCCGGCCGCTGCTGCCGCCATCTTCCCCGGCCGCCCGCCCGCCCCGCCCAGCAGGCCCGCCTGGCCCCAGCGCTCCGGCAACTTACCTTGGCGCCGATTTGGTTGCCGCACTGCCCGGCCTGCAGGTGCACGATTTCCCTCATGATGGCGGCGGCGGCGGGGAAGCAAGCGGAAACGCGCAAACAGCAACAGACGAGCGGGCGCGCAGAGTGCTACAACCGACGCTCCGCCAACGCTTATATACCCTCCGTGCCCGCCTCCGCCAGCCTCGGATTGGGCTGCCAGAACGAGGCTGGCAAGCAACCTGGTTTCATTGGCCTTGCCCCCGTCAATCAAGCCGCCTAAGGTCCGCCTTTTTAAGCCAGTTTGGTCTTTATTGGTCAGCCGCAGCCTCCTATCTCCCTATCACAATCCCCCCCCGGCGCTGCAGTGCTCCGTCCATTGGGTGTTTCAAATGATTGATTTGCCGTCTCATTGGCTGGCTGCCGGGAGCACGCCGCCAGGCTGGCGCTATTGGCTGCGCTGGGTCAGCGTCCTGGTAACCGCCGCAGTGCCGCGCGAGGCGCGAGGACGGGGTGGGGCGCAGGCGCGGGCGCGGGCTTCCGGTCGGGCGGCGGGCAGCTGCGCGGGAGGCGCCGGGGGAGGGCGGGCCCGACGGGCCTCGGGCAAGCGCAGTCTTGGCTCTGAGCCCGGGGCCTTTCGGGAGCCGGGAAGGGTAGGCCCGGCGGCGGCCCCGCGTCTAGAGTTGCGCCCTCCCTGGCCTTGCCCCGGGACACGGCATCTGCGCGCTGGGCGGGTTCTGGAGCGGGGTCCGCACGGAGCGAGCCCGGGGCCTCCAGGCCGAGGAGGCTGCGATGCCTTAAATGCAGGAAGATACACGGGCTCGGGGGCTGCGGCGGTGGAGGGGAGCTCTCCACAGAGCCGCAGAGGCCGCGGAGTTTCCTGCTCCCGGGTCCCGCACGCCCACTGCCCTCGCGGTCGGCTGAGGGGAGCACGTGGGGGACGCCGCGCCCGGAGGGCCGGGGCGGAGGGCAGGGGAGGGTAGCGGAGGGGCGAGGCCTCCGCCGCAGCTCCGCGCCCTGCCCTGTTGTGGAGACGGCGCTGGCTCTGCGCCGGTCACCTTGGTGCCTCGGCCCCGTGAGTGCGCGAGCTCCGTGGAGACCAGGACAGCGCCCAGACCTCCCTCCGCGGGTGGGCCCCGACCTCCGGGCTCTAGGGCCGGTATTCCAACCACAGGTCAGCGCGCTGGGGCTGAGACATACTTCTGTTAATGCTTTTCCTAATGTATGACTTGATTTTTACTTGGGTGGGAAAAGAAAAAGAAAATGAATTACATGTGGTTGCGCCTGTTTAAAAACAAACACGCTGTATTTTTGCAGCATTTTTATTTTACTTAATTTATTATTTTGAGACAGTCTCTCGCTCTGTCTCCCGGGCTGGAGTGCAGTGGCGCGATCTTGGCCCCCCCCCAGGTTCAAGCGATTCTCCTGCCTCAGCCTCCCCAGTAGGTGGGACTGCAGGCATCCACCACCACGCCGCTAATTTTTGTATTTTTGGTAGAAATGGGATTTCAACATGTTGGCCAAGCTGGTCTGAAACTCCTGACCTCAAGTGATCCGCCAGCCTCGGCCTCCCAAAGTGCTGGGATTTACGGGAATGAGCCACCGTGCCTTCTGCATTTTTGTAGCTTTTTTTTGTTTGAGATGGAGTTTTGCTCTTGTCGCCCAGGCTGGAGTGCAGTGGCGCGGTCTCAGCTCGCTGCAACCTCCGCCTCCCCGGTTCAAGCGATTCTCCTGCCTCACCTTCCCAAGTAGCTGCACCAGCACGCCTGGCTAATTTTTTTTTTTTTTTTTTTAAGACAGAGTCTGGCTCTGTCGCTCAGGCTGGAGTGCAGTGGCATAATCTCGGCTCACTGCAACCTCCATCTCCCGGGTTCAAGCGATTCTCCTGCATCAGCCTCCCGAGTAGCTGGGATTACAGGCGCCTGCCACCACGCCTGGCTAATTTCTGTATTTTTAGTAGAGATGGGGTTTCACCATCTTGGCCAGGCTGGTCTGGAACTGACCTTGTGATTCACGCACCTCGGCCTCCCAAAGTGCTGGGATTACAGGCATGAGCCACTGCACCTGGCTGTATTTTTGTAGCATTTTAAATAAATTACACCATCAGGTCGGCCTTGATAGTCTCCTGTGCTCTGGCCACTGGGCATCTGTCTGCCAATTGGAGGCTGTTGGAAACAACATCTGCTTATTTATTTTTCTCTTCCTGGAGGGACTGCACCTCTGTCTTCATCACATAATGCGCTATACCAGAACTCGGGACACGCAGCACCGGAGCATGCGCGGGTATCAGCATTGTCCTTCCGGGGCGAGGGCCTGCAGCTGTGCTCACTCCTCAGGGGTCTGTTGCCAGTTTGCCATCCTGTCCAGGAGGGTGGCCTCCCCCACAGGTCGGTCCAGGAAGGCGGGCCTGGCTTCCAGTGACCACTGTGACACAGGCCTTGACCCTCAGAGGGACTGGGGTCCTGCAGCGGCCTGAGGGGTGCATAGGTTGCTGCCAGACATCCCAGGTTTCTCCTAGTGCCTAGGGCATCCTGGGGTCCTGCAGAGTAGCTCAGCTATCCAGGCAGTAGTCAGGGACATGTCAAAACCTCGTAACATTGAGTTGTCAAAAAGGGGAGGAAGGAGAAGCTCTGGTTTTTTTCCTCAGTGAACTGTGCAGAGCCCAACTGAGGCTGCTCTTTGAGGTGTGTGGCATTCCTGCACCTTATCAGAGTGTCCCAACCCCTCTCCGGTAAAGGCCCCTGCTTCCTGTGACCAGTGCCCACAGGGCTGGGAGGTCAGTGTGCCACCCCTGTTTCACAGGTGTCATCTGCCCAGGTAAGAGCCCCAGAGCTCACCATGGCACCAGCCTGCCCACTTTGCCCTCGCATTGCCCTGGTGAGGTGGACACTGGCTGGGGACAAGACAGCAGTAGACACCCTGAAGCCTGGGCCTGAGCCCAACAAGGACAGCAGCCACCCCTGTTGCACAAAACTGGTTGGGGGAGACTCTGCAGGTCCTACCCTGAGCCAAGGTGCCCTGCTGCAGGATGGAGAGGCGGGATAGTGTGGGGCAGGAGGACCAACTCCTGGGGCCTAGGGTCTGTGGCCAGGCAGGATGTGGTCCAAGGAGGGCCAGAAGGGCCGGGAAGCGGGGCAGGCGTGGCTGTGGGAGTGCTGGGCACCTGCCCTCCTCCTCCTCCTGCAGCTGTCGGAGGATCCACAACGATGGCTCTGTTTACCGGTGGCCATGGTCCCAGTGGGAGGGTGTGTTACCGCCAGGCAGGGGCAGCAGGCAGACAGCATTGGCGGCCTTAAAGGACCCAGCGCCCAGCCTTTGTGGGAGGCCTCACCTGCCCTGGAAGGACAGGTGCATGGGGTGCTTCCTCCCTCTCTCCACAAGGGCCTCACTGATTCCCCCCAAAGGACAGGGGAGCTCCCTGGGCCCCTCAGTCTCCCCAGGGAGCTAGCCAGGCCTGTCCCCTACAGGGGTGCCAGACGGTTCTATGAGGCCGATGTCAGGTCCACAGGGGCGTCCTAGAATACAGGGCTGTGGGAACCAAAGCTCTAGCTGCTGGGGGTCCCGTTCTCACTGGAGCCCACCCCTGAGGCCCCCCTGGCTCCCAGAGCAGGTGGTCACCTCCCTTGGTAGTTGAAACCAAGGCCCAGGAGGCCTAAGAGTTTGAGGGGTGGCTGGGGCAGAGGACCCAGGGAAGACTGGGGACCAAGGGCACAGAGGGTCTGGGGGTCATGAGCGGGGGCTAAGGGAACCTGAGGGCAGAAAAGGACAGAGCTACAGAGGAGAAATGGCCGTGGGGCCCCCTCAGGCCTCATCTTCCTGAGTGGCTGCACCTCTATCCCCTACTGGGGTCTGACCAGGCAATCCTGGGAGGCTCTGAGAAGAGAGCTGCCCCCCATCAGGGCTGCAGTTCTGGACAGGAGAACGCGACTGGCCACAGCAGCAGACAAATGAGCAAACTAGACCTGTCCCTGATGGGGCCGGCCCGTCACCCACCTGTCTCTGTGTGCCCGAATGAATGCTCCAGTTCCGGGGTAACCCAAGGCTCTCTTCCCTTGGCGGGAGTGGGGGTTGGGTTAGGGCTGTGGGCAGCTCTGGGCTAGAGGTGGCAGGAGCCCCCCCCCCCAACTTCCTAGGTGTCCAGTTACCCACTGGCTAGCAGACAAGCCTTCCTGTATGGAAACCCGACCACACAGCAGAGGGAGGGCCCCCCGGCCCCCAAGTCCTCCCCATGGGCGCTGTCCACCCTCCTGGGCCCACCCCATGGACAGGCCCTCCCGGGACAGGGTCTCGTTCTCCGTGGCAGCGGGAGGCCTCAGTGTGCCCCAGCCTGGTGGGTGAGACTGGCTTCCTGGTGGGTTCTGGGAGCTGAGCACCTGCCATGGCCCAGCCCGGCAGAGAAGTGTCCCCGAGGGGCCCAGCCCAGGACCGGCCGGGAGACACAGAGGGCAGACGGACAGGGGGTGCCTCAGGGACCACCTGGTCCTCCAAGCCATTGGAGTCCCTTCTCACATCCCACGCACCTGATAGGACTCCAGTCCCCACCCCAACCATGACATCCGCCGGGGCAGAGGGGCTCCAGGGTCCCCCACACCCTGCGCCACCGGCCCTGCTCCCTGCTGGCTGGGTTCTCCCCTGCGCCCCCAGAAGGGGCCCCAGCTCCCACGGTGGGAAGTCCCCGCCCCCCAGGCCCGCCATTCCTTGGGAGCTTCTGTCCCCAGCGGCCGCCCTGAGAAACACACCCGGGAGTGGGCGGGCTCCTGTGCCTGAGCCCCAGGCCCCGGAGTGTCCACCAGGAGGCAGCATCGGGCCACTTCCCCCACCTGCCCAGGCGGCCCCTGTCTAGGGGAGTGAGGACCGCCACCCCAGATAACAGCCTGGTTTATTTGCACAGAAGGGGAAGCAGGTGACCGGAGGTCAGCTGCCGCGGGGACCCCCCCCAGGGCCCTCCAGAGCCCTCCCAGCCGGGGAGGGTGGGGTGGTCTGTGCAGCAACCGCCCCTCACAACTGCTGGGAGGCCAAGATCTCAGGGTTCTCGTAGCAGTGGGCCTCTTTGGTGGTGGCCTTCGGGGGGCTGCAGACGTTACAGGGGCAGCAGCGGGTCACCAGGCGGTCCCAGGGCTCCAGAGAGTGGAGCCAGATGGGGAGCCAGGCCCAGGAGCGCAGGCGGACAGGCAGCCAGGCTGGCCGGCGCCGCTGCAGGACAGTAACCAGGATGACGAGGAGCACCAGCCCCACCAGGGGACCCCCGACGGCGGCCAGCACCGTGCCCCCTGCCAGGGAGAGCCCGAAGGCCGCCAGGGGCAGCAGCAGGAATCCGAGCAGCAGGTAGACCCCGGCCACCCAGCGGTAACTGGCAGTCACCACCCCAAAGTGCCTGGCCAGGGGGATGGGCAGCCGCAGTGCAGGCACCAGGTACCACAGCAGGATGCCGGCCAGGTTGAAGAAGAAGTGGATGAGGGCGACCTGGGGGCGAGGGGGCTGTCAGGGGCCTGGGCCCAACGAGGTGGGGTCACCAGGGGCCTAGGACCCCCACCCTCCTCCACCCTACAGAAGGAGTGCCAAGTCTGAAGTTCATCCTGCTCCACGGCTGAGATGGCCATCTCGGGGGCGGGCTGTGGCCAGATGTGGACACGTTCCCCAGCATGCCTCCCGCACACTCCTGGGACCTGCAGTCCAGCCCAGCACCCCCGGGTGCTGACTGCATCACTGCTGCCCTGAAGGGGGACCTGCGGGGGAAGCACCCCTCGACCTGGCTCTGCCTGTGCCTCCTGCCAAGAGACCCCGTCTCCTCAGTCCCCAGTGTGCCGAGCCTGCACAGCCCGGGCCCTGAGAGGAGGAGGCACAGGGCCACAGGAGGGGGAACACACGGCCCCTCCAGGGGCTGCCAGACTTGGAGGAGTCCACACACAGGTGCAGTCTGGAGGGCTTCCTGCAGGGGGTGGAGCAGGACCCTGTACTGGGAGGGTCTAAGTGGATAGAGACAGGGCAGAGGCAAGAACGAGGGTGGGTTCCAGGGGGTGCCGCACTTGTCTCTTCCTGTCAGCGGCGGCGCAGCATGACCCGGAGTTTCGGGAGCTGAACCTGTTGGGCCTCCGGGCAGCAGGCCACAGATGGACTGTTTTAGAGGGAGAACCAGCTAGACTAAATGAGACTGGGGGTGGGGCACAGAGCTGGGGGCTCAGACTGGGGGAAGTGTCCTGGAGGCGGAATCACAGCCCTGGCAGCGGCAGGGCAGGGCCCAGCACTGGTGGGACTCGGCCTTTGCAGATGCGGGATGGGGGCTGGGAGGGTCGTCCAGATGGGGACCTGCTGGAGGTGAGTGGCTGCTCCTTGAGGGAGCAGGGGTTGGGGGAGAGCATCTGAGGGTGCTGGAATAGAGGGGCTTGGAGCCCCCTGAGACTCTGGGGGCAGGCCCCCAGGGGCACAGCAAAGAGCCGAGAAAATATGGAAATGAGGAGGTCTAGGGAGGAGACGCAGGGCGGGTGTGAAATGTGTGCAGGACCCGTGGGGTCCAAGGAGGCAGAGCAGCAGGGCTGAGGCTGGCAGCCAGGGAAGGGGACCGGGAGGGCGGGGGCACAGCCAGCCTGGGGCCCCGGGGCTGGTGACACACGCCTGTCCGTGGGGCTGAGAGGAAGCTGGCCAGTTCTGGCAGTAGGGCAGGGTGGACGGTACCTGCAGGGCGCTGAGCATCCTGTCTGCCGGGCTGGCCAGGGCAGCCAGCAGGGCCGTGGTAGTGGTGCCGATGTTGGAGCCCAGTAAGAGGGGGTACGCCCGGTCCAGACTGATCACCCCGACCCCTGGGGGAACTGGGGGTCACCACAGGGCCCCAGCCCGAGCCCCCGTTCCTGAGGCCTCTGTCCTGCCTGCTCACCCATGAGGGGCACGATGGCTGCCGTGAAGACGCTGCTACTCTGCAGTGCGAAGGTCAGGCCAGCGCCCGCAAGGAGGGCCAGGTAGCCGCCCAGCCAGCCCAGCGGGAAGGGGAAATCTGTGGGGGATGCCGGGTTAGCCCTGGCCAGCGCCCACAAGAGGGGCCAGGTAGCCCCCGAGTCAGCCTGGTGGGAAGGGGAAGTCTGTGGGAGATGCCGGGTCAGCCCTGGCCACCTCACCTCCTCCCATGCCCTCACCCGCATTGATGACCGTCCTCACGACCTGGGCCACGCGGCCGCGCAGCACAGAGTTGAGCAGCTTGACTATGAGGACCAGGCAGCCGCAGAGCACCAGCAGGGAGCCGGCCAGCAGGATGCAGCCCACAGCCAGGTCCGTGAGCTCCGTGCCCACAAACAGGTGGCGGCCTGGGGGCAGGGCAGGGGCAGGTGAGGGGGAGCCTGGGGGGCAGGCCGGGGTGGGTGGGCCTCACAGGGCAGCCTGTCCGCTGGGGCTGTGCTGTTATTCTCCATGTAGGGGCAAGTGAGGGGGAGTGTGGGGGGTGTGGAGGGCTTGGGGTGGGCTGGGCCTCACAGGGCAGCCTGTCCGCCGGGGCTGTGCTGTTCCTCTCTGTGTAGGGGCCGAAGGCTCCACAGTTGCTGCTGTTCCCCTGGGTCTGGAGAGGGCAGGGAGGACTCAGGACAGGCTCAGCAGGCAGACAGAGGTCAGAAGGCTCAAGGGGAGGGTGGGTGGGGCAGGATGACTCAGCAGGTGGGAGGTTGGGGGTCAGTGACGGCCTGGGGTTGGGTGCCTCACCGGCTGCCCCGTGGTGCTGCACCAGTGCTTAATGAGACTGCTGTTGGTGGCGTTGCCTGTGGCACTGCTCATGATCGTGTCAGAATCCAACTGGGGGCCAGAGGGGTCGTGATGGTGTGCTGCACCCTCCCTCAGGACTCACCTGGGGCTCCGGCGCCCACAGGGTCCAGCCCAGCCCTTCCCACTGCTGCCCTCTCCTCCCCTGTCCCAGGACAGGGCCCAGACCCTCCGCTGACCCTCCATCAGGGCAGGGCGGGCCTCTGCCTCCTCCTACCCGGCCTGCTGGGGCTCTCTGGGCGGGGGCGGCGGCCGTCCTCACCTGCACAATGAGGTGTGTGAGTGGCTTCGTCAGCACCTTGAGGATGTCGGGCGCCTGCGCCCTGAGCGGCAGGCTGGCGGCACCCAGGGCCAGCTCGCTCAGCCTCTCCAGCAGGGCCGTGGCACTCTCCAGTGGCAGCAGGACCAGCACCGTGAGCCAGTTGAAGATCCCGTGCACCGCCGAGCCGCTGAAAGCCCTGTGGCCGCAGAGAGTAGGTGGGGTCAGGTCGGGGGGCCTGGGCTGGGGCTGCCACTGCAGCCCCAGCCCAGCCCTTCCACCCGCAACTCACCTCTGAAATTCATCCCGGTCCCCTGACTGCGCCATTGAGACCAGGGTGCTCGTGATGGATGTGCCTACGTTGACACCCATGATGATGGGCACAGACGCCCGGACAGTCAGCACTGCCGGTGGGGGGGCTGAGTCAGCCTGCGGCCCACCCTGCCCCCGCCACCACCCGGGGAGGGAGTGTGCACGCACGCTTAGCAGCCACCATGCTGACCACGATGGAGGACGACGTGCTGGAACTCTGCACCAGGGCTGTGACCAGTACGCCAATGACCAGTCCAGCCACGGGGTTGGACAGCACCACGTTGTCCTTGAAGATGTCTCCGGCCACTTTGCCTACACCGGCAAGAGAGGTGCGCTGAAGCTGCGGAGGGCTGGCTGCCCGCCCCGCCCTGGGCACCCGTCCCGTCACTCACTGCCCAGCAGCTGGAAGGCGGAGCTGAGGACGTCCAGAGAGCAGATGAAGAAGTACAGGCTGCCGAGGAGCCCACAGGCCTTGAGGACGCTGCCAGCCACGCGGCGCAGCCTGCCGGCCACGCGGAGCTCTGAGGACACAGGGCAGGCTGTCCCTGGCCGACCCTCCACCCTGACAGGTCTCCCTCCCAGGCCCCTCATCCTCTGCCCCCTCTCTCCTCCGTCTCCAACGGGGCTGGGTCCCATTTCCTCCTCTTCCGTAACCCCCAGGGCAGGACCTGGGTCCCTGCCTTTCCAAGCCGGAAGCCCTTGGGACCCTCCCTCGAAGGAGCAGGAGGGGAGGGACGGATGGGCAGAGATGGCCAGTCTGCCCCAGGACGGCACAGACGCCCGGTTGAGGGACACGTGTCTCCCCAGAGGGGGCCTGCATGGTGGAGTTCCCCATGCACAGCCTGTTTGGGCAGGCCCCACCCTGCTGTGTCTCCCCAGTCCCGTGGGGGACAGAGGCCTGCCAGCCTGCCACCCCCAGAACCTCCAGACCCACCTTTCCAGGACTGGCTTGTGTCCTTCAGCTGAGGGAGGGTCCAGGGGTCTGTGTCCCCCTCCTCCAAGACTGGAGCAGAACTGGAGGTCCCTGTGGAGGTAGAATTGAGTACAGTTGTTTCCAGGACCACCTCCCTCCAACTGGGGGCACAAGGGCACAGGCCGGAGGACGGGGTGAGGCGTAAGAGGCCTGGAGTGAGGGACAGAAACGGAGCGGGGAAGACGGGGCTCCAGCTGGGCTGGACCTGAGCGGAGGCATCATGAGCCCTGTGGGTTTCCCGGGAGGCCCACAGGAAACCTGGCTTGTCTCTGCCCAGTGCCTGGGGGGGTGGGTGGTCAGACTGGTCAAGGCCTGGGGCATGGGGGCCGCTGGTACCTTCATTCCTCAGAGTCCTTTCCACTAGGTCAACCACGTCCAGAGTGGGGTGGGGGACCTGGCTGCCCGGAAGGGAACTCGGCATGGATTTCGGGCAGGGACAGACCCAGACCCAGGTCCGGATCTGCTAGGGGGGACGCACGTGTCAAGAGACATTTCCTCCTGCCCCGGCCCTGTCCTCACAAGCTGGATTCACACCCCTGGGTCCCCTGAATTGAGCCCTTGGCCGCCACCCTCCCTCCCTACCCCCTGCAGGCCTCAGTGACCATCCCCCTTTCTCCATCCGCAGGGGGATGGCTACAGTGACCTCAAGCAGTTGTCAGGCGAGCCCAGTCGTTTCAGGGGTAGACTCGAGGGGGCTCCGGCTCCCCGGCTCCCTTGCTGGTCCTGACTGGAAGGCCTGGCTAGTGCCGAGGGTGCAGGGTGCCGGGGCTCAGGCCATGAGCTGGGGAACCTGGGGACCTCCCATATCAGGTGTCATCGAGGACACTGTGGATGGTCCCGACTTAGACTTTGGCATTTGATACTGAACAGTGACGTCTCGGCTTGATAAGGGCCCCACGCCCTGGTGATGGGGAGCAGGTGGGGTCCTCACACCACCTTAAGGCTCCTGGCCCTGAAGCTGCTGCCTTAGCCTCCTGGGCCTGGTCACCCCACCCCTGGGGCCCCCCACCTGGACCCCCTCCACCTAGTGCCCTGGGCTCAGGTCCAGGCGTCCTCTGCCTCACCCTCCCTCCTGCTGCCCAAGCCTGGCGTCTCTTGCCCTTGGGTCCTGGAGGCTCAGGATGGGGCCACCCAGCCTTGGCCTCACTGTCCCTGGGCCTCAGCCTGGTCCTAGGAGCTCCTACCTGTGTGGGTGGTGAGGGGGCACCTGCAGGGAGGAGACACGGGGCGGGAGCAGCTGCAGGTCAAAGATCCCCTGATCGCGCACATGACCTGCTGGGTGCTGAGCCCATTAATGTTTACCCAGGAGCCCAGGCCCTCACGGGGGTACCCTCCTGGCCCCAAGGCCCCTAGGCCTCGTCCCCATCCTGTCACTGTGTGGCTAGGACCTCCAAGACCAAGCCCAACCCTCCCAGAGTGGGGCTTCTCCCAGGGGTGGGCTCCGAATCAGGCCAAGGGCACTGCAGGGCGGGGCACCGGCCCTCGGTACTGGGCATCCCCAGCAGGCATCCGTGTGACCCAAGAGACACACTACACCCAGCCAGGCAGGATGCTAGAGCATGGCTGGGTCTGCCCGGGAGTCGAGAGACGCCAGCCCCCCCACTTCCATGCACCTCAGGGCTCCCCAGACCTTCTCAGGGTCATCCCTGCCCCCGGCAGAGCAGGGGAGGGAAGCCCTTTGCACCAGGCGGTGGGGGAGGACGGGCTTTTTCATGTAGCCAGGGAGGGCACCCAGCCCGAGGTCAGAGGGTTCAGATCCGGGTTCAGGGCAGGGTTGGGCCCAGCAGGCTGCTAGCGGGCTTGGCCCTGGTATAGCCAGCGACGGCGGCCGGCAGCCTCCATCTGCAGAGGGGAGGACAGAGCTCCCTAGACCACCTTGCCCACCCACTGCCGGGCCCAGCGCACAGCTCTCCCCAGCAGAATCCCAGCCGGCCCCACCGCCTGTGGGGTGTCCCCTAGGAGGACAGGGCCTCTTCCTGCCCTGGGGTGTGGGGCAGCTCCCCCAGAGGCTCACCCTGCCCAGGGGCTGCTGGTGCCCTGCTCTGCTTGCTGCCCAGCCCCCGCTGCGCACATGGGGACTTTGCCCTGGAGAAGGTAGAAGCTTCTGAGTGTCCGCTCAGCAAATTCTCTTCCGTCTCCCTCCTGCGCCCTCGCTCTGGGGGTGGGGGGCAGCAGTCCTTCCCTGGGGCTCCTGAGTGACAGCTGCTTCCAGTGGGGGTGGCGGTGTTGCAGCACTGACTTGGTGGTCACTGCTGTCCACAGTCTCTGGCCCCAGCCCCGGCCCCTCAAAAGGGTCCGTGTGGTGGCTGATCGGAGACAGGAAAGGTTCAGCCAAGGATGAGACCAACTGGGCTGTGAGACCTCAGGCAGGCCCCGCCAAGGCATCCTCTTCAGTGCCCGTATGGCTTCATGCCTGCACGAGACCCTCCCAGAACCGCACCCGACACAGTAGGAACTCCAGGAGCTTTGTTGAGTGGGTGAATTCACAGGGCTGCCATGCAGAGCAGGGAGGAAGGAGGTGGTCTTGCCACCCTCCTGGTACACCCCGGGGACGTCTGTGGGAGAGGGGAGACCTGCTCTGGGCAGCCCACCAGGCACAGCCGGCCTGGCCCTGCCCCTCCAGCCTGCAGCGCAGGCCCCCGGAAGTGGCCTTCGCATCCTCGTGGGAGCCATCCTTTGCGCTGCGTCTAGGCCCAAGCCGGGCTTGCCGCCCACTCAGACAGCAGTGTCCTCACCAGGCACATCCGGTCGGGCTAGTCTGGGGTCTGCTCATTGTGGCCAGGACAGGTGGGAGGTCACCAGCCTCCTGCAGAGCGTCCCAGTCCCCAACTTTAGGCTGTGGCCTGGGATGTTCACGGCTGGGATGACACCACCCTGCTGGGCCACACGAAGCTGCGTATAGGACGCTACTGCCAGGTTGTTCTGAGTGGGCTGAACCCATGATGGTGCGTGGTCAGGGGTTCCAAGGCAGGCATTTCCCCTGCAGGGGTGGAAATGGCCAGAGTTCAGACCTCGGGGCTGCCTAGGGGTGGGCAGCAGAGGCTGCCACAGCCCCAGCAGCAGTATCTGGGCCGGGGGAAGTGGGGCTGGGGGCCCAGGGCAGGGCACAGCCCAGCTGGCTGCTGAGTGATGGCACTGCCTTTGAGGGAGGTGAGGGGCAGGGGTTCCAGTCTTGCTGGCTCCCGCTCAGCCTTGACTGCCAGGAAAGCAGCCAGGTCCAGGTCTAGCAGAGCCACCCCTCCACGAGGCGTGGGCGTGCCCTGGCGGCACTGCGGACAGGCGATCCAGCACTGCTCGGGTCCCCGTGCGTCCAGCCGCCGCACACACGCCTGGCAGAAGGTGCGTCCGCAGTAGAGGCGGCGGGGCAGGTGCCCGGAGAGATCACAGCCCGAGCAGCAGATGATGCAGTCTCTCCTCCGGGGGCCCCCCTCCTCCGAGGCCTGGGGGCCCTCTGGCTGCAGCATCCTGCCAGAGGGAAGCCAGCAGTGGACAGGCCGCCTCGAGGACCTTCTGCCTGGATGGGGTGCTGGCCCCAGGAGCCCACCCCAGAGGTCAGGCGCTGGGTCTGTGGGGCTGGTGCGTGCAGATCTGGGAGGGAGCATGGCATTGGGGCACAGGCAGACAGCCGGGTCTGCACACCTCTGGTTCATGTGGGCGCCAGCCGGGCAGCCTCCTGTTCCTGCAGGAACCCCCTGGCCCAGCCCCAGGCCCCCACCCTCCTGGCTGACCTGAGCCCAGGCCTCTTACCTGTATGGGCTCTGCTGGGTGGCTATGTACAGCCACGGGGTGGCTGGAGAAGGGGGTGGGGGACCCAGGGCGCCCTGCGGCTCCCTCCTGGGTTGCATTACTGGCCTTGCACGGGAGTCAGGAGAGAGGCAGGTGGCCAGCTGTGGCGGGCGTGGGCTCCCGTTTCAGCCACAAAGCCTTGAAACTAGATCTAATGGCACCACCCACTTGCAAGAGATAAGGTGCCCCCCGCCCCCTGCCCACCCCCTCCTGTCCAGACCCAGCTAGCTTCTGCTAACACCTCATCCAGGCTGGCCTTGGGGTCCATTCCCCCACTCTCAGGCCTTCTCTCCATGCTCACACTTTTCCCCACACTCAAAACCTCCCTCACCTCTCCTCTCCTCCACCCTTGCCCTCCCCCTTCCTTACCCTCCCCCTCCCCTCCCCTTCCCTCGGCTCCCTTACCCTTACCCTCTCCTTCCCTTAACCTCCCCTCCATACTGGAATGTTTTCCTGCCTTGGTCTCTGCTCACGTCTCTTCCTCTAGGAAGCCTGCCAGGGTTCCCTGCTGGCTCAGAGCCCTCTGCAGACTTTGCCACTCTGCTTGTCTGTGGATCTGGACGGCAGAGGGCTGCACCAGTCCACATGGACTCCAGGTGGCGCACCAGCTCCGTGTCTGGGGATCCCCGCTCCCAGCCGGGACCCCAGGCAGCGCCAGATGCCTCCTTGGTGGGCAGCTCCCAGCTGCTCTGTAGCCTCCAGGCCACCCCGGGAGGCCCAGGTTCCGGGAGGTGTGATCAGTGTGTCCACACTGGACCACAGGCAGAGCAGAGTTGAGGGACCAAAAAGGGTTGGGATGGGTGGGCAGGACCCCAGGACCACTCACAGCCCCACTGGGTGGAAGCAAATGGCCCCTCCTCACCCCTGCCCACCTTCTTGGCAGTCTGCCCCCAGGACTGGTCAGACAAGTTCCCGTGGCTGGCCTGGGTGCGGTCACCCTCCAGTGGGGGCCAGTGACGGGGCAAGGCGGGGAGCCTGGCACGCTAAGTCCCGGCACAGGGTCAGGGCAGTGACCCATCCGTCCCATGCCTGGAGACCTCTGCATGCCACGCGCCTGCCCTGCCCTGCTGTGGAGCCGGTCACCATGCGTCAGGGAAGGGCTGGCATGGCGTGAGGACCCGTCTGTCCTGCGTGGCCAGCTCGGCTGCCACCTCCTCGCCTTGTCTCTGCCCTGCCCGGAACACCAGGGCGCCCCAAGCTGGCCTCAATGCTCACTCCCTGCCTGGCACCCTGGCCTACAGTGGTGAGGCAGTACCTGCGCAGAGCAGCCTAGCGCCTCGTGCTCAGCCCCAGAGAGGCCCCCACCCGGCTCAGCAGACCAGAAGACGGCCCAGCACCCACGGCCCCAGCCTTCTCCTGCCTCGTCCTCCAGGCCTGGTCCAGGCCACCTCCTCCCGGAAGCCCAGGCCCCGAGGCAGGACAGCAGGTGGGCAGGAATTAGATATTTCCTGGGAAACTAGAAAAACATCCCAGCCGAGGTTGGGAGGTGAATCACCAGTGGGCAGGGCGTGGTCCTGGCTGTCTGGCCTCTCCTGTCCCAACCTTCCACTCCCTGAAACCTGCAGCACCTACCGCACCCACCACCCTCCTGTCGACACGCTCCTCGTCTTGGAGGCCTTTCGTGGGGTCCCCCCAGTTCCATGCGCCGTATCCTCCTGCTGTCCGACTCACGGACTGACCCCAGCTCACAGTCTCAGCCTGGGCCCCAGGGAGCGCAAGTCAGCTCAAATCCAGACCTGGCTCAGCCAGGGCCGTGGACACGCTGCAAGCCCTCGTGCAGCCTCTGGGCAGACCCGGGACCTGCAGGCCAGGGGAAAGTGTGGACGTCATGAGGCAGTGGCATCCCTGTCCCCACAACGTCCACGGTGATTCTGTGCGTGTGTGTCCTCGGGCCCACATAAAGGGGCAGATGCCCTGTGCCCAGCTACAGCCCCCTCCCAAAGGAGCCTGCAGCAAAGAAGAGTTGCTGGAAGATCACCCTGCTTTATTGCCTGGGCCTTAAGGTAATCAGGGGTGTCTCTCTCCAGCTAGGGCCTGGGATTCCGTTTCAGGAGCTCGGGCTGAGCGGCCACCTTCCTGGTGGGTCCGTGCCCCAGTCCCTGGTGTGAAGGGGCCGACGCCCATGACAACAGCCACCCCGAATGTCCGGGCACTGCCTGAGCCACATTTGCTGAGGTCTGGGTCCTGGCCCTGGCAGAGTGGGCTGGGCTAGGAGATGACACAGCAGCAGCAGCTGTGGCAGCGGCAGAAGGGGGGGCAGTGGCAGCAGCGGCAGCAGGGGCAGCAGCAGCAGTGGTGGGCGATGTCATCCCCACGCCCCACGGGCGGAGGGCCAGCATAGGTCAGTCCGGCCGGGCGCTGACTGTTGCTGTAGGGGTTGCCAGGCTGCCACCAGGCCTGCTGGTTCTGGATGGGGGCAGCCCCCTGGTTACCCTTGGTGCCCTTGGGCCCTGGGACCTCAGTCGGCTGCAAGAGGTGGGTTGGCTCCGGGGCACAGGGCCCCACTGGCAGCGGCTGCATCTCCGAGGATGAGGAACAGGTGGAAGCTACCTCTAACTGCTGCCCGAGGTCAGGCCTCAGGTGAGCCCGGGGGATGCTGATGTGGGCATATGGGTTCTTGACGACCATCTCTTGGGGGTCCATGGTCCAGCCTGCAGGGGTGGGCAGAGAAGACAGACACGGACTCAGTGGAGTGGGATGGCTGCCCACGAGCCTGCGGCCCAAGAAAGCCCCCACCAGGAGCAGCGTGCCTTGTCCAAGGCCAGCATCTCCAAGGCACCAGTGCCTGGTGTGCGGTCACCTCCAACTGTGTGTGCAAGGCTAGTGTCATGGGCGTGAGCCAAGTGTGAGCAAGCAGCAAGGGCCGGTGTCTCCCAGCTGCCACCCCTGCCAGGGATCCTCCCCCTCCCCTGGTGGCATTGGTCCTGGGATGGAGCTGGGAATGGGGTCGGGGAGGCTGAGAGATGGGAGAGAAGGGGGCTGACCCTGCAGTGCCCCTGAGTTCAGGGCAGTCCCGGCAGCCAAGGGCTTACCTGTGGTGGCAACACAGCAGTCTGTCCTCTCGGTCTTCTGAGCTCTAGGTCCCAGTGCCGGAGTTGAGCGACTGGCAGCCGCTTTTCCCTCCTTGGGAGGGGCGGGGCCATGGGGCGGGGCTCAGAGATGGGGTTCCCAAGATCCCAAGAGGCCCCAGCAACTGGAGCACGGCAGCTGGCCCACCCCTCATCCTCAGGTGGGCGGCAGCCCAGGCCTGGGCTTTGAGGGGCACTGCCAAACCAGTGACTCAGCCCCTCACATCCAGGGCATGGCCTGGGCCCTAAAGGGCATCTGCAGCTTGCCAGAGAGGAGGGCAGGAGGTGAGCCTGAGGTCATGGCTCCGGAAAGGAAGTGGGGTGAGGCCCTCAGATTCCCGGGCCTGCAGTCCTCAGCCATTGCTCACACACCTCAAAGCCTCGGCTGAGGCAGGGCTTCTGAGCCTCTGAGCCTCTTCTTAACAGAGACCAAGCTGTTTGAGAGCCACAGGCTCTTGGAGGCTTTCTGCTTTTTTTCTGAGACAGAATCTCGCTCTGTTGCCCAGGCTCGAGTGCAGTTGCGCGATCTCAGCTCACTGCAACCTCTGCCTCCCAGGTTCAAGTGATTACCCTGCTTCAGCCTCCCGAGTAGCTGGGATTACAGGCACCCACCACCACGCCTGGCTAAGTTTTTGTATTTTTAGTAGAAATGGGGTTTCACCATGTTGGCCAGGCTGGTCTCAAACTCCTGACCTCAGGTGATCCGCCTGCCTCGGCCTCCCAAAGTGCTGGGATTACAAGCGCGAGCCACCGCGCCCGGCCGATTTTTGTTTGAGACAAGGTCTCTGCCATCCAGGCTGGGGTGCAGTGGCATGATTTGGCTCACTGCGCCCTCAACCTCCTGGTCTCTAGTGATCCTCCCACCTCAGCCTCCTGAGTAGCTGGAAGGACTACAGGTGCACCACCACGCCGGCTGATTCTTTATAGAGACGTAGGTCTCACTATGTTGCCTAGGCTGATCTCAAACTCCAGGACTGAAGTGATCCGCCTGCCTCCACCTCCCAAAGTGCTGGATTCCAGGCGTGAGCCAGCGTGCCCAGTGGCTTTTCTGCTTTTTTCACTGATAAAAAATGTTTGATTTGCACGTTTTGTCACAGGTCTTATCTTACAATCAGTGACACGGACTTTAGACACTACTGATATTTTTAGCTCATTTCTCAAACTGCAGTTACCCTCTGCCTGGCGGGCGTGGGGGCCACACGCGCCCCCCAGCGTCCCCACCCTGGGCCCCCCGCCTCCAGCCGAGCTCCAGCTCCATCTGCACCGGCGCAGGCAGGGGTGCAGCGGGCACCAGCGAGTGCCGCGGGGGCGACCCAGGGCAGTGGGGCCCTTGGGGCCCAGGGGAGCACCAGCAAGGGCGCGGTCCAGTCAGACGTGGCTGTGTAGGGCCAGTCAGACCGGTCGGGACATGAGTTCAGGAAACCCGGCCCCGGTTTGGGGAGAACTGGGTGCTCCTGGGGACCCAAAACGAGAGGCCTGAGACGGGAGGTCCACTGCGCAGGCGCCGGAAGCCACGCCCACCTCCCTGCCTGCCCCTTGCGTGGGGCCTATAGCGCATGCGCGAACAAGGCAGGAACCGGCCGTGGAAATATTGTTGCCCAGAAGCCCCTGCGCTCCAGGGTTTCCCGAAAGACCCGGTTCGGATGTGACCAATACTCGGCTTGGGGTTCTCCAATTCCGAATGGCGGGTCTGAAAAGGCCCGGCCTGGGGGGCGGGGCCTCGTGGCGGGGGCGGGGTCTCATCCCTTACGGGGCGGGGTCTCGTTGAGGGGGCGGGGCCTGCGGCCTGGTGCTTCCTCGGGCGCGCGCCCGGTCGGTGAGCAGAGTCTGCGGCGGAGCTGGGCTCCCGGCCCTCCCCAGGCCCAGGCTGCCTCAGTTGCCCCACCATCTTGCCAGGGCCCCGTAAGGACCCCTCCAGCAGCGCCCCTGTCACCTGCACACCTCTTCCTATTGCTCTTATGAGTGACACTCGCCCGAGGCCCCACGGAGGGGCCAAGCCAGACCCTATGCGCAGGGCCGCTCCTCCAGCCTGTTTTGCCCACGCGAGCTCCCGCACCAGCGGCACCATCCCCTCTGGGCTCAGCACTCTGCAGGCCCTGGGGCTCTGCCTAGAGCAAGTGCGGCCTGGCCAGTCCAGCGGAGAGAGGAGCTGAAGGAGGCCAGGCTGTCCAGGGCCAGGTGCGGGCTCCAGAGTTGGTCACAGCGTGGCAGCGGAGGCCCTCGAAGCCTTGGTCCCCTGCCCCACGGTGACCAGCAAGCCCGAGGGCTCCACAGGCAGAAGGCGGACCCAGGAGGGCAGGGAAGCCCCGGGTGAGGAAGCGGAGAGGCCCGGGCCTGCGCGCTGGAGTGCCAGGGGCCACCCTGTCCGGGCAGGTGCGGTCCTCAGGGCCGCCTCCGCCCCACACTAGGCTGCCAGCCTGTCCTTCGCGCACTCCCACCGGGCCCGTCCGTCCACCGGCCTCGGCCTTCTGATCCGCTCCGCCCGCCCCGCTCTTGCCCATTAGGGTCACAGCGACCTATCTGAGCTACGGCACCGGGCACAGGCGGAGCTGGAGGACTCGGGGCCTTCCCATGGGGTGGGGGTCGGGGTTAGGCACCGGTGGGCCCTGGGACCAGCTCCCCTGGGATCCTCCGCGCAGGTCCCCTCCTTCTCACTCCAGCGTCCTGAGGCCTCCTAGTGTGAGGGAGGAGAACAGCCGGATTCCCCTCCTGAATTTGGGGAGGGTTTGACCAGGACCCAGAGTCAGCCTGGAGAGAACTGGGGGCGACGCGGGGGTCCTGCCCCCCACGCAGTCCGCGGGCGAGGGCGACGCCGGGAGCGGACCGAGGGGCGGCCGAGAGGCTGGCCCCGCCCTGCGGACCCCGCGCGGGTCCCCAGACGGGGGGTGGCGCTGCGGGCGCGGGCGGGCGCCGCGCGCACTGCGGTCCCCGCGCCTCCGCCGCAGAGCGCGCCACGCTCCGCACGCACCTGCCGCCGCCGCCGCCGCGCCGAAACCCGCGCCCCGCGCCCCGCGCCCCGCGCCCGAGCCCGCGCCCCTCGGTGCCGCCCGGACCCCGCCATCGCCTGAGGTCGCTGCGGCCGCCGCCGGAGCCGCCAGATCCCCCCCGAGCTGCCGGGCCGAGGCGCGGGCGCCGCGTCCGGGCCTGCCTTTGAGACAACCTCTGCGGCGGCGGCGCGCGGCCGGGACGCCAGGCTGGGGCAGGTGAGCGCAGGGGGCGGGGGCCGGGGGCGGACTCAGCGCCCCTCCCCACGCGATGGGGGTCGGACCTCGGGAAGGTGCGTCTGGCCTTGGAGGCGGGGACCGGGGAGGGGGTTGGGTTCTGAGGCCCGCGGAGGTCGGGATCCCACGGCTGAGGTCAGGGTCAGAGGTCGGATGCCCGGTCCTTTGTGCAGGGCGAGGGCTAGGGTAGGGGTGGCCTGGGCACTGCCCTCATGCTGTCTCTCACCTGCAGCTCAGGCCTGGCCCAGGCCTCGCCTCTGCTCCTGCCGCGGAGCCTGCCGCCCGGGTCCTCCTGCAGCCAGCGCTTCGGCTAGCTGCCTTCCCTGGGCGCCCTGTCCTGGAGCCATGGGGCCCACCCCGGCCCTGCCTGCCCCGATGTCCCGGCCCGCGATCTGCTGACCTCGGCTGCAGGGGGAGCCCCCCCCGCGCCCCCTCGCCAGCCTCAGCAGCCAGAGACCCTGGGTGAGACCCTGGGCCAGACCCCCAGCCCAAGGCAGCCTCCCACCCCTCCCTGCCCTCGCCTGCCTCCCCCTCCCCCACCCCTTCCTCCTCCTCCCAGGACTGGACCAGAGAAGCCACTGTGGCCACTGGGGGGGGCCCTGCGCCCCCAACTCTCGCCGGCTGTCCCTAGGAGTCCAGGGGCCGGCCGGGGCCCCCCCCAGGCCTGGCGGGACCAGGATGCTGCCCCGTCACCTGCCCCGCAGCCCCACACAACGCCCCCACCCACCCGAACATCCAGTCTGACTGGAGACAGCCGGATGCCCTCTGACCCCGGGCCCGAGGCGGGCAGTGGTTGGCCGGGGCTCCTCATGTCCTGCCTGAAGGGCCCCCATGTCATCCTCAAGATGGAGGCCATGAAGATCGTCCACCCTGAAAAGTTCCCTGAGCTACCGGCTGCCCCCTGCTTCCCACCTGCTCCCCGGCCCACCCCAACGCTGGCACCCAAGCGTGCCTGGCCCTCAGACACAGAGATCATTGTCAACCAGGCCTGTGGGGGGGACATGCCTGCCTTGGAAGGGGCACCCCATACCCCGCCACTGCCACGGCGACCCCGTAAGGGAAGCTCGGAGCTGGGCTTTCCCCGCGTGGCCCCAGAGGATGAGGTCATTGTGAATCAGTACGTGATTCGGCCTGGCCCCTCGGCCTCAGCGGCTTCTTTGGCAGCGGCAGGCGAGCCCCTGGAGTGCCCCACCTGTGGGCACACCTACAATGTCACCCAGCGGAGGCCCCGAGTGCTGTCCTGCCTGCACTCTGTGTGTGAGCAGTGCCTGCAGATTCTCTATGAGTCTTGCCCCAAGTACAAGTTCATCTCCTGCCCCACCTGCCGCCGCGAGACTGTGCTCTTCACCGACTACGGCCTGGCCGCGCTGGCTGTCAACACGTCCATCCTGAGCCGCCTGCCGCCTGAGGCGCTGACAGCCCCATCCGGGGGTCAGTGGGGGGCCGAGCCCGAGGGCAGCTGCTACCAGACCTTCCGGCAGTACTGTGGGGCCGCGTGCACCTGCCACGTGCGGAACCCACTGTCCGCCTGCTCCATCATGTAGTAGCGCCTGCCCGCCCGCCACTGCCCACTGAGCCTCGCTCGCTGCTTCTTCAGGGACCCGGCCCTGCCCTGCCGCCCGCCGACCCTTCCTTCCCCACCATGGCTTCCGGCCCCACCCCGAGTGGCATTGTCGCTGCAGCCAACTTTGCCATTAAAACTCTTTGCCAAAGTTTGCACCTGTTCCCTGGACTGAAGCTTGCTCCTGTGGGCTGTGCTCAGGCCTGGGCCTAGGGTGGGCACCCAGGGCTGCAACCCAGACAGGGCCCAGCTTGGAGCTGCCAGAGAGAGGCCCAGTGTTGCTCGGGGTGGGCCTGCTCTGAGCACTGGGGGCCGGGCTGGGCTGTGCATGCAGCTCACGAGGGCCGGGTGGGCTGTGAGTGTGGGTGCAAACCCCCACATGTACAGAGTGGGCTGCTTGTGTGCGCCTGGCAGGGCTACGTGGTGGGTGTGCAGAGCCACCCCAACTGAGCAAAGAGGACATTTTCAATGGTGTGGGGGTGCCTGTGTGGGGGACAACTCAGTTGATTTCCCTCCTGGTGCCCACCTGGACCTGAGCACCCACCTGGGTCTTCCAAGGTTGTGTGGGAGTTGCCTTTGGGCGTCTGTGCAGGGATTAGGGACAAAGACTGGCTGAGATGGTGGTAGGGGAATAAGGACCCAGCGCCTCCTGTCTGGCACCTAGACCACCTGGGTGTGAGGAAGAGCCCGCCCCAGGCTGGGTGCAGTGTTTCACGCCTGTAATCCCAGCACTTTCGGAGGCCAAGGCGGATGGATCACCCGAGGTCAGAGTTCAAAACCAGGCTGGCCAACGTGGTGAAACCTCTTCTCTACTAAAAATACAAAAAAATTAGCCAGGTGTGGTGGTGCACGCCTGTAATCCCAGCTATTCAGGAGGGTGAGGCAAAAGAATTGCTTGAACTCGGGAGGTGGAGGTTGCAGTGAGCAGAGATCGTGCCACTGCACTCCAGCCTGAGTGACAAAGTGAGGCTCTGTCTCAAAAAAAAAAAAAAAAACCTGCCCAGATGGTGAAGATGGGGTAACAAAGACAAGTAGTAACAATGGCATCCCCAGGAGCTGGTTTATTGAAAGCTGCTTCATGTTCAAGGCTCAGTGCTCCATCTCTCGCTGGGCCACCCGATGTCTCCATCCCAGGCGTGGCAACATGAGGGTGTGCAGGGGCAGAGCTTATGTTCCAAGGCCTGGGTGGGCCCTTGTCCCCTGCAACACAGGCCAGCGCCAACCCCCAGCTGGTCTGGGCCTGACCACGTGGGGAGAGGAACCTTTGCAGGCTGCATTTTCACAGCATGGGCCCCTCCCCCGGCTGGCCTGACCTTCAGGGACACACGCTGGCCCTTATCTGAACACAGGGTGGGTGGAGTCTCTGCCCTCTCCAAGGAACTGACTCACTGCTATATCTCTGTTCACCTTCATGCCTGCTGTGCTTGGCTGGCCCTCGGAGGGGGAAGTGTGGCCAGCGTCAGCCCGTGGCCAGTACGGTGCCCGTCTACCGCAGGGTGAATGGGGTCCTGCTCGCAGACCTTCCTGCTGGGCCGGCCTCCTCCAGGAGCTGTCCTTGGGCACTGGTGTCCTTGGGTTCAGCTAGTGTCTGGGCAGCAGTGCAGCCATGGACTCTGGCAGGGTCAGGCCTCTGGGTAGCCCTGGTTGTGGGTTCAGCAATGGGAGGTCTTGATTGAAGGCCACCGCCCTGGACCCAACCTTGGGTTTTTCCAGCCTGGTCATCAGGCCTCATAGCACCCAGGCATTGGGACAGGGGCCAGTCTGGGCCCCCTGGCCTGTTGGCGTCGGGGCTGTCCTGGGCTCTGCTCAGCGGCCGGAGCGATCCAGGAGCATGAAGAGCAGTCCCAGCAGCAGGAGCGGCGTGAAGACCAGCAGCAGCCCCAGAAGCTCAAGAGCCAGCAGGCTCAGCAGCGCCAGGCGGCGGGCACAGGGTCCCTGCTCCCGCAGAGCCCAGAGCCGGGCACCCAGGCAGGGTGGACAGGGCAGGAAGGGCAGGCAGCCCCGGCCGCCCACGGGCCCTGCCAGGAAGCGCAGCTGGTAGCGGTGCTCCAGGGAGCCCCAGGGCCCAGGGTTTCGGTGCTGGGGTGCAGAGGCCTCTCGGCGGGGCTGGCGTGAGGGCCTGTCGGCCTGTAGCAGCTCCTCCTGCAGCCGGCAGATCTCCCACTCCAACATGGGTGTCTTCTGGCGGCACAGCGGGCAGCGCACCTGGCCCAGGTCAGCACTGGGGGCCGATCCCAGCAGCCTGTGCAGGCAGCCTGCACACAGGCCGTGGCCACAGTTCAGCAGGGCCAGGCGGTGCTCTCTAGGCCCGTAGGGCTCTGTGCAGATCGGGCACTCCTCTTCCCCCTGCCCCGCTGCCTGCTCTCCCCCCTCCTCCTTCCAGGTTGGAAGGGCCCAGGCACCCTCCACAGCCACGGCCCCCAGCAGGGGCTCACTGGCTGTAGTCTCAGCACCTTGGGGGTGCCCGAGATTATCCCCTTCACTTGCTGGTGCTTGGCACAGAGGGTCCAGGCACTCAGGGCCCAGAGAGGACCCAGGTGGACTGACAGGCCCAGAGCTGGAGTCGGCCAGGTGGAGGGTGGTGGCCCCAGGGCACAGTTCAGGGGTGGTGGCCCTGGGGCAGGAGTCAGGATAGGAAGGCAGGGACCCCAGGGCGGCGACAGGGGCGGCCCTCAAGGGGAAGCAGGGTCTGGGCTCCACCAGGGCTCTGGCACTGACCTCCCGGCTGGCTCTCCTCACGGCAAGTGGACTTTACTGGGGCCCCAGCAAGGCCGGCCTGCTCTAGGTGGATCCTGGGCCCACACGGTGCCCTCCCCAGCCAGATCTGGCTGGAGCCCAGCCTCAGCCATGTTTAGTCCTGTGCCAGCGACCCGCCGACCACAGATCCAGACTCCGAGACAGCGAGGTGGGTGTGAACAGCCACTGGACTCCTCCAACAGGACTTTCCTTCCCAGTGCCTAAAGCCCCTCCCAGGGGCGGGGCTGCATCACCACGCCCCCTCCCACCGCTCCTCTTTCCGGAAGCCTCGGCTCCCTAGCGGCACGGATGGCTTTGCTCCGCCTTCCCAGCACCTGCCCAGAACCCAGTCCTGGCGATCAGATCTTAGCCGACCCATTAAGCCCTTGAGAACGAGGCAGTCAGAGCGCATATCACATTAGAGGCAGACAGAAGAGCTGCAGAGGCCACTCGGGTACAGGCAGCCCAACAAGGGTGCACCCACCCATCCAGCACCCATGGCGCCCACCCATCCAGCACCCAGCACCCAGGGCACCGGGAGGAGCTAGAGGAAGGAAGGAAGCCTGTGCTAGAAGTAGCCACCCAGAGGCCACCATTTACTGCAAGGGCTTTTCTGGGACCAGGAGAGGAAGAAGCTGCTCTGGCCTGGGACACCCCCACTGCTCTCAAGGAGCTGGCATCTTAGTGGCCTCTGAGCCCAGCGTGAGCCCTATGGGAGTGCAGGGGCAGTGACTGGAATGTGCTGCTCGACAGGCTGCAGCGGCTGAGGTGGCCCCAGGGCAGAGGAGTGCAGTGCAGCCTCGTGGGTGCCCTATGCCACCCCTGGTGCTCATTGGGCTGCTGATGCCGTCCTGGGTCACTGCACTGGCAAGGTGGAGCGGTCCAGGCCACCACCTTGACCGGGAAGGGGGTTGGGGGATGAGGACACAGCTCACTGTCAGGGTGGGGGAGCGCAGGGCTGGCTGGGCAGAGGCTGCAGTGGGGTCAGGGCTCAAAGGGTGGGATGCAGAGTCAACGGGAATGCAGCTGTGCTCGGGAGCTGGCTGTTCCCAGAGCACCAGCTGGCTGGTCCGAGAGGAAGGCAGCTGCTGGCCAGGAGCTCCCTCGTGGATGCCTTCCTGGGCTCCCGGGAGGATGGCCATCAGAGGGGGCACGTGCAGCCGTGGGCCTCAGGCCCACGTCTCGGTCTGGAAGCGCCGTGTCCGCTGGAGCCTGGCTAGATACGCGGCTGCGTCTGGGCTGCAGAGTCCACCCTCCTCCTGGAAGATGGACATCAGGGCTTCCGAGACGTCCGCTGGCATGGACTTGGCATTGCTAGAGGGGCAGGTCGCAGAAGGCTCAATGAGGCCCGGCACTCAGGGGCTGGGCCCACTCCTGCTGCACGCAGGCCAGCTCACCCTGCTAGGTAGAAGTATGCACCCTGGCGGTCCAGCAGTTCCCACACAAGCGACCCCAGCTCCCGGAGCCGGTGCTGCACATATACTTTCTGCTCCTGTAGGGCAGAGAACAGGGCTGGGGGCTGAGTCTGAGCCCCCTCCACTCCTTTCCCAGCCCCTAGCATACACACCTGTTCCCGGGAGAAGGCAGGGACGAGGGTCAGACAGTCCCGCTTCTCCAGCTCCTGCCACTCAGCCTCCCAATAGAAGTCTTGGTCCCGCCAGCGGCAGCCAAAAAACAAGAAGTTTCCTAGGGAAATGCAGGGTGCTCTTGGCCACAGGTCCTTGAGGTTCAGCTGGGGAGCCCCGGCCATAACCCTGCCCTGGGACCCTGGGTGCTCACCAGTCTGGCCCTGGGCCACACGCTCCTGGATGGCTGCTCGGAAGGGGGCTACCCCAGTACCAGGCCCCACCATGATCACAGGTGTGTCTGGTGTCTCTGGGAAGGCCAAACTCCCAGGCCGCACCCAGAGGGGCACCCGGACAGGTCCTATTGCAGGATGGAGGTGGCAGGAAGAGGATCAAAGACCTGTGCTGAGTCTGCCAGGGCCCTAGCCCAGCATTTGCGTGAGCATGGGAGAGAAGGGGATATGGGCCCACGGGAGCAGGGGTCACCTTGCCCAGGGTCCAGGGATGCCAGCCAGGAGGAGCAGAGGCCCCGGCGGGGCTCCTTGAGGCGAGTCTGGAACTGCACTACAGCCACGAGGATCTGCAGCCGTGAGGGGTGAGTCTGGGGAGGATGGCGGGGTGGGGGTGGTGGAACGAGGCTGCCCTCACCTGTGCCTGGGCCATGGGCCCCACCTCCCTCCCCCAGAGGCAGTCCGAGTGGGGGAACATCATCTGGTCAGAGGGCAGCCTCTGCTTACAAAACCCCACAGCTCGGGTCCCAGCCTTCCCAGGGCCGGTCCTGGGCTCCACCCACTGGGCCCCTCACCAGCAGAGAGGAGGCGATGGAGAAGGCCCTCGGCCGGATAGCAGGGATGAGGTCTAGCAGGTAGTCGGGAGGGATGGTGGCAGCTGTGTGCGGGAAGTCACAGAGCACCTAGGCAAAGAGAGTCTCAGGGTGGCTGCAGCGTGGCTGTAGCTCAGGGGCTGGGCCTGCCGCCCGCCCGCCTCACCTCCAGGATGGTCCTGCGGGGCCGGTTGCAGTATTCAAAGAGCTCCTCCTGGCCTTGGGCAGAACTGAACTCCAGCAGCTTCTCCCGCTCCAGCTCATGGAGGGACAGACAGGCCAGAAGTTCGAAGAAGGAGCGACGAGGCACGCTGGCAATGTCCAGGTGATAGGACACGAGGTGCCGCATGGAGCAGGGCTGGGGCAGCCTCGTGGGGGAGGAGACATCTGCAGGGTGAGCGGGAGGCCTCCGTGGGCTGCGGCAGAGCCCTTGGGGTGGGGGCCCAGGGCAAGGGAGAGGGCAGAGAGTCGGGGTGGCCGAGGCCAGGCTCACCTGGCTCCCGTGGCTGCAGCGTGAAGAGCTGGTCAGGGTCCAGGCCCAGCACCTGGCAGAACTGCTGGACGTGGGCAGCCGAGTTGGAGGGCTGAATCAGCACCACATCACCAGCAGCAAAGCTGTGTGGAAGAAGCCACCAGGGCCGTGGGGACTCTGTGGGGAGGACGTTGGGGGCCCCGGATGGAAGTCATCCCCTGCAGCCCGGCCCAGCATCCTCCGAACCCCAGACCTACGGCCCACCTCACCCTGCCCTCCTCGGTTCCCAGCAGTCCCCATCGCCCGCTTGGTGTCTTGGGCTGTGCTCAGGCCTCACCTGATGCCAGAGCCCGAGACGTCAAACTCAATCAGCCGAACGTCCTGGAAGTGGGAGGGGCCGGTGACTCTCTGGTTGGAGATCACGGGTGCTAGGAAGGGCTTCGACTCTGACGGGGACTCCTGAGAGCCGGGGTGAGCGACCCGCTGCCCCTCAGAGCCCGTGCTGGGCGCCTCTTGGAGGAACAGCAGAGTGAACTTGGAGGGCAGGCTGTGGGAGGGCACGCTGGTCAGACCAGGACCCACTCCCCAGGGGCCACCCACCCACACGGGAGGGACCCAGGGCGAGATCCCCAGGCCGGGTTGGGTCTGCTGTGTCTGTGGATGACCCGGGGCCCACTCACGGGACTCCAGGAGGGATCTCGGCGAGGCCCGGAGGCGGCGGGTACAGCCCCAGAACCCTGTCCCACAAGTCTCGCAGCCAGGGGTCCACAGCAGCGTCGGGCCTGGGAGGCAGCACATGCGCTGGCCTGAGCGGACCCTGCGTGTGGCCAGACCAGACTGTGGAGGTGGGTGCCACGCCTGCAGACTCACCCCAGCTCATGCTGGTCATCGCCCAGGCACACGGGCAGGAGGGCGCTGCCCCCAAGCTGCAGTAGCCGTCGGTGCAGCTTCTTGGCCACGAAGTTGAACCTGTGGAGACAGTGAGGCTGGTCCTGGGCTGGAGCCTGGGCGGAGAGTGGAGGCTGGGGAGGGCCTCCCTCGGGTGGAAAACACACTCCACGCTGGCCGCACCCTAGGAGGGGGCAGGGCCTCCACACGCCAGGGGCTGCCGAGACCAGGGCAGCTGCCAGGGCCCCAAGCAGCAGGTCCTCTGCTCACGGAGAATGAGCCTGTGTGGGCGGGAGTATGCGGCCTCGTCCCACTGGTGGGCCCTCATCCCTGGGCAGGGACTTCAGGCAGCTGAGGCCTCCAGGCCCCCAGCCAAGGTGTGGGTCACTCCTCAGCTAAGAAACTCTGTGCTGGGGAGAGAGCCAGGCATCGTCCCACGGGTCAGTTTCACTTCTCACTCTGGTTCCGAGAGGCATGACTGGCCCCGGGTCACGCTCCTCCCCGGGAATGCTGTCGGCAGCAGAGCTCCCTCCGTCTCCTGAACGAACACTACATCCCACACAGAACAACGTCATGCACAGAACAACGTCACGCACGGCACAAAACCTCCCGGCAGAACCGGGGTGGGGGGAGCTGTCTCCGATCTTCCCATTCTTTTTCATCTGAAGTGACTGACACCCGGCTACGCAAACGGCTTTTGATGCTCGGTGCTCAGCGGACCTGGGCCCTACGTGGACAGTCGGGGTTTTCACCGTTGCGGGGTCTAAAGATACCATTTGCACACTGAACACGCCACTCCTTGCTTATGCTGCAGAGGAGCACTGTGAAAATGCGCAGGAGAAAAGGCAGAGGCGGCCTCCGGGGTGGCAGGAGCATACAGGGTCCTCCTCCAGGCTCAAAGTCGTGAACACTTCACAGCACGCCTTTTTGTAAGTGGCGACTGGCGCCAGGTAGGCCTGTGTGACGTCAGCGTGGCTCTGAGCCCAGCCCTCTGCCACCCTGCCTGCTCCCCTGTGCCCTCCCCGCAGCGTGAAGCCTGGGGTGCCCACCAGGGAGCGTTGTGGAGAAGCCAGTACCACTGCAAGGGCCCTGAGGCCCGCAGGGGCCGACCCTGGAAGCCGGTCTCTGTCCTCTGCCAGCGCACCTGTTGCTCAACCCCCAGAACTGTTCCGTCCGCCCACTGTCCCATCCCCTACTCACTTGGCATATGAGGAGTCCCCGAGGCCCAGGACGGCAAAATCCATCTGACAGAGGGCAGTGGAGGGCAGGTTCTTCCGGAATATAAACCTCCAGAAGTTCTAGAGCCGGAGGAAACTCCAAGTCAGAGTCCTCAGCCTCTAGGCCAGCCCCACAGCAGGGGGTGAGGGGAGGGTCTCGGGAACAGGCAGGGGGCAGGATGGGGGCAGAATGCAACTGGACCTATCTGGCCAAAAGGCAGGGCCCGGGTCCAGCCTACAGGATGATGGGCACTGGGAGGAGGCAGGGCTGGTCCAGGGCCTGGGGAGGCCAGGGCCCACCCTGCCCACAGGAGCCAGACCCTGCTGTGCACTCCGGGCCTGCGTGGGGCTCCCTTCCTGGGACACCACCCTCCTGTGCCCCAGGCTCTGAGCTGCCAGGAGCAGCTCTGCACTTGATCTCCAAACTGTCCACCGCCCCAGGGGTCCCTCACCTCCACCTGTCATTTCCCAGCCAGACCATGGGCCTCTGCTCCCTGAGTGGGTCTATCCCAGAGGCTCCTATACCCAGACCTCTGAGGTCCATCCCAGGGGCTCTCACACTCAGCCCTCTGAGGTTCCAGTGCCGCTGAGACACATCCCCCTCCTTCCGTGGCTGCAGGACCTCGAGCCAACAGGGTCCAGATCCTCTGGTTCCACATCATGCCTTCCACGGTGGCCTCCCAGCTTGATTGGAGGCCCCCCAAGGAACCTACTGCCCCCTCCGTACCTGGATCCCGGGTGGCCTGTGCGCGTGGTCTTCACCGCCCACCCACCTCCCCTGCCCGTGGCCAAGCATGGAGGCTAGAGTAGGGGCCCCGGGCCCGTGTGGACAGAGAGGCCCTGGCCTTGTCAGTCCACAGCTCTGACCCTGGCCCTGGACCACCCCTGGCCTCCCGGGACCTCACTGCCTCATCAGCTGCCTCTCTGGGCCACGCTGTGTGAGTAAACGTACCCAGCCTCTTGCCCCCGCGACCCTCCCTAGCACCCTGCCGTTGAGACACCCTTGCTTCCTGAATTCCAAAAGACTCTCTTCCCTGCTCCGTTTGGTGAACTTCCTCCTTCCCGAGAAAAGGGTTCCGGAGAGAACATTCCTGTGACTTTTCCCTCACTTGAATGGCACGTGGCTGGGTCTGTCCTGGGCTTGGCACCACCGCTGAAAAGCCAGGGCCCCACTTGCCGCCCTTAGGGTGTGTAGGGCACTCTGTCCCCAGAGGCTAAACCCACAGTGACATGCCCCGGGGGGAGCCCTTTCATTCTCAGCAGGGCCCTTCCTGGGCATGGGGCTCTCTGGCCGCAGACCCAGCTTTGGACATCATTACTCTCCTGGATAACTTCCTCTCCACCGTCGTCTTCTCATTCTGAGGCCACTGGAATTATCTTTGAATTTTGGTATCTGCTTCCTTCCATTTTCTATCTTGCTTTTTGTCATACTTTCTAGAAGGATTTCTCATCTTTTTTTGAGATGGAGTCTCACTCTGTAGCCCAGGCTGGAGTGCAATGGCGTGACCTCAGCTCACTGCAACCTCTGCCTCCCAGGTTCAAGTGATTCTCCTGCCTCAGCCTCCCAAGTAGCTGGGATTACAGGCGCGCGCCACCACACCCACCTAATTTTTGTATTTTTAGTAGAGACAGGGTTTCACCATGTTGGCCAGGCTGGTCTCGAACTCCTAACTTCAAGTGACCCACCCACCTCGGCCTCCCAAAGGGTTGGGATTACAGGCGTGAGCCGTTGCGCCTGGGTTTTTTTGTTGTTGTTGTTGAGACAGGGTCTCATTCTGTCATCCAAGCTGGAATGCAGTCTTGAAATCACAGCTCACTGCAGCCTTGACCTTCTGGGCTCAAGCAATCCTCCCACCTCAGCCTCCCGAGTAGTGGGGATTATAGGTGTGTGTCTCTACGCCCAGCTAATATATATATATATATATATATATATTTTTTTTTTTTTTTTTGAGACGGAGTCTTGCTTTTTCACCCAGGCTGGAGTGCAGTGGCTCAATCTTGGCTCACTGCAAGCTCCACCTCCCGGGTTCACGCCATTCTCCTGCCTCAGCCTCTCCGAGTAGCTAGGACTACAGGCACCCGCCACCACACCCGGCTAATTTTTTGTATTTTTAGTAGAGACGGGGTTTCACCGTGGTCTCGATCTCCTGACCTCGTGATCCGCCCACCTCGGCCTCCCAAAGTGCTGGGATTACAAGCGTGAGCCACCACGCCCGGCCTCAACGCCCAGCTAATATATTATTATTTTTTTTTTTGTAGAGACTGGATCTTGCCATGTTGCCCAGGCTGGTCTCAAACTCCTGGGCTCAGGCAATCCTCCCACACCCTGGCTTCTCAAAGCGCTGGGATTCCAGGCTTGAGCCACTGCACCCAGCCTCTTCTAATCTTTTAAAGTTTTTTCATGTCCATTTAAAGAACTATTTCTGGCCAGGTATGGCGGCACACACCTGCAAACCTAGCACTTTGGGAGGATGAGGTGGGCAGATTGCTTGAGCCCAGGAGTTTGAGACCCCATCTCTACAAAAAAATACAAAAAAAAAAAATTAGTTGCATGTGGTGGTGCGCACCTGCAGTCCCTGCTACCCATGAGGCTGAGGTGGGAGGATCACCTGAGTCTGGAAGATCAGGGGACAGTGAGCTGTGATCACTGCCACTGCACTCCAGCCTGGGCAACAGAGAGAGAGCTTTGTCTCCAGAAAAAAAAAGAGAAAGAAAAAGAACTGTTTCCCGTTCCTGAGCCTCCAGCTTTGCCCTCACCCCACGGGGGTCACATCCTCAGCTGCTTCAGCCTCTGCCCGTCTCTACCTGTTACGCGGGTCCTTCCTTGGGTGGGGTGTGGTTCTTCCTGGTGCATTTGTTTTTACCCAGGCTGAAGTGCAGTGGTGTGATCTTGGCTCACTGAAATCTCCGCTTCCCGGGTTCAAGGGATTCTCCTGCCTCAGCCTCCTAAGTAGCTAGGATTACAGGTGTGCGCCAATACACCCAGCTAATTTTTTGTATTTTTAGTAGAGATGGTGTTTAGTCATGTTGGCCAGGCTGGTCTCAAACTCCTGACCTCAGGTGATCCACCCGCCTCGGCCTCCCAAAGTGTTGGGATTACAGGCGTGAGCCAGCACGCCCAGTGCCCCGTGGGTTTCTTCACCAGACAGGCAGGGACCTGGTCACTCAGCCTTTCACTGTGGTTCCTCTGTTTTCTCCTGTCTGCTGCTGGGGGCACCTGCCTCATCTACAGCATCCTCAGCAAGCAGCCAGGGTCCTCCTGTTTCGCTGTGGATAGAGAGCCAGCGTCCTCCGGTTTAGCTATGGACAGCCACTAAGACTCGCCCCTGCCTCCGAGGCCATGGGCCCTGGGTCCATGGCCTCTTCAAGGAGCTCCCAGCTCCTGCTGTGGGCATTAGCTGCCCCCTGCAACTCCTGGTCTTCTCTGTGGGTGCCCATGCTTGGGACTCTTCCTTTCCTCGTTGACCTGCGTCCCGGCATGAGCACCAGCTTCCTGCCACTGGCTGACTGAATGCCCAGCCCAGCCCCAGTCCCTCTTCTCTCCCACGCTCTGGGGCTTCCCTATCCCACCATTCCCCTCCCCAGCCTGTGCTCCACCCTGAACCCCCTTCTCTTCCATCCCGCTCTATCTGAGACCCCTCGACCTATGCTCAGCTCTCCCCCAAGCCGCTGCACATCCCCTGCCGTCCCTACTCAGTCTTCAGCCTCTTTCTCCCGTCTCTCCCGTGCCAGCAATTAAACATGCCAGGTTTCGGCCGGGTGTCTTGGTTCACGCCTGTAATCCCACCACTTTGGGAGGCTGAGGCGGGTGGATCACGAGGTCAGGAGATCGAGACCATCCTGGCTAACACGGTGAAACCCCATCTCTACTAAAAAAATACAAAAAATTAGCCAGGCGTGGTGGCAGGCGCCTGTAGTCCCAGCTACTTGGGAGGCTGAGGCGGAAGAATGGCGTGAACCCAGGAGGCGGAGCTTGCAGTGAGCTGAGATCGTGCCACTGCACTCCAGCCTGGGCAACAGAGCAAGACTCTATCTCAAAAAACAAAACAAGACAAACAAACAAACAAAAAGCAACAACAACAACAAACAACAACAAAAAAAACATGCCAAGTTTCTCCCATCTTTTTTTTTTTGAGACAGGGTCTTGCTCGGTCGCCCAGCCTGGAGTATAGTGGTGTGATCACAGCTCACTGCAGCTTTAACCTCCCAAGTTCCAGAGATCCTCCCGCCTCGGCCTCTGGAGTAACTGTGATCACAGGCATGAGCCACTACATCCAGCTACTTTTTGAATTTTTTGTAGAGATGAGGTCTCACTATGTTGGCCCAGTCTGATCTTGAACTCCTGGGCTCAAGCGATCCTCCCACCTCAGTCTCCCAAATTGCTGGGATTATAGGCATGAGCCACTGTGCCTGGACAAATCTCTCTCATAAAAAACTCCTTCTTTTTAACTCTTTAGCCTTTTCACAGCCAGACTTTTTTTATTTATTTTTTTTTTTGAGATGGAATCTCACTCTGTCGCCCAGGCTGGAGTGCAGTGGTGTAACCTCCGCTCACTGCAAGCTCCACCTCCCGGGTTCACGCCATTCTCCTGCCTCAGACTCCCAAGTAGCTGGGACCACAGGTGCCCGCCACCACGCCTGGCTAATTTTTTGTATTTTTAGTAGAAATGGGGTTTCACACCGTGTTAGCCAGGATGGTCTCGATCTCCTGACCTCGTGATCCACCTGCCTTGGCCTCCCAAAGTGCTGGGATTACAGGTGTGAGCCACAGTGCCTTTTTTTTTTTTTTTAACGGAGTCTAGCTCTGTCGCCAGGCTGGAATGCAGTGGCGCAATCTCAGCTCACTGCAACTTTCGACTCCCTGGTTCAAGCGATTCTCCTGCCTCACCCTCCCGAGTAGCTAGGATTACAGGCACGCGCCACTGCGCCCAGCTAATCGTTGTAATTTTAGTAGAGACGGGTTTCACCACATTGGCCAGGCTGGTCTCGAACTCCTGACCTCGTGATTCGCCTGCCTCAGCCTCCCAAAGTGCTGGGATTACAGGCGTGAGCCACCACACCAGGCCCGCACTCAAGACATTCTTAAAAGATGCTCTCCACTCACTCTCTCAGTTGCTGATCTCCTGTAATCTGGCTTCTCTTCCCCACGAGCCACTGAAGCTGCCCTTCCTGGTATCACCAACAATCCCTTTGCCAAGAAACCCCATGGATACCTCTCAGGCTTTATCTTATTCGACTTCTGTGCAGCTGTACATGCCGGAGCCCTTCCTGGAACACCCACTCCCCAGTCCTCTCCTTGGGGTGCTGTGCCCTCCCTTCTAGCTGCTTGGTCACTCTCCTGCCCTCCTGTGCTCTAACGTTCTGGGCAGCCCGTCCTGTGGGGAGAGAGAAGCTTCCTCTTCTCACACTTCTGTATTGTGGCTACCTCAACACCTACCTCTGCCCCAGGATCTTCCTTGGAGTGCTAGTCCTACTGCACTTCTCCACTTCAGTGTCTCCAGGTTCCCTTCCTGCACAGCCCCCTACTCCCACCCTGTTCTCTGACTTCTGTGGATGGAACCATCATCCACCTTGGTTCCAGAGCCCAAATCCCTGTCTCGATTCTGCTTGACCTATCGGGTCCGTTCCATGTCCCGGGGACTCTCTCTTCCTGACACCCCTGCAATGTGTCCACTTCTATCTTCTGCCACCACCTTAGCTCAGACCGGTAGCATCTCCTGCCTGTCCTGTGCATCTCATGGCATTATTCTTACTCTGCTGCAGACCAGTGGCGGTTCTGCTAGCATAGGAACATGACTGTGTCACCCCTACAGTTCCGACAGCCCTTCATTTCAAGCCCATCTGCCTTGCTGTGGTTACTCAGGCTCTTTGGACTGGGCCTGGCTTCCTGCCTCTCTTCTCCTCCCCTCTTGCCCCAGTGCACTCCTCAGCTTGGCCACCCTGAGCTGCTTTCCACTTTTCACACAAGCCAAATCATCTTTTTCCTCTGCACAGACTGCTCCTTCTTCCTTGGTGCCTGACTAGCCCTCACGCATCCTTCCATGACTCAGCTTACACTCTTTTCTTCCAGAAACCTCTGCCTGGGCCCCAAGGTTGGGTGAGATAAGGCTCGATGCCCCTTATCAGTGCTCCTGTGACAAATGCTACTTTCCCCAGCAGCAGGTGTTTGCTGGCACTGTCATTGCCCGTTAGCTGCTTCTGCTACAGTGTGAACTCTGCCAGGATGGAAATACGGCTGCTGGGTTCACAGCTGGATCCCCAGCACCAGACTGTGCCAAGAATAGAATAGGTGCTTAAAAGATGGTCAGAGAATTCAGCAAGGTTCCCTGAGGGTCATACAGTCTAGAAATACACACAAGACCCAGACTAGATGCACATATAGATAGCCCTGGAAAAATAAGAAAGGTTAAAATGGGTAATAAGGCTATTCGGTGGCTACGAAGAGTTTATTAGAGAGGGCAACCGGAGCCCCCAGCTCCAGTCACGGACGTGCTCTCAAATCCACCTCTGAAGGTGCATGAGATAGAGGAGAGCTATTTACTGCACCTAGACTCCAGACAATGAAAACGGGGTGAGGTCGAGGGCAGGGATCTGAAGAGCCGCATCAGGCCAGCCTTACCTTCATGTTGTCAGGCGGGTCTCCTTGGCCTGCAGTTGCACAAACAAATATCACCAGGGGCTCGTTAATCAGATTCACCTCAACAAAAAGACACACACACGTAAGACCTCCGGCTGTAAGGACCAGGCGTCCTTCCCAAAACTTGACCCCCTTCTCCTTCACTCAGGCTGACAGGGCAGAGGCATTTATGTGAGCAGCCAGACCGTCTTCTCTTTCAGGTTCCAACCTCCTCCAGGTGCTAAACTGAACTCCCCTTCCCAAGTCTCCCCTTTCCCTAAATCCGCCATAAGGGAAAGAACCGCTCTCAGAGAAAATGCAACGCCTTTTGGGTCGATGACCCCGAGAGGCGGCACGCCAGGCCTGCTCGTCCCCCACGCCGAGGCCCTAGCGAGCCCTCACCACCGGGTAGGAGTCCAGGGCCTGCACCCGGCAGCCAAGCCGCCGGCGCTGGGCCTCGCGACCCAGTCTCTCCGACACATCCTGAGCCGTGCCTGTCTGGCTGCCGAAGAGCACCAGAAGCTGCGGGCTCGGCATCTGGGAGCGCCCGAGGGTGTCCTGGTCTGAGACTAAGAACTAGAAGGCAGCTCCCCCGGGCCGGGTTGCAGGGACCGCTCCGCCTTCCGCCTTCCGCCGTCGACCGGAAGTGACGCACTAGGGACGCGCCCGGTGGGGGCATGGCGTCCAATCGAGGCGGGCGTCCACGGGCGGCCAGGGTTGAGTCCCGGGTCGCGGCCGGGGGATTACCGGCGCACCAGGGCCAAGGGCTGGGGCTGGCGGGGCCGCTCGCTGCCTCTCGCTCGCAGCAGCGGCGGCAGGCGCGGGCGAGGGCCACGGGGGGAGGAGACGCAGCCCCGCGGGTGGCACTCTCGGCCGGGCCCCGGCCCGCGCTCAACGGGCGCGATGCTCTTCTCGCTCCGGGAGCTGGTGCAGTGGCTAGGCTTCGCCACCTTCGAGATCTTCGTGCACCTGCTGGCCCTGTTGGTGTTCTCTGTGCTGCTGGCACTGCGTGTGGATGGCCTGGTCCCGGGCCTCTCCTGGTGGAACGTGTTTGTGCCTTTCTTCGCCGCTGACGGGCTCAGCACCTACTTCACCACCATCGTGTCCGTGCGCCTCTTCCAGGATGGAGAGAAGCGGCTGGCGGTGCTCCGCCTTTTCTGGGTACTCACGGTCCTGAGTCTCAAGTTCGTCTTCGAGATGCTGTTGTGCCAGAAGCTGGCGGAGCAGACTCGGGAGCTCTGGTTCGGCCTCATTACGTCCCCGCTCTTCATTCTCCTACAGCTGCTCATGATCCGCGCCTGTCGGGTCAACTAGCCTCACCGAGGTGCCGGAGAGGGAGCGCTGGACGGCTAGAATGTTGACCTCGCGCCGAGGGCCTACTTGCGCCGCACCGGAGGAGAGGCTCTCTAGTCTGAAGGCACCGCCTGCTTGCGCCGAGCTGAGTGCCCGGTTTCCCTATTCCAATCCTGTTTGAAATGGTTTCTTCAGCAGGGCTTAAAAGAGCAGCCTTCATCCTGAAAATGTATTTCCTTTTGTTTAATGCTTTGAATAGATAATCCTGAATTGAGGTCATGAGGAGGCCCCCAGGCCAGACAGTCCTGAACCCCTCTGACACTTGGAAACTGAATATAAGTAAAATGTCCAGGTGGACTCTGCGTATTTCCTGTGGATCCTGGGAAAGTGCTGTTGCACAAAGGCTGCAAAGCTGGACGCAGGAGTGTCCTCCAACCAGCAGCGCTGACCTAAGAGCTGCCTGTGCCGTCTATCCAGACGAGGCTTCGGTAGATGCCTTTGTTAGATCTGTCAAATGTAAACGAGCTTGTATCTCCTTCCCTGTGCCACGAGAGAGATTGGCTTTTTATTCCAGTCTAGGCAGAGACAGAAGAATGTTGAATAAGAGCACGATTAGGATCCTGTCTGGTTATTTGTTGCCCGAGAAAAGAACTCTGCTGTCCAGGCACTGCTTGGCTTCCTATCCCAGCAAAGACTGCAGTTTTGTGGACTTCTGACCACCTTGTGGCTGGCACTCTTAGCACACCTGAGACAGATTTAAGCCTCCCTAAGAGACTGAAGAGAGGAACAGGTGTCGGATACTCATAGGCACTGAGACCTACAAATGGGAAGCTTGTGAGTGGCCCAGCTTTGTTGGCCTACGAACTTTGGTTTGATGCCAGTCAGGTGCCAAATGAGAACCTTTGCTGAGATGCAAATAAAGTAAGAGAATGTTTTCCTGAAATGAATAGTGGTTGCCTGTAACCCTCAAGGGTTAAATAGGATGAATATTGAGATACCCTCTGCTACATGGTGTAACTGGTTACAGAGCTGCAGTTTTAAATGGATTGAAACCTGTGGCTAGAGCTTAGTGGATGGTGGTGGTGGGAATCACTTGTTCTGGAGAATCCCTCCTTCCTGCTCTAGGAGGTGGGTAACTCAGGCACCCCCCCTCCCACCCCGTGTGAAGACAACAGTCTGGGCTCATGTTAAAGACCCGTTGAATAGTTTGTGACCCCAGAGCCCATGGCTTCTTGCCGGTGTGTGGTCCTTGTTGGCACTCTGTAGAGCAGGGATCAGCAAACAAGGTCCTAAGGCCTGTTTTTGTATGACCCTTGAGCTGAGGATGGTTTTTACACCCCTAAATAATTAAAAGCAAAAGCAGGCCGGGCGTGGTGGCTCACACCTGTAATCCCAGCACTTTGGGAGGCAGAGGCGGGCAGATCACAAAATCAGGAGATTGAAACCGTCCTGGCTAACATGGTGAAACCCTGTCTCTACTAAAAATACAAAAATTAGCCGGGCGTGGTGACAGGCGTCTATAGTCCCAGCTACTTGGGAGGCTGAGGCAGGAGAATGGCGTGAACCCGGGAGGTGGAGCTTGCAGTGAGCCGAGATCACGCCACTGCACTCCTGCCTGAGCGACAGAGCGAGACTCTGTCACAGGAAAAAAAAAAAACAAAAGCAAAAGCAGAACTTGTGACAGAGAGTGAATATGACCCTCAGAGTCCAAGGTCTCTTAATTGGCACTCTTGGCCTTTGGGGCCAGAAGATTCTCTAGTGAGGATGCAGCCTGTTTCGCAGTGCTCCTGCCTCTCCTGGGTAGATGCCAGTAGCAACCTTCACTTGTGACAACCAGATGTTTATCCAGATATTGCTAAGGGCCCTGGGGAACAAAATTGTCCCTGGCAAAAACCAGTGGGCTAAAATATTTCCTGTCTGAGGCCAGATGCGGTGGCTCACACTTGTAATCCCAGCATTTTGGGAGGCTGAGGTGGGCAGATCAAGAGGTCAGGAGTTTGAGACCAGCCTGACCAACATGGTGAAACCCCGTCTCTACTAAAAATACTAAAATTAGCTGGGCATGGTGGCGCATGCCTGTAATCGCAGCTACTCAGGAGGCTGAGGCAGGAGAATTGCTTGAACCTGGGAGGCAGAGGTTGCAGTCAGCCGAGATAGCACCACTGCACTCCAGCCTGGGCGACAGAGTGAGACTCCGTCTCAAAAAAAAAAAAAAAAAAAAAAATTTCCTATCTGGCTCATTACAGAACAGGTGTGCTGACCTCTGCTCTCATGCATCAGCCTGGCCAGCGGGGTGCGGTGTCAGCCCCTGTCTGGCATGTGTGCTTAGTTGTGTAAACCATGGAGGGGCTTGCGTTGGAGGCAGCTTATCTGGTTTGTTGCACAGCTATGACAATGTTTCCGGCCTGGGATTGGCATAACTTTTGTCAAAGCCAGATTCAAGCTAAACAGCGGGAGTGAGTTTCCTCATAATGTTATTTATTTCTAGATTTTGTGTTTTGTGTGTTCCCCTGTTTTATTTTGGTAGTTCAGAATTGGGCAACCCTATTAGGGTAGAAGTGATGAACATCAGACGCTTCCTTTAGAAAGGTGATTTGAGGAGGGCCCTAAGGGAGGAGACACTTGGCTTCTGGAAGGCTGAAATGAAAGTTTATTCTGGCTGGGCCCAGTGGCTCACGCCTGTAATCCCTGCAGTTTGGGAGGACAAGGCGGGCAGATCACGAGGCCAGGAGTTCCAGACCAGCCTGGCCAACATGGCGAAATCCCGTCTCTACTAAAAATACAAAAATTAGCCGGGCGTTGTGGCAGGCGCCTGTAACCCCAGCTACTTGGGAGGCGAAGGCAGGAGAATCGCTTGAATCCGGGAGGCGGAGGTTGCAGTAAGCAGAGATCATGCCACTGCACTCCAGTCTGGGTGACGAGCAAGACTCTATCTCAAAAAAAAAAAAAAAGAAAAAGTTTATTTTCTCCAGCTTAATGGAGTGGCAGGAGAATAAGGCAAGCATTAAGCTAGCGGCTGCTGCAGACTGTCATGGGGCACAGAAGCTGAGAAGGGCATCCCCAAGTAAAAAAAAAAAAAACCTGTTGTGCGTCTTTGCAGAGACCCAGGTGACCTTGGTGTGGGAAACAGCAGTGTCTACTGAGCAGGCTGCTGACTGCAGGGCAGGTGATGGAAAGAAGGTGATGTCCGTGCACTCCAATTCCCCTTCTCCCCATGGCTCCAAGCGATCTTCCTATTGTCTGCAGGCTTCAAAGACGGGGAAGCACTCCGAAGCCCTCCCTGGGGCAGAAGGGCCTTGTCAGCTGGGAGGCTGTGCCCTCAGGGTCATGGTATCTGGAGCCTTGATGGGCGGACGTTCAACCGATGGGAGAGGAGTAGCCTTAACGTGGCGGCAGAGTGGAGTGATCAGACACAGGGTCGGCCCTATGGGGCCTACCGTTACCCTGGCTTTTTTTTTTTGGCTCTTAAGGCATTGGAGAGCTGTCCAAGCATGCAGGGCCCTGCCCTGGTGAGCCTGCTTGCGTGTGGCGGGAGAGGCTGCTTCCTTTGTGCCTGCTCCTGCAGATGCTTTTTGGGGACCACGGATGGCAAGGTTGGGCTAAGAGGCTCCCACCTGGGCAGCCTATAAAAACTAGGGATTTCTGAGGAACTGGTTCGTTGGGGCTGCTCCGGGCTCCAGAATTGGCATTTCCAAGCCCCGCAGGCACCTGCCGGAGGTCGGAGGACCCCTGGTGAAAGCAGGGTCCGGGCCAGAGTGTGGCCTGTGCACCGTCCACGGACGCGGGTGCCTTCGGTCCTGGAACAGCCCCCTTCCTGCACCGCGCTCTCAGCGGAGGGAACAGGCGGCCTCGGTGCTGGCAGCATGAGGAAGTCCCAAGCTCAGCCAAGGTCACTCGGGGCCCAGGGCCCAGGGGCCGCCCACCTGACTCCCCCGAGGGACACCGGGAGCTGAGAGCGCAGAGGCGGAAGTGGGGTCTGCCAGTGAGCGGCGCGAGGGGCCGGGGTGTGTCCCTTCCCCAATGGAGGCCAGCTCCGGTGATAGGCCTTGTCCAATGAAGTCCCTTGGGAGGCGGGGTTGAGGCGAGTGTTGTCCAATCGGTAGGGTCACCTGAGGGGCCCGCCCTCCTCCCCTGCCATAGGTGGGCCTCCCGCGTGGGGCGGGGAGAGCGGGCTTCCCCCAATGGTCGGTGGCCCGGGAGGGGGCGTGGCCACGGCGCCCAGGCTCGCCGCGGCGGCGGCGGCGGCCACTCCGGCCCTCAGTCCAGCCGTCCGCGGCCGCGTTCGCAGCATGGCCGCCCTGGGGCGGCCGGGCTCGGGGCCGCGCGCTGCGGTGCCCGCTTGGAAGCGCGAGATCCTGGAGCGGAAGCGGGCTAAGCTAGCCGCGCTGGGCGGGGGCGCGGGGCCCGGGGCAGCGGAGCCCGAGCAGCGGGTGCTGGCCGAGAGCCTGGGCCCGCTGCGCGAGAACCCCTTCATGCGGCTGGAGGCCGAGCGGCGGCGCGGCGGGGGCGCGGCGGGGGCGCGGCTGCTGGAGCGGTACCGCCGCGTGCCTGGTGTGCGCGCCCTCCGCGCCGACAGCGTCCTCATCATCGAGACGGTGCCCGGCTTCCCGCCCGCGCCGCCCGCTCCGGGGGCCGCGCAGATCCGCGCCGCAGAGGTGCTGGTGTACGGGGCGCCGCCCGGCCGCGTCAGCCGCCTGCTGGAGAGGTTCGACCCGCCCGCTGCGCCGCGCCGCCGTGGGAGCCCCGAGCGCGCCCGCCCCCCGCCGCCGCCGCCACCGCCCGCGCCGCCCCGGCCCCCGCCCTCGGCCCCCAGCCCGCCCGCCGCGCCCGGGCCCCGCGGTGGCGGGGCGAGCGCCGGGGTCCGGCGCAGCAACTTCCTCCAGAAGACCGGCAGCAACTCCTTCACCGTCCACCCCCGGGGTCTGCACCGCGGCGCGGGCGCCCGCCTGCTCTCCAACGGGCCCTCGGCCCCTGAGCCCCGGGCCGGCCCTGCCAACCGCCTCGCGGGCTCCCCGCCTGGGTCGGGACAGTGGAAGCCAAAGGTGGAGTCGGGGGATCCCTCCCTCCACCCGCCCTCCAGCCCCGGGACCCCGAGTGCCACTCCAGCCTCGCCCCCTGCCAGTGCCACTCCTAGCCAGCGCCAGTGCGTCTCCGCAGCCACCAGCGCCAACGACTCCTTCGAGATACGGCCGGCCCCCAAGCCAGATATGGAGACCATCCCCTCGGGGGACCTCCAGGCCCGGGCGCTGGCCAGCCTCCGCGCAAACTCTAGAAATTCCTTCATGATCATCCCCAAGAGCAAGGCCTCTGGGGCCCCTCCTCCTGAGGGGAGGCAGTCCGTGGAGCTGCCAAAGGGAGACCTGGGCCCGGCTTCCCCGAGCCAGGAGCTCGGATCCCAGTCGGTGCCTGGAGGGGATGGTGCCCCTGCCCTCGGGAAGAGCCCCCTGGAGGTCGAGGCACAGTGGGCAGTCGAGGAGGGGGCCTGTCCCAGGACAGCCACCGCCCTCGCTGACCGGGCCATCAGGTGGCAGAGGCCGTCCTCACCGCCCCCCTTCCTGTCGGCTGCTGCGGAAGAAGCTGAGCCTGCTGAAGGCCTCAGGGTTCCTGGCTTGGCCAAGAATAGCCGGGAATATGGGAGGCCGGGGCTGCCTGTCACCTTCATCGACGAGGTAGACTCAGAGGAGGCCCCCCAAGCAGCCAAACTAGCCTACCCCCCGCACCCTGCCAGGCCTCTGCACTCTGCCAGGCCCGGGTGCATGGCAGAGCTTCAGCCCCGGGGCAGCAACACCTTCACAGTGGTGCCCAAGAGGAAGCCAGGGACCCTGCAGGACCAGCACTTCAGTCAGGCCAACGGGGAGCCTCGGCCACGGGAGGCCGAGGAGGAGGAGGCTAGTTGTCTCCTGGGGCCCACGCTGAAGAAGCGCTACCCCACCGTGCATGAGATCGAGGTGATTGGCGGCTACCTGGCCCTGCAGAAGTCCTGCCTCACCAAGGCTGGCTCCTCAAGAAAGAAGGTCAGTGGTGGGGGCAGGGCCACTGGCCAGGAGGGAGAGAGTGACAGCTCAGAGAACTGTGGGGGCAGCACCTGCCCTGATCCCAGGACACTTGGCCTGGGCAAAGGATGGTTTCTACATGGACTTGAAGCGAGCTGGGGCTGGGTGGGCCATGCCAGGTCCAGGGTCCCAGTGGAGCCCCCTGACTTGGGCCGTGGGGACAGCTGGCCTGCTGTGTGCCTTTCGAGGCTGCTGGAGAGCGCTGGGGCAGACAGTGCTGTGCCCCTTGCCAGTTGTTGTGGCTCATCGGAAATTAGCTGGGTGGGTCTGTCCCTTTGTGAGTCCAGCTGAAAGAAGCAGACCTGGGCTTGTGGGCTTCTCCCCGGGCTTGGCTTTGAGGGGGTGGCCTCACATGGTCTCCTGGAGGCCCACTGCATGGGTGCCAGGCGCCACGATATGAATGGGAAGGGCCAGATGATCGGGGTTGGCTGGATCCCTGCATCACAGTCAGCCCTGGGGTGCAGCCCACCAGCCAGTTGGGAGGGGGCCATCAGCTCCCCAGAAGGCACACTGGTTGGGAGCTGGGCAGGAATGCCGTGTGAGCGTCTAGCGTATGCCTGTTCTGGGCCTGGGAAGCTTGCTGGGGAGAAGGGGACTTCGGAAGCTCTGAGCCAGCCAGGCAGGGGAGTCTCCCTCTTGGCCAGTGGCCTGGAACCCTCTGGGCACAGGAAAAAGAAAATTTTCAGATTCTTCCCGGTCATTCCTGCACCTGCATTTGTTCCCCGGGGCAAATTCCAAGGGCAGCTCCACGTGACTTCCCTGTCTGCGGTGACCTGTCAGGAAGCAGGTGTACCTTCCCTGGGGACTGAGGGGGGGCTTGGGGCACCTCTCTTGGGTCTTCCTATCCAGGCACTGCCCCAGAGCCAGTGCCAGCTAGGCTCACGCCTGAGGCGGGCTGTCCTCCAGCCTCAGTTTCCCCAGGCTGGGGATGGGACCTTGCAGGCTCCCTCAGCAGATAGGCTGCTGCCTCCCTCCATTCGCTTCCTGCCTGGGATTGGCCTTGGCATTGCGCCTCTCCCTGTGCCATCCTCCCCTCCTGGAACCAGGGCGTTGGTGCTCCTTCCGGCTCTATCTGCCGGCCCAGGCATCCGTGCTAACCCTCCTGAGGTGCTTCCAGTGGGGGCTTGGGGCTGGGTCCAGGGCCCCTCCCACTCCTGGAGCCACATGGGTCTATCTCCCCGACCCTCGCCCGAGCATCACCCCAGCCCAATCAAGGTGGGGTCGGTCTGATAGCCATTGCCTCTCTCCTCCAGCTCCTGTCTGCCTCTCCCTTTCCTGCATCCATACCCTTGGCCCTGGCTGCTGGGTGAGGTGGGCACCTCCTGGGCTTGCCCCAGAGGTGGCAGTGGGGACAGCTCCCCCTTTGTAGAGAGAAACTGCGCCTCAGCTTGGGAGTCAGACGGGGTCATGGAGCTTGTGGGGCGAGTACTGAGTTCAGGTTCCTGTTTCTAGAGCCCCTCCCCTTAACCTGTGTGGCCATCCCTGGAAGCCTGGCTTCTTCCTGGGACTAGAGGCCACTGCCTAGAGCATGGCCGTCTTGCCCTCAGAAGGGACAGAACTGGGCCAGGCGTGGTGGCTCACGCCTGTAATCCCAGCACTTTGGGAGGCCGAGGCGGGTGGATCACACGGTCAGGAGTTCAAGACAAGCCTTGCCAAGATGGTGAAATCCTGTCTCAACTAAGAAGATATAAAAAAATTAGCTGGGCGTGGTGGCGGGCGCCTGTAATCCCAGCTACTCAGGAGGCTGAGGCAGGAGAATTGCTTGAACCCGGGAGGCAGAGCTTGCAGTGAGCCGAGATTGCGCCATTGCACTCCAGCCTGGGCGACAGAGTGAGACTGTCTCAAAAAAAAAAAAAAAAAAAGCAAAGAAGGGACAGAACTGTGGGGGTCACTTGTGGCTGGGTTAGGGTCAGAAGGACAGGGTGGGGGCCGGAGGGCCAACAGGAGCAGGAAGATGCAGTGGGGGAGAGGCTGAGCCTGGGAATCAGGCCCTGGACCAGCAGGAGGGAGGAGCTCGGGCCAGCCTGAAGGGGTGGTGGTCCAGATGGATGATGCCTGGCGTGGCCAGGTGGCCCAGGCCGGGTCCTGCCAGAGCAGCATGACCTGCTGGCTGTGATTTCCTGCCTGGGTACAGGCCAGCTGCCCTGCCTGGGAAGAGCCAGAATGTCCATCAGGAGGGGACGGAGGCGTGGGGCTGCCTGCCTTTCAGAATGGCTTGCTGGCCTCGGCACGGTGGGCTGTGAGGCAGGGCTGTCCCATGTACTCTGTGGCCCCTGGGCCAGGAGCACTCACAGGTGGGGGTGCGAGGTGCCCCTGCGGGTCCTGTGCCTGGCCTTGTCTGACCACCCTAGCCAGCCTTTTTTTATTTTTATTTTTATTTATTTATTTTTTTTTTTGAGACGGAGTCTCGCTCTGTCGCCCAGACTGGAGTGCAGTGGCGCGATCTCGGCTCACTGCAAGCTCCGCCTCCCGGGTTCACGCCATTCTCCTGCCTCAGTCTCTCCGAGTAGCTGGGACTACAGGCGCCCGCCACCACGCCCGGCTAATTTTTTTTTTGTATTTTTAGTAGAGATGGGGTTTCACCGTGGTCTCAATCTCCTGACCTCGTGATCCGCCCGCCTCGGCCTCCCAAAGTGCTGGGATTACAAGCGTGAGCCACCGCGCCCGGCCTATTTTTTGTTTTTTTGAGACGGAATCTTGCTCTGTTGCCCAGGCTGGAGGCCAGTGGCAGGATCCCAGCTCAGGGCAACCTTCATCTCCCAGGGTTCAAGCAATTCTGCCTCAGCCTCTCAAGTAGCTGGGATTACAGGCACTTGCCACCCTGCCCAGCTAATTATTGTATTTTTAGTAGAGACAAGGTTTTACCATGTTGGCCAGGCTGGTCTCGAACTCCTGACCTCAGATGATCTGCCTGCCTTAGCCTCCCAAAGTGCTGGGATTACAGGAGTGAGTCACCGTGCTGGCCCCAGCCTTTGGTTGGGACCACTGGCTGTGACCCCCAGGCATGAGGGTGGAGCACAGGGATTGCAGGGCCTGGAGTCCAGCAGGGCCGATGGCTCACTGTGCACCTCAGCGGCTGGCGGTGCTGCTGCTTTTCCTGGGGTACAGGTGAAGGGCAGCTCTTCAGTGGAGTTGTCTGGGTGTTGGGAGTCGGTGAGGGGCCTGCCCCGGGGCTGGCTGTGCCTGCACAGGGTATGATGCCCTTGCCCGCCTCCAAGGGGTGCAGCCCTGCTCTGGGCAGTGGGGGGCTGCTGGCCTGTGTGCCGGGGGGGGCCTGCCTGGCAGGCACAGGCCCGCTTAAGTTATCCATTGGCAGAAGTGGCAGGTGCCCCGTCTCGCAGGGCTGAGCTTGGGGCAGACTGCTGTGTGCTGTTGCAGCCACGCCCGGGCTTCTTTCCTGGAGGGTGGGGCATCCATTCTCATCCTCACACCCTGCCTCCCTTGAGACTCGGCGCTGTAGCCTTTCCTCTTCGTGGAGCGCCACCTGGCCTGGCTCCTACCTGTCTGGCTGCCCCTTCCCCTCCCCTCTGCCCTCCTCCCCTCCTGGCTGTCTGCCCGCCCAGCTGGAGCATGTCAGTGTCCCCAGGGCTCAGTCCTGGACACCCAGGGCCGTCCGCCCTCACCTGCTGTGCAACTTCCGCTTCCACTCCCAAGGCCTCGCTCTCTGATCCTTAGACCCAAGAGCTACCTTGACATCTGCCCTTCCTACTGACACCACCTCCCAGCCAGCACCAAGCCCCAGGCTGGGCTCCTCCCTGCCTCTACCCCTGTGCAGGGCAGATCCTGGGTGGCCAGAGGCTCTCACTGTTGTTGGCTGAGTCCCTTCTTGTCAGCTTTCCTTTCCTTCTCACCTCTCCGCCAGCTCTTCCCATAGGTGGTCTTTCTGAAGCCGGGGACCCCAGGAGCTGCCTGGACCCTCCTCCCTCAGCTTTCTCATGGGCGGAGGCTGTGCATGGCACTGGGGCCACACTTGACTCAGGGAGCACCCAGCCTCCCAGGAGCCTGCTGTGGACATTGCACTCATGCAGCCTGGTCTAGGGTCTGGCCACCCGTGGGAGCCTTGGCTGGGGCTGCGTGGGGGATGGGAGGCAGGTAGCTGTGTGCAGGGAGGAGGGAGAGGCAGGGCTGGGCTCAGCTCACACCTCCGTCTTAGCAGGTTGGGGCTGGCTGCTTGGCCCTTTGTCCCGGGTGAAGGCCAGGCCCTTTGGTAACCAAAGCTAGGTGTTCACAGGCAGGATGGGTGGAGCAAGAACAAAAGAGTTGTGAAAAGCCGGGGGGCTCTGCTGGGAGGCTGGGCTGAGCCGGGACCCACCTGCCTGCTCTCTGTTGTCTGTGCCAGGCAAAGTCCCTGATAGGCTGCGGCCAGGTGTGTGCGGTGCCAGACCCTGGCCACACCCTCTGCCCATCCTGCGTCCCGGGGTCTTCAGGCTGCCCACAGTATGAGTCATGGGGTGTCCTGTGACCCACTGACCTGTCCCCACAGTGGGAGGGGAGGGCTGTGAGGCTCAGCAGGCACCAGCCCAGCTGAGGAGACCTGGGGAAGCAGGACGTGACCAGAGCCCTGGGCCCCAGCTGAGGGCAGACGGGCTGCCTGTCCACCCCCCGCCCCCCACCGCCTGGCCAGGCTGTACCAGGCTCAGGGCCCATGTGCACCCAGCCCCCGCAGCCCCCCTGCTGGGACCGGTCATGTGCACGAGCGAGGGCACTAATCCCGCGGCCCTGGCAGCCAGCCCTTCTGTGTTCTCAGCCGTGGGGGCTGGGCCTGGAGGGCTTCGGGGTCATCTGGGTTAGCTCCATGTATCCAGGGCGACTGGAAACCCCATTTGCTGCTGGACTTTGGGGCTGTGGGAGACCTCTGGCCCACCAGCCCTGTCCTGCCTTGAGCACCTCCACCCGGGGTATCTGTCCCAAAGCATGAGTCTGGGAGGGCTGGGTGACCCCATCCCCAAGTGGGCTGGCAGTGGGTGGGTGCCTGTGGGGTCTGTCCCAGCCTCTCCCTGCCTGGCCTCCTGTGGGATGAGCGTTGGAGGGCCAGGTGGGCCTAGCCAGAGGCAGGGCAGTTAAGGGACAGGAGCAGGTGCCTTTCTCCTTGTTTTGTCTGACCCAGGTGGTCTCCCCCTCCCCCACTCATTCATGCAGACGGTTGGGGTGCCGAGGCCTAGGGTAAGGATGCAAGCAGGCAGCTGAGTTGTCCAGCAGGGCTCTGTGTGAGCTGTGCTGAGAGGGGAAGCTGGGGGTTTGGGCACAAAGGATGGCCCCCCAGCTGTGGGAGGTTGGGGTATTCGTGGTGAGAAGGGACCCAAGGGTGTGCTTGGCTGTGTGGGCCGTGTGGCCGCTGCGGGAGAGGGCATGATGGCAAGAGTGTGTGCCCTCGGCCCTGTCCTGGCAGCCCTGTGTGGCCTCCTCGGCTGCCTCCTGAGAGGCTGTCTCATCCTACTGTGCCTGGCTGCGGTGGTTCTCTGCCTGGGGCCTGGCTCCTGCCTCCGGGTCCTTCTAGGGGAGGAGGAGGAACTTGAGCTGCTGGTGTCCTGTGCCCAGGAAGAGTTTAATATTTCGAGCTCCGGCCGGGCTGCTTCCATCTGCTGCAGGCGGGGGCCGCTCATATTCATTAGGGACCACTGGGGCCGGGCTGAGTGCAGCTGAGCAGTGGGAGCTCGGCTGTTGTGGGGAGCTTAGCCCCATGCAAGCCCCGGTCAGGGGAGGTGGAGAGTCCTGACCATTGGTCCCCACTGCCCCCATTACTCCTGGGAACCAGCAGCCCTGCCTGGGCTTCAAGGCCACTAGGAGAAGGAAAGAATTTGCTCAGATGTGAAATCCTGCAGCCTACGAAGTGGGGATGGAGGACGAGGGCCAGAGGGGCAGCAGGGTGAGGAAGGGGTCACTGCTGGGGTCTCTGGCACCCAGGCTCAGTGGAGGCGGCCCCCCACTCTGCACAGCCTCAGGCCAACTCTCAACTATGTTAGGTGGGTGATGGTGCCTGGGGCTACCGCCTGGCCTTGACGCCTCACAGAGGCCCTTGTCCGCAGTGGGGGGTCCGTGCTCTGCTGGATTGTCCAGGCATCCAGTAAGCCAGGACATGAACTTGGCTTTAGAGAGAGGCCCCAGACACCAGCAGGAGCTGCCTGGAGCCTAGAGTGCAAGGCCCCTGAGGGGACGGCCTCTGTTCCACCCTGTTCCTGCTCTAGAGCTGCTTGGTGGGAGGGGATGTGTCCACCCCAGTTTCCCCCCAGCTGGCGCTCTGCCCAGACAGCAGAGCAGGAGGGGCCTGAGATGGTAGCTCTGGGAGCTGGTTTAGAGGCTTCTGGGGACCCAACGGCTTTGGGCTCCTGGTCCTGGTCAGAGTTTGGTCCCTGGCTGGAATGGGGAAGGGAAGTTGGCCCCCAGGGTGGAGGGGATGGATGCCTGCAGGGTCCAGCTGGAGAGGTCTTTGCCCCCCTCCTGGAGCCCCTGGAACGGTTGATGGTGTGTCTGGTGCCCCACTTGGGTCAGCCTCATCCTGAGGGCTGAACCTGAGCCCCTGGCATCGCTGTGCCCATGTGGGCCGTCACCCCTCGTTCACGTGACTCTCACTCCCAGATGAAGATCTCCTTCAACGACAAAAGCCTGCAGACCACATTTGAGTACCCTTCCGAGAGCTCCCTAGCACGGGAGGAAGAGGTGGACCAGCAGGAGGAGGAGGAGGAGGAGGAAGAGGAAGAGGAAGAGGAGGAAGAGGGATCTGGCTCAGAGGAGAAGCCCTTTGCACTCTTCCTGCCCCGGGCCACGTTTGTGAGCGGCGTGAGACCCGATAGCTCTCGGCTGCCAGAGGGTAGCTCAGGTGAGTGCTCACCTAGGGGGACAGGCAGCCTAGGAGGGGTGGAGCCTGGTCTGTGTCCACATGTCTGCGTGTGCACCTCCGTTCACAGGCCTGTCCAGCTACACCCCGAAGCACTCTGTGGCCTTCAGCAAGTGGCAGGAGCAGGCGCTGGAGCAGGCCCCGAGGGAGGCAGAGCCCCCGCCCGTGGAGGCCATGGTGAGCTGCGGGGGAGTGGAGCGCTGGGGGGAGTCTGACACTTGGGCGAGCCCGTGTGTCCACCTTCTGTCCTCTCACTTTCAGCTCACACCCGCCAGTCAGAATGACCTCTCAGACTTCCGCAGTGAGCCCGCCCTGTATTTCTGAGCCCAGCACTGCCAGGACCAAGGCTGAGCCCAGCTGTGGGAGTCCCGGAAGCTGGGCAGTAGCCAGGGACTACTGCACCCGCTTCTGCCTTGTTTGGCCTCACTGTATCCCACCCACCCCTCCTGGCCTTGGAAGCAGCTAGGGTGCCTCCTGCCATCGGGGCCAGGTCTGGGTCTCACTCCCTGGCCCTGGTTTGGGAGGGTCCAAGCAGGGAGTGGGGTGGGGAACTGCCTGTGGGTGAGGGCCAGGGGCCTGCTGGGTGGTAGCCATCTGCGACCCGGCAGGGGGCTGTGCAGATTCTGCACCTGGCCGTTCCCTGTGCTGTCTCCTCAGCCTGCCTCCCAGCGGCCATGGGGTGTCTGGGGTGAAGGGCTATCCCAGCTACTTGTCCTCTGCAGGACCCTAAGCCCCTGCCCGCAGCCCACATGCCCTCTGTGATGAGTGGCGTCTTTCCTCCCTCTGATGATGGACTCAATAAACAGCACTGGACAAGGCTGCTGGTGTCCCCACGGCATGGTTCTTGGCTGAGAAGGGAGCAGGGGCAGGTCTCTGCAGGAAGAGGCCACATGGGGTACAGTGGGCCCCAGCTTACATGTCTGTGCCAGGGTGTTTGGGAGGTGACCCCGATCTGGTACCCCCACTCCTTCATGTCCCAGTGGCCAAGGCTCTGACCTCCCAACTTCCATGGCCTGTTAACCTGTTGCTCCTCCACCCCAGCCTCCCAGAGCTGGCACTGTGGGAGGTAGGATGCCAGGCCTGCTGTCAGGGGCCTAGACTTCAGGTGGGAGGGTGAGAGTGTTGCAGCTGTTGGGCCTGAAGTGGCTTCTCTGAGGGGCCCAGAGCCTGGGGAGGGACCAAGGGAAGGGCAGCATGAGGGCAGCACAGGGGACGGTGTCTTCTGCTGGGCTTGGCGTGCCCCCTGACCCACAGGATGAGGCAGGTGGGGAGCAGTGCCTGCCTTGGGCAGCCGGAGCTGGGGCTGTTTACAACCCATTGAACCCAAGTGCCATTTCTTCCCTGGAGAATCAAACTTAAGAGCAAAGAGATGCTGTCTGGCCAGACTCTGGCAGAAGGAGAGTTTGGTGTATTTCCCTGGTGGGGTTGGGCCCAGCTCCTTTCTGGACCCTCTGGATCAACACATGCCTCCCAAATCAGCCCAGTCCTCGGGCAGTGCTTGGTTGCTGCAGGGACAAGACAGAGGCCCCAGGGCACATGGAAGTGGCCAGTGCTTGGTGTGCGGCCAGGGAAAGGGGGGCAGCAGGACCTGGTGGCAGCAGTGGTGTCATCAGGCCAAGCAGAACTTGCAACTGAGGAACCGGCGGGGGTGGGGGGTGTGAAGCCCCCCAGTCCTTGCTGAGAGGCACCTGAGTCTGAGGCAGCTGCTGGATATGCTTGGCATCCCCAGCTGTCTCTCTGGGCTGGGTCCTATGCTGGACACCAGAGTGTGGCAGAGAATAGGACGAGTGAGCAGAGCTCCTGAGAGAAGGGTGAGCCGTAGGCCAGTCAGGGGAAGAGGACCGGCGGCCCTGCTGGGGAGGACTGAGGGTGGGGCTGGCCTGGGCAGGGTGGGCACCCTCAGCGGTGTCCCTGAGGCTAGTGGGGCAGTCACAGGGAGGCCACTCCAGACCCTCCTCCCTCCTCTCCCAAGGGGGAGCCTCAGGCTGTGGCTCTGCGGGTGTCTGGCAGCCCCATGCTGTTGACAGGGGCAAGCAGCAGGCTTGCACGGATCTTTACAAAGATAATCTTTATTGATAATCACAGGCCACAGGGGTGAGACCTGAGGTTTGAGTTCTGGGGTGAAGGAGAACCCCTGTCCCCTGCCCTGGGCCTCTGCTGGCTGAGGAGGGACAAGGTGAGGGGGCCCCCATGGTGCTCAGACAACCAGGGCCTCCCTGGCAGGGCAGGAGTGTGGGTGCCACAGAGACAGGCCCCTTGCCGAGCTGACCCGGAGCCCACCATCCCCATAGCCTGTGTGAGCACGAAAGCAGGACCCCCCGGGTGGGCTGTGCCCTGGGCTTGTCACTGATGCCAGTGGAGGCTGGCAGCTGCCCCTCTTGGCACCTGAGACAGTGAAGGAAGGCAGCTGCTGCCGTGAAGAACAAAGATGCTCTGAGGACACACTTGCTGGGGCTGAGCTGAGGGGCGCATGGAGGCAGGCCCTGTCCGTCTGGTCAGCTGTCTCTGCCACCGCTACTTTTCTGGTCTGAGGCTGTAGCCTTGGTCAGGTTCCCAGCTTCCCTCTTGAGAACGCTGAGCAAAGTCTGGGAGCTCTCCAGGATCTGGGGCCAGAGAAGTGAGAAGGTTGTTAACGTTCACCTGTTGGTAAGGTCCTAAGCCCCAGCTGTCCTCACACTCAGGTGCTGGGACCTGGCTGGGGGTGCTGTAGCCAAGGGATCCTGCGTGGGGAAAGGCGGAAGCCCAAGGGGACTGGCAGACGGGGTGGCAGGGCCCTCTTCCCTCCTGAATCTGACCCAAAACACTTCCTCTCCACCCTCAAAGCCAGGCTGGGTTAGCACTGGCCCGTGCTGGGTTCTCTGCCCAAGACCTGGCTCTTCACACTGAGCAGAAAGAACCACATGCCCAGCGACAACCGGATAAAGACCAGGACCCAGGATGCCCCAGGCCCCACAGACAGCCCCACGGTCACTCCCACAGCAGCCTGGGTTCCTCAATGGGCCTGGCCACGCTGCCCCTGCCCGAAATGCCAGCGAGGCACAGACTGCCCACAGCTGGGAGCCCCAGACGGTCCTGACGCCCTGCCGTGGCTACACCCCTGCCGTGACTATCCCCTGATGCTCGGCCTGGCCTCCCGAGCTCCACCTTGAGGTAGGCGGCCTCCGTCTCCGCGATGGTCCGGTCGAACTCGTTGCGAGAGGCAATCTTGCGTGCCAGGTTCTCGTTGACGCGGGCCAGCTTCTCTGTCAGCTGCCTCACCTCATTCTGCAGCCGCTGCTTCTCGTCCTCTTCCTCCTGGATCTGCCGGCACAGCTCCTCCCGCTTCTGGCACAGCTCCTCTATGCCTGGGGGGCCGGGAGGGGCGGCGCTGTGGGCCCAGGGCAGGAGGGCGGCGGCGGAGGGCGGGCCTCCTTCCACCCGAGGAAGCCAGAGTCAGGCACCACCCCCGAGCGCCCGGCGCAGGGCCTGCGAGCCAGCGAGGGCTCGGGCCACGGACACCCAGCCCCCGGCACGGAGGGCTCTGCTCAGCCGCGCGATGCCCGCAGCGAGGCGGGTCCAGGGGCACCCCGCTGCGAGCCGGGAACCCGGCCCTGCGGCCCTCCCGACCTCCCCGTCCCGGCTGCGCCGCTCACACTTGACCAGCTCGTTGTTGTAGTTCTGCAGCGCCGCGCCCTGCTGGGTCATGGTCAACGCCGCCCGGGGCCCCGCCACCCCAACCGCCGCGGAAGCAGCGCTGTCCGCGCCTGCGCACGACTCCCTGATGGCGCGCCGAACTAGCGCGTCATCGCTGAGCGCCTTGTGCGCGTCATGGCTACGCGTGCAGACGTGCGTCATCGCCGCGCGCCGCGCTGAGCGGATCTCGGAGTCGGTGGGTGCAGATGCAGATGGCGGCGGCAGTTGTGGTGGCGGAGGGGGACAGCGACTCCCGACCCGGACAGGAGTTGTTAGTGGCCTGGAACACCGTGAGCACCGGCCTGGTGCCGCCGGCTGCGCTGGGGCTGGTGAGGCCTGGGAAGACAGCGGCGGCCCCGCGCGGAGTTTCCGGGACCCTACGCGCTTTGGGGCGGCCACCCTCGGGTTCATGCGGCTCTGTCCGTCATTCGCCTCTGTCTTGTCCTGCCACTTTCCACTACCTTTCCGTTTCGTTTCGTTTCGTTCAGCTCCATTGGCAGCCCTTCCCTAGCTTCGGCCCAACGTCCGGGCACCACGGACAGGGGGCAGCGGAGTTTTTGCAGCCTCCCCCTCAGCTTCTTCCCTTCCCCTCCTCTCCCCACCTCTATGTTGTGTTCCCTTCGCCTCACGGTTTTCTGCACTCCAGGTGTCTTCCCGGACCAGCGGTGCAGTCCCGCCAAAGGAAGAGGAGCTCCGGGCGGCGGTGGAGGTTCTGAGGGGCCACGGCCTACACTCGGTCCTGGAGGAGTGGTTCGTAGAGGTGCTGCAGAATGACCTGCAGGCTAATATCTCCCCTGAGTTCTGGAATGCCATCTCCCAATGCGAGAACTCTGCGGATGAGCCCCAGTGCCTTCTGCTGCTCCTTGACGCTTTTGGCCTGCTGGAGAGCCGCCTGGATCCCTACCTGCGTAGCCTAGAGCTGCTGGAGAAATGGACTCGCCTGGGCTTGCTGATGGGCACTGGTGCTCAGGGGCTGCGAGAAAAAGTCCACACTATGTTGCGCGGAGTCTTGTTCTTTAGCACCCCCAGAACCTTCCAAGAGATGATCCAGCGTCTGTATGGGTGCTTCTTGAGAGTCTATATGCAGAGTAAGAGGAAGGGGGAAGGGGGCACAGACCCGGAACTGGAGGGGGAGCTGGACAGCCGGTATGCCCGTCGCCGGTACTACCGGCTCCTGCAGAGTCCGCTGTGTGCAGGGTGCAGCAGTGACAAGCAACAGTGCTGGTGTCGCCAGGCTCTGGAGCAGTTCCATCAACTCAGCCAGGTCTTGTGAGTAGTCTGTCCCGATGGCCATGCCCTTGCTCCTTCTGGTTCCCCGCTGCTCCCCTGGGTCCAGCTGGCCTCTGCAGAAAGTTGGTGAGCCGACCTGATAACCAGGAACATAACACAGAGAGAGTCCCAAGGATTCCTGTGCAGTGTGTACTGGACACAGGTGTCTGTCTTCTATCACTCATCTTCAGTCCCACAGATTCATGCCTTGACCCTGGTAAGGCCTTATTTGGCTTGTGTCTGCAGCAGCAAATTTCTTAGCAACTCCAAACTTCCTGGACTCTGCAGAATTCCACTGTGCCTTTTGTCGATCCTGGGGAGGAATGATTCTCACCCTCGTCGACATTCCTTGCCCTGTAATTATGAACAGAAGCTTGCTGCTGCTTCTCTCCAGGGAGATCAGGTCACTGTGAGGGCAAGCAGTCTCTTGTTAGTTTGGAGAGGAGAGGGTTTTGTTGTGAGAGACAAGTCTTGTTGTAGTTCTCTAGCAATTGTCACACCCTTGGCCATTTGTGGTGGCTTTGTCACATTGAACAGAGGTGTAGCCACGCAGCTATTTGAGAGGCTTTAGGTGGACTAAAGGCGGACTAAAGGAGTGGTCCTGTTGCTGGCAGGGGTCAGGGAGAAGGGCTTCTGTTTGGCTCATCCCTGCAAAAGTTACATGGCAACCTTTCTCATTCTCCTCTTGAGTCTTCTTATCACTGTAGACCAGAGACTGCACTGAAAGGCACAGACAGTGGCATCTGTACCTCTGCGGCCAGGGTAGCAGTGCAGTTGGTTGTGGTTTCAGAGTTGATCGTAGGAGATAAGGCTAGGGCCCCCGACAGCCACACCTGCTGCCACTGATCACATGGGGAAGGCCAGTGTCCCTACCTGGACAGAGGCCAGCTGGGTGGGGACAGCAGAGCCTGGGAGTGCCCTGTTCTCCCAGTGGCTTCTTGAAGCCTTTGGTACAACTGCCCCCCACAGCTGAGGATTGTGGGGAGGTGTGTGCTGGGTGTGTGTGTGTGTGTGTGTGCATGCTGCATGCACTCTATAGGCAGGGCTGTCCTGGCGTGGGGCTGTTCTGGGCTAGAGGGGCAGGTGTGTGCTGTGGGTGCCCCATGGCCAGGGCTTTCCTCTAGACACAGGCTCAGTCTGCTGGAGCGGGTCAGTGCCGAGGCCGTGACCACCACCCTGCACCAGGTGACCCGGGAGAGGATGGAGGACCGTTGTCGAGGCGAGTACGAGCGCTCCTTCCTGCGTGAGTTCCACAAGGTGAGGACCCCTCCCTTGGGCTGTGCCCTGCTGGGGACAGGGGAGTAGATTTCTGGCAAACCTGACACCTGGCTTCAGAAGCATCCAGAGCACGAAGGCCTAGGTGGGCCCAGACCGGATGGTGGCTGGAGCTGTCTTGATGTGGGGTAGAGACCAGTACTTCTGGGCCCTGGTGACAGTGAGGACATATCTGAGGTGCGCTCTTCGGATCTGCGCAGAATCCCATGGCTGCAGGCAGTACCGGGCCAGGATCCCGAGGGGGCTGCCTCAGGCAGGTGTGGCGAAGCTGGGCCCACCAGAGGAGCCACTGAATGGACCCCCTTCTCTTCTTTGCTGCCCTACTCGAGTGTGGACTCGCTGGGCTGGTCTCTCCTGGACTGACCTACAGCCAGCCTGCACCACAGCGGGAAGCGAGACACCCTCACAGGGGACCTCCAGGCACCTGTGCTGTTGGGGTGGGGTCTGGGGCTCTGCTCTGGGCTCCCAGAGCCATAGGGGAGCTGGGCCCAGCCATGTGGGTCCCCCCACCCTGTTCCCACGTGTCACCTGTCCTTTCCTCGGTGCTTCGGAGTCCCTCTACTGAGGTGCAGATTGGCTGTGGTGTTGGGCTTTCAAAGAGGGAGGGTGTCGCCACAGCAGTGGGCAAGAGTGGGTAGTGGGTGGAGAGGGTGTACATCCATGCGGTCTTGCCACTGGGTAGCAGGTCTGTGGGGCATGAGCACGCCTGGGCCCCGTGGCGGAATTGCCGCCTAGAGGTTTGTGCTCGCCTGGGCCCCCCGTCTGGTCTCAAGGGCGTGTTTATCCATTTAAGTGGGGGCAAGTGTGCCCACCAGGCACGGCGCACAGGTCGTGTGTGTCCATCACGTCTCACGCTAGGGTTGCTGTTGCCAGTGATAAGTGTGGGCACTGGTGCATGTGAGAGGCATGAAGACCGCAGGGGGGCCAGGACGTCGCCTTTTGGGCCATCACCCACCCTGCAGGTTTTGATGTGCTCCAGCCTCCAGACACAGGTGGCCTTCAGGCTCCCCTCGGTCCTGGCTGATAGGGTGGGTGGCTGCGAGGCTCCTCCCAGCCTCTGAGTCAGCCTGGGGCTCACCATGCCTTCCTGCAGCTCACACTGGTGTTCTCCTGACAGTGGATCGAGCGGGTGGTCGGCTGGCTCGGCAAGGTGTTCCTGCAGGATGGCCCCACCAGGCCTGCGTCTCCTGAGGCCGGTAACACCCTGCGCCGCTGGCGCTGCCACGTGCAAAGGTTCTTCTACCGCATCTACGCCAGCCTGCGCATCGAGGAGCTCTTCAGCATCATCCGAGGTCGTCCCGCCCCGGCCTCGGGGTCCACTCTCCCGTCTGGGGAGTCTTCCCAGGGCCTTTGCTGTGTCTCCTCTGTGTCTGCGTCTGGGCTCCCTGTGCTTCACTGTCGCTCTTGCAGGGGGGCAGGTGGGACCCTCCCCACCACGGCGTCCCCCGTGCCTGGATCAGGGCAGGTGTGGCAGATGTTGGACGGTGCTTCTGGGTGTCCACTGCTGTGCTCCCTTGGCCTTTGCTCCTGCTGGGGACTGGCCCCTGGGTGTTGCTCTGTCCACCCTGTGGCGTTCTGGTCAAATGCATCAGCACGCCAGAGTGTCGGGGGATGTCTGGTGCCTAGCAGGTGGTCTCGTCGTCGTCTTGGGGCTGGCAAACGTGTGTCCTCTCCCACACTGCACACACTCTGCACCAGCCAGCACATGCGCATGCATCCGTGTCTGTCCCTGAGGGATGTTCCTCTTCTTGTAGACTTCCCAGACTCCCGGCCAGCCATCGAGGACCTCAAGTACTGCCTGGAGAGGACGGACCAGAGGCAGCAGCTGCTCGTGTCCCTCAAGGCTGCCCTGGAGACTCGGCTCCTGCATCCAGGTGCTGTGTGCTGCCCGGCTACCCAGCACTCTGGGCTTAGACACTCACCGGGGGGCCCATGTCCAGGGAGCCTGGGGCCCAGTCTGCCAGCCCTGGACTTGTAGGTCTAAAGAAGAAATGGGTTGAGAAGCAATTGACGAGGTCCTTAGGGGATCTGAGGTGCCCGTCAGCTTGCTTGTTTCTTCTTTGGAGGGAGTCAGGACTGACCGGTAGGTCTGAGGTGATGAGACTTAGTTCTCAGAACAGACCTCCCTGCAGGGCAGGGCCTGTGAGCAGGTAGAGGTGGGGATGGGGGGACAAGAGAATGAGGCTGCAGTGGGGCCCTGTAGACCACCCGACCGGCATGGCCAGCTGTCTACTCGGGCGTTGCCCCTGGGAGGCTGTGGTCCCGGGCACTGCATAACTACTGGCTTCTGCCCTGGCTGTAGGTGTCAACACATGTGACATTATCACCCTCTACATCTCTGCCATCAAGGCGCTGCGCGTGCTGGACCCTTCCATGGTCATCCTGGAGGTGGCCTGTGAGCCCATCCGCCGCTACCTGAGGTGAGGGCCGCAGCCGGCCCAAGAGCCACTGGGACCCCAGGCATCCTGTGGAGCTCCGCGTGGTCCTGGGGGCAGCCGGAGGGTGTGTTGGGCCTCAGGACACAAGGTCTCCCCGGCCGGGCTGAGTGCATGGGATCAGGCCTGGGGCTCTTTCCTTTCCTCTTGCCCGTGCCGGGCACCTGTCCTTGTCACACGGTGTCACCGTGCCCTCTGTGTGCAGCTGCCAGAGGCCCACCACAGCCCTTGCTCAGCCTCCCCATCTCCAGCACAGAGAGAAGCTCTTACATTTGGCCTTGCCTTGGTGCTGACCAGTCCCCAAGGCCAACCAGGCAAGGAGAGTGGGCTCTGCTGTCCTGGCCTTTCCCACGACAAGGAACAGACACTCCCTGGGGCTGTTTGGTGGAGAATGTGTTGGAATGAGGACCCTGACATGGCTGCCTGGGAATTCCTCAGGGGTCGCAGAGGCCCTGGCTCGGGGCTGGCAGGCACAGTGGCCCCAGGAGCTGAGCAGCAGGAGCCGGTGGAATCTGGTTCCTACCTGGACTTGTTTGGTGCTCTGTGGCTGTAGCTGGCCTGTCTTCGGAGCCAGTTCTTTGTTTTTTCTTTTTTTTGAGATGGAGTCTCGCTTGTCGGCCCAGGCTGGACTGCAGTGGCGCGATCTCGGCTCACTGCAAGCTCCGCCACCCAGGTTCACACCATTCTCCTGCCTCCGCCTCCCAAGTAGCTGGGACTACAGGCGCCCGCCACCACGCCTGGCTAACTTTTTGTGTTTTTAATAGAGACGGGGTTTCACCGTATTAGCCAGGATGGTCTCAATCTCCTGACCTTGCGATCCTCCCGCCTCGGCCTCCCAAAGTGGTGGGATTACAGGCGTGAGCCACTAAGCCCTGCCCTTTTTTTTTTTTTTTTTTTGAGACAGGCTCTCGCTGTGTCAGAGTGCAGTGGCAGAATCCTATCTCCCTGCAGTCTCGGACACCTTGGCTCAAGTCTTCCTGGCTCAGTGTCCCTAAGTACTGGGATCGCAGGTGCGCAGGCCGGCCTTGCACTTGCAGCTCCTGCTGCTCCCATGTAGTGTTGGGTTTGTTTTTTTTTTTTTTTTTTTTTTTTGAGACGGAGTCTCGCTCTTTCACCCAGGCTGGAGTGCAGTGGCGCGATCTCGGCTCACTGCAGGCTCCGCCCCCCGGGGTTCACGCCGTTCTCCTGCCTCAGCCTCCCAAGTAGCTGGGACTACAGGCGCCTGCCACCTCGCCCGGCTAATTTTTTGTAATTTTAGTAGAGACGGGGTTTCACCGTGTTAGCCAGGATGGTCTCGATCTCCTGACCTCGTGATCCGCCCGCCTCGGCCTCCCAAAGTGCTGGGATTACAGGCGTGAGCCACCGCGCCCGGCGGGTTTGTTTGTTTTTAAGGAGTCTGACAGGCCTGTGTTTAGTACATAGCCCGTCACCACTGAGTGTAGAGGCAGGGTCGGTGGTGCTGGCCTAGATGGGGCGGGGACTGGAATGAGTGGTGGAAGGTGCACGCGGGGTGTCCACACTGTGGGCCACAGCAGCACTCACGTCGGCAGGACACGGGAGGACACGGTGCGGCAGATTGTGGCTGGGCTGACGGGGGACTCGGACGGGACAGGGGACCTGGCTGTTGAGCTGTCCAAGACCGACCCGGCGAGCCTGGAGACAGGCCAGGACAGCGAGGATGACTCGGGCGAGCCGGAGGACTGGGTCCCAGACCCTGTGGATGCTGATCCGGGTTAGCTTGCCCCGCATGGTCCATTTCACCAATGGAGTGGGGGGCTTCAGCCAGGCCGTCTGCTCTGGACTCATCCCTTGTCACAGAGCTTGGCCGTGTCAGGTGTGGCCAGTGTCTCAGAGGCTTGAGGGTGTCAAAGGTCAGGGCAGTGCTCCGCCGCCTGCCAGCCTGGGCAGGCCCGTGATGGGCTGTGTTCCTCTGTGGCTGGTCACTCTGGCCATGGGGGATGCCCTGCCTCCCACCGCTTGTGAGCTGTGGGGTGTCCCTGCCCCGCCACTGCACCTGGCAGAGGAGTGAAGACGTGGGTGACCCCTGAGCTCTGTACTGATTTGGGCCTCAAAGTCCCGTTAGGGTGCCAGCTCCTGCTCAGATCCCATCTGTGCCTGGCCCTCGTCTGCAAGGGCTCTGAGGGCTGTGGGGCCCAGGCCTGGCCCCTGCCCTGGCACAGATGATAAGTTTTCAACACATCTTTAGTCTCTCTCAGAGGAAAACCCCAGGACCTTTGGCTTGTCCCCTAAGCCTGCATGGGAGTCCTGGGAGGTCCCTGTGGGGTGAGAGGGGCTGGGGATTGAAGCTGTTGCCCCAGGACCTGACTCCAGGTCTCCCAGGAAGCTCAGGGCTGCTCCCAGCCTCACGGGCCTTCAGGGAGAGCCGTGCTGGGCTGTGCCATCTGGCTGGGAGCGGGGCGGCCCTGTCCTTGCCCAGGTGCCTGTCAGGTGACACCCCTGCCCCCACGATGCCAGGGAAGTCGAGCTCCAAGCGGCGTTCATCGGACATCATCAGCCTGCTGGTCAGCATCTACGGCAGCAAGGACCTCTTCATCAATGAGTACCGCTCGCTGCTGGCCGACCGCCTGCTGCACCAGTTCAGCTTCAGCCCCGAGCGGTGAGGCCTGTGATGTGCTGGCCGTCTCCAGAGGTGCTGGGGACTTTGCCGAGCCTCTGTCGGGACAGGGCCCTGACGCCATGCCTGGGGTCTGGCTGGAGCTGTGCTTCCGCCCCCACTCCTGGCTGGGGGTGTGCTAGCCATCGGGGTGCCCATACAGGCCCCCTGCTCTGCCTGGGGGGCACCCCCGTGCCCTGCCACAGGTGCTCCTTGGGGCTGGGGCTCATCGCGACCCCCTGCCCAGATGCTCGTCTTTCCAGGGAGATCCGCAATGTGGAGCTGCTGAAGCTGCGCTTTGGCGAGGCCCCAATGCACTTCTGTGAAGTCATGCTGAAGGTGGGTCCCAGCCCCGCCCGCTGCCCGGCCACCCCGCAGGTCCCCCGTGACACCGGCTTCTCCTCAGGACATGGCAGATTCCCGCCGCATCAACGCCAACATCCGGGAGGAGGATGAGAAGCGGCCAGCAGAGGAGCAGCCACCGTTCGGGGTCTATGCTGTCATCCTGTCCAGTGAGTTCTGGCCGCCCTTCAAGGACGAGAAGCTGGAGGTCCCCGAGGATATCAGGGCAGCCCTGGAGGCTTACTGCAAGAAGTACGAGCAGCTCAAGGTACCTCCATGCCAGGCCACCCCATGGGCTCTCGGCATCCCTACCCTGCACTGTGGGGCTCCCAGCAGCCTGGTGCCTGTGGCTGCCCCGTTGTCACCTGAGTGTCTCTGGGTTGGTCCCGTCTCGCAGCCACCCCTGCAGGAGAGGGAGTGGGCCTGGCCCACGCTCTCTCTGCCTTCCTCCCAGCAACCCCGTGTCCCCTGTGAGCAAGCATCCCCGCGGGCTTCCTCCCAGCGAGCCCGTGCCCCCTGTGCCCCCTGTGACCAAGCGTCCCCGCGGCCCACAGGCGCTTGGGTGGGCTGTGCTGGGCCCAGGTCTCCTGAGCTGCTTCATGGGGACCCCTGTGGCCACAGCAGGCCCTGCCCTCTGGGCGTTTTCTCCTCTTTCGCTATCCACCCTCTGCCTCTCAAAACCAGGGCTTGGGGTGCCTTGCGTCACTGCAGGGAGGCAGCTAGGGAGCCAGGGTTGCCCTCTGCCCAAGGCAGTGCTCCCAAGCGCACCTGACCCCCGGGACCGCAGCCCTGCCCCTTCTCCACGTCTGTTTCCTCCAGAACTGCCTTTGCAGGCTCCAGTGGTGCTTGAGGACCGGGGCTATGGGTCTGTGGTGGGAGTCGGAGGGAAGCAGATGTGGGGAGTGGAGGAGCGAGCCTTGGCCTGGAGGTCACTGGCAGATGGGGACAGTGTGCCCAGAGGATGGTATTGGCCACGTTTGGCTCACTTCCCCTGGCAGCACCGCTGATCCCGGCAGTCCCAGGACAGGCGTCCAGAGCCTGAGGGATGGAACTAGGCTTGGAGGTTCTTTCCCTGAGCTCATAGTCAGGTGAGATGTGTCGGCTCGGGGAGGAAGGGGTTACGATGGTCGTCACAGGCAGGTCACAGACAGGGCTTTCAGTCTGATGTGTGGGGCCTGTGAGGCCTCTGGTGTGCCCAGCGAGTGCTCAGGACTTGGGGGAGCCGGGCACCCCAGCGGGAGACATGTGAGGAGAGGGTCCTGGGGCACAGCCGGCATCCAGTCTGCAGACCCCAACCCCAGGTACCCCAGAAGGGGGATGGTTCAGCCTCAGCCTGGGCAGAAGGAGCAGCCTCAGGACAGAGCCGCCAGGAGGCCGGCGGGTAGGGCTGAGTTCAAGGGAGGGTCCACAGCTTCTCCAGGTCTACTGTGAAGGAGGCTGGACCTAGATGTGTTTTCTTTTGCAAGTAAGAGGGCCTTGCTGTGTTGACAGACCAAGGGAACTTACTCCCAGGGGATGGCAGGGCGATGTGCCCACTTTAGAAACCAAGGGGGAAGCTTCCTTCCAGCGACAGACAAGGGGAGGGCCAGGCAGAGGCCCCCAGGGCGGGAGGCCAAGGGGCTGTGGTAGGGCCGGGCTGCTGACCACGGTGGTGAACGCCTGCTGCCTCCCTCCAGGCCTCAGCTTGGCTCTGGAAGAGTCCAGGTGTCCCTTGCAGCTTGTGGAGGGTTCATGTGGCTCATGCCCGCTCCCGGTGGAAAGGAGCGCCCAGGCCATCCCCGCACCTCGAGCTCTGGCCTGTGCTACAGCCTGGTGTCTCTGGAGCCTGCAGGCACCGTGCCCCACTGCATTCTGGTACAAATCATCTGGGTGCCTGGGCCCCGTGCTCGGTCCCTTTCCCCCTGCCCCTCTGGCTGCCTCAGGCTCTCCAGCGTCGCTTACAGACAAGGCCCCAGTAGCCTCCCTCCAGGGTCCCGCCTTGGGTCCCAGGCATGGCTCAGCCACTGCCTGTTGCTCAGGCCTGATGTGCTGGGACAGCCACACTCCAGTGCCCTTTGTCTTAACTTCAGCGGGACATAGGAGTGGCTCAGGAAGGCCCCGGGGCTGTGCTGAGAGGTCCCACCAGCAGAGCTCCTGGCCGAGCGACCTTGCTGGGCACGTGGCTGGCCAGGCAGCCCACAGCGTCACCCCTGAGCCGGCTGCTCCTGAGTCCTTGCATCCGCCCTGCTGCAGGCTGACCAGTGGTGTTTGTGGAGGTCACGGCCTTGGAGCCAGAGCTAGGACCTAGGCAAGCCACTGACTCCACCTCCATTTTCTGTCCATAAAGAGGGGTTTGTTTCCGTTAAAAGCTGCCGGATCCTGGAAGGACTCAGGAACCCTTGGCCCACAGAGCAGGTGTGTCAGTGCCCCGGTGCCACCGGAACAAAGTACCACAAACCAGGGGGCTTAAAAGAAACGTATCATCTTATAGAGGTCTGAAGTCTAAAGTCAGTGTCAGCAGGGCCCTCCGAAGGCTCTAGGGGAGGTTGCTTCCTCCCCTTTTCCAGCTTCTGGGGGCTCCAGGAGCTCCTGGGCCTGTGGGTGCCTCGCTCTGGTCTCTGCCGCGTCGCCTGTGATGTTCCCCCGTGTCTCTGTTCCTGTCTCCCTCTTAGAAGGACACTCACTTTGTTCCAGGGTGACATCATCTTAATTATATCTTTAATGACTGTATTTCCAAATAAGATCCCATCAGAGGCACCGGGAGTTAGGGGTTCATGGGTCTTTTTTTGAGGGGCACAATTCAGTGCATGACAATCTGCCCCGTGGCAGGCCCTTCCCACATGCAAGTGACAGCCCCAATGTCCCCAAAAGTCTTCAGCATTTCAGCATCAGCTCCAAGTCCAAAATGTCATCTAAATGTCATCCACACAAAGGTCCACACACATCTCAGACCGTAAATACATCTAAACGAGGTACAGGGGAGGCTGGAGTGTGCTCCATTCCTCCAGCTGTGATGCCATGAAATCAGCCAACAGATGATCTGTTTCAAAAGTTCAACCGTGGCCGGGTGTGGTGGCTCACGCCTGTAATCCCAGCACTTTGGGAGGCTGAGGCAGGCGGATCACGAGGTCAGGAGATCAAGACCATCCTGGCCAACTTGGTGAAACCCTGTCTCTACTAAAAATACAAAAAAAAATTAGCCAGGCATGGCAGCGCGTGCCTCTGGTCCCAGCTACTTGGGAGACTGAGGCAGGAGAATAGCTTGAACCCGGGAGGCAGAGCTTGCAGTGAGCCGAGATTGCGCCACTGCACTCCAGCCTGGGCGACAGAGCAAGACTCCGCCTCAAAAAAAAAAAAAAAAAGAAAAAAAGTTCAAACATAAGACAAGCATAGGCATTCCCACCCCAAAAGGGAAAACTGGGAGGAAAAAGGTTGGCAGGTCCCAAGTGAGTCCAAACCCACCAGCCGAAATTCCACTTGACTTCCAGGCCTGTGAATCCTCTTTGGCTCCCTGCTCTGTCTTCGGCCTGCAGGGGCAGCCCCACCCCGCCAGCCTCGGCCTCGGCGGCTCTGCCCTTGGAGCCTGCCTTCCTTTCAGTCCAGCCTGGCAGCACTTCTGCTGGTATAAAGTTCTCACACCTTGTTGGCTTATCATGCAGCTCACCAGTGCTGAAGCCTTCAGACAGGCGGGTCCGCAGCCCTTTCCCGGAGGCCCCACCTGTCCCTGTCTGCTGCTGAGATGGTTAGTTGGATACACAGGTCACACCTCACGTCTAGCAAACCCTGGTCCAGCCACACCCTTGGCTACGTCTCAGAGCTGCCTGGATAGAGCATTTTCTGATCCCCAAGGGCTGGTGCCTTTTTGCTTAATGGTCCCTGCCTCACTGATGGTCTCCCTCTTGCATTCTGCTGTAAGTAGCAAGGAGCAGCCAGGTGGCACCTTCCACACTGCTTGGAAATCTCAGCTTGATGTCCAGGCTCATCAGCTGCAGGCCCCACTTCGCACCCAACGGCAGAGCGGCAGCCAGCCAAGCTCTCTGCTGCCTCCTCCGGTTCCCAGTAGCACGGTCATTTCCACCTGAGACCTCACTGGAAGCACCTGTTGGGTCGGCATTGCTGCTGACATCCAGTCTGTGATGCTATGTGTATTCTCCAAGACGGCAGGAGCTCTCCTCTCCCGGCTGTTTCCAGGCTTGTCTTCATGTCTTTCTACCAACAGTTCTTCCAGCTTCTCCCCATCACCCACTTCCAAAGCTGCTGCCACAATTCTTGGTGTTAGGTTTTGGCAGCACCCTTCCTGGTATCAAAATCTGTTCATTTCTTGTGGCTGCTGTAACAAAGTGCCACAAACTGGGTGGCTTAAAAAAACAGAAATAGATTGTCTTAGTTCTGGAGGCTGGAAGTCTAAGATGAAGGTATTGGCAGCCCCGTTCCCTCTGAAACCTCTTAGAGACCTCCATTGCCCCCAGCTTCTGGTGTTTGCCACAGGCCTTGGTGTTCTTGGCTTGTGGCCATGTTGCTCCAGGCGGCTTCTGTTCGTGTGGCCCCTGCCTGCCTGCCTGTTGTCTTCCCATCTTTCCTTCTCTTAGAAGGACCCCAGTCAATTGTATTAGGGTACAGCCCATTCCATTGTGACCTCAGTTACATCTGCATCCACCCTGTTTACAAATATGGCCACATTTCCAAGCACTGGGGGTCAGGAGGCCAATGTAGCCGTTTCGGGACACACCTTATGATGCTGGCCCCATTGCTGTTTCATGGTGGCTGAGCAGGTGGGGACTCCACCCAGTCCTGTGTTCTCGCTGCTCACCTGCCTGCCAGGGCGGGGTGGGGCAGGTGGCTCTGGGAGCCCCTTTCTCACTGGGTACCAGATGGCAGAGCCCATGGGCCTCAGCCCCCTGCAGCTGAGCTGCCCATGCTGACCCTAGCCCTCCTTAGGCCATGCGGACCCTCAGTTGGAAGCACACCCTGGGTCTGGTGACCATGGATGTGGAGCTGGCTGACCGCACGCTCTCTGTGGCGGTCACCCCGGTACAGGCGGTGATCTTGCTGTATTTTCAGGACCAAGGTGAGCCCATCAGCCCCTAGCTGGTCTGCCCCAGCCAGACGGCCCAACTGTGGGTGAGGGGCTGTTCCTCAGTGAGGGTGTGGTTTGGGGCAGCTGCGCCAGCAGGCAGCACCCTTCCCTTTCCCACGGGCAAGGCAATGTGGTCTGGGAGCCCCCCGACCTCTGGGCTGACAGGAGGCAGGGGAGGTGCAGCCTGTGCCCAGGCTGCCCAGCATCCCGATCACTCTGCACGCAGCCAGCTGGACCCTGGAGGAATTGAGCAAGGCGGTGAAGATGCCCGTGGCGCTGCTGCGGCGGCGGATGTCCGTGTGGTTGCAACAGGGTGTGCTGCGCGAGGAGCCCCCCGGCACCTTCTCTGTCATTGAGGAGGAGCGGCCTCAGGACCGGGACAACATGGTGCTCATTGACAGTGACGATGAGAGCGACTCCGGCATGGCCTCCCAGGCCGACCAGAAGGAGGAGGAGCTGCTGGTGCGTGTGCAGGCCCCTCGGGGGGCCGGGGGGCGGGGGGAAGGCTTGTAGGTGCCTGACGGGCTGGCCTGTGTCCGCAGCTCTTCTGGACGTACATCCAGGCCATGCTGACCAACCTGGAGAGCCTCTCGCTGGATCGTATCTACAACATGCTCCGCATGTTTGTGGTGACCGGGCCTGCACTGGCCGAGATTGACCTGCAGGAGCTGCAGGGCTACCTGCAGAAGAAGGTGCGGGACCAGCAGCTCGTCTACTCGGCCGGTGTCTACCGCCTGCCCAAGAACTGCAGCTGACACACCCACCCGCCTGCCCGCCAGGAGCTGCCCTGCAGGTGCTCTCGTCCTCCCGTGCCAGCCCCCGCCTACCTGTGTCCCAGAATGCACTGCTTAGGAGCACACCCACCCCCACCCCCACAGTGTGCAGATTAAAGCAAGTCAGATCATCCTTTTCTGTCCTGGTGGCTTTGTGGGGCCCCCCAGGATCCCCCTCTAGCCTGGGCCACTCTCTCAGCCTGGCAGGGCCTGCTCCTCAGCAGCAGGTGAGGGGCCACCCAGGCCTGCACATCTGCACTGGGAACATGGCCTCCTGAGAGCATCCCGGGCCGCCCCCCTCCCAGGGTGCTCAGGAAGTGGCACATGAAGGCCCACGTCACACCCGGGCCACGGCTCAGGCAGCCACGTCCTAGGGCTTGGTGCTACCCGCCAGACCTCCAGCTCCATCCCTGCACCTCTGGCCTCTAGAAGGAGCCCTGGGGTCACCCACTGCTCAGCCTGTGCCCACCTCCACGTGCCGGGCCAGGAGGTCTCGGGCGAGGCTGGGACGTTGTGTGGGTTCGGTTGGAATTGCTGAGGCTGGCGAATGACCTCTAGGCCAACACGCCTCATCTCTGGCAGCAAGGCTCTGCCCAAGGCTATGCCCTGGTGGCCAGAGGACTGGGCCCTTGTCCCCTGTTTCACACTCGGGCAGGGTGGCCACAGGGCTCAGCCTCACAGCTGTGCCTTGGAAAGGCAGGTCGCCCCCACGTCCCCCCACGTGTGGTCACGCATGTGCAGGCTGCCCAGGTCCTGTCCCAGAGGCTGGCACTAGGAGAGGGAGATGCCGCAAAACTGAGCAAGGGCCCTAGGGTCCAGTTCTGGGCTCTTCTGCTGCTAAAACCTGGGTCTCTGTCCAGAGGTGCTGTTTCCAGGCCAGACGCGTTCCCCCCCGATGGCGCCATCCTCGAGGGGGACAAAGGCCCTTTGAACTGGTGCCTGGAGTCCCGCTCCTGCTGCAGCGCCTTCCCAGGCTGTGAGCTGTGCCTGGTTTCAGTGCTCCCACCGCTGTCCCCAGATGCCCTTGCTGGTTCCCACATGTCCACTGTCCTGGGCTCCTGCAGCTGCCGCCCAGCACCCTCCCACCTCTCCAGCTCTGGCCTGTTTGAGCCGTCCTGTTCCATGGACATCCCTGCACCCTCCTTGCTCTGGAGAACTCTGTTTGCCTCGGGGCTTGAAGGAGGAAGTGGCCGGGATTAGGCAGGCGCCAGATGCACAGCCTGTGCCCATCAGGCCTCTGCCCCACCAAGGAGGGCTGCTTCTGCCAGTGCGGTATCTCCCCTCTAGCCCTGGGCCCTGCCACCTGCTCCACTCCAAGGCTGTCTGTGCTGCTGTCACAAAAAGAGGGACCCCTCTCCTGAATTCTGGTGGGGGGGGTCCCGATTGCTCTGATGCCCACTGTCCCCCCTCAGGCGGTGGCCTTGCCTGGATCCCGCTGTCCGTGGCCACCACCTGGCCCCAGGCTGGGTGTGCCATTGTCCTAACCAGGATACAAACCTGCTGGGCTGGCCTGTCAGGTGTCACTGCCAGCCTGGCTCTGGTACACCTTTTGTTCTGTGTCTTGTGGATTCCATCTCTGGATGTGTCCTGAAGACAAGGGCAAAGGGTGCATCTCAGGTCACGGCGTCACTCGGCAAGTCAGAGGTCGGAGGACCCCAGCAGGAGGATGCCTGTCAACCTGGTGACCAGGGCCACTGGGGCCAGACTGTGCCTGCCCCGCCCCCCACACCCCATGGGTCCTGAGCTGGCAGGAGGCCTGGCCTGGGTTGGCTGTGGGACAGGTGTTTCCTTCTGCTGCCTGGCGGTTTGCTTGGCAGGTCCAGCGGAGGGGAGGCTGGGAGGGTAGGGCCCTCTCTCCCAGCCTGGAACAGCAGGTTCAGGGAGGAGGCTGAAACTAACCCTGGCCATGCCGGCCTGTGATTGACTTCCATGGGCAACGCTTGCCTTTTCTGCAGAGGGAAAAGCTCCTGGGAGCTCCACCTTCAGTGACACCTTTAGTCTGCAGCCTTGGATGGGGGATGTCCGGGAGGCAGGGCTTGGGGTCCTGCTCAGACCGGGGTGGCCAGTGTCCCCCAGACCTTTCCAAGTTGATGGGGGATTCTCTTGGGTGCCAGCAGCCCTTCTGACCTGAGCTTTGCCAGAGTGTGAGTCAGACTTCCCCAGAAGCGGTGGGGAGGGAGGCTGGGTGCAAGCCCACCCCGTTAGCCCTCCTTGGCCCCTTCCTGCCCCAGCCCTGGAGGAAGGCGACCTGCAGCCAGCTGGAGCCCAGCCCACACGCTGAGCTGCCGCAGCCCTTATGCTGGGAGGGAGCTGAGGCCGAGGCTGCCTGCCGCCCACCCCCCAAGGTTGCCAGGCCACCGCACCCACATCAGGGCCTGGAGTGCTGCCCACCCCCTTTCACTCTGAAGGACCCAGCCGGGCGCGGTGGCTCACGCCTGTAATCCCAGCACTTTGGGAGGCCGAGGCGGGTGGATCACGAGGTCAGGAGATTGAGACCATCCTGGCTAACATGGTGAAACCAGTGTGAAGGACTGCCCGTAAGAACAGGCCAGCCCCACTGCTGCCTCTGCCTCAGAGCTGGCCGGGCTCTCAGGCCTCTGTCCACCCTACCTGTCCCATTCCCAGGGCTGCTTGTCCATGGCTTCCCGAATTGCGGTGCCCAAGGGCAAATGACACACTGGCATCGAGAGCCCCCCCACCCCCACCTCACAGTCCCACTGTGAAGTCAGCGCCTTCCAACAGTTCCGTCAGAGGTGTGTAGTGGGGCCAGGGCTGGACATGGCCCCTGGTCCCTGGCCTGCGTGCTGCCTGCGTGGAGGCCCCCTGGGCCTCACATGTTTGTCCCTTCTGCTCATCCCTGCTGCAGGTGCCTCCTCCTGACCCCGCACCCTGCTCCCAGCCATGGCTCTCCTTGGGGAGTCCATAGCTCACCAGGCAAGGCGGGAGCCTTGGTGTCCTTCTGGTGGCCACCAGGGCAGGGGCAGGCTTGGGGGCCCTCCCCAGGCAGGTGACCAGCCCGTGGCCATGCGGCCCTGTCTCTGCAGCTGGAACCTACTGTGAATGCAGCCTTGGCCTCAGCCGCGAGGCCCTCATTGCCCTCCTTGTGGTGCTGGCGGGTGTCGGCGCCAGCTGCTTCTGTGCCCTCATCATCGTGGCAATTGGTGTCTTGCGGGCCAAGGGGTGTGTGAACCCTGGGGCTGGGAGCGGATGGGAGTGAGGCCAGGCTGCCCGCCCTGGGCCCTTGGTCTTGCAAGAGGGGCCTTTACCCCCTGGGTGGGCTGTCACTTGGGGTAGGAATGGCGTTTCCTAGGCGTGTGTTGGGGGAGGTCTGGGGGCCCAGCACTGTTCCAGGACTCATGTCGGCCTTCGTCCCCTCAGTGAAACATGCCCGAGGCTAGTGGACAACAGGTGAGCACCAGGGAGGCCCTCGGGGGGGCACGCTGTCTCAGGGGAGGCCCTTGGTGGGGGAAGCTATCCCAGGGGAGTCCCTGGAGGAGGAGGGGTGCTGTCCCTGGAGGAGGAGGGGTGCTGTCTCAGGGGAGGCCCTTTGTGGGGGTGCACTGTCCCAGACACTGGCCTGTCCTGGGGGACCAGGACTCTACCAGCTCGTGCTGACCTGGCCCCTGTCATGCAGGTTGGTGGAGAGTTTTGGGGTCCAGGAAGATCGCATGGACCTGCACCCGGTATACATGGAGTCCCAGCTAATGGACGCTGACCTGGAGGTCTCTGTGATGCCACCACTAGAGGATCAGAGCCTTGTGGCCATCCCCATGGAGGCTTCTCCAGAGGAGCTGCCACCACCCCCACCCCTACCACCTGAGTAGGGCTGAGGGCAGCTGGGGAAGGGGAATTAAAGTGTATTTAGTGGTTGTGCACTGTCCTCCCTGCAGGCTCTCACATCCCTCAAGGCTGCATCATGCAGGGTGCACGCGCATATGGGTCTCATCAAAGCAGGGTGCCCAGGCCCCATACCAGGTTCCCCTGTTCCTCTGCCCCAGGGCAGGAAACCATACCCCTAATGTTTCCACCTTCTCTGCCACAACTGGTCAGCCCGGCTCCTTCCTGCACCCCGCTTTGGAAAGCCCCTAGAACAGGACCTGCAACTGGTAACTGTGAAGGGCGCTGGGTTTAACAGGAGGACTTGGGCTGATACCCCTGCCCCACTGCACTGGTCTGTGCCTCTATCCCAGGAGAGTCCTGGGGGGAGGGGTGGGGCAGGCATGCCTCTCCTGCCTCGGGTGTGCTGTCTCCCTCCACCCCAAGGCCTGTTTACAACCCCGGCCCCATCCACCATGGGAACAGGACCATCCCTGCGTGGGGGCCACTCTGTATGTGCACTTTGGGATCACTTTGCTGAGCCTGGGTGGGGTCGAGTCGGTTGAGGAGCAGGACCTCTGGGTTGCATTGCGTGTGGGCCCCTGTTGCAGCCGTGAGCTGGGCGGGTGCAGGTGGGCGGTGTCCTGCTGCTCAGGGCTCGACGGGCGCCCGGTGGAGGACAAGGCGGGGCGAGGTGGTCTTGATAGCGCTGTGGCCGGCTCTGAGCCAAGAGTAGTTTGGAGCTCCCGGACAGGTGGCTGGCGGTGCCGGGCGTTGGCTGTTTGCCCTGCCCCCGCCCCAAGCGAGGATCCAGCCGTGGGACAGGAACTGCCTGAGCTCGGGCCAGAGAGTTAATATTTGTGCAGGCGCCGCAGGAACGGGCTCCGCGGACGACGGGCTCCGGGGACGCACAGGCAGCGGGCCTCCCACCGGGGGTGCCGGGGGCTGGCCCCATGCGGAGCCCTTCCTGGTCGCGGCCTCGGCCGCTGCTGCTGTTGCTGCTGCTGCTGTCGCCTTGGCTTGTCTGGGCCCAGGTGTCGGCCACGGCCTCGCCCTCGGGGTCCCCGGGCGCCCCGGACTGCCCCGAGGTGTGCACGTGCGTGCCGGGTGGCCTGGCCAGCTGCTCGGCACTCTCGCTGCCCGCCGTGCCCGCGGGCCTGAGCCCGCGCCTGCGCGCGCTGCTGCTGGACCACAACCGCGTCCGCGCGCTGCCGCCCGGTGCCTTCGCAGGAGCGGGCGCGCTACAGCGCCTGGACCTGCACGAGAACGGGCTGCACTCTGTGCATGTGCGAGCCTTCTGGGGCCTCGGGGCGCTGCAGCTGCTGGACCTGAGCGCCAACCAGCTGGAAGCGCTGGCACCAGGGACCTTCGCGCCGCTGCGCGCGCTGCGCAACCTCTCATTGGCCGGCAACCGGCTGGCGCGCCTGGAGCCCGCGGCGCTAGGCGCGCTCCCGCTGCTGCGCTCACTCAGCCTGCAGGACAACGAGCTGACGGCACTCGCGCCGGGGCTGCTGGGCCGCCTGCCCGCCCTAGACGCGCTGCACCTGCGCGGCAACCCTTGGGGCTGCGGGTGCGCGCTGCGCCCGCTCTGCGCCTGGCTGCGCCGGCACCCGCTGCCAGCGTCAGGTGAGCTGTTGGGGACGCGGGTCGGGGTCTGCACCGCGGTGCGGCCGCCGCCGCCTGATGCCGCGCCTTTGTCTGTGTCCCACAGAGGCCGAGACGGTGCTCTGCGTGTGGCCCGGACGCCTGACGCTCAACCCCCTGACTGCCTTTTCCGACGCCGCCTTTAGCCATTGCGCGCAGCCGCTCGCCCTGCGGGACCTGGCCGTGGTCTACGCGCTCGGGCCGGCCTCCTTCCTCGTCAGCCTGGCTGCCTGCCTGGCGCTGGGCTCCGGGCTCACGGCGTGCCGTGCGCGCCGCCGCCGCCGCGCCGCCGCCCTCCGCCTGCCGAGACCGCCGGACCCGAACCCTGATGGCGACCCCCACGGCTGTGCCTCGCCCGCGGACCCGGGGAGCCCCGCCGCCGCCGCCCAAGCCTGAGCGGCCGCGGCCGCCTGGAGCGCTCGAAGCTTCCCTCATGCCTTTGCCCTCCCTTTACACTGTCTGCTGGCGTTAACAAGCGACACAGACCGAAAACTGCGTGACATTCCTTTAGGCATCACCACTGCATACACCGGGAGGTGGGGGGTGGGCGGTGCGCGCCTGCACCCTGGGGGCAGAGCGCGGCTGCGCACGGGCCGCATGGGGAAGGCACGCGCTCGGGCCCTGGGAATGCTGGTCCTGTACAAGGTGGCGGGCCGGTCACGCACCCGGAGCGAGGGCGGGTTCGGGAGGGTGGCGCTCTCCCGTGCCCAAAGTGCAGGGCAGGGTTGAAGACAGTCCCGAGCCAGCGTCCGGGGAGGCCCGTTCTGGGCTGCAGGCCGGACGAGGAGAGGAGGGGCCCAGCCCTCTCGAGTCTGGAGGAGGCGGCCCGAGGCGGCGGGAGGCGCTGCCAGCTGGGAAGTCAGGGACGGCCGTGGGGGAGGGCAGGGCCAGCCCCGGCGTGTGGGGTCAAGGGGCAGACGGGGTGTGGGTGGGCGGTGCCGCAAGAAGAGGGGAGGGTGGAGCTCAGGCTGCAGAGGAGCGCAGGCGCCCGAGGAGGGGCGACCCAGCCAGCTGGGGCCATGGGCCCCACTGTGGCTCAGGCTGGTGCTGCGGGAAGGATGGGGCTGCCGTCTCTGCTCCAAGCCCCTCCGCCTGGGGCCAGTTAGCCCCCGCTCCCCACTGCTCAGAGACCCCAGGGCCCTGCCTCTGCCGGAGCGCCCTGCGGCCCTGCCCAGCCGACTCAGCTCTGCCCCATCCTCAGCCGCTCCGGTCCGCACCTTGGTCCGGCAGGGGCTGCCCGCGAGGCAGCGGGGCGGGCGGGCGGACGGACGGGAGGCCCAGGGTGGGCAGTCTCTGGGGCGGGTGGGCTTCCCTCAGGCCTTCCCGAGCAGCAGGACCCATCAGTGTCCTCGGCCGGGCTAACTGGGCAGGTGGGCGCCTCCGGGGGCCTCACACCACGGTGCTGACCGAGGGATCTGAGAGGTTGAGCGGGCCCGTGATATCAGTGGGATGGTACTGCTGCAAAATAGAAATACACAGACAAGGCGCCCGTTAGCCCCACGCTGGGGGCACGCGCGGGGCCGGGACGGGGTGGACCGGCCAGCCGGCCAACCGGCGGGTGGGCAGGCACAGCCTGGGGGAGGCTGGGGGTGCTCCTCCCCCGACCCCGTGGTGCTCCGGGGCTCTGCGTGGGCCGGGCCGCTGTCCCGTCCGTCTGTCTGTCTGTCTGCGGGGGGAGGGGGCAGAGGAGGGCGGGCGGGGAGTCTCAGCTCTCCCTATGACGGGAACACAGCTGCAGCTGGCCCTCCTCCCTCTCAATAGCGCGTCGCGGCAGCACTGTGTCTTTTTGGTTTTGCAAAGCGCCGCGTCCACCCCCGGTGCTCTATAAATAAGAACCAACAATCAATACCCGCTGGCCCCGCCGGCCGCCAGGGACCCCAGCCCTCAGCGCCCAGTGCCGCCCTGGCCCGGACCGGCCACAGGACAGGGGCAGGGGATCTCCGCAGCCGGACTGACCCCACCCTGCCCAAAGGAGCCCCCCACCCACGCCTCCCTCTGAACAAGCTCGCAGCCCCAGAGACCAGGTGGGATCTGGGCTGCCCTCCCCTGCCCAGACCCCCAGCTGGCAGTGCCCCCCCACAGTTCAGCCTTGCAGGGCAGGGCCAGCCCCAGATGCCACGTGATGCCAGAACTGGCCCCAGAGGACGGTCCCTGGTGCCCAGGGAGGCTCGGGTGAGGGTTCCGCTGGGAACATGTCCCCGGGAGGGCACCATGAGGGTCTCTGAGCTGCACCTGGCCCCACTCCAGGCAGGGCCCTGGGACCCAGTGTCACCCTCTGAAAGTGGCCCATCACCTGCACGACATTTGTGCTTGCCCCCCGTGGCTGCCTGCCCCAAATCGCTGTTTCTCCTGTCTGCCTGGACACCCCCTCTTCCCCAGCCTGCCCAGCCCACAATCCCTGCGCTATTCCCCCTCCCTGTTCCCTGCGGGACTCCTGGCTCAGACTTGGCAGCATCGGCTCTGCCCGCTTTCTGCAGCAGGGGTGGCTCCAGGAATGGTGCTTCCACCTGCTCCTTGAGCCTCCAGTGGCCCCCAGGCCTACAGGCTCTCACTGTCCACCCATCCTGCATGCCAGGTCCCTTCCCCAGGAAGCTGAGCAGCCAGGCCTCATGGGTCCCTCTTGGGGCACCCTGGTGGCTTCATCTCGGGATTTGGCTTGCTTGATGCCAAGTCCTGTCTGTGCCCTGGAGGTCTGCCCCGCTTCCGGTGCATTGAGGGGCGGGTGGCTGCAAATCGCACTTCCTCCCCGGGGCGTAAGCTTCTCTCTGGTGATGCAGCTTATGGGCTGGGGGCTTCCTGTGGGCCAGACTGGCCCCTGGACTGCAGGGTGGCCACTGGACTGAGGTCTCTGCTGCCTCTCTGGGCAGCCCCTCCCCACCATGGTGCCTGGGCCTAGGGTGCCTCTAGCAAGGCTGGGTTCGCTTTGGGGGCCTCTGGTCCGAGTGTGCATATTCGCTACAGGGACAAGCTGCCCCGAGCAGGAGGTAGGGGGCTTCTGGGCTCCAAAGGGCAGAAGGCCTGGCTCTTTGGGGTGGGCCCTGTGGGGTTGCTGGGGTCAGGAGCTGAGGTTCTCGTTTCCCTTCCAGAGGCCTCCCTGTCTGGGAACCTCAGTGTCGTCCTGGGCCTCTGCAGGCCAGGGCTTGTGGGGCCGCCCCTACCCATTCTCAGACCCTCTGGGAGCTGCTGCCACACCTCCTGCAGGGCCCCTGCTCAGCCTGGGGTGGGAGCCACCCCTTTTGGTCCCACCCCACTCCCTGCCTGACAGTCCCCCGTGGCCGGGGCCAGTTCCAACTCCAGGCCCCAGCAGTCCACCCAGACGGACCCAGGCCCGGCCCCCAGCCCCCGGCCCACACAGAGACCACATGAAGATGCAACACGCATGGCTCTGGTGAGACAGGTGAGACAGGTGTCTGGGGGGCGGGGCCAGTGGCCAGACAGACGGACGGGATGGGACATCACAGCCACCCCCTGCAGGGCCGTCGCAGGGGCGAAGTGAAGGCGGCGGGCCCCTCTGGGAGAGGCAAGAGAAACGGGGACATAACAGAGAAGTGGTGTGGCCTCCCGGCAGCTGAGGAGTCCAGGGCGGGGCCACGCTGGGCTCCCAGGGCCCCAGACTTGGCCCCGAGAGGTGGTGTGGCTGACTGACTGACCAACGAGATGACAGGCTTCAAGATGGCGTGTGGGTCATGGCAGGGGAGGTGGGCGGGCAGACTAACGGAGACACACGGGGAAAGCCGAGGACCCAGGAGGGCCGGGGAGAAAGGTCCAGAGAGTGAGAGAGAGCAGCGTGGGCGGGCTGGGCAGAGCGGCCGCCGCAGGGAGACGGGCAGAGTGGGCCACAGGAGCCCAGGGTCCGGGGCGGGGTGATGGGGCGGGAGACACACGCAGGGCAGGGCAGGTGGAGTCGGACGCGGGACTGGGGTGCTCTCCCCCTTACCGTGTCTTTGGAGGACCTACGTCTCTTGAAGCTGGAAGCCAGGGTGGAGGTGATAGCCCTAAATGTGGCTTTCTTTTTAGGGTCAGGCTCTGCTCTACCACTCTTTCTATCCTAAAATGAATATGTATAAGTGATTAGATGGCTAGGGTGGTGGCCACACCTGCCCTCGCCTGCTCCTGGGTGGGCCGCTGCCCAGCCTGGCCGGCCACTTGGGCCCTCGCTCCTGCCTGCCTCCCTGTGCTGGACAGACGGGCCGACAGCGGACGTTCGAGGGTGGCCTCTTCTCCTGCCCGGGGTCTCGGGCCTGACCTTGCTCGTGCTGGGGCTGGGCTTGGGGGCTCTCGGCTGGCTCTTCCTGGGAGGTCCGCCTGGCTCCCTGGCTCCTGGGTGGCCCTGGCTTACAGGCGTCCCGAGGAGGAGGAGTCCTCTGAGGACTGGAGGAGTTGCCCCTCAGGCCACACCAGCTGTCTGCGTGGAGGCCACTGACCCCCAAGGGGCACACGCCAAGATTCAGGAAGGGGCCGAGAGCTGGAGGCAGGTGTCGAGGTGGAATTGGAGTGACAGAGGCAGCTCCCGGGACTCTGGCCTCAGGTCTGATGGCCAGGTGGCCTGTGCCCGCCAGTGGTGGCTGCGGCCAGGTCCCCAGGGGACCTGTGGGGGCCAAGAGCAAGAGCGGGCGGATGAGAGGTGTGGAGCCTCCAGCAACCCCATCCCCCAACAGCCCTGGCCGCACTGTCGGCTTCATCTCAGGACACAGGCTCCAGGACGGCACCCAGAGAAAGAGAAGAGACGGAGTGAACCGGAACTCGACCGCGGGCCACGAGCCCTTAGGCCTGTACAGGCCCACTGCCCACCCTGTCCCAGGTGGGCCGTGGCTGCCCTTGCTGGTGGCAAATTCTCATGGATACAACCTGGGCACCAGGCAGGACCGGACCTGGCCCAATTCGGATTAGAGTCACAGAGCACAAGGACATAGCAGGAAAGGGGGGGTCTCCGAAGGGTGTCAAGGGGCTTGGGTCGGCGGAGGGCAAAATGCATCTTGGACTCACGTGCCATACACAGGCGGGCCCCTGTCTTACCCTGCCTGATTGCCTTCCTATGGAATGGGTACCGGCGGGCGACTCTGGAGACAGAGGGGCCAGGCGGAGGCTTGGAGCAGGGTGCGTGGCCTCCCTTGGCCCCGGCTTTGCAGTGGGCAGCCACCTGCAGGCAGCCCCCCACCAGCGCTGCCCCCGTGCCCTGGGAGCACTCACCACTGCCCCTGGCCATGGCTCCTAGCTCCAGTCCTGCCCACCGGAGCCAGAGCCAGTGCCACGGCCTTCGGGGATGGAGGAGGGCCGTGGCCGGGCCGGGCCCTGGGCACCAGGCCTCGGAGGGTGGCCTGCCCTACCTGCAGGTTCTTCCTCCACACGTTCACGGCTGCAAAGGCCAGCTGCATCTGCTTCCGGCGAGCATCCTTGTGCCGCTTGTAGGCAATCTCAATGAAAATCAGGAAGATCCCGGCCACGATGCCCCCAGCTACTAGCATGAAGACCCCTGTGTGCCGGGACCCAGAGCCTCAGTTGCTGGCCAGGGAGGCCGCAGCCCACGGAGAACCCACCCGAGAACGGCTGAAGGACAACGCACCTGCCATGTTCTCAAAAGTAAGGGTCGCAGGGGCGTTGCTGCGCGAGTCACATTCCTGATACCGAACCCACGTCTTGTCCAGGTCTTCCATGAAGCCATTCTCATGGGACCTGGGGGTGGGAACAAGTGAGCCTGCAGTGGGGCGGGGCCCAGGACGGGAAGGGGCAAGCTGGGGGCGGGGCCGGGGCGGGGCGGGGCCTGCGGGGCAGGGTGCGGCGTGGAGTGGGCAGCGCCTGGCCTGGGTGGGAAATGTGTGGCGGCCTCGGAGTGGTCTGGCACTGGGGAGGGCGTCCACCTCTGGTGGAGAGGGGCGGAGGAGGGACGCGGGCGCACGGACACTCACTTGAGGATGGACAGGGAGACGTTCTGCTTCCAGGGGCTGTCTTTGCGCATGCCTATGCCGAAGCCCGAGCGGAAGAACAGCTCTCCAGTCGTCACCAGGTCGCACTTCTGCGAGGCCTCGAACTCCAGCACCGCGGAGTCCCAGATGAAGGCATGCAGCTTGCTGCCGGCAGAGGAGGAGTCACGGGGGCCTTGGTCCTGCCAGCCTGGAAGCCCCAGCCCGCGCCCTCCGGGGTGCCTGGCCCGCACGCTCTCCTGCCCGGTGGAGGCCACCCTCCCCCTCCCGGCACTTGTCCCGCCCTGGCCGCCCGCGCCTCACTTGTCTCGCACGGCCTGGATGGCCTCCGCCGCACTCTCGTAGTTGTGCTTCTCCATATGCCGGTACATGGTGCTCAGCTCTACCTGGCGCCGGAAGTAGATGTCCACGGAGCTCTGCTTCACCGTGGCGTAGATAAATTTGTCCGAGGGGTTCCTCAGCTGCAGGGTCGGAGGGCAGGGCTCGCGGCGGCGGCTCCCCAGGCCCCTAACCGAGGCCGACCCCAGCTCACCTCGCATTCCCTCCCCCAGCCCGGCCAGGCCTCACCCGAGGGTCGTTGATGCCCGTGATGCGCTCCTCCGGCCGGTCCAGCACCAGGAAGGCCGCCAGGTTGGCGGTGTAGGAGGCCACGATGATCATGGCAAAGCCGGCCCACACCATGCCCAGGATGCGCGCCGAGAAGCTTCTGGGGGCGCCTGTGGGCGGGCGGGGGGCTCTGTCAGACCCTAGAGGGCCGGAGCGGGACCGGGAGGACCGGGCGGGGCCTTACCTTCCCCGATGCCGGAGTTGAGCAGGACGCCCCAGGAGAACCACATGGCCGAGGACAGGGTCAATGCGTCCTCCTCCTCCTCCTCGCTGTTCACCTTGAACCGGCCGAAGGGGCTGCGGGGCGCAGAGGGCGGGCGGGAGAGAGGGCGGGAGAGGCGGCCCTGCCCCGCCCCTCGCCGGCTCCGCGCCCCGCAGATGGAGGTGTCTGAGCCCCGGGTCGCGCTCACCTGAAGCGGTCCAGCAGGTACAGCATCACGGCCACCACGTGCACCGACAGCCCCACCAGCAGCCACAGTGTGCTCTGGAACGGCTGCATGAACGAGTCCAGCGTGCTCCGGGGGATCTCCTGCGGGGGGACGCGAGGTCAGCGCGGCCCGGGCCCTCCAGGGACCCCCCCCCCCGCCACCCGGGCCCTGCCCACCTTCTTGACCAGAATAGTCAGGCCCTGGTACTTGAAGGGCTTGGAAAACTCGATGTACTGCGCGCGCTCGTTGTTTATGGTTAGCGGCGCCACGATCATGTCTGCCTGCCCGCTGAGCAGCTCGCCCATCATCCCATTCCACTCCTTCTTGTTGCTGTTGTTCACCTGCGAGGCGACAGAGCCGGCGGGGATGCAGGCAGCGTCCTCCCAGCTCCCGCCACAGGTACCCCCGACCGAAGCCGCCCTAGAGCACTCCAGGGATCTTCTCCCCAAGACCCTACCCAGCTCGCAGGCCCCACCCCAAATTCCAGCCCCGCCCTGGCTCGCAGGCCCTCCCCACGCGGGGCGGGCCCCGCCACAGCCAGCAGGCCCCGCCCACTCCACATCCCGCCCACTCCAGACCCCCGCCTGCAGGCCCCGCCCACTCCGTGCCCCGCCCACTCCGACACCCACTTCAGGCCCCTCCCATGTCAGGCCCCACCCCAGCCCTCAGGCCCCGCCCACCACATGCTTTACCCACCCCAGGACCCAGCCTGCAGGCTCCGCTCACTCCATGCCCCACTCACCCCAGGACCCCCCCATCTGCAGGCCCCGCCTACTCCATGTCCCACCCACTCCGACCCTGCCTGCAGGCCCCCTCTCACGCTGGTCCCCACCCCCGCCGTCCAGCCTACCCGCTCCTGTGTGCCGAACTTGCCATCTGCCACCAGGTGCACCTCGTAGGTGAAGTTCATGGTCCGTGCCAGCTTGATGAGCAGGTCGATGCAAAAGCCGTAGCAGCACTGAGGCACCGTGTGGCGGGCTAGGTAGGTGCGGGCGGTAACTGCTGGGCTCCAGACCGCCCCGCGCCCCGCGCCCTGCCTCAGCCCGCGCCCTGCCCGGTGCACTCACGGCTGCCCGGCGACGTGTCATTGGGCCCGGTGCAGATCACCTTCTTGACTGGGTCGCCGTTGACTGTGAACTCCTCCTTGCATGTCCCATCACTCAGCGTGGGCTTGACGTACACGAAGGGCTCCTGGTGGATCGTCACAATCTGGAGGGGAAGGGGAGACCCAGCCTGGACCACCGACCTAAGGCTGCCCAGGGCGGCAGTCTCTTCTCAGCTCCTAGCCTCCCCTGGCGCCCTTCTTAATCCCCGACGCCCCCTCCCCCCCCCGCCCTGCGCCGCCGGCCACTGCCCCTCTCTGGAGCTTCTTCACGAGCCCAAGTGTTCAGGACACATCCTCCCCAGCCACCGTCAGCATCATCTGCCTGCAGCCCCTGGGGGTGGGGGCTGGGGACTCAGAAAAGATTCCCGGAGCGCTAGACCCTTCTCTTGGCCACTTCTCCTCCAGTCTTGCCTTAGACATGATTCCCTGCAGCAGAGGAGCCGCTGATGTCCCGTGTATGCCAGGCATCTTCCCGGGGTGAGAAACCGCCCAGCCTGCAGGCTGACCCCCACCCTGCTGTGCCACGAGGACAGGGGCACGTCCACGAAGCCAACCCTGCACCTGCACAGGACCTGGGACCCATGGGGCCACCCACCCATGCCTCCCTTCATCCCGGCGCCCTGCCTGTCCCGGCCCCCAGCCCTGAAGCCTTCAGGCTTTGAGTGTAGGTCTCTGGCTCCTTCCTCTTGCCCGTGTGGATGCTCCACCGCTCCGTGGCCTCTTCGACCCACACTCCTGCTTGGGCTCGCCCTCCTGTCTGTCCTTCAGGGGACCATGGCCTGGGGGTGGGGAAGGGATCTGGGGCACAGGGGGCTGGAATGGAGCATAGCGCACTGCCAGAACTCTGAGGGGAGATGGTGTCAGAGCTGAGCCCTCAAGGTGGGCAGGGATCAAGCAGGTGCCTGAGGGCAGGTGGAGCAGAGGAGCCTGCAGTCCAGAAATGCAAAGGCAGGGAGGCGTGGGGGTGGTGGGAGAGGCACCCTGCCGGCATGTCCTAGGGAGGGTGAGCCTGAGAGGGGGGCAGGCCCACCCTCAGCCTCCAGGCAGCATTTTGTCTTTTATCCCCAGGGGGATCAGGAGCCATTGAAGAAGCTGATTTGCTTTATAAAACTTTCATTATATTTTCCTGTTATACAGGTAATATATATGCTAGTACTTTAAAAAAATTAGTGAGACCAGAAACAAATTTCTCAAAAGCCATCTGCATCTCACAGCCTAGATGGGGCCTTTTGGCCATTAGCGTTTGACCGCTGCTTTCAGACTTTTCAGTGTGAGGTGTCTAGGCTGCAGTGAAACCCACACTGGCACTGGAAAACCCCACCCTGTCTGCAGAGCAGGGGAGGGAGCCTGGGTGAGAGGCCACAGGGGCTGGTGCAGAGCAGGTGAGGGAGCCTGGATGAGAGGCTACAGGGGCTGGTGCAGAGCAGGTGAGGGAGCCTGGATGAGAGGCTACAGGGGCTGGTGCAGAGCAGGGGAGGGAGCCCTGGGTGAGGCCACAGGGGCTGGTGCAGAGCAGGTGAGGGAGCCTGGGTGAGAGGCCACAGGGGCTGGTGCAGAGCAGGTAAGGGAGCCTGGGTGAGGCCACAGGGGCTGGTGCAGAGCAGGGGTGGGAGCCTGGGTGAGAGGCCACAGGGGCTGGTGCAGAGCAGGGGAGGGAGCCTGGGTGAGAGGCCACAGGGGCTGGTGCAGAGCGGGGGAGGGAGCCTGGGTGAGAGGCCACAGGGGCTGGCACCAGGCTTCAGGGGTGGGCTCACAAAGCAGACAGGGTCAAGAGACATTTGAGGGCCTGGAATGACTGAGAGAAGGTTGGTGGGCGTGTTGCCTATGAGGTCCTTGCCTTTGGCGGTCTGTGGTGCTACCGGGACTGGAGTGTGTGTGGAGTGGGGGTGGTGTGGCTCTGCCTGGGGAGGAACGGCCAGGAGAGCACCCTGGAGTAGGCAGGGAGCCAAGGGAAAGATGTTCCGGAGGAGGAAGCCAGCCAGGGCAGAGGCTCTCAGAGGCCCAGGGGAGTCAGGAAGGGCTGTCCCACATGGTGGAAGAGGACAGTTTGACCCAGTCCCATCAGGAGGCCATGAAGGCTGGAGGAGGGACGAGGAGTGTGGAGGACCAGGATTGGGGACAGCGGGTGCTGAAGCTGAGGTCTGCCTGCTGTCCCCCATCTGCTCTTCCCCAGCAGGGTCCTGTTAGACAACTAACTGCCCCACGGCCGGGCGCGGTGGCTCACGCTTGTAATCCCAGCACTTTGGGAGGCCGAGGCGGGCGGATCACGAGGTCAGGAGATCGAGACCACGGTGAAACCCCGTCTCTGCTAAAAATACAAAAAAATTAGCCGGGCGTGGTGGCGGGCGCCTGTAGTCCCAGCTACTAGGAGAGGCTGAGGCAGGAGAATGGCGTGAACCCGGGAGGCGGAGCTTGCAGTGAGCCGAGATTGCGCCACTGCACTCCAGCCTGGGCGACAGAGCGAGACTCCATCTCAAAAAAAAAAAAAAAAAAAAAAAGACAACTAACTGTCCCAGACCTAAGTAAGGCTGGGTCAAGAGGGGCACTGGAGACCCCCTGTGGGATGGGGGCAGCTTCCTCTCCTCCTTCCTGTTCTCTCTGTTTCCTGTGCTGTGCCAGGTGTGCTGGATGGTGTCCAGGGGCAGCAGGCCCCACCCCCACTTCCTTTAGTGGCTTTCATTGACCTCACCGCACCCTCCTCCTTTAGGCCAGAGGGGGTGGATGAGCTGTCTGGGGTGGGGACACTGAGGGAGGTCTGTGGGGCCCCCACCTTCAGTCTGGTGGACATCTGGTACCCTCGAGGCTTCTCTGTCTCTCCGCCTGGCCAGATGATCTTCCTGTCATTAGGGATGACCTGGGGGTGGGAGTATGAGATGGAGGGTGGCCACGCAGGGGTCTTGGCCCCAGGACCCTAAGGCCCCAGCCCCCACCCCCTCATGACCCCCACCTACGTGGGTGCCGTTGTAGATGCCCACTTGCACCAGCTTGCGGTTCTGCAGGTTCATGATGCTGTAGTTGGCGAACTTCCGGTCCCCATCCTCATTGAACTCCACACGACCGGTCACCCCGTCCGCATACTTGGAAGACATCAGGACTCTAGGGGAGGAAGCATAGCTGAGGCTTCTCAGAGATGCTCCTTCTCCTGCTCCTCCCTGCTCCTTCCCCCTGCTCCTTCTCCTGCCTGCTGAGCAGCTCCGGCTTTTCCCTTGTCCCAGTCCCAAGAACGGAAAGATCAGCAGATGCCAGACCCTGCACACCGTGGTATCTGCCTGCACCACATGGACGGTGCGGCTCATGACAGCTGAGTGATTTCTGGGTGCCAGACCCTGCTTTCAAAGGCTTTCCGTGGGTTAGGACGTTGTCCTCACAGCCATCCTGTCTTACAGAGATGGAGGCAGAAGCTCAGAAGGATGCCTGCCCTTTTGGCAGCAAGTGAAGGACAGGTTGAGCTGGCTCTAACGACCAGGCTGCCCTGTCTGGCTGTGTGTGCATGTGTGCATTGTACCCATTGGGCCACATCTGTGAACCTGTGTGCACACGTGATCCCTATGTGGGGTGCACCCCATGCATGTGCTTGTGTCACGTGTGTCATGTGTGCACACATGGTTCTGTGTATGCGTGTGCACGTGTGTGCACACGTGCTGCCTACATCTGCACTTATGTGGGCATTGTGGATGGTGGCTCTGCACATGCTACTCAATGGTTGGGGATCTGGGGGTGAGCTGGCATGGCACGGTGTCCAGGCGTGCTGTGAGCTAACTCCTGCCACACTGCAGATATTCACTTGGGTCTCCGGGCCTTGGCCAACCCTGGCTGTCTAAGGCTCCCGTGCTGTTCTTGGGCTCCTTGTCTGGCCTCCTGGGTCCCTGGAAGCTTTCAGTCCCCATCTGCATCAAGAGTCTCCTCCTAAAAGCTGCCAGCCACACAGGGAGAGGGGTGCTGTTTCAGGGTGGGCTGCAGTGTGGAAAGTAGGGGCGGGGGCAGTGGAGCCAGTCCCCACTCCAGCGACAGCCCAGGTACTGGTGTCAGTGTTGAGAAGAGGGCAGATGATTGTGCCATTAGATGTGGTGGTGCTGGGGGTGTGGGGGGAGAGGAGAGAAGTAACAGTGTCCAGAGGATGTTGGCAGCAGGCTCCACTGCAGTACCCCTGAGAGCGGCGCCGCCCACCTCCCCTAGAGTGCCCCCACCCATCTCTTGAGGAGCTCTCCCCCAGCTCCGTAAGAGAGGCCCCGCCTAGTCCTGAGAGCTGCTCCGCCCAGCTCTGGAAAGTGGCCCCGCCCACCCCCCCAAGAGCGGCCCCGCGCAGTCCTGAGAGCGGCCCCGCCCATCTCTGGAGTGACCCCGCCCACCTCCCCGAAGAGCAGCCCCGCCCAGCTTCAGAGAGGCCCCGCCCACCTCTTGAAGAGCGGCCCGGTCTTCCAGATGTTGGTGTTGCCCACGCAGCCCCGCGGCGGGTCGGTGATGTTCTCCTTCTCGAGGAGCTCGTGCACGGCCTGGGCCACCACGCCCACGGCGTCGCTGATGTGGGCCGACTCGTTCTTGCCGTTGATGAGCTGCAGCCCGAGGATACCTGGGCGAGCATGCGACTCAGAGCCCGTGGGGGCCTCCCCGTTCGGGGACCCCGCCAAGGCCCAGCACTCACCGTCCGGGGCGTAGCGCAGGGCGTTCCCCGAGATCTCGCGCTCCCCGACCAGCCACACGTACCCGGAGCCCGTCATGTTCAGCATTGCGGCTGCGCGGTATACAGTGGCAGCATCGTCCTCGCTGTGGGGCAGACGGGGGTGACGGGCCAGGACTCCGGCACTCCCACCGCGGCGCTCCGCAGGCCCAGGCAGGTCCTTCTCCTCTGGAGCAGGGACCTGCCCAGCCCCCAGCCCCTCCTAGAGCGAAGCCTGCAGACCCCGCAGAGGCGCTGCGGCCCAGAACCCAGGAGCCTCCCAGGCCTCCGTTGCCGTCCCTTACTTTGGGGGAGCAGGGATGGGGTTAGATGCTGGCCCTTACCTTGGGGGAGCAGGGATGGGGTTAGATTCCTGGCTGATGGGACAGACTTCCTACTTGTGGCCTGCACCTGTGCTCCCCAGCTCGCCCTTCCCTCTACCTCAGAAGGCTCTGATGGGGTCCCAGGATGGTAATGGATCACCATTGATCACTTGCTGGCCAGATACCAGGCACTGCTCGAAGTGTTTTACGGGGATTATCTTATTTAACTTTCACAATATCTCTGTGTCCCGAGGGGAAGCGGAGGCATACGGGACACACAAGTGTTGGTAAGTGGCAGAGTCAGGACCCAAGCTCCTAAGACCTCCTAGACAGGCCACACCCCTCTGGTCCTCTATGTTCAAACATGTGAAATGAGGGGTTGGGGGGCTCTCCAGGTTGGCGAGATACTGGTGGATCCAGCGTCCTGGGGGACGGCCAGAGATGAGAGGTGGCTTTCCCCCTGGGGTCTGCACAAGCAGCTGCCTTCGCCCAGCTACCCAGGCCTGGGGCCTGCAGGAGGACAGAGCCCAGGCAGGCCTCACCTTGCAGGCATCTGTGGTCTTGAGCTCTGCCAGTGTGCTTGCAGGTGGGCCCTTGAGGACAGTGGAGCAGGGGACCTGGTCCTCTGGGTCTGGGGCCTCTCTGGTTATGACAAGGACCTGGAGGCCTTTGGGGTGTCTTCCCTCACCCCCATCTGTCAGACCTTTCTCTGCAGGGCCTGACCTGTCTCCAGGTGGGCTTGGACTACCCCTGACACTTTGCTTCTCCAGGCATGGGCAGCAGGGTTGGGTGGATCGTCTGAGTGTTGGGTAATTTTCACAATGCTTGACTGTGGAAACCAAGGTGGCCCTCCCCTCCTTGAGGAGGGATCTGCCCCCAATTTTCTCGAGAATAAGCCCACAAAGAAATGCAGCCCTTCCGTGTTTGCTCTACGTGATGATGCTGTTGGATGTCAGCGACACAAAACAGAGGTGCTCCCAGTAGCACTGGCCCAGTGTCCCCCGATGAGAGCATCTAGCAGAGGCTCCGCACACTGAACACAACACAGCTTGTCCAGCAAGACCCAACACCACACGTGTCATGGCGCAGCGTGCCTGCTATCACAGTACCCACCAGGGCCTGACGGACAAGCCTGTCTTCTTGATGCAATTCAGGTCCATGACATGTGATGTGGTGGAATGATTAGGAGCAAAACAGTTGTAAACAAAAGCCTGATCTGTCCATCAAAACTCGTCCGATCATTTTATGGAAATAGCTGATACTAATCAAGGCAACTTCAGGAAAACGAAAAGTTTTGGAAACAAATTGTCTGCCCGCTATGGGAAATTGGTCAAAAATTAAGATTGGCGTCATGTCTCTCTGCAAAACACCCTCAACAACCTTCACTAAGGAGGAGCCAAAATATGACAGGTTGAAGGTCTCGGGTCAAGAAAGCCTGTGCCTGCCGCTGCCCAGGGCTTGCCTCTCTGCACTCCTGGGAGATGGGCATGCTGGGTGGGCCAGTTGGCCTCCGCTGTGGGACTCTGGCCTCCACTCCAAGGAGCTCAGCATGTTAGGAGCTCAGCATGTCTTTCCCAGCCCTGACAGTCCAGAGCCGTCCATTGCTCTGAAGTATTTCGAGGCTGGGTGCAGTAACTCACGCCTGTAATCCCAGCACTTCGGGAGGCCGAGGCGAGCGGATCGCCTGAGGTCAGGAATTCGAGACCAGCCTGACCAAAATGGAGAAACCCCGTCTCCACAGAAACAAAAAAATTAGCCGGGGTGGTGGCGCATGCCTGTAATCCCAGCTACTCAGGAGGCTTGGCAGGAGAATCGGTTGAACCTGGGAGGCAGAGGTTGCAGTGAGCCAAGATCGCGCCACTGCACTCCAGCCTGGGTGAGAGACTGAGAATTTGTCTTAAAAAAAAAAAAAAAAAAAGTATGTTGGAGCTGGGCGCAGTGGCTCACGCCTGTCATCCCAGCCCTTTGGGAGGCTGAGGTGAGTGGATAACCTGAGGCCAGGAGTTCGAGACCAGCCTGGCCAACATGGCGAAACCCAGTCTCTACTAAAAATGTAAAACTTAGCTGGGCATGGTGGCCCGCACCTGTAATTCCAGCTACTCGGGAGGCTGAGGCAGGAGAATCGCTTGAACCCCAGGGGGCAGAGGTTGCAGTGAGCTGAGATCATGCCACTGCACTCCAGCCTGGGCAACGGAGCAAGACTCTATCCCCCCAAAAAAGAGAAAGAGGTATGTTGGTGGGTGTGTGGTTGATGTGTGCTGTGGTCAGTGTATGCATATGTGTGGGGTATGGTATGCATGTAGCATGGGTGTATGGGTGTGCACATGGTGTGTGGTGCACATGTGTGTTGTGATGTATGTGCATGCGTGTTGTGTGTACATGTATGTAGGTGTGCATATATCGGTGGATGTCTTTGTATGTGGTGTATATGGTGGTGTGTGTGCCTGTATCTGTATGCATATATGCATGTGTGTATGGCGTATGCATGGTGCATGTGTGTACACATGTGGTGTGTATGTGGCATGTGTGCACATGTGTATGTGTTGTGTGTGACCTGTACATGATGGTGCACGTGTGGATAGAGATGTATGCATGGTGGGACTATGGTCTGTGTACATACATTTGTGCACATGTGTATGGTGTATGCTTGGTGCATGTGTGTACATAAGTGGTGTATATATGGCATGTGTGCACATGTGTATGTGTGTATGACATGTACATGATGGTGCATGTGTGGGTAGAGATCTATGAGTGGTGTGACTATGGTGTGTGTACATACAATTGTGCACGTGTGTGTATGGTGTATGCATGGTACATGTGGTGTGTATATGGCATGTGTGCAGTGTGTATGTGTTGTGTGTTACCTGTACATGATTCTGCAAGTGTGGGTAGAGATGTATGAGTGGTGTGATGGTGTGTGTACATGCATCTGCACACGTGTGTGTACGGTGTATGCATGGTACATGTGGTGTGTATATGGCATGTGCACACACACGTATGTGTTGTGTATGGCCTGTACATGATGCTGCATGTGTGGGTAGAGATGTATGCATGGTGCGACTATAGTGTGTGTACATGCATTTGTGCACGTGTGTATGGTATGTGCATACCCATGTGGTGTGTGGTGTGTGCTCATGTGCATGGATGTGTGGTATGCACATGGTTCCTGTGTGTATGCACCCGTCTACCCTGACCATGTCCTTTTCCCTGGGCTGGCCTTTTTCTTAGGGCCATGTCTGGAAACGTGACCTTGACCCTGAGGCTGGCAACACAGGGTCAACCTGTGGGACCACAGTGCATGGCTTGGGGGCCCATTGGCCGAGAAAAAACAGTGGAGAAAACGCCCCCTCCCCTCTCTGTGGGAACCTGGCCATGGCGGGGTTCTGTGGATTGGTTTTGTATGTGGTTTTCTCTCCCGTGTCCTGTTGGTCACTCTGGTTAGAATGTAGGGATCAGGCAGGTCTAGCTTGATGTCAACTTGTCTATTGCAAAAGTGCCCAACAGTGGAACAGGTATGTTTTAGGGCAATCGATTCCTTGATTTGACCCATCTTGGATGAAGAAATCTTCCACTTCCCAGCTAGCTGTCTGTCCATTTGTTCGCCTGCCCATCCATCCTTTTATCCCATCACAGCCACAGAATCTCTCAAGCTCTGTGATGAGTGAGGGAAGTGTAAACAATTCAGAAAATAACAGAAGAGGCCATAAGTGGCCGGGCACGGTGGCTCACTCCTGTAATCCCAGCACTTTGGGAGGCCGAAGAGGGCAGATCACGAGGTCAGGAGATTGAGATCATCCTGGCTGACACGGTGAAACCCCGTCTCTACTAAAAATACAAAAAAGTAGCCGGGTGTGGTGGCAGGGGCCTGTAGTCCCAGCTACTTGGGAGGCTGAGGCAGGAGAATGGCGTGAACCCAGGAGGTGGAGCTTGCAGTGAGCCGAGATCGAGCCACTGCACTCCAGCCTGAGTGACAGAGTGAGACTCCGTCTCAAAGAAAAAAAAAAAAAAAGAAGAGGCCACAAGTTCGAGACCAGTCTGGCCAACATGGTGAAACCCTGTCTCTATCAAAAATACAAAAATCAGCCGGGTGTGGTGGCTTGTGCCTGTAGTCCCAGCTACTCGGGAGGCTGAGGCAGGAGAATCGCTTGAACCCGGGAGGCAGAGGTTGCAGTGAGCTGACATTGTACTACTGCACTCCAGCCTGGGAGACAGAGCAAGACTCTCTCAAAACAACGAAAAAGAAAATCAACTTCTGACAGTCTGGCGGGGCTTTCCCTGGGCGGGGCTTTCTCTAAGAGGGGCTTTCTCTGGGTGGGGCTTTTCCTGGGTGGGGCTTTTTCTGGGTGGGGCTTTCCCTGGGCGGGGCCTTCCCTGGGTGGGGCTTTCTCTGGGTGGGGCTTTCTCTAAACGGGACTTTCCCTAGGTGAAGCTTTCCCTGGGCGGGGCTTTATCTGGGCGGGGCTTTCCCTGGGCGGGGCTTTCTTCTGGGCTGGGTTTTCCCTGGGCGGGGCTTTTTTCTGGGCGGAGTTTTCCCTGGACGGGTCTTTTTTCTGGGCTAGGCTTTCCCTGGGCGGGGCTTTTTTCTGGGTGGGGCTTCTTTCTGGGCGGGGCTTTCCCTGGGCAGAGCTTTTATCTGGCCAGAGCTTTTCCTGGGCGGGTCTTTTTTCTGGGCGGGGCTTTCCCTGGGCTGGTCTTTTTTCTGGGCGGAGCTTTCCCTGGGCGGGCTTTTATCTGGGCAGAGCTTTCCCTGGGTGGGGCTTTCCCTGGGAGGGTGTTTTTTTCTGGGCGGGGCTTTCCCTGGGCGGGACTTTTTTGGGCGGGGCTTTCCCTGGGCGGGGCTTTTATCTGGGCGGAGTTTTCCCTGGGCGGGTCTTTTTTCTCGGCTGGGCTTTCCCTGGGCGGGTCTTTTTCTGGGTGGGGCTTTCCCTGGGAGGGTCTTTTTTTCTGGGCGGGGCTTTCCCTGGGCGGGTCTTTTTTTCTGGGCGGGGCTTTCCCTGGGCGGGACTTTTTCTGAGCGGGGCTTTCCCTGGGCGGGGCCTTTATCTGGGCGGAGCTTTCCCTGGGCGGGGCATTCCTTCCTTGGGACCTGTGCATACCCCGACACTGCCTGATCACATCTTTAAAAATCTTTTTTCCTGGAGCCCAGGCCAACCCGCCTTGGGGCCTACAGTTGGATGAGTGGAGTGGACAAGTGACCTATGAGCCTAAAGCCGAGTGCAGGGGGCGTTAATGGGGGACGATTAGTGCCTTTTTATAGCAGCTGCAGGAAGAGCAGGCAAGGCCCGGGGGGCAGCTCTAAGCAACAACCCTGCCTTGAGTTGGGGAGATTCCTGCCTTCTAGCCCGAGGAGCCCTGGCTGGCCCCACCCTGCGCTCTGCCCTGGTGAGGGGGCTGCACCTGTCTCCGTGCCAGAGGGTCATTTGATGGACTGTGGAAATGGTGGTCTGCCCTGGGACTGAGAGTGTCGCCGACTCTTTCCCATATGCAGGGCTGGAGGGCTGGGCTGTGTTCCTCTGGGTGTTTCACTGCTGTTTTGCTCCGCTCTGTTGGAGTCTAGCAGAGCTTTTAGGTCAGGGACAGTGGGGTTTTGGCTGTCCCATGGGGCAAGGCTCCTCACCCTGCCCTTCCCCACTCTTGCTTTTCCTATTCCCAGTCACCCAGCCTTTCCCTTCCCAGGAGAACCTAGCCATTTGCGAATACGGAGCTTTTTACAGTGGGCTCCTCCGCGAGGTTGCTCTGTGGCACCGAACGCCGTCCAGAGCAGACTGATTTCCCCTTAAGCTGCTGCTCCAGCTGTTGGAATCCTTCAGTTGGGAAGTCTGGCCCTCTCCCTGCTGTGGGCCTTTCCGCCTGGCACACCTGCACATCACTTCCCTGGGTCTAGTCCCTGGCCCCAGGCCTGGGCCTTGTTTGCACAGGTTTGCTCCCTGGAGTTGCGGGGCTTCCCAAGGGCAGGGTCTCCTCCATCTCCCTCTCCCACAGCCCAGCTCAGGGCAGCAGCAGCATGTGCCTGTGGAATGGGGAAGGGCCCAGGGAGGGAGGGACAGATGGAGGGTGTCACATCAGCCATGCCGATAGGAGTGTGGGTGCTGGTGGGGGTGGGGGTGGCTGTCCTTGGTGAAGGTGCTTTGGAAGCTGAAGGTCACTGTGCCCAACAATGTCCCAGCTCTGGCTCAGATGGCGGGTGCTTGGCCCAGGTGCCATCCTGTGTGGAGTGTGTAGGGCCCTGCCCAGCCTCACCTGGCAGAAAGGATGATGACCCGGGCTTCCAGCTCTTTCGCCTCCATCAGCAGGGCCGTCACGTTCTTGGTCCCTGGGTCAAACTGCAGCACCTTCTCTGCCTGCGGTGTGAGCAAGAGTGTTAGCAGGCGGCTGGGGCAGGGGACATAGCGCCTCAGGGGTGAGAGTCGGGCCGGAGCCGCTGGGAACCCCGAGGCAGCTTAGCTAGTGCTGCCATGGTCTGCGCCTGCCACCTGTGCCTCTGCCTGCCTTCCTCAGTCCTCGCCTGGCCTGGCCTCGCCTCTCCGGTCCTGTCCTGTCTTCAGCCTGCGCGCTCACCTGTGCTCGTTCTGTGCTCTCTCTGCTCTCTCTGGATCTCTCTCTCCACCTCACTCCTGTCCTCATCTTTGCACTGAGCATGCAAGCTGTAGTGGACCCAGACTCAGGAGGCGTGCAGCGGACGGGAAACAGAAAAGAGTTTTGGAATGCAACCAGGAAAAGAGATGGGGCTGACTTTTCCAAAACCTTGGGAGGTCCTCTGAGGTCTGATTCCGCAGGCCCCTGCAGGAGCAGCCCGGCCCCGGCGACTGGGTGGCCAGGCGGGCGGGCTCCCTCCCGGGTTCCACGAGGAAACCCTTGGGGTCTCGGAGATTCGCATGCACTTCCCGGAGAGCAGCTCCTCCTGCAGCCGCGCCTGCCTCGAGGGTGCAGGCTAGGGTCACGGCGGGTGGGCCTCAGGCACCCACGCCGCCACGCCTGCCCTCTCCTGCCTGCCCTCTCCTGCCTGCTGCCGGCTGCCTCTCCTCAATGCTTGGGCCTGCGGCTCGGCGGCTGGGCCAGACAGTGGCCCTAGTGGCCGAGGCGCCGAGGCCAGGGCTCCCTAGCCGTGGGTGGCGTGCACGTCCATGCATATATACCTTGGGTCCGCGCTTGTTGTCATAGGACAGTTGGTCGAGGTTTTCATAGTTCCTTTTTTTACTCTGATGAATAATGTGCACAGAGAAAATATGCAGACACAGAAGAAGATTATAAACGGTTGAAAATGACGGCGCTAAAGCAATCACACCACCTCCTCGGCACATCTGCAGACGGGCTCCTACCTGGAGCTCGCAAACACCGAGGCCCGGGGCGGGGCTGGGGGCCGGGGTGGAGCTGGGGAGTGAGGGTCGTGGAGGTGGGGCCATGGAGGCTCCCTGCCACGAAGCTGTGCTCTTGGAAACGGTCGCTCTCAGGAGAAAAGGAGGCCCTGTCCGCGTCCACCGTTCGGAGGGAGCCCCACCTGCCACCCCCACCCTGCCGTGCACCTGCTGTGTGGCCCCAGCAGTGCCCACTCCAACCCGTGTCAGTCCTGAGTGGGAGGTGAGCAGCCCCTCGGGGCCTGTCCCCATGTCCCTCCCCCTCCCTCTCCTTGGTCTCCCTCTGCCTCTGAAGAGACCAAGGTGTTCTCACTAACTGGGGTGCCCACGCCCATCGGCTCGCATATGCGCCCAAGAGGGTGTGTGTGCATATGTGCGCCTGCAGGGGTGGCATGCGCCTGTGGGTGTCTGCATGGGAGGGCTAGTCCACAAAGGCCTGTGAAGGTTGGGGAAGGGCCAGATGGTCTGAGCACGCTTGTGTGTGTGCACGTGTGCATGTGTGTGTGTGCATGTGCGTGTGTGCATGTGTGTGTGTGTGTGCTGGCCGGCGCAAGTGAGGGTGAGCATGCACGTGAGGAGTGCACCTGAGCGCGTGTCCAGGTGTGTGTGTGAGGAGTGCACCTGTGTGCGTGTCCAGGTGTGTGTGTGAGGAGCGCACCTGTGTGCGTGTCCAGGTGTGTGTGTGAGGAGCGCACCTGTGTGCGTGTCCAGGTGTGTGTGTGAGGAGCGCACCTGTGTGCGTGTCCAGGTGTGTGTGTGAGGAGTGCACCTGTGTGCGTGTCCAGGTGTGTGTGTGGCGCTGGAGCTGCATGGAGGCAAGCCTGAGCCTGTGGCCAGAGGTGTGGAGTGTGATGGGAACATGTGCGTGCACCTGTGAGTGAAAGCAGGTGGTTGGGTGTGCAGGGGTGAGTGTGTGATGGGAGTCTGTGGCCGTGGGTGGGCACGCCAGAAGGTGAGGGGCCTGTCGGGCACTGGGGTGAGGGGCCCTGTCTTGGGTGGGGCCCTCGGTGCTCATGCCCCTCCCCCCCTCAGACTCAGCAGACCCCCCACGACAGTACTCCCAGGACCCTCTGGTCTGCCCCTGGCTTTACCCCCGACCCATGCCCTCTGGTCCCTCCCGGGGCCTGGGGTGCCTTGGGGGTGCCAGGTTGGCCCTAAGTTCGATGAAGCCAGCTCTGACACGAAACATGCTCCCAGCCACCCATAGGTCTGGCCCTCCTCAGCCTGGGCCTCCTCCCTCTGCTTGACCAGGAGCCGGCCCAGGTGCTGAGCACCCAGGGCTCCGGGAGTCTGCAGCCGAGAACCAGCTCTGCCCCAGACTGCAAATGGGAATGGTAAGGAAGGGGGCAGGGGTCGCTTGGACCCCCCCAAATCCCAGCTCTGATCTCTCTGCAGCCCCACAGAGTGGACGCCTGGCTGTGTTGGGGATCAGTGTGTCCTAGAACCAGGTGGCTAATTGGTCTTGGTGAGGAGTGCGGAGGGAGCCCTGTGGTGGGGACAAGGAGGGGAGTGGAGCCCACAGGGGCGGTCCGGGCTGGGGGGCAGGTGTCTGTGGATGGGGCTTTGCTGAACCATGAGGTGCAGAGCTTTAGGGAGGCCACGCGGGGGAGGACAGGGAATGGGCCCAGCCAGGAGGGGACAGGCCTGCGGGGGCGGTATGTGGGGGCCGTGTACAGGGGAGACCTTGCCCAGAGGGAGGCTATGGGGACTCAGGACAGGGTGGGCGGGAAGGGTGACGAGTCCCAAGCCCGGCTGGGGCCTCCAGGGAGCGAGGGGCGTGGGCAGGAGGAGGGTACGAGGGCGCTGGGCAGCGCGGGGCAGGGGTGTTTGCGGAGCTCCAGGTGGTCTGGCCCTCGCCCCGCAGGGACTGACACGAAGGAGATTTCGACTAATGGCAAAAGCGAGTGAAATGAGCCGAGGACAGGCTGGGGCGGGCGCTCGCCAGACGTGGTGGTGCTGACCATGCACGATGGAAAGAAGAGGGTGTCACACACGGAGCCACAGACACAAGGCGGCCCGTCCTGCACCTCGGCTCCGCCAGGCGCCTGCCCGCGGCGCCGACCCTCACCTTGGACTCACGCTCCTCCAGCAGCGTCTCCAGGCGCTTCTGAGCCGCCCGGCCCTCGTGGTCGTCGCTGACCAGCAGGATGATGTGGTTCCAGCTGTAGACACGCATCATCTCAAACCACACGCTCGACTGGTGGGAGTAGGGCGGCACGGTGCGCAGGAAGCTCAGGTGGATGCTCTGTGGGAGGCAGGGGCACGGCGGGCTGAGGCGGACCCGCGAGGACCCGCCCTCCCACCCACCTCCCACTGCTGGAACACCCACCAGAGGCTGGGAACCCCCTTCCTCCCACCCCTGTCCCCGCCCCGCTGGGGACACTTTCTGGACCCTGGGACCCCCTTCCTCCCACCCCTGTCCCCGCCCCGCTGGGGACACTTTCTGGACCCTGGGACCCCCTTCCTCTCACCCCTGTCCCCACCGTGCTGGGGACACTTTCTAGACCCTGGGACCCCCTTCCTCTCACCCCTGTCCCCACCGTGCTGGGGACACTTTCTAGACCCTGGGACCCCCTTCCTCTCACCCCTGTCCCCACCCTGCTGGGGACACTTTCCGGACCCTGGGACCCCATCTCTCCTACCCCTGTCCCCAACCCCCTGGGGACACTTTCTGGACCCTGGGACGCCCTTCCTCTCACCCCTGTCCCCACCCTGCTGGGGACACTTTCTGGTACCCCCTTCCTCTCACCTCTGTCCCCACCCCGCTGGGGACACTTTCTAGACCCTGGGACCCCCTTCCTCTCACCCCTGTCCCCACCGTGCTGGGGACACTTTCTAGACCCTGGGACCCCATTTCTCCTACCCCTGTCCCCAACCCCCTGGGGACACTTTCTAGACCCTGGGACCCCCTTCCTCTCACCCCTGTCCCCGCCCCGCTGGGGACACTTTCTAGACTCTGGTACCCCCTTCCTCTCACCCCGTCCCCACCCCGCTGGGGGCACTTTCTAGACTCTGGTACCCCCTTCCTCTCACCCCTGTCCCCACCCCCCTGGGGACACTTTCTAGACCCTGGGACCCCCTTCCTCTCACCCCTGTCCCCACCCCACTGGAGACACTTTCTGGACCCTGGGACCCCCTTCTTCTCACCCCTGTCCCCACCCTGCTGGGGACACTTTCTAGACTCTGGTACCCCCTTCCTCTCACCCCTGTCCCCACCCCCCTGGGGACACTTTCTGGACCCTGGGACCCCATTTCTCCTACCCCTGTCCCCACTCCCCTGGGGACACTTTCTAGACCCTGGGACCCCGTCGTGTCTCCCACCCCGTCCCTACCACTCTGGGGGCACTTTTTTTTTTTTTTTAAACAGTCTCACACTGTCGCCCAGGCTGGAGCGCAGTGGTGCGATCTCGGCTCACTGCAACCTCCGCCTCCCGGGTTCACACCATTTTCCTGCATCAGCCTCCCAAGTAGCTGGGACTACAGGCACCCGCCACCACGCCCGGCTAATTTTTTTGTATTTTTAGTAGAGACTGGGTTTCACCATATTAGCCAGGATGGTCTCGATCTCCTGACCTCGTGATCCGCCCACCTCGGCCTCCCAAAGTGCTGGGATTACAGGCGTGAGCCACCGCGCCCGGCCAACCTGGGGACACTTTCCAGACCCTGGGACCCCTCCTTTTTCCCACAAATGTCCCCACCACCCTGGGGACACTTTTTAGACCCTGGGAACCTTTCTCCCACCCCGGCCTCTCCTCCCACATATAATCTCGGAAATGGAGGAGGTTTGGTGTTGGCCCCATAGCACCCTAATGGACGTGGGTTTCTGTGGAATTGTTCCTGGGGTGAGCTAACCCCCGACCCTGCAGCCCACCACCTTTGGACAAGCTGAGCTCAGGAAGTTCTTGATGACACATAGCGCCTCGAAGATCCCCCTGGGACTGCCCACAGAGTCCTCCCAAATTTAAACAACTCTATGTATGAAGAAGAATTTACTCTTGGAGCTAAAGGCTTCATCTCCCCACCTCCCAAATTTAAACAACTCTATGTATGAAGAAGAATTCACTCTTGGGGCTAAAGGCTTCATCTCCCCACCTCCCAAATTTAAACAACTCTACGTATGAAGAAGAATTCACTCTTGGGGCTAAAGGCCTCATCTCCCCAGGAGAGAGTGTGATGCTTGCTTGCCCTGGCCACAAGCTGCCAGGGAGTGCCGTGGCACAGCGGAGAGTGGAGCAGGCTCTGCCCTCCCTCTGCCTCAGTTCTCTGTGTCTGTCCAGGTGAGCCCTGGTTCCTTCAGTGTCCCTGTGGACTCTTACTGATCTTGTGGTCTTCTGAGGCCTCCAGGTTATTTTTCACCTGCTCCCTCTTTGTGGCCTGGGGCAGTGCCTTGGGGTGCAAAAATGTCCCCTGCCTTTGTCTAGCCACCTGGCGACGTGGCTGCAAGGCAGGTTGTGCTTGAGGTCTTGGACTAGCTCTGACCTGGCCTTGCTGGTTCATGCTTTGGGCACAGGTTGGTTGTAGTGTATAGACTGTGGTAAGGCCGGGGTGCAGCTATGAAGTGTGCCCCCGTCCTTTGGCCTGCTCTGGGCCGGGGGCACGTGCTGGGCTGGCCCTGCCCTGGGGCATCCCTTTCCCCCACCTTTCATTTGAGCCACTGGCTGCTTTCCTGGGTAAGGCCATCTTCTCGCCTTCGCATGTGAGGAAACTGGTGCCCAGAGAGGCGAAGGAGGTTGTGCCTGAGGGCATAGGAATGAGACCCCCACCTTCCCACGGCCAGGGGTGAAGTCACCTGGGAGGAGCAGTTTGAGTGCTGAGGGGCATGCCAGGGCTTTCAGAGCCTCAGTCTCAGCTCCTGCCTCTGGGGCCTTCCATCTTCCCAGAGGAGCCTGGGCCTGGCTGGGGCGACCCCTGTGCTTTAAGGCAGTGTTACCGAGGACTGTGGACTCTGGGCAGGAGGAATTTGGAGAAGATGGGGGACCCGGAAGCCTGGCTGCACAGCCCAGCCCTCTGGCTCCTCAGCGTTGGCGCTAAACTGGATGTCCCCTGCCAAGTGGCCCTGCAGGTCTGTCTGCCAGTGGCCCCAGGTTGGTCAGCCTCTCAGTGCCCAGTTTGCATCCTGGGTAGACGGAGGGCTGTGTGACCTGGAGCAAGCCCCCATGGCTCTCTGGCTTGGAGATTCCTGCAAAACTGACTGGATGACCTCTCCCCTCTTCCAGCTGCTGTTCCAGGATTGGACAGAGGCCCTCCTCATAGCCTGTGGGCCAGGAGGCTAAGCCAAGGTGCCCTCAGCCCTAGAGGCTGGAAGCCCCCAGGCCAGCGCCCCCCACCCTGAGCTGTAACCACAGACATTGCTCTCCACCCATGCCTGCAGTGGGAAAGGCTGGCCCCACCACCCTGGCTGCACGCACTCCCCTTTCCTCCTGGAGCAACCCCCAGCTCTCCAGACTCCCCTTCAAAGTCCACCTGTCTAGAAAGCCTCCCAGCCATCCCTTCTCCTAGCCCACGGGCCCTCCCGTCCTGAGGTGGTGTCACTGGTGCCTGTGCCAGTGAGTGTGTGTGACTTTGTGTGAATCCGTGGGTGTGTCAGTGTGCATGTGTGGGGAGGGTGAGCATAGCAGTGTAGCGTGTGGGTGCTGTGAGTATGAATGTGTGAGTATGAATGTGTGAGTGTGTGACGTGTGAGTGTGAGATGTGCCCCCTCTCCTTGGCCTGCTCTGGGCTGGGGGCACGTGCTGGGCTCCATGTGAGCCCTCCATGTGCAAGAGAGTGTGTATTGCATGTGTAAGAGCACGTGAGTGTGCATGTGACCGTGTTTGCAGATGTGTGAGTTGGACACGTGAGAGCGTGTGGACGTGCATGAATGTGGGGGAGCTGTGTGGCTGTGAGTTTGTGGCGTGTGAGTTCCATGTGAGCGGGTCAGCCCGCTGCTCCTGGAGTGGCCAGGCTGTGCCCTGGGGCTGAGGGCCGGCAGGCCTGGTCTGGCAGTCAGACTTACCTTGTCCGAGTAGATGGACATGCGGGTGGTCAGCCCCAGCACGGGGATGCGGTAGAAGCCGGCTGTGTAGGAGACAGGGGTGGGAGTGAAGTGGTCGTTGGGGGTAGGTGGATGGCTAACTAGGATGGCGTAGACCTGTGGACACAGGAGACACGGTCAGCTTGAGCCAGGGGTGGGCCAGGCACTGGGCTAGAGGCTGAGATGTGGAAGCAGCAGGGGCTGAACCCAGTAGGCTAAGGGGGGCCGGGGGCACTATTCGGGTACATGCTACATGCCCAGGACCAGATGCACACATGCCCACAGGGCAGGGGAGGGAGACCCCATTATCATCCTGTATCAGCCAATCGCAGGGGGGCAGAGGTGGAGCAGGGGCTGAGGGGACACAGGGGAGGGCAGACCCCACCCGGACCTCCCCTCACTCCTCTCACGTTGCTGACTAGGGCCCTGCAGGCCCTGCGCTCCTCAAGGGCCAGGTGAAGGCCTGCCCTTGGGATGTCCTGGGGGCCCTGAGCACGGGACACACCCAGGGTGGACTGGGGAGGATGGTTGGTCCTGCATCATGATGGCCTTGACGCTCAGAACCCACCCGTCCTTCCTGATGGGCCAGGGGTGGGGCCAGCCCACATCCTGAGACAGGGCGGACAGCTCCGAAGGCTGGTACCGGACTTCAGGGGGAAGCAGCTAGGAGCTGCCAAAGAGGCCGAGGTCCCTTTTGCTGGTGTCTCCAGGGGCAGGGCCTGCGATGGGCTCTGTCTGAACCACACCCAGCCCTTACTTTGAGTGCTGGCCTCATCCTCAAGGAAGGGAACGGAGGCACTGGGGGTGCAGCCCAGCCTTCCTGCCCATGACCAAGGCCCCATGGGGCAGATCTAAAGCCAGCGGCTCAGCCCCCTGGAGATGACGCCTTCCCTCTATCCCCAGCCCCTCCCAAGGCAGGGAGGCAGGCAGCTGGGGGTCCATACCACCTTCACACAACAAGGACCTGCGTCTGTCCCCAACTCTGCCTGTACCTCTTAGAGCTTCAGCGAATGGGGGCAGGGTGCACTGCATGGCCCCACGTGGCAGGACAGAACAGTACCTGGCCAGGGGGTGTGTTCTGTGAGTGGTAGCTGCACGGCCTTTGCTGCAGAGGCCATGCTCACAGACAGACAGCAACATGGGCGTGAGTTGAAGCAATTCCCCAGGAATGGCCCCTCTTGGATTTCCCGAGTCCACCTTCCGTGTCCTTCCCCAGTCCCAAATGGAATATGTGACCGCAGCCACTGGCTACAGATGCATCCCCCCAGTCCCATCCCATGGTGTCCTGGGCTGGGGCACGGGGGTGGCTTGTGAAGTGGGGAGGGAGGATTTCTGAGAAAACTCTGGTGTGGGCCCTGCAGCTGCAGCTGTTTGAAGTGATTCTTCCTCCCCCAGCTCTTGCCTCCAGCCTGCACCCACAGGTGCCTGGCAGAGACCCGTAGGTCCGTGTGTGACCATGCAGGTGTTCACACGTGTGCTAGGGTATGGTTATACACATCACATGTCCTGGCATGTCTGTTTGTGTACATGCATGTGAATGACTGGAACCGTGTGTGTAAATGTGCATGTTTGCACATGCCTCTGGGAATGCATGCCAAGCTGTGTGTGGCACATGAGCAGGTGTCCATGGATCTGCATGTGTGCAAATGAGCATACGAAATTGTGCTATTCTGAGGTGCGTGAGTGTGTGCTTATGTAACATTTGGTGTGTGTGTGAGCATGTGTGTCCACAGATGTGGTGTGTCCACAGATGTGGTGTGTCCACCAGGTAGGCACGTGTGAGCGGTGCTAGGCTGGATGTCTGTCCTGCCTCTTACATAAAGGGCTGCATTGCAGATCCTTGCAGCCTCATTGGAATTCAGCAGGCGCTCGGCCCAGGGGCGGACAGCTCCGACGGGCAAAATCCCAGGAGCCACGTCCTCCCCCGCAGCGCTGGCTGCCAACAGCTCCCATGCCCTGACGCCTCTCGCGTGTGCACCCCCACTCCCACCCCCACAAAGCGCCCTGCTGTAGCACCTGAGCCATTTCCCTTCCCAGGCGGACCCATGGGTGGGGGGAAGGGAAGAAAAAAAGGGCAGGAGAACCTGGAAGCAGAAACAAAGATGGCCCCAGGCCCCGTCCTGTTTAAAGCTCTGCAGGGCGGGCGTGTAGCTGGACAGGCACTTCTGCCCTCATACCCGGAATGCCCACCCCCACACTGACACGCTCCAGCCCCACGTCTAGACACACCAGTCAGGGCCTGGAGCCCCAGGGACCGTCTGAGGATCAGCCAAGGTGGCAGGTGACTGGTCTCAGGCCAAGATAGGGGAGCCAGCAGACCCTGGTGTTTGGTTCCTAGTGAGACGAGGCCTCCCGGAAGCAGCCAGCTGACTCCGGGGTGGTGTCTTACAGGGAGGAAGGGGGCACGGAAAGGATGGAATGAAACTGGGGGTGTGGGGTTGCAGGATGGAGGAGGGAGGAGGTGGGTGGCAGAGGTGGGGGAGGGCACCTGGCTGGAGATGAGGTCCTCGCACACCGAAAGAGCCATCTGGATGGCGTTGGGCTTGTGCGTGACGGAGGTGGCATTGAGCTGAATCTTCCAGGAGCCGTGCCGCTTGTTGGCCTGGTTCACGGCCTCGCGGAACATCTGCTCGTGCTTCCGCGTGCTCAGCACCGCGCCAATGTTGACGATCTTGGGGTCGCACGCCGCACGGGCAACGGAGCAGGAGAACAGCAGGGCGAGCGTCAGCAGGCGCATGGTGCTCATGGGCTCGGGCCGCGGGCCTGGCTCTGCGTGGCGCGAACGCGGGGCCCTCGGCGCATCCCCCGCGGGGCTTCCGGGCCGTCCTGCGCTCGCCCGGCCCCGCGGGCTGCGGACGCCACGTCTCCCCCGGAGCGGCGGTCCCGGGACGTCGGCCGAGGGAAGGGGCGCGGGAGCACGCGCAGGGGCTCCGGGCGCAGCCCCACGCGGCCGGCGCTGTCCGCGGTGCTGAAGCGGGGCCGGGCACAGCTCCGAGCGCCCGGCTTGGAAAGGGCCCGGCGGCGGCGGCGGCGGCTCCGCGCACGGCGCTGGTTCCGGTCCGGACGCTGCAGCGACTGCAGCAGCTGCAGAAACGCGAGAGGGGCCAACGTCTCCTGCCCCTCCCGCCGCCCCCGCTTCCCAACACGGAGGCGAAGGGGGCGCCTCCCGCGCCAGAGCGTGCGCCTGCGTTCGCGTGAGCGTGTGTGTCGGAGCGCGCGTGAGCCGGGGAGCGCGCGTGTGCGTGTGAGCGCGTGCCTGAAGGGGTCCTGGGACAGGGGCCTGTGCTGTCGGGGACCTGCAGGGAGCTCAGTTTGGAAACGTTAGAGGGGTCCGTGTCACCGCGTGCAGCCCGCACCCTTGCGCGCCTTTTAATACAACCGAACGCGTCGTGCCTGCTTGTATGTGTGTGTGCGCGCAAGAGTCGTCACCCACAGTCAGCGATATTTCGGGTCCCGACTCTTGCAGACTGGAGCTCCAGAGGGGTGGGGGAGGCCCTAAGCCATGCCTCTGGGGGGTGCTCCCCTCCCCACAAGGTTCAGAAATGAGGGAGAGGCCCCATCTGCGTGGCATGTAACTTGGGACCCCTTTCCTCGGGCTAAGAGGAATAGGGAGGGTGACCGTGGCTGCCGCATGTGTTCAGCCAAGCCTTCCGCGAGAGCCTGGAAACTGGACCCGCACTGACTGGGGCTGAGGTCGGACACGAGGAATCACTGGAGCCCCGCGAGGTGTGTTCAGGGCCAGCCGTTTCACACGCTCAGCTTCCGCTCCACTCTCCGTCTCCAGCCCCCTCGCAATGCGCTCCCAGCGCCCCCTTTTCCAGAGCCTTACCCATCCCTCTAGTCCACACCACCCTGTCTTTGTCCCCCTCCCTAACTTGAAGGATGGCTGAAGCTCCGCCCCTGCCAGTGATGTCACCATTTCCAATAGCAACTGAGGATTCTGCAGACCTGACAGCAAACGCCCGCAATGGGACAAAGCAGGGGCGTCCCCACACCTCTGCTATCTGGAGCAGTGCAGCAAGAGAAGTCATGGGCCCACAGGGGTCACACTCCCTCTCCCGCTTGCCGTTCTCTCCATCAGGCGAACACTGGCACCAGGGACCCCCTGGAGCTGAGAGGAGGGGGAGGGGCTGTGGTGTTTGACAAGCTCCTCCTCTTGGCCCCTTCTCTCTCAATACAGGGAAATCTTTCCTTGGGGGATCACCTGCCTGTACCCTGCTGCAGACCCCCGCCTCTCCCCGTTCGGGTTGAGGCACACGGGTCATCCGCCTCGGGGCCCTCACTCCTTCTGTTGGCTCTCCGGAGGGTGTGTGTGGGTGCTCAGAGGGGCCGAGCTGGCCCCATCTCCAGGAGTTTGTGGCCCATCTCCAAACTTCCACCTCAGCAGGGCACAGTGGCTCACGCCTGTAATCTCAACACTTTGGGAGGCAAAGGCAGGTGGATCACCTAAGGCCAGGAGTTTGAGACCAGCCTGGCCAACATGGTGAAACCCTGTCTCTACTGAAAATACAAAAATTAGCCGGGCGTGGCGGCAGGCACCTGTAATCCCAGCTACTTGGGAGACTGAGGCAGGAGAATCGCTTGAATCTGGGAGGCGGATGTTGCAGTGAGCCAAGATTGCACCATTGCACCCCAGCCCGGGCGACAGAGCAAAACTCCATTAAAAAAAAAAAAAAACAAAAAACAAAAAACAAAACTTCCGCCTCAGGCAGGCCAGAGCCTGGCAGCTGCGTGGGGGTAGACCTGAGCCCAGACAGTGCCTCGTCACCGTGGAAGAAAGGGGTTGGAGGCTGCAGCAGAGGCCCTGGCTCCACCCACCCACCCCCACCCCATGGGGTGCTGGAGCGACTCCCGCTGACCCTGGAGAGCTGATCGCTAAATGTTCAGACACCTGCCAGCAGCTGTCACAGTCAGGCCTTGAAATTGGCCACAGTGGGATTATTTATGCTGCCACGGAAATCATCAAACCCCACAAACCAGGGCTTTTTCTTTTCTACTCAGGGAGCAGGTCTGCCAGCGCATCACTGCCCCCACCAGACTGCGTGTGCGTCCCCAAGCTTCTGTTCAAGACCCCTTAGCAGGTGTCCATGATGGAGATGGGGTGGAGGCTGCGTCTCCAGGCCACAGCTCCTCCTGCGAGCGAGTCTTTCCTGGGTTCTGCTCTGCATTTTCCCCCCGTGGGCTTCTTCCACAACCGTGAGGGAGGGGGCGGTGGTGCCACAACAGATAAGCCTGCACTCAGAACCCTCTGAGACCTGGTGAGACAAAGGCTGTGGGGAGGACCAGAGACCTGGGGCACTGCCCTGGGATGGGCCCCGGCCAGCAGTCAGGTGCTGGGTGGGGAGGGAAGGGCTGTTCTACCCCAGGCCACTGTGGGACAGTCTCCCCTCTGTGGAGACCCCCCTGCCCACTCCGACAGCTGCAGCCCCGGCGGGAGGGAGCTGCTCCTCCTCCCCCACCCCAGCCTCGCGGTTCTAGTCAGGGCTGTCAACCCGGGTGCAGACCCGCCCTGGCCTCAGTCCATTGGCTGAGGGGTTGCCAATCAGAGCTCTCCCTAGGACTTTGGGCCGATCAGAAGCGGGGACGGGACCCCAGCTCTACATCCTCTGCAAGTGAATCCCTGAGAACTGGGGCTCAAGAGCCACCTGCGGACACATTTCTGTCGAGAGGAAGCCTGCTTGAGAGGAGGAGGCAGACAGACGGGGTGGGGCGGGCAGAAGTGTCTCCACCCATCGCAGCCCAGGCTGGCCAAGGGCGTGGAGGACAGGCCTGCTTCCCGTGCCAGCTCCTGGAGGGGCTGCCAGGCCACACAGGGGAAATGGAGCTGGCCATCTGCCCTGACCTGGGGGAGCCCAGGGACCCTCACAGAGGTACAGCCCTTGACACCCACGAGGCTTTCCCGCCAGCCCTCGTGCTGGACTGGCTCCCATACCTTCCTGCCTCCACAAGTCCCTCCTCTCTCCCGGTCCTGACTTTCCAAATTCCACCTTTCCTGGTAGCCATCTTCCCCATCACGGGATCCCCACAGATCCAACCGTAGGCAGCACCGCACACACACATTTACTCCACTAGATACATTGATTGAGCATCTACTGTGTGCCAGACGCTGTTCTAAGGGTGGGGATGTAGCAGTGCAAAGGCTGGACTTTCTGACTTCATGGAGCACAAACACATGAGCACTTGAGACCATTCCACGTAGCGGCGCATAGTCTCAAGAAACAGAATGCAGAATAAAAGGCAGAGAGCGGTGGAGCCGGTGGTGGTTTTAACACCACCCCCTTCGGCAGAAGATTTATTTCCCTCCAGGCATACATGGCCTGCACTTACAGCCTCTCCTCTAAAGAATGGAGTGTGGCAGAGGTAATGGTGTGTGACTCCCAGGTGAGGTCTAGAAAGGACACCTCGCAGCCAGGCACGGCGGCTCCCACCTGTCATCCCAGCACTTTGGGAGGCCAAGATGGGAGGATCATCTGAGGTCAGGAGTTCAAGACCAGCCCAGCCAAAATGGTGAGACCCTGTCTCTACTAAAAATAAAAATTATATATATATATATATATATATATTTTTTTTTTTTTTGAGACAGAATCTTGCTCTGTTGCCCAGGCTGGAATTCAGTGGTGCGATCTCGGCTCACTGCAAGCTCCACTTCCTGGGTTCACGCCATTCTCCTGCCTCAGCCTCACGAGTAGCTGGGACTACAGGCACCCACCACCATGCCTGGCTAATTTTTTGTATTTTTAGTAGAGACGGGGTTTCATCGTGTTAGCCAGGATGGTCTCAATCTGCTGACCTCATGATCTGCCCGCTTCAGCCTCCCAAAGTGCTGGGATTACAGGCATGAGCCACCGTGCCCGGCCAAAAATAAAAATAATAATTAAAAAAAATGAGCTGGGCGTGGTGGCCCACACCTATCATCCCAGCTACTCGGGAGGCTGAGGCAGGAGAATCGCTTGAACCTGGGAGACAGAGGTTGTGGTGAGCCAAGATCGAGCCACTGCACTCCAGCTTGTGCAACAAAGCAAGACTCCATCTAAAAAATAAATAAATAATAAGAAAAGAAAAAGAAAAAAAGGACACCTACAGTCCACCTGCTGCTCTCCTTTTTGTTCACTTGCTCTGAGGGATGCAGCCAGCCCCTGTGTAGTGAGGACACTCAGGCAGCCACTGTGGAGAGGAATGCCATCCAGTGGCCAGCGCCAGCCATGGGAGTGAGCCACGTGGGAAGCTCCAGGGCCTCCAGCTCCAGTGGAGCTTTCAGATGACAGCAGCCCTGGCTGATGTCTTCACTGTGACCTCATGAGAGGCCCTGAGGCAGAGCCGCCATCGTGCTGCACCAGAGTGGCCAGCCCCTAGGAACTGGGGGAGACAGTAAAGCACTGGGTTGTGGGGTCAATCGTTATGCGGCAATAGGGCACCGACTAGCCAATACAGACGCTGCTTTGGGGAATGCCTCCCCCAAAAGTTGAGACAATATCGGAATGGAATGAGAGGATACTATGCAGATGCTGGAGGAGGAAAGTGTCCCGCGGAGAGGAGGTGGCGAGTGCCAAGGCCCCAGGGTAGGAGTGTGCGGCACAGAGCAGGTGAAGCAGACAGGAGGAGACCAGAGAAGGCACAGGGCTGGGCACTGTGGGACGTTATAGGCCACGATGGGGGATCACCTTCCATCTAAGTGGGATGGGAAGCCATTGGAGGGTGAGGACCAGTAGAATGAAGCGGATAATCAGCCAGGAGGCTCCTGGGCTGCCACGTGCCAGGTGAAAGGACCAGGGAAGAGACATGGAGGTGACAAGACACAGGGCCTCGAGGTGAGGAACCTGGCGCGCCGGCAAAGTGAGAGGCCTGAAGGACTGAGCAGATGGAGGCGCTCTGCACAGACAATGGAGACGCTGTGTGGGTTGAGTAGGCTTTTTGAAGTGAGAATCCGAGATTTGGTTTTCTTATAAAGTTCGTACTAAGCATCACTAAAGATCTCACGATTTTTTTTTTTTTTTTTTTTGAGACCGAGTTTCACTCTTGTTGTCCAGGCTAGAGTATGATGTCACGATCTTGGCTCACCGCAACCTCTGCCTCCCAGGTTCAAGCGATTCTCCTGCCTCAGTCTCCCAAGTAGCTGGGAATACAGGCATCTGCCACCACATCCAGCTAATTTTTGTATGTTTAGTAGAGACAGGGTTTTGCCATGTTGACCAGGCTGGTCTCGAACTCCTGACCTCAGGTGATCCGCCCACCTTGGCCTCCCAAAGTGCTGGGATTGGCCAGGCGCGGTGGCTCATGCCTGTAATCCTAGCACTTCGGGAGGCTGAGGCAGGCGGATCACCTAAGGTTGGGTGTTGGAGACCAGCCTAACCAACATAACCCCGTCTCTAATAAAAATATTTAAAAAAAGAAAAAAATTAGCCGGGCATGGTGGTGCATGCCTGTAATTCCAGCTACACGGGAGGCTGAGGCAGGAGAATCACTTGAACCCAGGAGGTGGAGGTTGCGGCGAACCGAGATCTCGCCATTGCACTCTAGCCTGGGCAACAAGAGCGAGTCTCAAAAAAAAAAAAAAAAAATTGCTAGGATTGCAGGTGTGAGTCACCGTGCCCAGCCAGATCTCACAAATTTTGATACGCAGTGTTTTTTTTCCATTGCGTTAAAAATGTTAGCTACGGCGGGGTATGGTGGCTCACCCCTGAAATCCCAGCACTTTGGGAGGCCGAGGTAGGTGGATCACCTGAGGTCAAGAGTTTGAGAACAGCCTGGCCAACATGGTGAAACCCCATCTCTAAAAAAATACAAAACTTAGCCAGGCATAATGGTGGGTGCCTGTACTCGGGAGGCTGAGGCAGGAGAATCACTTGAACCCAGAGGCAGAGGTTGCAGTGAGCCGCGATCGCACCACTGCACTCCAGCCTGGGCAACAGAGTGAGATTCTATCTCAGAAAAAAAAAAAAATGTTAGCTAGGTGCAGTGGCTCACGCCTGTAGTCCCAGCTACTCCAGAGGCTGAGGCAGGAGGATTGCTTGAGCCTAGAAGTTCAAGACCAGCCTGGGTAACATAACAAGAACCTGCCTCTAAAAAAGACATGAAATGAGGCCTGGTGTGGTGGCTCACGCCTGTAATCCCAGAACTTTGGGAGACCGAGGCGGGCGGATCACCTGAGGTCAGGAACTTGAGACCAGCCTGGCCAACATGGTGAAACCTCGTCTCTACTAAAAATACAAAAATTAGCTGGGTGTGGTGACAGGCACCTGTAATCCCACCTACTCTGGAGGCTGGGCAGGAGAATCACTTGAACCCAGGAGGCAGAGGTTGCAGTGAGCTGAGATCACGCCACTGCACCCCAGCCTGGGTGACAAGAGCAAGTCTGTCCCAAAAATAAAAAATATAAATAAGACATGAAATGAAAATATTTACTTCTCAGGCCGGGCTCAGTGGCTCACGCTTGTAATCCCAGCATTTTGGGAGGCCGAGGCGGGCGGATCACGAGGTCAGGAGATCGAGACCACGGTGAAACCCCGTCTCTACTAAAAATACAAAAAATTAGCCGGGCGTGGTGGCGGGCGCCTGTAGTCCCAGCTACTCGGAGAGGCTGAGGCAGGAGAATGGCGTGAACCCGGGAGGCGGAGCTTGCAGTGAGCCGAGATCGCGCCACTGCACTCCAGCCTGGGTGACAGAGCGAGACTCCGTCTCAAAAAAAAAAAAAAAAAAAAAAAAAAAAAAAAAAAAAAAAAAAATTAGCCGGGCGTGGTGGCGGGTGCCTGTGGTCCCAGCTACTCGGAGAGGCTGAGGCAGGAGAATGGCGTGAACCCGGGAGGCGGAGCTTGCAGTGAGCTGAGATCGCACCACTGCACTCCAGCCTGGGTGACAGAACGAGACTCCATCTCAAAAAAAAAAAAAAAAAAAAAAAATTACAGGCACCCACCACCACACCCGGCTAATTTTTGTATTTTTAGTGGAGACAGAGTTTCACCATATTGGCCAGGCTGGTCTCTTGGCCACGCTGGTCTCGAACTCCTGACCTCATGATCCACCCACCTCGGCCTCCAAAGTGCTGGGATTTCGGGCATGAGCCACCACACCCGGCCACAATATTGAATCTTCTAATCTGTGAACATAGGATCACTCCCCACTTTTTTAGGTTGTCTTTGCTTTCTCTCAGCAATGTTCTGTAGATTTTAATGTACAAGGCTTGCATTTATTTTGTTAATTTTACTCCAAAGTATTTTATTCTTCTATGCAATTGTGAATGAAGCTGTCTTCTTGATTTTATTTTCAGACCATTTATTGTTAATAAGTATAAATAAAATTGACAGTGAATGCAGGTCTTCTGGTTCTTCCTGTGATCTTTATGAACTTGTTCGTTAGTTGTTAGTTCTGCTAGCTTGTTGTTGCTGCTCTTGATTCCTTAGCATTCTCGTTCCTGACTGGATTTGTTTTTTTTTAGACAGGATCTCACCCTGTCACCCAAGCTGGAGTGCAGTGGTGCAATCTTCGCTCACTGCAACCTCCACCTCCCAGGTTTGAGCGATTCTCCTGCCTTAGCCTCCTGAGTAGCTGGGATTACAGGCGCCTGCCATCACGCCTGGCTAATTTTTATATTTTTTATTTTTTATTTTTTTGAGACGGAGTCTCACTATGTCGCCCAGGCTGGAGTGCAGTGGCGCAATCTCGGCTCACTGCAAGCTCCGCCTCCCGGGTTCACGCCATTCTCCTGCCTCAGCCTCTCCGAGTAGCTGGGACTACAGGCGCTCGCCACCACGCCCGGCTAATTTTTTGTATTTTTAGTAGAGACGGGGTTTCACCATGGTCTCGATCTCCTAACCTCGTGATCTGCCCACCTCGGCCTCCCAAAGTGCTGGGATTACAAGCGTGAGCCACTGCGCCCGGCCTAATTTTTGTATTTTTAGTAAAGACAGGGTTTCACCGTGTTGGCCAGGTTGGTCTCGAACTCCTGACCTCAGGTGATCCACCCGCCTTGGCCTCCCAAAGTGCGGGGATTACAGGTGTGAGTCACTGTGCCCAGCCTTTTTTTTGAGACAGGGTCTTGCTCTGTCACCCAGGCTGGAGTGCAGTGGCATGATCTCAGCTCACTGCAGTTCCAACCCCCCAGGCTCAGGTGAGTCTCCCACATCAGCCTCCTAAGTATCTGGGACTACAGGTGCAAGCCACCACACCCGGCTAATTTTTGTATTTTTTTTTTTTTTTAGAGATGGGATCTCACTGTGTTGTCCAGGCTGGTCTCGAAGGTCTCAAACTCCTGAGCTGAAGGGATCCTCCCGCCTCGGCCTCCCAAAGTGCTGGGATTACAGGGTGAGCCACCATGCCCGGCCACCTTTTATTTCTCTTCTTGCCTGAGAGGACTGCATAGAAACCCAGCACCGTGACAATATAAATGATGAGAGCAGACATCTCACCCTGTCTCCAGTGCTACTGGAAAAGCATTTAAAAGTTCCCATTTTTCCTGGCCAGGCATGGTGGCTCATGCCTGTAATCCTAGCACTTTGGGAGGCAGAGGTGGGTGGATCACCTGAGGTCAGGAGTTCAAGACCAGCCTGGCCAATATGGTGAAACCCTGTTTCTACTAAAAATACAAAAAAAAAAAAAAAAAAAAAAAAAAAAATTAGCCAGGTGTGGTGGCGGGCGCCTGTAATCCCGGCTACTTGGGATGCCGAGGCAGGAGAATCGCTTGAACCCTGGAGGTGGAGGTTGAGCTGAGATTGCACCATTGCACTCCAGCCTGCGCAAGAAGAATGAAACTCCATCTCAAAAAAAAAAAAAGTTACCATTTTCCTGGTTTGTTAAAAATATTTATTGTAAACAGGTATTGGATTTTGTCAAATGCTTTTTCTGTATCTCTTGAGATGATAGTGTAATTTTTGTGCTTTAGTCTAGTAACTTAGTACATAACATTAATTCATTTTTGAATATTAAAACCTTACATTCCTGGCCAGGTGCAGTGGCTCACGCCTGTAATCCCAACACGTTGGGAGGCCCAGGCAGGCGTATTACCTGAGGTCAAGAGTTTGAGACCAGCCTAGCCAACATGGCAAAATCCCATCTTTACTAAAAATACAAAAATTAGACAGGTGTGGTAGCTACTCGGGAGGCTGAGGCTCAAGAATCACTTGAATCCAGGGTGGGGCAGAGGTTTCAGTGAGACGCGATCACACCACTGCACTCCAGCCTGGGTGACAGAGCGAGACTCCGTCTCAAAAACAAAGCAAAACAAAAAACCCAACAACAAAAATCCTCAAAAATCCTCAAAATGTACCTGAAATAAATCCCACTTGGTTACGATGTATAATCCTTTTTATCTTTCCGGATTCTGTTTGCTAATAATTTGTAGTGAATTTTTACATTGATATTAAAGGAGAATATTGGTGTGTAGTATTTTTGTGATATCTTTCTCTGGCTTTGGTATTAAGTGAATATGGACCTTATAGAATGGGTTGGAATTGGAATTAATTCTATCCGAAATTTTTGGTAGAATGCACTTGTGAAATTGATGAGGCCTGAGCATTTTTCTTTTTCTTGTAGAAAGACTTAAAATTACGAACTCAATTTCCTTATAGCTATATTCAGATTTTTTATTTCTTTGGGAGTTGGTTTTGGCAATTTATTTATTTATTTATTTATTTAGAGACAGAGTTTCACTCTTATCTCCCAGGGCTGGAGTGCAGTGGCCTGATCTCAGCTCACTGCAACCTCCACCGTTCAAGCAATTCTCCTGCCTCAGCCTCCCGAGTAGCTGGGATTACAGGCACCCGCTGCCACGCCCAGCTAATTTTTTTGTATTTTTTTGTAGAGACGGGATTTCGTCATATTGGCCAGGCTGTTGTCGAACTCCTGACCTCAGGTGATCCTGAGGCCCATCTCAGCCTCCCAAAGTCCTGGGATTATAGACGTGAGCCACCATGCCCGGCCAGCAATTTATATGCTTTAAGAAATGTGTCCATTTCATCTAAGCTGCTTGACTTATTGACATAAAGTTGTTCATAGTATTCTCTAACAATCGTTCTGTATCTGGAAGGGCAATAGTGATAGCCCCTCTTTTATTCCTAATTTTAGTTTTTTTCTTGGCCAGTTTAGCTATACATTTATCAAATTTGTTGATCTTTTCTAAGAAACAACTTTCTAGGAACTTTCTATTTCAGGTCGGGTGCAGTGGCTCACGCCTGAAATTTCAGCACTTTGGGAGACCGAGATAGGTGGGTCGTGAGGACAGGAGTTCGAGACCAGCCTGGCTAACATGGTGAAATCCTCTCTCTACAAAAAATACGAAAATTAGCTGGGCGTGGTGGCAGGCGCCTGTAATCCCGGCTACTCCGGAGGCTGAGGCAGGAGAATCGCCGAATCCAGGAGGCAGATGTTGCAGTGAGTCAAGATGGCACCACTGCACTACAGCCTGAGCGACAGAGAAGACTCTGTCTTGAAAAACAATAAGTGAATAAATAAAAACTTTCTATGTCGTCGATGTTGTTGTTTTTCCGCGTTCTATTTCACTGACTTCCTTTTTTTTTTTTGAGACAGTCTCACTCTGTCGCCCAGGCTGGAGTGCAATGGTGCATTCTCGGCTCAAGGTAACCTCTGCCTCCCAGGCTCAAGCGATTCTCGTGCCTTAGTCTTCTTCTGAGTAGCTTGGATTTTGTGTGTGTGTGTCGGGGCGGGGCGCGGAGGGGGGCAAGGTCTCACTCTGTTGCCAAGATTGGAGTGTAGTGGTGCAATCCTAGCTCACTGCAGTCTCCACCTCCCATGCTCAAAGGATCCACCTTCTAAGCCTATCAAGTAGCTGAGACTAGAGGTGTGCATCAACACACCTATTTTTTTTTTTTTTTTTTTTTTTTTGAGATGGAGTCTCGCTCTATCGCCCAGGCTGGAGTGCAGTGGCACGATCTTGGCTCACTGGAACCTCTGCCTTCCAGGTTCAAGTGATTCTCCTGACTCAGCCTCCCAAGTAGCTGGGGTGCCCGCCACCACACCCAGCTAGATTTGTTTTTTTTTTGTATTTTTAGTAGAGACGGGGTTTCACTATATTGGCCAGGCTGGTCTCAAAGTCCTGACCTCGCGGTCTGCCCGCCTCGGCCTCCCAAAGTGCTGAGATTACTGGCATGAGCCACCGCGCCTGGTCTTTTAATTCTTTTTTTTTTTTTGTAGCGATGGGGTTTCACCGTGTTGCTCAGGCTAATTTCAAACTCTTGGGCTCAAGCAATCCTCCGGGGTCGGCCTCAGTCTCCTCCCAAAGCACTGGGATCGCAGGGGTGAGCCACTGTTCCCGGCCTCACCTCTTTGCAGTTACAACTTTCTCTAAGCACTGTATTAGCTGCATCCTATATGTTTTCATGTGCATATTTCCATTTTTATTCAGCTCAAAATACGTACTAATTTTTTGTGATTTCGTATTTACTTTTATTTTTTATCTTATGAGAGGGAGACTCGCCCTGTTGCCCAGGCTGGAGTGCAACGAGGTGATCTCGGCTCACTGCAACCTCTGCCTCCCGGGTTCAAGCGATTCTCCTGCCTCAGCCTCCCGAGTAGCTGGGACTACAGGCAACCACCACCACACCCAGCTAATTTTTGTATTTCTAGTAGAGACGGAGATTCACTGTATTGGCCAGGCTGGTCTCGAACCCTTGACCTCAAGTGATCCCCCGCCCCGCCTCGACCTCCCAAAGGGCCGGGATTATAGACATGAGACGTTGTTGCCGGGGGAGCCCTCCAAACACCCAGAAATGCCACAGCCAGGACAGTGGGACGCAGCAGAATCGCCCAAGGGGCAGGGGGGTAGCCTGGCCAGAAGAGAATAAGGGAGGGGCCGCGCGTGAGGTTCCGCAGGGGAGAACCCAGGCCTCGGGCGGCCACGGACGCCGCTTTGCCATTTTGGGCGTTTTTGGGGAGGACAACGCGTGCAGGAAGCGCAGTCATCTCAAGCTGACTTCCAAGGCTAACGGGTTCGAGGCCTGCAGCCGGGTCTGAAAGCCCCGACCCGCCTATGGCGCGGGGACTGTGGGTCGAGCCGGCCGCTTGGCCCCCTCGCTCGGCCCCGGTCCAGGCGCAGCGCTCGCACCCCGGGGACGGTGAGATGCGGCACGGCCATATTAGCTCGGGGTAGCGGCCACCCCAGCCTCGCCCCAGCCGGCCGGGTCCGCGACCTCGGGAAGGTCCGGTCCTTCCCTCGGCCCCCGCGACGCCGCGTCCGGGTGTGGCCCTGGGCTTCTTGCCGGTGACCACGCGGCCAGGGTAGCCCCCAGCACAGGACGGCTACCAAGGGCGGCCCAGCCCCATCCCCGCGCCGCGGGTCCCGGAACCGAAAAGCTGGAAGCGGGGGCTCCCTGACAACATGGCGGCGGCGCCCGGGCGCCTCCCTAGGTCCCGGGTGTCTGCGTCTCCCCGCGAGAACGTGGGCAAAGCCGGAGCCGTCCGACAGCAGGAGGGGAAATGAACCCAGATCGAGACCCGCGGGGCGAACAGTGCTGGAGGCCCATGCATCGACCACGCCCCAAGGAGAACCAAGGCCCGCCCTGTTGCCATGGCGACAGCGCACGGGGGTGGTCGCAGGCGCCGCAGGCCGTGAGCTCTCAGCGCAGGCGCAGTAGGCTACGCCGGAGGGGGGGGGTGTTGAGTCGCATTGCGTGCGCGTGCGCGCTGCGCACACGCGGACGGCTCTGTGCGTCGCAATGGCTGCCCGCGAGTATCGGAGAGGCGGAGCCCTCAGTCTTTTTCAGGACGCGGTCTCCTGATGCCGCTGGTGGTTCGTCCAGGCCCCCTTCCACGCATCCGCCGCCGCTGCCTCATCAGGACTTCATTTCGGTGACGCAGAGCTTTGGTGAGAGCTACGGCAACAGCAAGAACTGCCGGCGGCTCTTGTGCTGCAGGGTGAGGGCCGCGCCGGGCTGACCGAGGCCCGGGATCACTGCGCCCGCCGCCCTCCCAGCCTGCGGCTCGGAGCGGGGCCTGGGCGGGCAGACTCGACTCCCCCGACGCCGCCCTCTCCACCCCTTCCCCGCAAAAAGGGGCAAATCTGCTTTCCGGGCCGGGGCAGCCGTGGTCGGCACGCCTGCAAAGGTCTTAGCGGCCCGAATTCTGCGGGGCGGTGGTGGTGGGAGGAGGGATTGGAGCCCCAACAGGTTGTCTGGGCTTCGTTTGCTTTTTGGCAAGGTCCTGGCCCAGGCCCCGGTCCCTCTTGGAGCGGAAACCTCTGAACCTGTTGCTCCTAAGAAAGCAAGCGGCCCCTGACGCGTTACTGTGGCCTGGTGTGACCCTCGTAGCCAGCCCATGTTCTGTGAGGCATGAAGCGCCACGCAGACACCACGATAAAGTGAGATGAACCAAGACCTCTTCTTGATTCTAAGCAGGGAACGCGCAGCTCACCCTGTCATGTGCAGCGATCATAAGCTGAGAATTACCCTCTGCCTTCCCACAGCGTCTAATCTTTTATTTTTATGTTTTTGTGGCAACGTATCGCTCAGTCGCCCAGGCTGGAGCGCAGTGGCGATCACGGCCCACTGCGGCCTCGACCTCCTGGGCTCCAGCGTGCGTCTAATCTAGAACCAAATCCTCCTTCCTTAGATCATCCCCCAAATCACCCAACTACTGGTGAAATCCTGTAATAGTTTCCTCCGAACACCCTGTTGCTGACACCTCAACGTCTCAGCCTGGTGTGTTTGCACACACAGCGTAAAGACCCAACTTGTTTAACTACAGGCGTGTTTGCAGTGGTCTTTGGCTGAAGGGCGTTATAGACTTTCAGTCGGAGAGTCACTGAAATTCAGTTGAGACTCAACTCAAGAGCATGCCTTTCTGAGTCCCTTTTGTGTCTGTGTCTGGGGGCGCGACCTATCCTTGGCTGGGAAGAAACAGGCATATTCTTTGTTTCATTCTCCTTGAACGCCAGCCGTGGCCAGTTGCCGTTTTAGTGCTGACTGTGCAGAGATGAATAAAACAGATTTCTAGGAGAGGCTGGTGAGAAGCCAGCCACAGACAGGCAGAGGCAGGTGGCACATGTGTACGTCCTGTGTGGAAAAGAGCAGGGCCCTGGGGAAGAACCGTGGCTGGTTCTGAGGGCTCAGGGGAGGCCGTGGCACTGAAGGCAAGACCTGAGGGCTGAGAAGCTGCTGGCACCGGGCAAGGTGGGGAGAGGCTGACTTGAGCCTGAGCAAAACTGCCTGAGGCAAGGAGGACCTTGGCGTATTTGGAACGGTGAAATTCCCAGGGCTGGGAGACGGAGTGGGGGTTGGCTCAGTCCATCCGCGGTCCTGCAGGTCCTGTAGGTAAGGAAGGAGACCACCACTTCTCCTGCTGCCCTCCTCTCCCCTCCTTGCCTAGTTTATAAGACAGGAGGAAAGGGAGAAAGCAAAAAGTTGGAAAGAAACAGAAGATAAATAGCCGGACGACCTTGCCGCCACCACACGGCTGTGGTGGTTAATAATAATAATACCAGCTCCTGACCTTAACTACTTGTGTTATCTGCAAATTCCAGACGTTGTATGCGGAAGCATTGTCAAACTTTCTGTTCTGTTAGCTGATGCATAGCCCCTAGCCATATTTCCCGTGCTTGCTCGATCTACCAGGACCCTTTCATGTGGACCCCTTAGAGTTGTAAGCCCTTAAAAGGGCCAGGAATTTCTTTTTCAGGGAGCTCGGTACTTAAAGATGCAAGTCTGCCGAAGCTCCCGCGGAATAAAGCCACTTCCCACTTCCTTTTTTTGTTTGAGACGGAGTCTCGCCACTTCCTTCTTTAACCCGGTGTCAGGGGTTTTGTCTGTGGCTCCTCCTGCTACAGAGGCAGCATGGAGTGTTCAGTTGATGTGTGCGGGAAGATTTTGGCATGGACTGGATGTCTGAGATGTTTACTATGAAACTGCTCTGGCTGCTGGGTGGAGACACAGTGGAGGGCAGGAGGCCGACAGAGCTGCCTGGACGTGGGAAAAGCTGAGTGGTGGGAGGAGGGCTCCGCAGGAGTGGGCCTTGAGAGAAGTAGGGCGGGTCCCCAGGTGGAGGGGCCAGCAAAGGCTGCACAGGCCCTGGCTTGGGGACACTGAGGGGCTCCGTTTTGGATCTGCCCACTGTGAGATGCCTGGGAGGCACCATGGAGACTTTGGTGGGCAGGTGGTGCCGGGATCAGAGTCTGCCAGGGGAGACAGGTTTTAGGAGTCCCTAGGTACAGATGGTTTTTGTTGTCTGCAAAGGTTGGAAGAAGGGGCCAGGCCTAGTCCTGGGCACCACCAGGCTGAGAAGATTGGGGTCAAGGAGGAGGGCAAGGGCAGTAAGAGAACCAGGAAAACATCTCATCATTGAAGTTATGGTTCAGGAGGGAGAATGGCCAAATTCCAGATGCTGTTGAGAAGTAGATTTAAATAGATTGAAAGTAACAGGATGGACTGGGCACAGCGGCTCATGCCTGTAATCTCAGAACTTGGGGAAGCTGAGGTGGGAGGATCAAGTGAGACAGGAAGTTCAAAAGCAACCTGGTCAAAATAGTGAGATCCCGTCTCTACAAAAAATAAAATAAATTAGGACCTGTAGTCCTAGCTACTCAGGCAGCTGAGGCAGGAGGATTGTGGGAGCCGAGGAGTTTGAGGCAGTCATGAACTATGATTGCACCACTGAACTCCAGGCTGGGCAACAGAACAAGACCCCATTTCAAAAAAAAAAAAAATTGTTACATGATATGAGGACATTACATAGTAATAAAAGGGTCAATTCACGAACAAATTATAGCAATTGTAAAGATGTATGTACCAAGAACAGCTCCCCAAAATATATGAAGCAAACACTGGCAGAATTGAAGACGGAAATAAGTTCTACAGTAATAGTTGTAGATGTCACTCAACCTATTTCAATAATGGAAAACTTATCTAGGTGGCAGATCAACAAGGAAAGAGGGTCTGGACAGTGCTAAAATCTTAACTAGACAGGACAGACACAGAACACTCACCCGACAGCAGAACACACAGTTTTTTAAGCACATGGAACATCCTCCAGGACAGACCATGTGTTAGGCCACATATTAAAATATATTAAAAGAAGTTTTAATATATTTTCTTTTTTATTTTATTTTATTTTTTTTTTTTGCTTGCTTTGTTGCCCTGGCTAGAGTGCAGTGGCGCGATCTCGGCTCACCGCAACCCCCACCTCCTGGGTTGAAGTGATTTTCCTGCCTCAGCCTCCTGAGTAGCTGGGATTATAGGCGCCCGCCACCACACCTGGCTAATTTTTGTATTTTTAGTAGAGACGGGGTTTCACCATCTAGGCCAGGCTGGTCTCAAACTCCTGACCTCAGGTGATCCATCTGCCTTAGCCTCCCAAAGTCCTGGGATTACAAGCGTGAGCCACTGCACCTGGCCTTAAGATATTTTCTTTCTTTTTTTTTTTTTTTTTTTTTTTTTTTTGAGACAGAGTCTTACTTTGTCACCCAGGCTGGAGTGCAGTGGTGCTATCTCGGCTCATTGCAACCTCCACCTGCTGGGTTGAAGCGATTCTCATGCCTCAGCCTCCAGAGTAGCTGGGACTATAGGCATGTGCCACCATGCCCAGCTAATGTTTGTAGTTTTAATAGAGATGGCGTTTCACCATGTTGACCAGGCTGGTCTCGAACTCCCAATCTCAGGTGATCTATCTGTCTTGAACTCCCAAAGTACTGGAATTACAGGCGTGAGCCACTGTGCCTGGCCTATATTTTCATTTTCAAAGTTTTTTTTTTTTTAAGAAGAGTTTCACTCTTGTTGTCCAGGCTAGAGTGCAATGGCATGATCTTGACTCACTGCAACCTCCGCCTCCCAGGTGCAAGCGATTCTCCTGCCTCAGCCTCCCAAGTACCTGGGATTACAGGCATGTTCCATCATGCCTGGCTAATTTTTTTATTTTTCAATTTTTTTTGAGACGGAGTCTAGTTCTGTCACCCAGGCTGGAGTGCAGTGGCACAATCTTGGCTCACTGCAACCTGCGCCTCCTGGGTTCAAGCTATTCTCCTTTCTCAACCTCCCAAGTAGCTAGAATTATAGGCGCCCGCCACCACGCCTGGCTAATTTTTGTATTTTTAGTAGAGTCGGGGTTTCACTCTGTTGGCCAGGCTGGTCTGAAACTCCTGACCTTGTGTTCCGCCTGCCTTGGCCTCCCAAAGTGCTGGGATTACAAGCGTGAGCCACCGCACCTGGCCTAATTTTTGTATTTTTAGTAGAGACGGGGTTTCGCCATGTTGGTTAGGCTGGTCCTGACTTCAGGTGATCTGCCCACTTCGGCCTCCCAAAGTGCTGGGATTGCAGGCATGAGCCACCATGCCCAGCCTCAAAGGTTGAAATAATACAATATGTATATACACACACGTGGGTGCACGTGTGTGTGTGTGTCTGCCTCCTAGGCCGGAGTGCAGTTACATGATCCATAGCTCACTAGAGCCTTGAACTCCTGGACTCAAGTGATCCTCCCATCTCAGCCTCCCAAATAGCTAGGACTACAGGTGCACACCACCACACCTGGCTAATTTTAATTTGTAGAGATGGGATCTCACTATGTTGCCCAGGTGGGTCCTGGACTCCTGTCCTCAAATGAGCCTCCCATCTGGGGCTCCCAAAGCCCTGGGATTGTAGGTGTGAGTTAGTGTGTCTATCCATCAAAGAACGTTTTTCAGCCACAATGGAATGACATTAGAAATGAGTAACAGGAGGCCAGGTGTGGTGACTCACGCCTGTAAACCCCAGCACTTTGGGAGGCTGAGGTGGGCGGATCACCTGAGGTCGTGAGTTCAAGACCAGCCTGGCCAACACAGTGAAACCTCATTTCTACTAAAAATACAAAAATTAGCCAGGCATGGTGATGCGTGCCTGTAATCCCAGCTACTCGGGAGGCTGAGGCAGGAGAATCGCTTGAATCCGGGAGGCAGAGGTTACAGTGAGCTGAGATCGCCTCCCTGCACTCCAGCCTGGGCAACAAGAGCGAAACTCCGTCTCAAAAAAAAAAAAGAAAGAAAGAAATGAGTATCAGGAAAAGCTGGAAAATTTGCAAATCTGTGGCAATTAAACAACATACTCTTAACCAATGGGTCAAAGAGAACTACAAGGGGAGGTAGAAAATGCTTAGAGATGAATGAAAACGAGAGCAGAAACTACCAGAATGTATGGGATGGAGCAAGGTTGTGCTCAGATGGAAATTAACGGCTGTAAACACTGATTCTTTTGTAGTTCTGAGTGTGATGATTTGGTTTCACACTCAGGTGAGATGTGCTTTCCTCAAACCTTACGAAGTCAGCGCATTACCCATCTGACACCAAAAAACACAGTGGGGTCCCCCAGTTCCACTTGCCGTTTCTCTTGTCCTGACAGAAACGTAGGGTTCCCTGACGGCTCTGTGACCCAGCCAGCTGCTTGGTTTTTTTGGGGTTTTTTTGGGGTTTTTTTTTTTTTTGAGACTGTGTCTCGCTCCGTTGCCCAGGCTGGAGTGCAGTGGCGCGATCTCGGCTCACTGCAGCCTCCACCTCCTAGGTTCAAGCAATTCTCCTGCCTCAGACTCCCCTAGCTGGGACTACGGGTGCCCGCCACCACGCCTGGCTAATTTTTGTATTTTTAGTAGAGTCGGGGTTTCACTCTGTTGGCCAGGCTGGTTTTGAACTCCTGACTGCGTGATCCACGTGCCTCGGCCTCCCAAAGTGTTGGGATTACAGGCGTGAGCCACTGGCTGGCCCCAGCTGCGTGTTTTTTCCACATGCTTTTAATCCCAGCTACTTGGGAGACTGAGGCAGGAGAATCACTTGAATCCAGGAAGCTGAGGTTGCAGTGAGCTGAGACTGAGCTGCTGCACTCCAGCCTGGGCGACAGAGCTAGATTCTGTCTCAAAAAAAAAAAAAAAAAAAGAACAAGAAGCCTGCTTCACCACTGCTATTAAATATTTTACTGAAAGTCCTGCCCAGGGGCAATTACATGAGAAAAAGAAATAAGAGGCATTCAAATGGAAAAGAAGGAAGTAGAACTCTCTCTATTCACAGGTAACATGATCCTACATGTAGAAAATACCAAAGAATACACAAGAAAGCTACTAGAGTTAGTAAACAAATTCAGTAAAGTTGCAGGGCGTAGTATCAACAAGAAAATCAGTTGCATTTCTGTGCATCTGCAACGAACAGTCCAAAAAGGAAATGAAGAAAACGAGTCTATTTGCAACAACATCTAAAAAGTAAAATCCCAAGGAATAAATGTAACCAAGGAGGTGAAATACTTGTACACTGAAAACTACAAAACATTGCTGAAAGAAATTAAAGAAAACCTAAATAAGTGCAAAGGAGCCCTCGTTGGTGAGTAGGAAGACAACGTTGTTAAGATGTTAATACTTCCCTAAGCAATCCAAAGCAATGTTGAAAAAGAACAAAGTGGGCCGGACGGACGCGGTGGCTCACCCCTGTCATCCCAGCACTTTGGGAGGCAGACACGAGTGGATCACGAGGTCAGGAGTTCGAGACTATAGGATCCTGCCCTACTCTGCCTGTGTGTTTTTCTCTTCATGTGCGGAGATGAGAGATTGTAGAAATAAAGACACAAGACAAAGAGATGGAAGAAAAGACAGCTGGGCCCAGTGGACCACTACCACCAAGTCATGGAGACTGGTAGTGGCCCCGAATGCCTGGCTGCGCTGTTATTTATTGGATGCAAGGCAAGGGGGCAGGGGAAGGAGTGTGAGTCGTCTCCAGTGATAGGTAAGGTCACGTGAGTCACGTGTCCACCGGACAGGGGGCCCTTCCATATTTGGTAGCCGAGGCGGAGAGAGAGAGAGAGGACAGCTTATATCATTATTTCTTATATGCATTTCTTGGAGAGATCAAAGACTTTAATACTTTCACCAATTCTGCTACTGCTATCTAGAAGGCAGAGCCCGGTGTACAGGGCAGAACATGAAAGTGGACCAGGAGTGTGACCGCTGAAGCACAGCATCACAGGGAGACGTTTAGGCCTCCGGATGGCTGCGGGCGGGCTTGACTGATGTCAGGGCTTCCACAAGAGGTGGTGGAGCGAGTCTTCTCTAACTCCCCGGGGGAAAGGCAGACTCCCTTTCCCGGTTGGCTAAGTAACGGGCGTCTCCCCAGGCACTGGCGTTACCGCTAGGCCAAGGAGCCCTCTAGTGGCCCTGTCTGGGCATGACGGAAGGCTCACACTTGTCTTCTGGTCACTTCTCACCGTGTCCCTTCAGCTCCTATCTCTGTATGGCCTGGTTTTTCCCGGGTTATAATTGTAGAACAGAGATTATTATAATATTGGAATAAAGAGTAATGCTACAAACTAATGATTAATAATATTCATATATCATATCTATATTCTATTTCCAGTATAACTATCCTTATTCTGTATATTTTCTTTATTATACTGGAACAGCTCGTGCCCTTGGTCTCTTGCCTCGGCACCTGGGTGGCTTGCCGCCCACAGAGACCAGCCCAGCCAACATGGTGAAACCCTGACTCTACTAAAAATACAAAAATTAGCTGGGTGTGGTGACAGGCGCCTGTAATCCCAGCTACCTGGGAGGCTGAGGCAGGAGAATCGCTTGAACCTGCGAGGCAGAGGTTGCAGTGAACCGAGATGGCGCTACTGCACTCCAGCCTGGGTGACAGAGCGAGACTCCGTCTCAACAAAAACCCAAAAAACAACAAAAAAAGTTAAAACTATAAAACTCTTAGAAAAAAACGGGGGGTAAAAACCTCAACTTCTAATTTGGCAACAGATTCTTAGATATGACACCAAAAGCACAAGCAACAAGAGACAGACAAACTGGATGTCATCAAAATAATTTCTGCACATCGGCCGGGCGCGGTGGCTCATGCCTGTAATCCCAGCACTTTGGGAGGCTGAGGCGGGTGGATCAGGAGTTGAGCACCAGCCTGGCCAAGGTGAGGAAACCCCCCGTCTCTACTAAATATCCAAAAATTAGTCGGGCATGGTGGCGGGCGCTGTAATCCCAACTAAACTCTGGAGGCTGAGGCAGAGAACTGCTTGAACCCAGGAGGGGGAGGTTGCCGTGAGCCGAGATCACACCAGCGCACTCCAGCGTGGCCAACAGAGTGAGACTCTTGTCTCAAAAAATAATAACTTTTGCACTTCAAAGACAATATCAACTGAATAAAAAAGCAACCCACAGAAAGGAAGAAGATTTGAAAATCACATATATGACAAGGGATTGAGATCTAGATCGTTCATTTATTTTTTATTTAGTTATTTTTTTTGAGACAGAGTCTCGCTCTGTTGCCCAGGCTGGAGTGCAGTGGCATGATCTCGGCTCACTGCAAGCTCCGCCTCCTGGGTTCACGCCATTCTCCTGCCTCAGCCTCCCAAGTAGCTGGGGCTACAGGTGCCCGCAACCATGCCCAGCTAATTTTTTTTTTTTTTTTTGAGATGGAGTCTCCATCTGTCTCTCAGGCTGGAGTGCAATGGCACGGTCTCAGGTCACTGCAACCTCTGCCTCTTGGGTTCAAGTAATTCTCCTGCCTCAATCTCCCGAGTAGCTGAGATTACAGGCGCCTGCCACCACGCCCAGCTAATTTGTGTATTTTTAGTAGAGACGAGGTTTTACCGTGTTGGCCAGGATGGTCTCGTTCTCTTGACCTTGTGATCTGCCTGCTTTGGCCTCCCAAAGTGCTGGGATTACAGGCATGGGCCCCCGTGCCCAGCCGAGATCCAGATAATTTTTTTTTTTTTTTTTTTTTTTGAGATGGAGTCTTGCTCTGTCACCCAGGCTGGAGGGCAGTGGTGCGATCTCGGCTCACTGCAAGCTCCGCCTCCTGGGTTCACGCCATTCTCCTGCTTCAGCCTCCCTAGTACCTGGGACCATAGGCAGCTGTCACCACGCCCGGCTAATTTTTTTTTTTTTTTTGTATTTTTAGTAGAGACGGGATTTCACTGTGTTAGCCAGGATGGTCTTGATCTCCTGACCTCGTGATCCGCTCACATTGGCCTCCCAAAGTGCTGGGATTACAGGCGTGAGCCGCCGTGCCTGACCGATCCAGATGATTTTTAAAAATCATAAAACTCAACAAAAAACCCAGTTCAAAAATGGGCGAAGGATTTGATAGGCATTTTTCCAAAGAAGACATACAAATGGCCAGTCAACACAGGGAAAATGTTTGACATCACTAATCGTTGGGGAGATGCAAATCAAAATCACAGCCTGGGCGCGGTGGCTCACGCCTGTAATCCCAGCACTTTGGGAGGCCGAGGCAGCCGGATCATGAGGTCAGGAGATCAAGACCATCCTGTGTAGGGACCAGCCTCGCAGGGTCGATGGGTGTCTCCCCATGTGCGGAGACCAGAGAGTGTAGAAATAAAGACACAAGACAAAGAGGTAAAAGACAGCTGGGCCTGGGGGACCACTACCACCAAATCACGGAGACTGGTAGTGGCCCCAAATGCCAGGCTGCGCTGATATTTCTTGGATACAAGACAAAGGGGCAGGATAAGGAGAGTGAGCCATCTCCAATCATAGGTAAGGCCACGTGGGTCACATGTCCACTGGACAGGGGGGCCCTTCCCTGCCTGGTAGTCGAAGCAGAGAGAGAGAGGAGACAGAGAGACAGCTTACGCCATTATTTCTGCTTATTAGAGACTTTTAATACTTTCACTAATTTGCTACTGCCATCTAAAAGGCAGAGCCAGGTGTACAGGATGGAACATGAAGGCAGACTAGGAGCGTGACCACTGAAGCACAGCATCACAGGGAGACGGTTAGGCCTCCAGATAACTGTGGGTGAACCTGACTAATGTCAAGCGCTCCGTAAGAGGTGGAGGAGCAGAGTCTTCTCTAAACTCCCCCGGGGAAAAGGAGACTCCCTTTCCCTGTCTGCTAAGTAGCAGGTGTTTTCCCTTGACACTGACGCTACCGCTAGACCACGGTCCGCCTGGCAACAGGTGTCTTCCCAGACGCTGGCGTTACCGCTAGACCAAGGAGCCCTCTGGTGGCCCTGTCCAGGCATAACAGAAGGCTCGCACTCCTGTCTTCTGATCACACCTCACTATGTACCCTCAGCTCCTATCTCTGTATGGCCTGGTTTTTCTAGGTTATGATTATAGAGTGAGGATTATTATAATATTGGAATAAAGAGTAAGTACTACTAGCTAATGATTAATGATATTCTTATATAATCATATCTAAGATCTATATCTGTTATGACTATTCTTGTTTTATATTTTATTATACTGGAACAGCTCGTGTCCTCAGTCTCTTGCCTCAGCACCTGGGTGGCTTGCCCCCCACAATCCTGGCTAACACGGTGAAACCCCGTCTCTACTAAAAATACAAAAATTAGCCAGGCATGTGGATGTGTGCCTGTAACCCCAGCTACTCAGGAGGCTGAGGCAGGAGAATTGCTTGAACTCAGGAGGTGGAGCTTGCAGTGAGCTGAGATTGCACCATTGCACTCCAGCCTGGGCGACAGAGTGAGACTGTCTCAAAAAAAAAAAAAAAAAAGGCAGATATTTCACACCCATGTTCATCGCATCGGTACTCACAATGGCTAAAACAGGCCAGGTGCGGTGGCTCACGCCTGTAATCCCAGCATTTTGGGAGGCTGAGGCGGGCAGATCATCTGAGGTCAGGAGTTCAAGACCAGCCTGGCCAACATGCCGAAAACCCGTCTCTACTAAAAATGCAAAATTTAGCCAGGTGTAGTGGTGGGTGCCTGTAATCTCAGCTACTCCGGAGGCTGAGACAGGAGAATTGCCTGAGCCCAGCAGGTGGAGGTTGCAGTGAGCTGAGATCGTGCCACTGCACTCCAGCCTGGACAACAGAGTGAGACTCTGTCTCGAAAAAAAAAAAAGGACAAAATACTGTAGGATTCCACTGATATGACGTAGCTGGAGTCAGCAGAGCCACAGAGACAGATGGTAGAATGGTGAGTGCCAGGGCTGCGTCCATTGTTTGATGGCTACAGTTCTACTGGGGTGATGAGATAGTCGAAAACAGTGATGGCGCACAATGTTGTGAATGCGCGAACGTACCTAATACCGCCAAATTTAACACGCGAAACTGGTTAAGTGGTCAGTTTTATATTATGTATAATCCAGCACACAGACCAGCACGGCCCCAAGTGCAGATGCAGTAGGTCATGGCCACACGCACCGGAGCCACCTGCCGGCAGCACAGACGTGATGTGTGGCCGGGCATGGCCCCCAGTCTGTGAGCCGTAGAGGGTGGGACTGGGTGTCCCAGCAGGAATCGGGGTGTGGAGGAGCTGCCTAGATGGTCTGGAGAGGGCAGATGGACCTCGAGGGGAGGGTTTAGGCTCAGCAGCCTCTCACCCTTGCTGGCCAGGCTCCCAGGATTCCCTGCCCAGGGACCTCTCACCCCCTCAGCTGGTGGCTCTGCAGCCACCCTGCCCATCTGTCCCGCTCTGGGGGTGGGCAGAGAGCTCAGGGGTGTCTGCACAGGCGTGGGCAGCCTAGGCTCACTTGCCCCTTGGGTGACCTACTGTGCCCTGCACAGGCTGACGAGGGCCCTGGCGATGCAGACCTGGGGTCCTCCTGCAGAAGCTGGGCCCCTTAACATGTCAGGTTGCTGTGCCAGTGAAGGGGTGGCCAGCCCCTCCACGCCTCTGCGTATTTCCCGTCAGGTGGGATGAGAGACTGAGAAAAGAAATAAGACACAGAGACAAAGTATAGAGAAAGCACAGTGGGCCCAGGAGACGGCGCTCAGCATACGGAGGACCCACACTGGCACTGGTCTCTGAGTTCCCTCAGTATTTATGATTATTATTTTCACTATCGCAGCAAGAGGAATGCCGCAGGAGAGCAGAGTGATGATAGTGGGGAGAAGGTCAGCAAAAAAACGTGAGCAAAGGAATCTGTGTCACAAATTTAAGGGAAGGTACTGTGCCTGGATGTGCATGTATGCCAGATTTATGCTTCTCTCCACCCAAATATCTCAGTGTAGCAAAGTAACAGAGCAGCATTGCCGCCAGCATATCTCGACTCCAGCCACAGGGCGGTTTTCTCCTGTCTCAGAATAGAACGAATGTACAATCGGGTTTTACACCGAGACATTCCGTTCCCAGGGGCATGTAGGAGACAGATGCCTTCCTCTTATCTCAACCGCGAGAGGCCTTCCTCTTTGACTAATCCCCCTCAGCACAGACCCTTTATGGGTGTCAGGCTGGGGGATGGTAAGATCTTTCCTTTCCCATGAGGCCATATCTCAGGCTGTCTCAGTGGGGGGAAACCTGGACAGTACCCAGGCTTTCTCAGGCAGAGGTCCCTGCAGCTTTCCACAGTGCACTGTGTCCCTGGGTAATCGAGAATGGAGAATGGCGATGACTTTTACCAAGCATACTGCCTGCAAACACATTTTTAACAAAGCACATCCTGCACAGCCCTAAATCCCCTAAACCTTGAGTCAATACAGTACATGTTTCTGTGGGCACAGGGATGGGGCTAAGGTTACAGATTAACAGCACAGACCTAGATCCCTTAAACCTTGATTCCATAGAGCACATGTTTCTGTGAGCACAGGGATGTGGGCAGGGGGCTGTGGCCACCCTCACCCCTGGCAGAGCCATGCTGGCTAGCCCCATGCCCACCCTTCCCGGCTTGGGAGGCCCTGGCTGCTGCCCAGAAGGGGCATCAATGCCTGGGCCGTGAACAAGAGAGAAAGTGGCTTCCTTGGAAACCCTGCTCCCGGAGCCCTCCCTGAGACTCTGGCCCCTCTGTGGGCCCAGCCAAGCCTGGGGCGTCTCCAGGCTCTGGTGTGCTTGGGGAGCTGGCTGGCCCACTCTCAGCCTAGCTGGCATTTCCAGAGCTGCGGTCCTGGGTGAGGGTTGCTGTTGGAGCTCTGGCCACCTAAGGCGCCCGAGAGAGCCAGAGGAGCAGAGGTGTGGGGTGGGGGACGCCATGGAGCACCTCCACACCCAAGGAGGGCTGCTGCTTGTCCTCACCCCCGTCCTGCGGGGGCCCCGGCAGGCAGCCCCAGGGACTGTGTAAGGATGGGACAGGGCCCGGATGTGAGGGCCGTGGTGGGGATGGTGTGAGGGCCATGGTGGGGATGGTGTGTGGCCCTGGATGACGTGTTGCAGTGTGACGTGATGGTCACTGCCACCATGCTGAGGGCCCCAGCCACCAGTCACCCACCATGGGGGGTGCCTCTGTGTGAGGCACGGGAAGGCCATGGCGTGAGGGGCTGTGGAAGTGGCCGGTTTTCTCCGCTCAGCCCCACAGGATGGGCAAGGCAGGGTCATGCTGGCTGAGGGCAGTCTTGGGAGAGGGACAGGGTAACTGTCTGTAGCTGAGCCCCTGCTGCCCCTGCACCTGTTCCGGGCCTGACTAGCGGCCCATGTACATCCCCAGCAGGACTCCACGTGGCTGGTCTGGCACCCACCACTACGGCCCCCTCACCCACGCCCTGGACTGGACTCTGGGGAAAGGTGACTTCTTCCATCCTCTGGGTGCTCCCCAGGGAGGAGGCCCCAGCTCCCAGCAGAGGCCTCTGTTCCCCCCCTTGTCCCTGCAGGGCTGTGTGGGCACACTGGGTGCTAGCTGGAAGGGCAGGTGGCGATTCCCAGCTTTTGGGAGCTACGCTGCCACATCCCGGCCCTGCCCAGACGCACCAGGGGCACCCCACACTCCTGCCCGCTGCGAAGCCCCGCCCCCCCCAGCCCCTGTTATCGCTTGAACAAACCCTGTGTCGCTTTCTTCGGGGGGCCATCACTCTGGGACCCTCGCCACCCCCATCTCCCCAAGACCCTCTCCCTCCCGCCCTTAGGGGCAGCAGAACGGTCCCCGCTTTCCTGGCCCTGACTTTGAGTGGGACACCTGCCAGGAGCAAGTGCTGGGGAGGCTTGGCGGGCGCAGCAGAGACTCGCCCTAGCGCAGCTCCGGAGGGGCCCGCGGTAGGACAACGAGCCAGTGGCAGGGGAGGCCGTGGAGATGGCCCAGGGGTCCTCCGCTTCCCCGCGCCGTGCCCGGGAAGGACCCCTGGGCAGCGGCCACGGGGCGCGGGGCGTTGGGGGGCACAGCCCCGGCGCGGCGCTGAAGCGGCGACGGTCTCCATGGGGTCCGCGGGCGCCAGGAACACGTGGGGCCTGGAGGGAGGAGCGCGCCCTGGCGGCCCCGTGACCCCGCCCACGTGACGGGCGCCCGCGGAAGGCGCCATGGGTTCCGCTCCCTGGGCCCCGCTCCTGCTGCTGGCGCTCGGGCTGCGCGGCCTCCAGGCAGGGGGTGAGTGTGGCGGCGCCCCCAGCCCATTCCCCGGCCCCATCCCCACCTCTGAGGTCCGCGTCCCCCCACAGCCCGCAGGGCCCCGGACCCCGGCTTCCAGGAGCGCTTCTTCCAGCAGCGTCTGGACCACTTCAACTTCGAGCGCTTCGGCAACAAAACCTTCCCCCAGCGCTTCCTGGTGTCAGGTGAGACCCCGACCCCGGCCCGGCCGCCCCTGCCGTCCCGCCGCACCCCAGCACCCTCGCCTCATCCGCCCTCCCCACAGACAGGTTCTGGACCCAGGGCAAGGGGCCCATCTTCTTCTACACTGGGAACGAGGGCGACGTGTGGGCCTTTGCCAACAACTCGGGCTTCGTCGCGGAGCTGGCGGCCGAGCAGGGGGCTCTACTGATCTTCGCGGAGCACGTGGGTGCCAGGCAGGGTCGCGGGCGGGGGTCGCGGAGCGCGTGGGTGCCGGACGGGGTCGCGGGGCCGGGCTCAATGGCACGTTCCGCCCAGCGCTACTATGGGAAGTCGCTGCCGTTCGGTGCGCAGTCCACGCAGCGCGGGCACACGGAGCTGCTGACGGTGGAGCAGGCCCTGGCCGACTTCGCAGAGCTGCTCCGCGCGCTACGGCGCGACCTCGGGGCCCAGGATGCCCCCGCCATCGCCTTCGGTGGAAGGTGGGCGCCTTCCCCGGCCTCCGCACCCTCCCTCCCCTGCCCCGACCCAGCGCCCCCAGCCCTTCTCCCCACTCCCCTGACTACCACCGCTGCCTTTTCTTAAGGCCTCGGGCAGTGGTTCCAGGCTTAGTGTTGCCTCCCCTGGGAAGCCCTCCCAGCCTGTCCTCCCAGCCACCTGCTCAGCTTGGATGTGCGGCCACACTAGCGGCCTTTCCCAGTGAGGGCTGCACCCGCACCAGGCCCAGGGTCGGAATTTGTGGGTCTCAGAAGTGTTGTCCTCGTGGCACCTGTGGGCCCCTGAGGAGGAAAAGAGAAAACGGGGTATTGGGGACAGTAGCCCTAACCCTGTGTCCCTCACCCAGTTATGGGGGGATGCTCAGCGCCTACCTGAGGATGAAGTACCCACACCTGGTGGCGGGGGCGCTGGCAGCCAGCGCGCCAGTTCTAGCTGTGGCAGGTCTCGGCGACTCCAACCAGTTCTTTCGGGACGTCACGGCGGTGAGTGAGGCTTGGGGTCCTCCAGGCCCCCTAAGGGACAGCGGCTGCAGTGAGCACGGTCTCTTTCCCCCAGGACTTTGAGGGCCAGAGTCCCAAATGCACCCAGGGTGTGCGGGAAGCGTTCCGACAGATCAAGGACTTGTTCCTACAGGGAGGTGAGATCCCCCCACCGCCCCCCACTGCCTCACCTGCCCCAGCGCCAGCTGTGCCCAAGCCTCGAGTCTCTGCCCCTTCCATGCAGCCTACGACACGGTCCGCTGGGAGTTTGGCACCTGCCAGCCGCTGTCAGACGAGAAGGACCTGACCCAGCTCTTCATGTTCGCCCGGAACGCCTTCACCGTGCTGGCCATGATGGACTACCCGTACCCCACTGACTTCCTGGGTCCCCTCCCCGCCAACCCCGTCAAGGTGAGGCGCCTCCTCCCGGGGTGCAGGGAGAGGCCTGCTGGAGTGTCCCGAGGCTGGTGGTCAGCGGCCTGACCCTCATCCTGGGAGCCGGGGAGGCGGAGCTGGTGGAGGGGACCCCGCTGAGTCACTGCTGCCCCTGCACTCCAGGTGGGCTGTGACCGGCTGCTGAGTGAGGCCCAGAGGATCACGGGGCTGCGAGCGCTGGCAGGTGCCCTTCCCCCGGCCCCAGATGGGCAAGTGTGGAGACCCCAGGCTTGGCTTGGATCCTGGGGCCGGGTGGGGCGAGGATCCACAGCCCGGCCGGGGGCTCTGCCTCCTGCCCCAGGGCTGTGGTGGGGTGGACAGCACGACCTTCCCAGAGGCCCTGGGGGAGGCAGTGACCATCCCTGGGGACCCTCTCAGCACTGGCTGTAGCCAGGCCCAGCTTGATGGGTGCTGCTCAGGGGGCCTCTGGGGTCCCCAGGCATGGAGGGCAACAGAGGGCGGCAGGCCCCACCCTGCCCCATGGAGAGCGGGAGGGCCCTCAACAGTCAGGCCCAGGCTGGCAGCACAGACCCCGCCAACCTCCAAGCAGGTAGCCTGGAGAACCTTCCTCACTGGGACCTGCAGATCCCAGAGCCCCAGGCCCCTGCAGGACCATTCCAAGGGGGACGGGTTGGTGGCTGGAGCCCGCGGTGTGTGTGTGTGTGGCTGCTGGGCCCCAGCGCCTCTCCTCCCCAGGGCTGGTCTACAACGCCTCGGGCTCCCAGCACTGCTACGACATCTACCGGCTCTACCACAGCTGTGCTGACCCCACTGGCTGCGGCACGGGCCCCAACGCCAGGGCCTGGGACTACCAGGTGTGGGGCTGTGGGTGGCCTGGAACCACTTGGGGGCAAGGGTGGGCGTGGGCTGGCCTGACTCAGGCTGGGGCACCTGCAGGCCTGCACCGAGATCAACCTGACCTTCGCCAGCAACAACGTGACTGATATGTTCCCCAACCTGCCCTTCACTGAGGAGCTCCGCCAGCAATACTGCCTGGACACCTGGGGCGTGTGGCCCCGGCCCGACTGGCTGCTGACCAGCTTCTGGGGGGGCGGTAAGGCCGGGGTAGGGTGGGGCAGCATCCTGCTTTCTGCCTCGAGCTCTGCTCCCCCTGCCCATGGCTCACAGCCCCCGTGAGGGGCCCACGTCACCACTTTCTCTGCCCCTTGCAGATCTCAGAGCCGCCAGCAACATCATCTTCTCCAATGGGAACCTGGACCCCTGGGCAGGGGGCGGGGTGAGTCCTGGCCTGGGCCCTATGACCCCATTAGGTTGTTCGGTTTTTTCTGAGACAGGGTCTTGCTCTGGCGCCCATGCTGGAATACAGTGGCGAGATCAGGGTTCACTGCAGCCTTGACCTCTGAGGCTCAAGCCTCCCAGTAACTGGGACACAGGCGTTCACCACCATGCCCAGCTAATTTAAAAAGCTATTTTTTTGTAGAGACACAGTCTCACCGTATTGCCCAGGCTGCTCTCGAACTCTTGGGCTCAAGCGATCCTCCCTGCTTGGCCTCCCAGAGTGCTGGGATCACAGGCCCCTCGCCTGCCCCTACCCTGCTCCTGTCTTACCCGGTTTTGCCCCCGTCTCGTCACTTCCCACCTCCGTCTCTGGCTGGTTCTCTCTGGTTGCTTGACGGGCACTGCCTCTCGGCTCTGCCCCGTCACATCTCCTCTCCAGTGGGCCCACGGCGGAGGCTGGGCAGTTGCCTCATTCCTCACCTGATGGGAGTTCTTTCCGCTGACCACAGATTCGGAGGAACCTGAGTGCCTCAGTCATCGCCGTCACCATCCAGGGGGGAGCGCACCACCTCGACCTCAGGTGTGGAGGGAGGTGGCCTGGTGGTGGTCGTGGGTCGGGCGGGACAGGCTCACTGAGGGCTGGGGCTGACGGGCCCCCTCTGTGCCCGCTCCCCAGAGCCTCCCACCCAGAAGATCCTGTTTCCGTGGTTGAGGCACGGAAGCTGGAGGCCACCATCATCGGCGAGTGGGTAAAGGCAGCCAGGCGTGAGCAGCAGCCAGCTCTGCGTGGGGGGCCCAGACTCAGCCTCTGAGCACAGGACTGGAGGGGTCTCAAGGCTCCTCATGGAGTGAGGAGCAGGCTGGCCCCAGCCCTGCCTGTGTCTGCACCTTCCAGGTCCCCGAAGCTCAGCCCACTGTGGCCGGCCCAGCGTGAAGCTGCGGCTTCACTCAAGCAGCAGCTGGCGGCAGAGGGAAGGGGCTGAATAAATGCCTGGAGGCCTGGCCATGTATGTCCCGTTCTTCCTGTCTGTGGGGCCCACACGCAGGCTGGGGGAGTGGGACCCGCGGAGACACGGCTGGGGACGCAGCGCACCCTGCACAGGCCGGGGTGTGCCATGTGCTCCACAAGGTAGAGGCTCCACAATGCTCAGTTCTGCTCTGTAGGGCAGTGTGGGGCAGTGCCCTGCAAGGAAGCCCTGCTCTGCTGAGATGCAGCAGACAGAGGCTGCAGCCACACTTCCAAGGTGACTCCTTCCCTGACATCCTCTGTACACAGCGACCCCCTCTGGGGAGGCCACTGGACGGTGCTTTTGGCCCCCAAGGGCACGCGGTTGCTGTCCCTTCACCCTCTGGGGCCACGCCCCCAGCATATTGGTCTCGGAGGTCTGGGTGAGATGGAAAAGGTACACCTTTTCCAGCTGTTCAGGCCCCACCCGCTGCCCTAGTCCCACCCATTCAGCCCGCCATGGGGCACCTGGTCCAGGAGGGCAGCACTGGGCCCACCGTGACAAGGGGCAGGCACCAGGACCACATCACAGCCGCTGTTCTCACCTTTCCAGGCACAGAGGAAGGCGTGCAGGATCAGGGCCCAGGGTGCCCACTGTCCCCAGGGGTACACAGGTGGCTGCTGTGGGATGTTGGGGGTTGTGGGGACAGGCAGAGACGAGGCCCACACTCGGGCCCGGACCTCTGCGAGGGGCAGAGCTGGCAATCCTGGGCTGCGTGCGTTAGCCCTGCCCTGTGCTGCCACCAGCTCTGGCTTCCCAGGGAAGGGAAGTCTTCCCCAAGTGAAGGTGATGGACTTTTCACAGCGGGGAGCGGAGAGGCGTGGCCCTAAGAGGTCACCTGGTTCAGGGTCGGAGGGACCCGGCCAAGGCCCAGGGTCAGCCCTGGGATAGGGACAGCAGTAGAGTGATGATGAGGACGACTCTGCCACCACAGCCCAGGGCTCGGGGCCACAGCCATGCCAGGCTGCTGGAAGCTGCCTGACCTGAGGGCCCACGTGTCCCTTAGCTGTGCGCCTCAGTGCCAGCCCTGCAGGGAAGCAGGCCCTGTGTGAAACAGAGGAGCAAGGATGCCTCCCGCCAAGCATCTGCCCCATGGGGCCAGGGACATGGAGCTTCCCCATGGCCTCTCCCTGCCCACCAGCAGCGGACAGCTAGAGTCCAGTCTCAGCAAACTGAATTCTGAGACGTGACCTGAAGGACAGCTTCTCCCCAACGTCCGCCCAGACTTTCCAGTCATGGAGACCCCTACAGACACAGGAGACATCACGGTTAGAGCAAATCAATTTTTATCTTCACTGAAAAGACCCATTCCACTGGAGGGGCCCGTGAGCCAGATGGACTTGCCGTCCAGCCCTCCAAGCCCCCTGCGGGACGGCCAGGAGGATCCCTGAGTCCAGCTTGTAAACAGCAGAGCCAGCCCTGGAGCCTCGGGCCTGTGGAGTCACGGCAGCCCCTCCAGACCCTCGGGTGGGGGCATCTGAGGCTTCACAAGCCTGGGCAGAGCTGCACCCTGGGCTGTCCACTTGGTCCCCACAGTACCAGGGACCACCTCAGAGCCCCTCTGGTCGGCCCAGAGACCTGCTCTGGCTCCAGCGCTTGTGAGTCATGGTTCGTGTGTTCTGGAGGAGGCAGGCGGAGGCTCCAGTGGTCCAGCCCACCCCGCACCACACAAAGACTGACGGCCTCACTTGGCCTCAGGGTGTCCTGATTAAAGCAGAGACAAGGAGGAGCCCAGAGCCAGTTCAGAGGCCAGGCCACTCGGCGGTTGCTGGCGCTGTGTGGCCCTCGGAAAATGCCACAGACCCAGCGAGGCGCCTCTGCCCACCCGAAGTCCCCACACCAGCAGCCATCCCCGCTAGGCAGGGGTCCAGATAGGCAGAGGGTGGGCTTCGGTGTTGAACACGTAGGCGTCCAGGCTGAGCAGGTTTGGGTCGTCAGAGAAGAGCAAGAACAGATACTTGAGCGTCTCCCCCAGGAAGAAGCTCTCCATCTTGTCCCTGGGCTCAGGCTTCTGAGGGTCCTGGACATTGTTGATGGACGAATAGCCACCCGAGGGGACCTGCGCAACAGCCAGGGCCTCGTCACCAGACGGGGGACACCCTGCACCCCCCTCAGCCTCATCACCGAAGCACTCTCCACCCCGTGGTGAACGCGGCCCCCAGTGTAGGCTCAGGGTGGAGGGCGCCTCGATGATGGCCACCCCCGGGCGAGCTGTGGTTCCACCAAAGCCCACCTGGAAATGCCAACAACCCTCGAGTGACCAAGACAGAAACCGCCTCCCCCAGAACCTGGGCTCAGGGAGCCTCACAGCTGCCTCACAGGGCAGATGGTGGGAGCTGAGGCAGCAGGGGCCTCAGGCCAAGGTGACAGCAGAGCCAGGAGGTGACACTCAGGCCTCGTCTGGCTCCACCGTGGAGGGCATGACCTAAAACGGGGCCTGGTCCACAGTGGGGATGGCGCCCCAGTCATGGGTGCGTGTGCCTCCTAAATTGGGGGGATGCTGGGCCCACAGCAGAGACCCTCCCCAGAGAGGCCCTGAGAGATGAAAATGAGGGGTGCCCAGCCCCTCCGAGTACTCTGGGTCCCACACACCATGAAGCTCAGTGGGGACAGGGATGCCAGGGCCCCCAAGCTGCAGTGTGGCCACCCCGAGGCTGCAGCAAGCCCGCCCCTCCCGGACCCAGGCCACAGCCACCACCAAGGGCGGGGCCAGCCTGAGCCCCACAGCCCAGCCGTGCCTGTGGCCTGGTGGCCATGACCACGTGGGGCGAGGACAGGCGCTCACCCGCGTGAACCGGCTGAAGCTCTGCAGAATCTCCCAGCCCCAGTCCTGGTACTTGCGGTCCCCTGTGACGCGGTACAGGTAGAACAGGCTCTCCACGGTCTCTGGCCGCAGCAGGTTGTGCCTGTCTGCCGGCTGTGGGCGGAGCAGAGCTCAGGGCAAGGCCAGCCCGGCCAGCACCCTCCTCCTGATGGACCCCGACCCAGGCCCAGGCCCACCTTGACCTCCACGTCCCGGTGGCCTGGCTGGGGGTAAAGGTTGAAGTGCACGATCTCGGGACTCAGCCCCGTCTCCATCTGCCGGTTCATCTGGTAACAAGTCTCCATGAGCTCCTGGGCCAGCTCCATGTGGCTGGCGGGCAGGCCGTGGTAGACGCCCAGAGCCAGCGTCCCTGGCAGGAAGCACACCAGGTGGTCCTGGAATCAGAGGGTCTCTTCAGCCCCAGATCCCAGGCCCTGCCCTCAGCCTGCAGCTGCACGGGCAGCCAACGTGGGGGCCCAGCGCTGCCTTGGCCCTGGTACCCTGGGAGGGGAGGCCACACGAGGGCACTTGACGTGGAACAGCGGAGCTGCCTGGGCCAGGCCCTCCAACCCGGCCCCCACACACCGCCCGCGGACCTGCTACACACCGGGCCCGGGGAGGGAGCTGCCCTGCGGAAGCCCTGCCCACCCCAGGTGCCACACAAGGCCTCGCTGCCCTGTTGCCAAGACAGGCCTGGCCAGGCAGCCACGGTCTACCTAGGGCCTCCACGTAGGCGCCATGGCCAGGATTTCGTTATTCTTTTTGACATCACGACTCAGGCACCTTGGAAGCCAAGGTAAAGGGGGCGGCGGCTGGAAGGCCCCACGGACACACTCACCATCTTGGCACTGAAGCGGCCGTGGGCAAGTTCCCCCACGAAGGTGAGCTTACTGGGTTCAGAGTGCCGCAGCAGGTGCGTTTTGACCCCTTCGATGGCTTCCACGTAGTCTTCCAGCAGCCTGTGGACACCAGCAGTCACCTCACTCTACCAGGACGGGGCATGGGCTCCCGTGGGGCGCCAGGGACAGGCACATCCTGGGCCCACACAAGCACAGCAGGCCTGGCCCTTGCCGGACAGAAGGTGGCACCCTGCACAGCCCGTGGCCCCCAGTGAAGATGCCCCCTCACCCCCACAGAGGCCACAGTGAGAAGTGGATGAATACGCCCCCCCACAGAAATGCCTGGGCCAGGCCTGGCACGGCTGCAGTTTCCTGACACGCAGCCTGGGGAGGGCAGCAGGAGCGGGGGCCGTGGGAGCTGGGGGCAGCAGGAGTGGGGGGCTGCGGGAACTGGGGGCAGCGGGCCGGGCCTCACTGTGTCTCCTGCTTCCCGCCCTGGATCCACTGCTTCAGCAGGTACTCATAGTAGCTGTCGGCCCTGGCGCCCAGCGTGAACACGCCCAGGTGGGTGAAGAGGCCGCTGTGGGTATTGATGAACATGGGCACCAGCCCATCCTTCTTCCCAGACAGGCCGTGGATGTGCTGCGTCACCTTCTCCACAGCCTCCTGCGGCAGAAAGGGGGATGGTGGGTTTACTGCCTGGGGCAGAGCTGCAGGGTGAGCTGTAGGGGGGCTCTGTGAGCTTTGCCTCCCCTTGCTCCAGCACCAACTGACTCCCAGCAGAGGGAGCTCTGTGCCCAGCCCACAGCTGTCCTCGCCCACATGGCTCCTGGTGGCCACACCACACAGCCACACAGCCACCAGTGCAATGCACCTGAATGTCACTGCTCCCGGCGGGTGGTCACCACAGAGCTGACCCGTCTTCAGGATGGCTGTCATCCCTTACTCGAAGGGACAGCATCTGACAACCACAGGCAGTGTCCTCACGAGAGCCTGCCAGGCCTGGCCGTCGGCCACAGCTCTGGAGGGATGGCAAGTGTGCCTGCCTTCTGAGCCCAGTGTTGCTCCTGATGATATTAAACGCCCCGGCTCCATGCCCTCCTGGTGAGCTCCCACTCATCCTCCAAGTCACAGCCACCCTCAGCTCCTCAGGGCTCACGCCCAGCTGGCAGCACCAGGCGTCCTGGCCCACAGAGGGGCACAGGGTACCGGGATGTTAGGGCACGTGCAGCAACGTAGCTCTGGGTCTCTACCCAACGCAGACACCCAAACCCATGCCAAGCGCCTCTGAGGCCTGGCTGCTTATCCCTGTGTACCTGCAGCAATCAGAGGCCCTGGTGACATGGGGGTGCCCATGAGTGCCTGGGGCCATTTTCTGAGCTGCAGTAGAAACGCCTTCTAAACGTCTGCATGGGAGCCTCACGTGGATGGTGTGTGGGAGCCTCACGTGGATGGTGTGTGGGAGCCTCACGTGGATGGTGTGGGCTGCACTTCTCACCACAAGTGGGCACAGTTGCTCTAAAGAGGGATGTGTCCAGCTCATGATTAAAAACGGACTCGAACATGAGGCCAAATACATAAGCAACAATAAACAGACCAGCTGTGCTTCATGAAAATGACAATCTGTTATCTATCAAAATACACTATTAACACAGTAAAAAGAGGCTGGGCACAGTGGCTCACACCTGTAATCCCACCACTTTGGGAGGCCAATGGGTGGATCACCTGAGGTCAGTTCCAGACCATCCTGGCCAACATGGCAAAACCCCATCTCTACTAAAAATACAAAAAAATAGCCGGGTGTGGTGGTAGGTGTAGTCCCAGCTACTCGGGAGGCTGAGGCAGGAGAATCGCTTGAACCCGGGAGGTGGAGGTTGCAGTGAGCTGAGATCGCGCCACTGCACTTCAGCCTGGGCGACAGAGCAAGGCTCTGTCTCAAAAAAGAAAAAAGGCAAACGCATTGAATAGGCATTTCCAAGAAGATGCACAAATGGCCAATAAGCACGTGAACTAATCCCCAGCCCCGTTCGCCACTTGGGAAAAATGCACATCAAAACCACCACGTGAGGGCCATGGGGATGGCCACTGCCCACACAACAGAAGGCAGCGAGTGCTGGCAAGGGCGTGGAGGCTGAGCTGGAGGCTGAGCCCTGGGCACGGCTGCTGGGAATGTGACATGGTTTTGCCGCTGTGGAAACAGTATGGTGAGGCCTCAATAATGAAATGATGAATTACCACGTGATCCAGCGATTGCATTTCTCCTACTCAAAAGAAGCAAAGCAGACCCTCAGGCAGGTGTGTGCACCCGCCCTCACAACAGATGAAATAGAGCCTCAGGCAGGAGTGTGCACCCGTGCTCACAACACCCAAAACAGTCTCAGGCAGGAGTGTGCACCCGCACTCACAACACCCAAAACAGTCTCAGGCAGGAGTGTGCACCCGCGCTCACAACACCCAAAACAGTCTCAGGCAGGAGTGTGCACCCGCGCTCACAACACCCAAAACAGTCTCAGGCAGGAGTGTGCACCCGCGCTCACAACACCCAAAACAGTCTCAGGCAGGAGTGTGCACCCGCCCTCACAACACCCAAAACAGTCTCAGGCAGGAGTGTGCACCCGCGCTCACAACACCCAAAACAGTCTCAGGCAGGAGTGTGCACCCGCGCTCACAACACCCAAAACAGTCTCAGGCAGGTGTGTGCACCCGCACTCACAACAGTCAAAACAGCACAGCCCTGGTGTCCACCAGAGAGGGAGGATTAAACAAAAAGTGGCCTAGCCACGCAGCAGATATTCAGCCTGAAAAAGGCATTTCTGAAGCGTCTTTCGCATATGAAGCTTAGATGCTAAGTGAAAGGAGCCCAAATAAAAGGACAAATCAGCCAGGCGCAGTAGCTCACGCCTGTCATCCCAGCACTGTGGGAGGCCGAGGCGGTGGATCATGATGTCAGGAGTTTGAGACCAGCCTGGCCAACATAGTGAAACCCTGTCTCTACTAAAAACACAAAAATTAGCTGGGTGTGGTGGCGGGCGCCTGTAATCCCAGCTACTCGGGAGGCTGAGGCAGGAGAATGGTTTGAACCTGGGAGGTGGAGGTTGCAGTGAGCCGAGATCGTGCCATTGCACTCCAGCCTGGTGACAGAATGAAACTCCGTCTCAAAAAAAGAAGAAAAAAAGGACAAATCGTGTGTGACTCCACTCACATGAGGAACTCCCCGCAATGAGGTCCAGGAAGAAAAAGCTGAATGGTGTTTTCCAGGGACTGGGGAGGGACAAGAGGGGTCGCCGTGTGATGGGAGAGCTTCAGTTTTAAGATGAAAAGGGCCCTGGAGATGGAGGTGATGGCTGCACAACAGCATGAATGTGTGTAACGCCACTGACCTGCACGCCTGGAAATGGTTAAGGTGGTATGTTTTGTGTGTTTTATCACAATAAAAAACCTGAAAACACACACGCACGCACACACACACACAGCACCTGCTGTGATGAGCAAAAGGTAGCTCCAGGGAAGTGCATCCAGCCAGAAAGCCTGCCCCCTTACCTGAAACTTCTTATCCCCTGTGAGACGGGAGAGCTCCCGGAACTCCAGCTGAATGCTGGTCACCTCGGCCACGGTGCTGTCGGAGGTCCACCGTGGCGGGTGGGCAACTCCAGTGCCGATGTTCACATCCGAGTAAGGAATCTTGGACGGTGTTCTGAAGGCAGGCATTAGCCGATTTCCAAAATCCTCCTGGTACATGAGCAGAGCAGAGAACCAACGTTTCAGGTCACCCAGAGGCCTCGTCTACACCCTTTCACACAGTTCAGTGGAGACAGTGAGGGCTCTCTGGGGCTAACGCAGCAGCAAGGAAACGGGCATCACTCTGCACTGAGTGAACGTCTCTACAAGGTCAGTGATGATCAAAGTGGCTGCATCAGCTCACGAATATGGGCTCAGAAACAGACTCCAGTGCGTTTGAAGAGGAAACAGGAAAACAGCCACGTCCCCACAAGTCCACTAAAGGGGTAACTGCTTGAATGCGAGTCCACCGTCTCCCTGCAGGACACCCCAAGACGCTTACTGCTTTCCTCAGGAAGAGGCTGTCTCCAGACAGGTGGTAGGCACTCAGGAGCCCCCCCAGGATGCGGATCGTGCTCTCAAACAGGTTGACATCCACGTCCTTTTCAAAGTGTAACTTCTTCGACACCCACTTCCTGGCTTCCTCAAATTCTATGACATAAAACAGTAAAGGATGCAGAGACAAATGGATGGCTCCACCGTTTTCCTATGATCTATCCATCTTCAAAATACATTTGGCTGGGCGCGGTGGCTCATGCCTGTAATCCCAGCACTTTGGGAGGCCGAGGCGAGTGGATCACTTGAACCCAGGAGTTCGAGACCAGCCTGGACAACATGGCAAAACCCCATCTCAACTAAAAATACAAAAATTAGCTGAGCGTGGTGGCGCACGCCTGTGGTCCCAACTACTAGGGAGGGTGAGGCATGAGAATCGCTTGAACCCAGGAGGCGAAGGCTGCAGTGAACTGAGATTGTGCCACTGCACTCCAGCCTGGGCCACACCACGAGACTCTGTCTCCAAAAAACCCACGTTTGAAACCAGGAGGCCAAGGTTGCAATGAGCCGAGATTGCGCCATTGCACTCCAGCCCAGGAGACAGTGAAAGACTCCATCTCAAACACAAAAACAAAACCAAAAACAAAAAACCAAACCCACGTTCTGGGGCGTTATTGTTCCCCTGCAGGGCTTCAGTATCACCTCCTGTCTCAAGGGGGTAAATCTTGAAGTCTTCAACGTTTGTTAATAAAACTGAGTCAGCAGTGCAGTCGCTGTGACCACAAATGGGTCACAATCAAAGGCTATGATACAAAAAAATTACACAAGTAATTTACTGGTGGTCTTCAACCTATTCAAAAAATTAGGCAAACGTTTAAAATATCGCTTACATAACTGAAGACACATACTCCCAATTCAAAGTGGATGTGCTGGTCTATGAAGGACGCTGCTGAGATCTGGGACCAGCGGGGTCCCACAGTCACTCATCCCACCAACCCCAGCTGCAAGAGAAGCACAGCCTGGAAATGTCCCTTGGACGTCCCCCAAAGAGTCCACGCTCAACTCCTGCAGAGGTCCGGGGACAGCGGCCCTGTGTGTGCCTTGGGTGGCTGGACAAGAACAGGAACTGACCACAGCCAGCACGTCCACTCCCACACCCAGGAGAAGGGAAAATCCATGGTCAGATGCAAACAGCCGCTTTCACTCCATGTGCAACCCACACTCTGCCTCAGCACACGAGGCCCACACGGAGGGCTCAGCCCCTCCCCAGAAAGCACCAGGTACCTTTCCTCAGACCCAAGATCCACATGGTGTCCAGCGCGTCGATCAGCGTGAGACCAAGGCCAAACCACTCGCTGAAGGACCTGGACACAGGCTTCAGCTCGTCATGGCCCCATGCAAACTTGCGGTATCCTTTCCACGCGTGCAGGAAGACATCAATCACGCCCTTCTGGCGATAGTTTGGATGCGCTAGTAGGGGGGAGAGAGCACAGGCCATGGCGGACGTGGTCCTGGCGTCGGCAGAGCACTGCTGTGACCCCCATGGGGCAAAGATGACAGTGGGTTTGGGACGATGGGAAGGGCGGTGATGGGCACAGCAAAGGCCAGGGCCACAGAGGCTGCAGCAGCCCCCAGGGAGAACACAGCCTGCCAAGGGCCTGAGACCTCTGGAGGCTGTACAGGATGGCACCTGGCACCTGACCACCTGCCTGGGGCCCGCACACCTCCACCTGGCGCCTGGGCAGGCACACCCTCCTCGGGCCTCGGTGGCCTCTGGCCAAAGAGACAAGGGTGGCTGCCCCGAGGGCGCTGGGACAGCACAGCGAGCACAGCTTGTGGAGACACGGGTGAGTGTGGTGCCAACTCAGAATGTGAAACACTGACAGGTGCAGACCTCGACACAAACACCCTCGACTCACACACACTCATTTTGCTGTATGGGTTTCAGGTACTCCACGGGAACTGCACTGTGCAAACGCACTAGAGTCCCCTCATTCACTCTTTTTTTTCATGTTATTTTTCTGGCTGGGCGAGGTGGCTCCCGCCTGTAATCCCAGTACTCTGGGAGGCCAAGGTGGGCGGATCACCTGAAGTCAGAAGTTTGAGACCAGCCTCGCCAACATCGCCAAACCCCATCTCTACTAAAAATAAAGAAATTAGCCGGGTGTGGTGGCGGGTGCCTGTAATCCCAGCTACTAGGGAGGCTGAGGCAGGAGACTTGCTTGAACCCAGAAGGCAGAGGTTGCAGTGAAGTGACAAAGCAAGACTCTGTCTCAAATGTATATATATTTATATATATGTATATATATTTATATACATATTTATATATGTATACATATTTATATATGTATACATATTTATATATGTATACATGTTATATAGATTATATAGATTATGTATTTATATATACATATAGATATTTTATATATTATATATAACATATTATATACAAATATATAATATATAACCTATATAACCTATATTATATAATATGTACGTATTATATAACACGTACATATTACACGTTATATAATACGTACATATTACACGTTATATAATACGTACATATTATATATACTATGTACATATTACACGTTATATAATACGTACATATTATATATAGTATGTACATATTACACGTTATATAATATGTACATATTATATATACTATGTATATATTATATATATACATAATTTTTTTTTTTTGTAGAGATGAGGCCTCACTATGTTGTCCAGGCTGGTCTTGAACTCCTGGACTCAAGAGATCCTTCTACCTCAGCCTCCCAAAGTGCTGGGATTACAAGCATGAGCCACCACGCCTGGCCAACACTGACTAATGTGTGGATTGACACGTGTGTAATGGCACCAAACCACACATCCTCTCAGGAAAGGTTCTGAGGCCTCCTCATGCTCATGGCATGCCTATGCCTATGCCTCTGCCTCTGCTTCTGCCCTCATTAATGCCGCAGAGATTGCTACACATCCCTCACAGGCCCGGGGCTGGGAGTCCCAGCTCTGGGCTCCCTTCCCACCTCAGAGACACCTGGGGGGCATCATGAGAGCAGGGCTCCAGACTCAGCGAACTGCCATGAGTCCCCATAGGCAAGCAAATGACTCTGGGAGTGGCTGTCCTCAGCCCTGGTTTTCTGTCTGGAGAACGGGAGGGTGAGTGGCTTACCGTGTCAGAGGGTGTCATGAGGTTGAAAGAGGCCTCAGGTCATGCACTGAGCTTGGCCGAAGGCCCGCACCTGGGAGGCCCCCAACAAATGGTGCTGGGAATGAAGCGGCCCCCAGAGAAGCCTGGGACTGGCCAGGCTGAGACAGGGGACGCAGCACGGGCAGCAGTCTCCAGGGATCCCGTGGGGCAGCCTGGCCCAGACACAAACCTCCCATACACACCTTCTTCTGCAGCCATGTGCTCAGGGACAGCAGGCCAAGAGCCACCAAGGTTGCAGAGCCAGTGAGGACTCAGACAGCAGGGGGATGCTGAAGCGCAAGGTGCACACCAGGGCCGGGGGGCCACCCACCAGGGCTGACACGAAGCCTGCACCCATCAGCCACCAGCCCCTGAGCGCCCGGGGAGGAAGGGGCGCAGGCGTGGCCTCACCTGGTGTGCCCTGTGTCCTGGCCGGTGGCCGGGGAGGCTTGGTGGGCACTTCTGCTTTTCTTGAAGGGAGCTCGGTGCCCTGCTGAGGCTCGATCACCGCTCCCCTCCAGCTTCGGGGGAGAAGGAAGGGCGTCAGCTGCCATCAAACATTTGTGGCTCCGTGTTTCCCACCCCCACGCTCCATACCCATGGCCAAGGCACGGCCCTGCACCCAACACGGCCCCATCATCCTGAAGTGCAGGCTGCTGAGTGGCAGGAAACACACAGTTCAGTCCTGAGCTCCTGTGCCTGACAGCCAAGACCACAGCACTGCTCCAGGCCCAAGGCTGGCCTGAGGTCAGAGGCCAGAGCTTGGAGAATCGTGAGAAACGCCTCTGCAGAGGCCGGAGGCGGGGCCTCTACAGTGGAGGACCAGAGAATCTGTCATCCAAACAGGAGCACTAGTGGCAGTGAGGTGGCCCCAGGATGCCAGGATGGCCACACAGATGGGGGCTGTCCCTACACACGAGACGCATGGCCACTCAAACTCCCCATCCAGGGTTCTGTCCGATGGCCATCAGGAACAGCTATGAGGTTGTGTAGATGGCTTTGCCGCACAACCTCCTAACTGTGGCTGGGCCCGAGCGTTCTCTTGGGGCCCTGTGGCGAATCTGTCCCAGGCTCAGCAAAAGGCCTCTTCCATGCACAGATGGCTTACATGCTGGGAGTACAAACGTGGCACTTTTGGCAAGCTGAGGTCAAATGCTCTTTTGCTCTGCAAGTAAAGCGTCCTTGCATTCATGCCAACGCTAACTAGAGTACAGCGGCCCTCAAATTCTCCTCCTGGCAGTGAGGACCCCTCACATGCACATGTCCATGCCTCTCACCACGCGCTTGAGTTCAGGGCCTCAGGGCCTCTGGGCCCATCACTCACGGCTGACAGTGCTTGTCTCAGGCCACTCCTGCACAGCAGCCCTCACTGGCCCTGGCTCTGTCCACAGGTAAGAGCTCAGGTGTGGCCGACACTTTGTGGGGGAGAGAGGACGCCTGCAGGGAGCCCTTCCTTCCGCCTCAACTACAATGAACTATGTTTCTAAGAGCATAATATGGAGCCAGAAATGAGGCTGAGATGCCGCCAGCACCGAAGCTTCACTGGGATCCACAACCTGGACTTGACCAACGGGGCAGAGGACAGCACCCTGGGAGCCTGGGCACCAGGCAACTCCCTCTCCCTCTGCTCTCTGCTCGACCAGATGGGGCTCGGGAAAGGAGGTGGCCCAGGCAGCCAGTGTCCACCTCTGAGCCTGGCTCCCCATCTCCACCCACCTGTGCACCCTTCACATGCACACAAAACATTCTGAAACGTTATTGCATACCATGAGGACATTATCAGGGACCTAATTTAGCTCTGACCTCCAGTTTTAAAAATTCGATTCTGTAATCTAAGGTTAATGAAGACAGATTACAGAGCATACACTGTCAGTTTCAAAGGAAAATAGATCTCAGACATAATGTGTTTCCGTGAACTTGTTTTTCGGAACATAAAGCCCTGAGCTGTGGCGTGCAGCCTGCCCTGCGCTCTGTACCTGATGACTGTCCTCTGCGGATCTCCTTCCACAGGGTCCACAGGGGCTTCTTCCCTTTTCGTGGCCTCCTCCTGGGTCCCATCCTTCAGGCCTTGGCTTGGGGGTCGAATCTGCAGGTGAGGTGGTCCCCGCTGGACGTGTCTTTGTGACTTCTGTAGAGAAATTGGTCACACAGGAAATCACGGGGTACCTGCGAGCTGCCCTTCTTTCCCTCTATGGGACGCCCTCAGGTGCAGCCCACACCTCACGGACTGAGCTTCTGACCTCAGACTAAATTACTTCCATTTTTCAGCAGGACAGGCAGCTTCAGAAGACAGCTCCTTAGGAGCCTGGGACACTGCCGACTGGCTAAACGGCCCCCGACAAAGCACTTAAGCCCCTCCCACGGTGGGGATATTTCCAAACTCTCACAGGTCCTAAAGGGTTAATAACAAAGGGCTGCAGCAAACACCAGATCCCGCAACAGCTCTGGGTCCCCAGGCCTCCCACACAGTCATCTGCAAAGTGAGGCAGGCACCCACATCCTCACTACAAAGCACAAAGCTTACGAGGACATATGGAGCTGGGTTCCCCTTGCCAGGCGCCCCCTGCTGTGTGATGCGGGACGTCTAGCCACCCCCCACCACCCCGTTCCCTGTTTCCACACCTGCAGGCACAGAGCCCCGTCCTCTGCTCCCTTCCCCACGTGAACAGGAGCGTGGGAAAGCGCAGACCGTGCCACGGACGGAGGCTTAGGTCCTCCTGTGTGAGTCTAGCGGCAAATTCATTCTCTCCTGTGGCCTCAGTTTTCTGTGGTATTACCAAACCTTAATTATTATTATTACTATAGAGACCGGGTCTCCTTATGTTGCCCAGGCTGGTCTTAAACTCCTGGCCTCATGAATTCCTCCTGCCTCGGCTTCCCAGAGTGCTGGGATGACAGGTTGGAGCCACCACACCCGGCACAAACCATAATTTTGTACTTCTTTACTGATGGATATTTAGATTGTTCCACTTTTCTTTTTTTTTTTTAGAGGAAAGAATGCTTACTTATGGCCGGGCACAGTGGCTCATGCCTGTAATCCCAGCACTTTGGGAGGCCGAGACAGGTGGATCACCTGAGGTCAGGAGTTCAAGACCAACCTGGGCAACATGGTGAAACACCATCTCTACTAAAAGTACAATTAGCCAGGCGCGGTGGCGCACGCCTGTAATCCCAGTCAGAGTCTCACTCTGTCACCCAGGCCAGAGTGCAATGGCGCAATCTTGGCTCACTGCAACCTCCACCTCCTGGGTTCAAACGATTCTCCTGCCTCAGCCTCCCAAGTAGCTGGGATTACAGGCGCATGTCACCACACCCAGCTAATTTTTGTTTAGTAGAAACCAGGTTTTACCATGTTTGCCAGGCTGGTCTCAAACTCCTGACCTCAGGTGATCTACCCATCTCAGCCTCCCAAAGTGCTGGGAAAAAAGGCATGAGCCACCGTGCCCAGCCTGTTTTTTGTTTGTTTTTTGAGACAGAGTTTTGCTCTTGTTGCCCAGGCTGGAGTGCAGTGGTGTGATCTTGTCTCACTGCAACCTCTGCCTCCTGGGTTCAAGTGATTCTCCTGCCCAGCCTCCCGAGTAGGTGGGATTACAGGTGCCCGCCACCACACCACGTTAATTTTTTGTATTGTTAGTAAAGACAGGATTTCACCATGTTGGCCAGGCTGGTTTTGAACTCCTGGTCTCAAGCAATCCACCCGTCTCGACCTCCCAAAGTGCTGGGATTACAGGCATGAGCCACCACGCCTGGCCCCAGCCTGTTTTTTTTTTTTTTTTTTTTTTTTTTTTTTTAATAGAGACGGGGGTCTCACTATGTTGCTCAGGCTGGTCTCGAACTCCTGAGTTCAAGCAATCTGCCTGCCTCGGCCTCTCAAAGTGCTGGGATGACAGATGTGAGCTACTAGCTCCAGTGTGTGTTTCTCTAGTCTCTTCCCCACCAGGTCGCACAATCACTGTCCTCTTCGTCTCCCTGCTATTGAGTCCACAGTGGAAGGTCGGAAGAAACCATTAGAATTATGTCACTAAGGTCACCTAGTCTTAAATCACCATTACGAGGGTCAGGTGTGGTGGCTCACACCTGTAATCCTAGCACTTTGGGAGGCCGAGGCAGGAGGATCACTTGAACCCGAGATGTGGAGGTTGCAGTGAGTCGAGATTGTGCCACTGCACTCCAGCCTGGGCAACAGAGTGAGACCCTGTCTCAAAAAAAAAAAAAAATCACTATGGGTTCAATGACCACAGTTTTATGATCTTGTAGGGAAGTTCATCTGAGTTTTACTCCCAAATGTTCTTTCCTTATGAATTTTAAAATCATCTTTAAAAATAGAGGTTGGAATTTTGATAGGGAGTCAATGGATTTACAGATTAATTCAGGGAGAACTTAAATCTTTTCTCTTTTTTTTTTTTTGAGACAGAGTCTTGCTCTGGCGCCCAGGGTGGAGTGCAGTGGCGCGATCTTAGCTCATTGCAACCTCCGCCTCCCAGGTTCACGCCATTCTCCTACTCAGCCTCCTGAGTAGCTGGGACTATAGGCGCCTGCCACCACGCCCGGCTAATTTTGTTTTTGCATTTTTAGTAGAGACGGGGTTTCACCGTGTTAGCCGGGATGGTCTCAATCTCCTGACCTTGTGATCCACCCGCCTCGGCCTCCCAAAGTGCTGGGATTACAGGTGTGAGCCACTGCTTAAATCTTTATAGCAGAAGAATAAAATGTCTAATTATTTAGGTCTTTTCAAATACCTTGTTATACTTTTATTCATACTGACTTTATATATTTTAATATCAGGATTATTCCTATGAACTTGGTGGCATTCTTTTCTTGTTATTGTGATGGAGATCGCTTTTCTTTTTTTTTTCAAGACTGAGTCTCACTATCACCCATGCTGGAATGCAGTGGTGCGATCTCCACTTGCTGCAACCTCCACCTCCCAGGTTCAGGCCTCAGCCTCCTGAGTAGCTGGGATTATAGTCGCACACCACCACGCCTGGCTAATTTTTGTATTTTTAGTAGAGATGGGGTTTCACCATGTTGGCCAGGCTGGTCTCAAACTCCTGACCTCAAACCTCAAGTGATCCACCTGCCTCGGCCTCCCAAAGTGCTGGGACTACAGGCGTAAGCCACTGCACCCTGCCGAGATCTCTTTTCAATAATATTTTCTAATTGATTACGGCTACTATATAGCAACGTTCTCTAAAACTAATTTCTAAGCCTGGTGAAGTCATAAGAAGCATACTTGGTAAAGGATGAAATATTCTAACTCACAACAGTCATACTAATAATAAAGGAAAACATAAAATTCCTAAGACTCATCAAAGGACACGGACAGCTTCCGGGATGGGAGCACATACGGCTGCTCATCACCTCTCCCCTCCTGTAAGTGTCCCTGCTTCTAGGCAAGACACACAAACGTCCATGAAAAGCAGGCACCAGTTTTTGACTGTCGCATCGGAAACACTGCTGACACGAGAATGCCCAGTGCTGCCATGGCACCACTGACTGCTACTCTCAGCACCGTGGCAGGGGAAGCAAATTCGGGAACACGTCATAGGACTTCAAAATCTTCACAACCTTTAACTCTTAATAGTTTATGTACAACGGATGTAATGGGGACATTTACAAATGAAGAAAGAATCAACAGATAAATGATTTAGAAAATGATGGTTTATCCAAGCAATAGAGAAGAGCTACAAAAATCTGCATGAAAGGGAATATTCTCATGTGCATAAAAAAAAAAAAACAGGGACCAATCCAGCCCCTAACCCTCAATTACGTACACACATGTGCATCCAAATACCAAGCCAGCCCCTAACCCTCAATTATGTATACATGTGTTTATCCAAATAAAATTATTATTATTTTTTTTTTTTGAGACAGGGTCTTCCTGTCATCCAGGCTGGATCATAGCTCACTGTAGCCTCAACCTCCCTGGCTTAAGCGATCCTCCCACCTCAGCCTCCCAGGTAGCTGGGACTATAGGCATGTCGTGCCTGGCTAATTTTTTTTTTTTTTGGTAGAAATGGTGGTCTCACCGTGTTACCCAGGCTGGGCATAAGCAATCCGCCTGCCTTGGCCTCTGAAAGTGCTGGGATTACAGGTGTGAGCCACCACACCCAGCCACATAAATTGGAAGACATACACCAAGTGTTTCAAGAGTTGGACTGGGAACGGGGGTAATGTGTGGCTGTGTTTTCCCCTTTATACCTTCTCAATGTTCCCATTTTCTCTCCTAAGCCCCTATAATATTTGAAATCAGCCAGGTATGGTGTCTCATGCCTGTGATCCCAGCACTTCAGGAGACTGAGGCAGGAGGATCACTTGAGCTCAGGAGTTGGAGACCAGTCTGGGCAACATAGTGAGACCTCATTTCTATTAAATAATTTTAAGGCCAGGTGTGGTGGCTCACGCCTATAATCCCAGCACTTTGGGAGGCTGAGGTGGGCAGATCGTGAGGTCAGGAGATTGAGACCATCCTGGCTAATACGGTGAAACCCCGTCTCTACTAAAAGTACAAAAAATTAGCCGGACATGGTGGCGGGCACCTGTAGTTCTAGCTACTCGGGAGGCTGAGGCAGGAGAATGGCATGAACCCGGGAGGAGGAGCTTGCAGTGACCTGAGATCGCACCACGGCACCCAGCCTGGGAGACAGAGCAAGACTCTGTCTCCAAAAAAAAAAAAAAATATATATATATATATGTGTGTGTGTGTGTATATATGTGTATATGTATATATAATTTTAAAACAAAAAAAATTGAAATCAATCAAAGTAAAATGTTAATAGAAAGGGATCTGGCCTAAACACAGCCTCATCCCTAAGCAGGTCTAGACAAGTGCCAGGGTCTGAACAGGAGAGGCAGTGCAAGTGGTCCCTGGAGGGCAGGATGTCTCCAAGTCGACGCTTGGGAAAGACACAAATATTCACCATCTGCCACCCCAGCTGCTCCTGGACACTAGGTACTGGCTTATGGGTCACTTGTGAGTGGTAGAAACACATCTTTCAATGGAAAAAGATGCCACGGTCTGCTCTCAGGCAGTTATGATACTCCATAGGCAAAGGAGAGGAAGGACCAAAGAAGGAAAGGAAGCACCTGTCGGCTTTCAAGTCAGGAAAATTCAATTTGTAGACAAAGACCTTGGTCAAAGGCAGAAGCCCTCACACCCAAGAGTGTGGAGCAGTGGCCCCATGGCCAATCAAGAGCAGGACTCTCCCACCAGGCACAGCACCTCCTAGGGGCCAATTCCCACCCCACACCCTCTGCCCTTTTAGACCACCCTTGGAGAAGCTGCTCAGCGACAGGAATGCTGCCTTTGAAATGAGAATGTGGGCTTGCTTCCTTCTGCTTTTTGGTACTGTCCATCCCCTCTCTATTGAGCTTATAGCAATTTTAAAAGTACACATTTTCTTGTTAAAGAAATCAAAGGGCCGGGCGTGGTGGCTTATGTCTGTAATCCCAGCACTTTGGGAGGCTGAGGCGGGCAGATCAAGAGGTCAGGAGTTCAAGACCAGTCTGGCCAACATAGTGAAACACCGTCTCTACTAAAAATACAAAAATTAGCTGGGCATGGTGGCATGCACCTGTAATCTCAGCTACTTGGGAAGCTGAGGCAGGAGAATCACTTGAACCTGGGAGGCGGAGGTTGCAATGAGCCGAGATCACACCACTGCACTCCAGCCTGAGTGCAGTGACAGAGTGAGATTCCGCCTCGAAAAAAAAAAAATCAAAACACCCCACGGCAGTCTGAGGGTGGCCCAAGCTCATGGGGGCCAATGCCCCAATGCCCCTCTTGCTGGGATCCTTAGCCAGTGGGCAGCTCCATCTCCCCAGCCCAGGAGCTGTTCCTCGGCAGGTTACCACTCCCAAGGCCACTGTTAGAAAGCACTGTCTGTTCCTGTCACAGCCCTGCAGGGAAGTGAAACCTCCACCTGGCGCTGAGGACTCTGACCACAGGTGAAGCTCCCAAGGCACTCCCACACCTGCTAGACACAATCACAGATGTACCAGCAACAGTAACTAATGCCCGAAGGGCCTTCTAAGGGTTCCGAGCAGCCACACCACAGTCAGCACCACCCCAGTGTTCTCAACGGCCTTGGGGATTTGGCTGTTCTTCCTGAACCAAACCTTCACTGACAGGATGTTTTCCTGGTTCTTCGGCTGCCTCCTGACCCATCCCCAGTCTACACTCCCCCTGCCCTCCTCCCTGACCCCAATCTTCTCAGCCTGGTGGTGCCCAGGACTAGGCCTGGCCCCTTCTTCCAACCTTTCCAGATGACACAAACCATCTGTACCTAGGGACTCCTAAAACCTGTCTCCCCTGGCAGACTCTGATCCTGGCACCACCTGCCCACCAAAGTCTCCATGGTGCCTCCCAGGCATCTCACAGTGGGCAGATCCAAAACGGAGCCCCTGAGTGTCCCCAAGCTAGAGCCTGCACAGCCTTTGCTGGCCCCTCCACCCGATGACCTGCTCTCCTTCTCCCAAGGCCCACTCCTGCGGAGCCCTCCTCCCCCCACTCAGCTTTTCCCACGGCCAGGCAGCTCTCCTGGCCTCCTGCCCTCCACTGTGTCTCCACCCAGCAGCCAGAGCAGTTTCATAGTAAACATCTCAGACATCCAGTCCATGCCAAAATCTTCCCGCACACATCAACTGAACGCTCCAGTGCTGCCTCCAGGACCAGCAGGACCACAGCTGGACTGAGCCAACCCCCGCTCCCTCTCCCAGCCCTGGGAATTTCACCTTCCCGCATATGCCAAGGTCCTCCTTGCCTCAGGCAGTTTCACTCAAGCTGAAGTCTGCCTCTCCCCACCTTGCCCGGTGCCAGCAGCTTCTCAGCCCTCAGATCTTGCCCTCAGTGCCACGGCCTCCCCTGAGCCGTCAGGACCAGCCACTGTTCTTCACCAGCGCCCTGTTCTTTTCCACATAGGATGTACACCATGTGCCACCTGCCTCTGCCCATCTGTGCCTGGCTTCTCACCAGCCTCTCCTACCAGCTGTGGCCTCTTGAAACAGGTCTGTCTTATTGAACACTGCACAGTCAGAAGTAAAACAGGAACTGGCCACGGCTGGTCTTCAAGAATGAAGCGAAGACTATGCCTCTCTTTCCCCAAGTGTTATCCGACCAGTCCAAAACAAGAGAGAGGTAAACACATGGTAACAAATGGTAAAAGAAAATAATTCTTCTCAATCTTCAGTGGTTTTTTTTTTTTTTTTTTTTTTTGAGACGGAGTCTCGCTCTGTCGCCCAGGCTGGAGTGCAGTGGCGCAATCTCGGCTCACTGCAAGCTCCGCCTCCCGGGTTCATGCCATTCTCCTGCCTCAGCCTCTCCGAGTAGCTGGGACTACAGGCGCCCGCCACCACGCCCGGCTAATTGTTTTTCGTATTTTTAGTAGAGACGGGGTTTCACCGTGGTCTCGATTTCCTGACCTCGTGATCCGCCCGCCTCGGCCTCCCAAAGTGCTGGGATTACAAGCGTGAGCCACCGCACCCGGCCTAATCTTCAGCGGTTTGAAATGCCTCTGGATTGAACCCCAGTTATAACGCCACACCATTTGCTCAAAGTACCTGGGACGAAATCTCTGGGAAGGCCTCAGGGTCGGTGTCTGCCTTCTGAGGAGCGGGTAAGACGGGTGGATTTGCTGGTTTTAACCCAGCGATTTCTGGCCTCATCTTCTGCTCTTCCTCTAGCCTGAAAGCCAGAGCTGAATAACAGAAGTTATTTTATTTCAAATATGCCACAAGGCCTACAAGATATTTAAACTGCTTTATAAAAACACTTGGCAGACGCTATCCATTACAAATCAACATTATGATACCTGATAGTCACTGAAATGAATTCAACAATGTCCCAAGGGAATGAAATCTTTTTCAAAACACTTGGCAGTTTGTGTGCTTATCCATAACACAGAACCCCAAATCTTTTGCCTTCCTATTTTACATTCAGGGACGTTCAGCATGTGGCAGGTGGGCAGGAGCCCTTTAGCTCTGCTCCAAAGAGAAGCATCTTAGACCAAGTGAGAAGAGATTCTCTACATCCTCACCAGAACTCTGCCTGGTCTTTTCCAAACACATGCTAATGAGTGCTACAAAATTTGTGTGGTTATTTAGGCTGAGTGTTCAAGCCCACCAGCTGACATACTCTATAAGGGAGGCTGGACATATTGGTACTTACACCAGAGACCTAGAAAGCAGTCAGACAGCATCAAATTAACATCTGTGTTCTAGCCAGGTGGTTAAATACAGCTCTACCTTTCTCTTTATCTTGATTTCTTGCCAATTCGTTGCCATATATGCCTCCTGGAGCTGTTTAAGGTAGAATGCAAAATTGCTTCTGCCCAATCAACCCTCAACACAGATATCATTTTCAAGTACACGTGTTTCTGATACCTTTCCAATGGTCAGCCAAGTTGATGTAGAACAGGAGTCCACAGAAAATCAGAAAGGCAAGGAGGAAGAGAATCATATTCCGCTGCAATCTTGACAGCTGCTTCCATTTCTAAGGGAGGTACAGAGAATGACATTTCTTACTGAATATATCACACGGAAAGTCTCAACTGTTACAAATTGTGAGGACAATAAGGAATTCAGGAAGATCCAGTGTTCAGCTCTATTTTTTTTTTTTGGAGACAGGGTCTCATTCTGTCACACCTAGGCTGGAGTGTAGTGGGTGGAACGCGGCGTGAGCCACCGTGCCCAGCTAGCTCTATTTATTTTGAATGGGGTGAAGTTACCTCTCAGCAGGGAGTAGAACATTGCTGGGACAATAGTACAGATGTCATTAATACAGCGATGCAAATGAGATGAGAATAAGAAAAAAGTAGAAACATTTCTGTCATATTTCATCAGCAGTGGAGAAAGATTCCCGCGATTCCCACAGATGTAGCCCAGGCACTGCCCAGGCGATGCATAGGTCCGGATGTGGTTAAGTTATCAATGCCCTTCGGCCTGAGACCACCAGGAACACGCCACGAGCCAATCAAGAGAGGCTCATTTCTCACTGCACCGAGGGGAGCATACACCACAGGGAACCTCCGGTTTCCGCTTCAAGAGGGACAGGCGTCTGGGCCAGGACCTTGCAGAAAAGCGAACGAAGCCCAGAAAACCTGCTGCGGCTCCGAGCCCTCCTCCCACCACCGCCCCGCAGAATTCGGGCCGCTGAGACCGCTGCAGGCGAGCCGACCACGGCTGCCCCGACCCGGAACGCACACTTGCCCCTTTTTGCGGGGAAGGGGTGGAGAGGGCGGCGCCTGGGGAGTCGAGTCCGCCCGCCCAGGCCGCGCTCGGAGCCGCAGTCTGGGAGGGCGGCGGGCACAGCAGCCCCGGGCCCGGGTCAGCCCGGCGCGACCCTCACCCTCCAGCACGAGCGCCGCCGCCAACTCTTGCTGTTGTCATAGCTCTCGCCAAAGCTCAGCGTCACCGAGATGAAGTCCCGATGAGGCGGCGGCGGCGGCGGCGGGTACATGACTACAGTGGTGGCGACGGCCCAAGGGGCCCCGCCCACTGGCGGCGTCAGGAAGTCCGACGGAGAGGAACCGAGAGCTCCGCTTCTCCTGCCCTCGCAGGCAGCCATCGCAGCGCCGTCAACAGCCCGCCCATCGCACGGATACGCCACTGCGCATGCGCTGCGTCTCCATGAGGCCACTGCGCCCGCGCCCGTCTCCGCTACGTTCCAGCGTACGGGGCTGCGTTCTACGGCGGCTGCGTCAGAGAACTGCTGCGACTCCGCCCTGCCCTCAGGTTCATTGCGCTTGCGTCCGGCAGCGCCTGCCCAGATGTGCTCAGAGCGTAGCTGTAGCAACAGGGCGGGCCTTGGTTCCTCCTGGGGCGTGGTCGCTGTCTGGGGCTCCCACGCGGTTAGCTTCACGGGTCTGGAGCTGGGCTTGTCTCGCCTCCTGTCGTCGGGTTGCACCGGCTTTGTCCACGCCCTCACGGGAGACGCAGACACTCGGGACCCAGGGAGGCGCCCGGGCGGCGCCGCCATGTTGGCAGGGAGTCCCCGCGCCCGGCGCCTCGGTTCCGGGACCCGCGGCGCGGGGATGGGGCTGGGCTGCCCTTGGGCGCCGTCCTGGACTGGGGGCCACCCTAGCCACGTGGTCACCGGCAAGAAGCCCAGGGCCTCACCCAGGCGTGGGGGCCGGGGGAAGGACCGGACCCTCCCGAAGTCGCGGACCAGGCCGGGCGGCACCCGGGCTGGGGTGACTGCTACCCCGAGCTAAGCTGGCTGCGCCGCCTCTCACGATCCCCAGGGCCCGAGCGCTGCGCCTGGACTGGGGCCGAGCGAGGGGGCCAAGCGGCCAGCTGGACCCACAGCCCCCGCGCCATAGGCGGGTCGGGGCTTTCAGACCCGGCTCCCAGCCCTCGAACTCGGTAGCCTTGGAGGTCAGCTTGAGATGACTGCGCTTCCTGCACGCGTTGTCCTCCCCAAAAACGCCCAAAATGGCAAAGCGGCGTCCGTGGCCGCCCGAGGCCCTCCCTGCCTGGGTTCTCCCTTGCCGAACCTCACGCCCGGCGCCTCCCTCATTCTCTCCTGGCCAGGCTGCCCCCGCCCCTTGGGCGAGTCCGCTGCGTCCCACGGTCCTGACTGTGGCATTTCTGCGTGTCTGGAGGACTCCCCCGGCAGCGATGTCCTGCTTAGCACGTGGCTCGTCTAACTCTGTTCCCCTGGCCCCCTGCTCTTCTAGGGGTCATCTTAAGGTTTCTGCTGGTCTCTGCCCCCTGTGACACTTGCCGGTACCCAAATGACGTCGTTTATGTCACACTCTAACAGGAAGCCCTGAAGAAGCCCTCACAAATACATTAGCAACGGAGCGCCTGCGGCAAACTCTTCTAACCTTTGGTTTCAAAGCAGCTTATGGGAACTTCTCGTTTTTAAAAGATTCCCCTTGTGGACAGGTGCGGTGGCTTCTGTAATCCCAGGACTTTGGGAGGCCGATGCAAGTGGATCACTTTAAGTCAGGAGTTCAAGACTGGCCTGGCCAACATGGTGAGACCCCCCGGCTCTACAAAAAACACAAAAAAATTAGCCAGGCGTGGTTGGTGGCAGGCGCCTGTAGTCCTAGCTACACGGGAGGCTTAGGCAGGAGAATTCCTTGAACCCAGGAGGTGGAGGTTGCAGTGAGCCAAGATCGCACCACTGCACTTCAGCCTGGGCGACAGAGCAAGACTGTCTCATAAAAAAAAAAAAAAAAAAAAAAAATTCCCTTGGGCGGGGCACAGTGACTCATGACTGTAGTAATCCCAGCACTTTTGGAGGCCAAGGTGGGCAGATCCCCTGAGCTCAGGAGTCCAACCTGGGCAACACGTGAAACCCGTCTCTACAAAAAATAAAAAATGAGTCCAGTGTGGTGGTGTGCGCCTGTGGTCCTAGCTACTCTGGAGGCTGAAGTGGGAGGACCACCTAAGCCCAGGAGGTCAAGGCTGCAGTGAGCCATGATCGCACCACTGCACTCCAGCCTGGGCAACAGGGTGAGATCCAGTCTCAAAAAAAAAAAAAAATTCTCCCTTTCCTCAATGCCCCCCCACGACCATATGCCTGTGGCCCACCGAAGCTTGCATACTCTGCATTGCAATTGTGTGTTATTCTTGATTAAATTCATTTATTCTGGAGAGCCTGAGTTTCTCTTTAGGTTGACACCACTCACTGTTGTCAGTCCCTGCAGTACCCCAAGCATCCTCACGTGGTTAGTAGGGAAACCTTGGCATCTCAAGGATGCAGGTGCAGGAGAGCGAGTCTCCAGGCTGTCAGAGCTGAGCATGCAGAAACCTGTCCTGGAGAGCACCCCAAGGTTCCTGACCCCAGGTTGTCTCAGGCCTTCCTGAGACTCTGGTGAAGAGTGGGATGGAAGCACGGGGGGATTCCTGGGCACCCCAAGTAGTCTTGGCCTTCATGTGTGAACTCCTCTCCCCAAGGGAGCTCCAGCCCTGGGACACAGCTGTGAACACCTGATCCTTGTTCCCAACACCTGTGCACTGGCCAAAAACTGCCATTTGCCAGAGTAGCAGTCAATCACAGCACCTTGTGTTTATTGCAAATGTCCCACCTACAGAACATTAAGATGCCAGCAACCGGCCCGGCACGGTGGCTCACACCTATAATCCCAGCACTTTGGGAGACCGAGGTGGGTGGATCACGAGGTCAGGAGATCGAGACCATCCTGGCTAACATGGTCAAACCCCATCTCTACTAAAAATACAAAGAATTAGCCAGGCGTGGTGGTGGGTGCCTGTAGTCCCAGCTACTAGGGAGGCTGAGGCTGGAGGTGGAGGTTGCAGTGAGCCAAGGTCACGCCACTTCACTCTAGCCTGGGCAACGAGAGTGAAACTCCGTCTAAAAAAAAAAAAAAGGACTTCACCCAACTAACTGCTTGTGTAGAAAGAGGTTGCATCCCTGTTCCAGTCATGGCCATGAGGAGTAGCTATGAGAAGGGCTCTAAGGCACAGCATGGTTTGCAATAAGAAGGGCAGAGCCAGGGAGAGAGAAGCAGACGTCATCCTCTGGGCTTTGGTTTCAAAAATCACAAGGTGTGGGCCTGAACCTGCTGCCCGCCCAGGTCTGGGCACCTCCACTCAGCCACTGTCCTCCCAGTGCCTCTAAATCTGGAAGGCTGCATCTGAACCTGCCCTTCCAGACAACACCCCTCCCCTGGGAAACCAGTGGGGATGAGTAGTGGCCCTCCACTGGGGGCCGTGGATTTCGAGGTGGGGGTGGAGGATGAGTTACCAGCAGTTGCATATCATAGCTCTCTTCATGTCAGCAGGGAGAGGGAGGTGCCACTGCCTCCCCTGAGATGAGAAAGCAGGCAAGAATCACCAGGGGAAGAACCCTGGGGCAGCTGGCTTGTCCCAGCCATGCCCGAGTGCACCAAATATGGAGGCTGCGTCCTCACTTGGAGAGCCGGGCAGCCTGAGCACCAAGATCCGTCAGAAGCAGCAGGCAGCTGGGGTGAGGGGTGGTGCCTCTGACTCATGAAATCCCGGATTAGTCAGCAACCATCTCAGAGGCCGCCAGCATTGATCCCACTGGTTCTTGGGGAAGCACAGAAAACTCAGCAGCCTAAACCGACCATGGAAGAGGCTGAGGCAGAGGCCTTGGGGATAGACGGGGAGAAGGCAGGTGTCCAGGCCAAGCTTCTCAGAGCCACCTGGATCATGGGCATCAGGCCCTTTCTGTGGCCTTGCTGGGCATCCAGGGTGTGTGGGCTGGGATGCCCCAGCCTTGCCCCCCGAGGGGGCAGCCCTCGAGTGGGTGGAATTGTCCCCCTCATTCTGGTTCTGCATCTGTAGGCTGCAGAAGCACATCTTGTGTAGCTTATGCAGCTTCTAGTGCTCGGCGGGGTGCGGTAGATCCACAGGGCGGGCGCCCAAAGGGACGTGCCCTCCTGTTCTCCCCAGATGACACCACACCTCCCTTGGGCCCCAACCTGAAGCCTCCTCTCAGCCCCATTCTCCCAGGTCCCAAGTCCCTCTACCTCTTGACTAGACCCCACAGCCGGGAATGGAGCCACAGAGCCCCCAGCAGGCTGTAGCCACTTGTGTCCAGAGGCGACAGGAGACGCCCTGCCCTGGTGGAGTCTACCAGCATGTTTCATTCTGTGTTCTGCAGGCTGGAAGCACGTGGCAGGCTGCTTTCCCACCCAGAGCTCAAGCTGGGGCCGTAGCCCCCAGCTCCAGGATGCCGGGGCTGGCAGGTCTGGGGGGAGTCTGGGGGAGGTCAGGACTCCTGCGGCTGCAGCTCCCTGGCCTGGTCTTCATCCAGGATGAGCGGGGACTGGAACTCCCGGCCTTGCAGGTACACTTCTAAACCCTGGAGACAAGCAGGGGATAATGGCCAAGTACTCACCTTTTGGCTGGCCACAGCCCCTCTGGCCACACCAAGAGCCACAGTCCCCAGGCGTGATCCCAGGTCTGCCTGGAGTCAGGGACGGATGGGGACAGAAAGGCTTCCAGGGCCAGGAGCAGACACACACTGCAAAGCCACCCAAGACCACGCTCAAGACCCTAGGCCAGCAGGAGACCCTCCTGTCACGCACAGGTCTGACCTGACCAGAGAAAGGGGCAAGGGCAGCCGAGGTCAGGGAGGTAGCAGAGGCCCCCACCAAGGCCTGACTGGCCCCACACTGGGCTCAGACCTGGGCTGTCTCATCCCCATGCCCTCCCAGGACCTGCAAAGGCCTCTGGATGCCTCACCCCACCCCAGCCCATATCTTGGAAAGTCTTCTGCAAATTTAAGCCACCGACCCCATTGGTTAACCGAGGTAGAGCTGTGCTGTCTCCGCCCAAGCAGCCACCTCTCCCCAGATGGTATTCCAAACCTGACTCCAGAAAAGCCTTAGATAGGGATGGGCAGCTCTCACCTCTCCAGAGTAAGACACCAAGGGTGATATCTCACAGATGGCCGGAGGGTCTCCATTTGGGGGCAAGCTAGGGCAAGTCCACTTGTCAATATCTCCTTGCAGCACCTGCCCGGAGCCCTCCCCCAGCACCCCCCACTCCCGAGAGGAGACTGAGCTCTACACACCTGGCTGCCTGTAGCCCCTGTCTCAGCAAGCTCATCTTCCTCTGGACACCCCAAACCCTGAGCACACATCCCACTGCCAAGCGACAGGACCTGATTTGGGGTAGAAAGCACCCCCACAGGCCTCCCACGCAGAGCCTAGGCAGTTAGATTTAGGGGTGGCCCTAGAAAATCGGGGAGGTGGAAGCCAAACGTCCTTTTCTTTCCCAGCCCTGAAATCAAACTGTCCTGCTACTTTCTGAATTCATGCGCGGGGCTCAGTTTCAAAGCCTGTGAATAAATGGGAACAACGTTGGTTGGGTGATGGAGCCCCTAAAAGCCCTGACCTGACCAAAGTTGCACACGCACCCCACAAATGTATACAAATAAGAAAAAAAATTAAAAATAGCCAGGTGCGGTGGCTCACGCCTGTAATCCCAGCACTTTGGGAGGCCGAGGTGGGCGGATCACAGGTCAGGAGTTTGAGACCATCCTGGCTAACACGGTGAAATCCCGTCTCTACTAAAAAAAAAAAAAAAAATACAAAAAAAATGAGCCGGGCGTGTTGGCGGGCGCCTGTAGTCTCAGCTACTCAGGAGGCTGAGGCAGGAGGATGGCGGGAACCCGGGGGGTGGAGCTTGCAGTGAGCCAAGATCCCGCCACTGCACTACAGCCTGGGCAACAGAGCGAGACTCCATCTCAAAAAAGTAAATAAAAATAAATAAATAAATAAAAGGCAAATCTAAGTATGCTTTTGTAAACAAACCAAAAGCTTGTGGATAAGTTGGGGAGGGAGTTGGGGAGCCCCTGCCTCCCTCAGTGCACTGAGCACAACTTGAAGGGTCAGGCCAGGAGGCTGTGCCGCCAGTCACCGTGTGACCTGGAGCTGGCTGGGCACAAGGCTACCTGCATCTGCGGTGGTGCCGGGGAGGAAGACCCCTCCCCAGCATGGCTGTCGCAGAGCCAACAGGGCTCTGGAGCTGAAGATTGGGTCCTGACAGCCCTCCCCTTCTGGCTGTAGCTACCCCAGGGCCACACTCACCTGGGCAGCTCTGGGAGCCAGGCCCCATGGGCATCCAGGAAGCGGGCCCCGGCCCGCAGAGCCCACCGGTAGTGCTGGGTGAGCAGGGCCCGGCGTGAGGTGCTGGGACTATCCCTGTCGGCTGGCTCTGCGTTCTTCAGTGGGGAAAATTCCTCCTCCCGTAGCACTTCAAAGGCAACAAAGTTCCTGGTGGGGAAAGGGCTAGTCACCCACGTCCCGGCACAGAGGCCCTGATCTGGGCAGGTGAGAGCTAGGCCAGGTTTCCAGTGACAGAGTGAAGGTCTGGTCCCATGGGCAGCAAGTCTAGGGAGGAGCCCCCACAGGTACTGAGTGTCTTTGCTCCTGAGATGCCGGGGATGGCCCAATTCCAGCAGCCATTTCCAGCAGCCAAAAGCCCTGACCCTGGGACCCCTGTAGTGAGGGCCAAAGGCCCTGCGAGCCGCCCTGGCAACCTGGCCAGGAGACCTCTCCTAACCATGGGTGGGGGCAGTGGAAGGTCCGGGAGGTGGCACTACTGTCCTCCCAAGTCCACAGCCCCAAGGGCTCCCTATGCCCCCACCTCAAGGGCTGCTTACCCTCAGGGCCAAGAGCACCCTCTGGTCTTCTCCCTGAGACCTGCCCACAGGGCCCTTGGCTCCCCCAAGCCTCTACTTCCCTGCCAGCTGGGCCTCAGTTCCCACCACCAAAACTGAGGGAAGGAAGAAGGGGAAAATAAATGGGTTCCAATACTAACTTAGCGAACCGGAACACATCAAACACAAATTTCTCCATCTTTATCCCGTTCGGTTTCAGCGGCTTTACCAGATTCCCCGCCTCATCCACATACGGGACCTTCTTCACAGCCACGTGTGGCTTCAGCAAAGGCTCAAACTCCCTGGGGCACGGGAGAGCAGAGGGGAGGAAAGAAACAGATCAGATATGGCACCGCCGGGGGCTCTGTCCCCACTTCTGAGCACACCCAGCTGGGTGGGACAGGATGGCAGAAGGACACCACAGGGCACAGAAGTGGCACAGTAGGGCCAGATCTCCAGGGAGAAGCGGGCACAGGCCTCCTCCCTACATCCCCGTGCCAAGTGCCAGGCACCATCAGCCAAATCCCTGCTCAGGCAAACAGAAACTGGCAAGCCCCGGAGCAGAGGTAGCACCATGGGCACCAGGGTAGGTCCCCAGAAGGAGGAGACGGCAGACTTGATCACAGAGCCTTACAACGGCTGCCTGCTGAGCACGGCTTGTGCCTGACCTCCAGCACCTCTGCCTTTGCAAGCCAGGATCCATTCTCCACCCCAACCCATCAGCTGCTCCTGACCGCAGCCGCTCCTGACCACAGCCACTCCTGACCACAGCAGCTGTGGCCCAGGGCACTCAGCTCACTGGGACCCCGCGGGTCCCTGGTCAGCACAGGCGCCTCTGGCCGGCACTCCGCAGCCACCTGCTGCCGCACACCTGGTGACCGCCTTAAGGAAGCCTCGGGTGAAGAAGTGGTTGCAGATGTTGCCTGCATTGTACAGCAGGCCCCCGTCGGCAGCACGTAGCTGTGCGGTCTCAGGACTGATCTCGCTGTACTCCACCACCTGGGGGACGCCGTCCACCTGGCACACCACGCCCACGGGCTCCTCGGGGTATGCCTTTTCCACCACCTGCAGCCAAGACCAGGGATGGGCTCCGAGGGCTGGGCGGAGGGGCGGGGCTCCGCGAGGGGCGGGGCCAGCCTCGGGTGCGGGGCGCCGCGCAGTTGGGCGCTAACCTTAGCCCCACAGTCTGCACCCTGCAACACACAGAAGCCGATGAAGACAGGGTCTGCCAGCCGCACCAGGATGTTGTCCACACAGTACACGTGCACAAACTCTACTCCCCGGCGCTCCATGTCCTCCAGGATCTTGTGGTCCTCCAGCGCGCAGTAGAGGCCCCCGTTGCCGTCTGCAGACGGAGAAGGGAATGCGCGTCGCGAGGGCTCCCGCCAGGGTTCGCTCTGGGGGTCTAGGACGTGCTGGAGGCGGGGGAAGCCCCGGACTTGTGCCTAAGGCAGCCCTGGTCACTAAACAGACAGCCCAGTTGTTGTACCATGTGACAAATCACGATCAAGGCCCAGAAAAAGAGGCGCCTAACCCAGGACCACACAGCCTCGGGGCAGCCGCGAACCCGGGCGCGTGGACCCCCAGCTACGCTCCAGTTCTAGTCTGGGCGGTCCCTCCCCGTCTCAGGAACGGGCCACACCTGGGGCCATGGCAACTTTGTCTTTCCGCTCCAAGATAACCTTGCCATCAAAGGTCACAGCAGGCAGCAGGCGCTGCTCAAACATGACCACGTTGGCAGGGTCCAGGTGGAAGAAGTTGTGCTCCCTGAAGAACTCGGCCGTGGGCCCCAGAGTGAACTCGCTGGTCATGACGTACCTGCAAGGGAGGCACGGTGAGCCGGCCGGGAGTACGCCTGGCCCTGCAGGCAGACGGGGCTCGGACCAGAGCCGGCATCGGGGTTCGGGGTCCAGTGTCCAGCTGGGGCTGGGGCCAGGCCCCATTTTGGGCCGGTTCTAGGCTATGTCCCGGGCTGTGCCGGGGTTGGGGCTCGCGTCTGGAGCGGGGTTGTGGGGGGCGTGGGGAAGGGTACCTCTGGGCCGAGGTAGGGCAGGCAGGACACACCAGGGGACGGTGCAGCGGGTCCCGTGGCGCTCACCGGCCAGCTGCTCCACCCGCCGAATCCGCTCCGCCTGCAGCTGGTACAGGGTCTTCCGGCTCGGCAGCCCCACACGGTACATACCCTTGGGGTAGGTCACGCCCAGGCGAGTGCCCTGCCCCCCTGCCAGCAGCAGGACGGCCACCTTGTTCAGGGAAATCTGACGGAAACCTGGGGGTACGGGCGCCCGTGAAAGGACGCCCGGGACCCGCCCACCCTTCCGCTTTAGGGGAAGCCAACCCTGGGGCTGGGACGCCAGGACTCGGGGGCTGGAACGCGTGAGGCGAGACACGTCTCAAAGTAGCGAGGAGAACTACAGTTCCCCGACCGCGGCCTTGGTTCCCACCCGCTCCGTGGGCACGACCCCCTTGCCGGCCCGCCGGGCCTCCCACCCCGCTTACCTTCCTCCTCCCAGCGCCGCCGCGTCTCGGGGTTGCTGCGGCTGGCCCTGCCCACGCGCTCGGGGGGCAGGGGCCGCAGGCGCGCGGCCAAGTCGGGCGGCGGGCCGTGGGGGCGCGCGCAGGCCTCCGCCGCCCGCCGGCAGTGCTCGCGCAGCGCCTCGGGCTCCAGCAGCGCCAGCTCCGCCAGCAGCGCGGCTCGCGGCTCCGGCGCCAGCTCTGCCCAGAAGCGCAGGAGGTGCTCCTGGCCAGCGCGCTGCAGCCGGGCGCGCACGTCCTGCTCCGAGGCCATGTCGCCGCTGCCGTCTGTCAAGTCGGCACTCGTGACCCGCGCCACTGACCAGCGTCACGGGACCTGGCGGGCGGTGTAGACCGCCCCGCCCCGCCCCGCCCCGCGCCCTGCCCTGGAGCCCGCCCACCCCCGCTGCGCACCCCCGACTCCGTCCGGGTTCTCTCTGACCCCACCCTGTCCACGTCCCCCAAGCCCCCCCGCGTCCGGTCCGTGACTCGAGACAGGGCCCAGCCCCATCTCTCCAGCCTGTCCCCCGTCCCTCTCCGTCCCCTGGACCCGCTCCGGTGTCTGGCCCTGGCCTGGTCCCTCGAGCCCCGGTCCCCGTTCCTGCCCTGCTCCAGGCCCCGGGCCCATGCCCGCCCTGTCCACTCCGCGCCCCACCCCGAGAGATCCCAGGACCCTCTGGGTCGCCCCAGCTGGCGTGGGCAGAGGAACCGACCATTGAGCTAAGGGAGGAAGAGGCCCCGGGGACGCCCCGCAGGGGAAAGCTAGGTTCTGTCCCCGCACGGGCTTTGAACCTGAGAGGGGCATGGCCACCTTTGCGCTAACCAAGACCCGGACGGAGATCTCCTGGTGCAGAGACAACCGGCCAGGGTGCATTGAAGAGGCCTAGGCTATGGCTGAGCTGTTGGGAGGATGGAGCCAGACCAGGTTCCCGGATGCCAGCACTGCGTCTGCAGGAAGCCCCCCCGCGGCTTGGGGCTCCCTTCCACACACCCTTCCCCCTTCCCATTGCCCGGTGACCAGAGCGCTCTGCAGCCCCTCGCCCACATTGTTATTTTACTGTCAGGTTTTAAAATATCTTGCTTGTGGTTGGCGCGGTGGCTCAAGCCTGTAATCTCAGCACTTTGGGAGTCCTAAGTGGGGTCAGGAGTTCGAGACCAACCTGGCCAACACAGTGAAACCCCGTCTCTAATAAAAATACAAAAATTAGCTGGGCGTGGTGGCGGGCGCCTGTAGTCCCAGCTACTCGGGAGGCTGAGGCAAGAGAATCCCTTGAACTCAGGAGGTGGAAGTTTCAGTGAGCCGAGATCCCGCTGCTGCACTCCAGCCTGGGAGACAGAATGAGACTTCATCTCAATAAAAATAAAAATAAAACAGTTTGCTTGTGAAAAATATGAAAGGGTAGCTTCTGCCAGTTGGGCACAAAACTTTCTCCTAGAAACTATATAGTAAGTCTAAAAGTAATATATGTGACTGCTTAAAAGAATTCAAATGGTGGCCAGGTGCAGTGGCTCATGCCTGTAATCCTAACACCTTGGGAGACCAAGGCAGGATGATCACTTGAGCCCAGGAATTCGAGACCAGCTTGGGCAACATGATGAAACCCCATCTCCACTAAAAATACAAAAATTAGCCGGGTATGGTGGCATGCACCTGTAGTCCCAGCTACTTGGGAGGATGAGGCACGAGAATCACTTGAACCCGGGAGGCAGAAGTTACAGTGAGCTGAGATCACACCACTGCACTCCAGCCTGGGTGACAGAGCGAAACTCTGTCTCAAAAAAAAAAAAAAAAAAAAAAGCCAGGCGCGGTGGCTCACTTCTGTAATCCCAGCACTTTGGGAGGCTGAGGCGGGCAGATCACCTGAGGTCAGGAGTTTGAGACCAGCCTGACTAACATGGAGAAACCCTGTCTCTACTAAAAATAGATACAAATATAAAATATAAATATAAATATATAAGCATGGTGTTGCATGCTTAATAATCCCAGCTACTCTAGAGGCTGAGGCAGGAGAATTGCTTGAACCTGGGAGGCGGAGGTTGCCATGAGCCAAGATCGCGCCATTGCACTCCAGCCTGGGCAACAAGGGCGAAACTCTGTCTCAAACAAACAAACAAACAAACAAACAAACAAACCGAGAAAAACCAAATCATGCTGTTACAGGAAAGAGGTTCCAGACCTCAAGAGAGGGTTCTTGGGTCTCGCCCAAGAAAGAATTCAGGGCAAGCCTATAGAGTAAAGCAAAAGCAAGTTATTAGGAAAGTGAAGGAATAAAGAACGGTTTCTCTACAGACAGAGCAGCCCTGAGGGCTGCTGGTTGCCCGTTTTTATGTTTTTTTGGATGATATGCTAAACAAGGAGTGGATAATTCATCCCTCCCTTTTGTAGACCACATACAGGAACTTCCTGATGTTGCCATGGCATCTGTAAACTGTCATGGCGCCGGTGGGAGTGTAGCAGCGAGGACAACCAGAGGTCACTCTCGTTGCCATCTTGGTTTTGGTCGGCTTCTTTAACGGAATCTCTTTTATCAGCAAGGTCTTTGTGACCTGTATCTTGTGCTGACTTCCTATGTCATCCTGACTTAGAATCCCTTAACCGGCCGGGCGCGGTGGCTCACGCTTGTAATCCCAGCACTTTGGGAGGCCGAGGCGGGAGGATCACGAGGTCAGGAGATCGAGACCACGGTGAAACCCCGTCTCTACTGAAAATACAAAAAAAAAATTAGCCGGGCGTGGTGGCGGGCGCCTGTAGTCCCAGCTACTCAGAGAGGCTGAGGCAGGAGAATGGCGTGAACCCGGGAGGCGGAGCTTGCAGTGAGCTGAGATCACGCCACTGCACTCCAGCCTGGGCGACAGAGCAAGACTCCATCTCAAAAAAAAAAAAAAAAAGAATCCCTTAACCATCCGGAAATGCAGCTCAGTACGTCTCAGCCTTATTTTACGCAGCTCCCATTCAAGATGGTGTTGCTGTGGTTCGCACACCTCTGACAGTGATCTAGGACCCAAAATGAAGACTAACATCTCCCTCGTGCCGCCCCATGGACCCCTCAGGCAGTTGCGTCTCCTTGCAGTTGGGTGCTGCCCCTACCTCCACACACATGCCCTCACTGAGTTTGGGAAGGGGCTTCAACACTGGGGCAAGGCCCAGATGCACTGTCCTGGACCTGCATGGAGTTGCTTTTTGGGCCTGCCTTGGGGTCTCTGCACTTCCTGTTCCTCCCTCCTGGACCGCTTGTCCCCAGAGAAACGTGTGACTAGGGACACATTTGGTCAGGCCTCAGCTCCCCAGGCCACGCCCACTCAGCGAGCACCTTCCCATCCTCCGTGCCAGGCTGCCTTTCTGCATTCTTGGCTGCCTGACTCCCCTGTGAGAAGTGAACCCCACAAAGGCGGGGAGTTGCTGTTTTTGTTTTGTTTTGTTTGTTTTGTTTTGAGACGGCATCTCATTCTGTTGCCCAGGCTGGAGTGCAGTGGTGCCATCTCGGCTCACTGCAACCTCTGCCTCCCAGGTTCAAGTGATTCTCCTGCCTCAGCCTCCCGAGTAGCTGAGATTACAGGCGCCCGTCATCACAGACAGCTAATTTTTTGTATTTTTAGTAGAGATGGTTGGCCAGGCTGGTCTCGAACTGCTGACCCTGTGATTTGCCCGCCTCGGCCTCCCAAAGTGTTGAGATTACAGGCATGAGCCACCGTGCCCGGCCCAGGCAGGGCATTGTTTAGGCCACTGCTCTGCCCCCATCACCTCAGATAAATGCAGCACACAGTAGGCACTCAATCAATGTTTGTTGACTGAACAAACGAGTGTTGAACCCAAGCCCACACCGTGACTGGGCCACAGCAAATGTTCAGGGAGTACTTGCTGCATGAATGAATTAATGAATGGCCTGTTCTACTCCAGTAGTTTGTGGTGGTTGAACATCAGTTCAGATGAATGTTGGAGTTGGAGGTAGGCATGGCACACACAGAATCCAGTGAGCCGAGCAGGCTCCACGCCCCAGGCCAGAGTCCGTGGCAACCCTTATCACCCCCGCAGGGCTGGGCAGCAGAGGAGGCACATGTCTCTTGGAAGCAGGTGTCAGGACATGAACTCTTGGCCCTCTAGGTCAGGGCGATTCCAAATCCCACCTCAAGGTGTGGGTTGGACTGTAATCGAGGATTTGGAAAATCAAGGTTTGTACAGCTAGAGGCACTTGCGGCACCAGAAGGGGAGGAGAGACCCTACCCAGGCCGACAGAGCCTACAGATGGGTAGGAGTGCTGGCAAGGCTGAGGTGGGCAGCAACCTCCTGGACCACTTTGTGGCCAGGCAGTTGTCTTCACAAGGGGCTCAGGGGGGCAGGGCCCTAAGGCTCAGAGGCCAGGAGTGCAGATGGGGAGCCCTGGGAGGCTCAGGGGCTGGGTTGCCGTTGCCAGTTCTTCACTTGGTGCCCACTGCTGGGGATACATCAGGGGACAGAGGGGCCGGTCTTCTTGTCACCTCTGCCCAGAGTGGTCCAGGCTTGCACAATGAGAACACAATTACAGCTAAGATGGGGCCTCCAAAAGTACACGGACAGCATGGGACCCCCAGGGGTGACACAACACTAAAACCTGAAGGATTGGGAAACTATCAGGCCGATTGGAAAGTGGAGCGCAAGCAGGAAGTGGTCAGAGCTCAGGACAGGAAGGACGCAGGACCACCTCTTAGCCCCACGCCCAAGGCCAGGCACAGCCTCCAGTCTTTTCCGCTCTGTCGCCCAGGCTGGAGTGCCGTGGTGCGATCTCAGCTCACTGCAAGCTCCACCTCCTGGGTTCACGCCATTCTCCTGCCTCAGCCTCCGGAATAGATAGGACTACAGGCACCCGCCACCACGCCTGGCTATTTTTTTTTTTTTTTTTTTGTATTTTTAGTAGAGACGGGGTTTCACCGTGTTAGCCAGGATGGTCTCGATCTCCTGACCTCGTGATCTGCCCCCCTCGGCCTCCCAAAGTGCTGGGATTACAGGCGTGAGCCACAACACCCGGCATTTTTTTTTTTTTTGAGATGGAGTTTTGCTCTTGTTGCCCAGGCTGGAGTGCAATGGTGCGATCTCGGCTCACTGCAACCTCCACCTCCGGGGTTCAAGCTATTCTCCTGCCTCAGTAATACCAAGTAGCTGAGATTACAGGCATGTGCCACCACGCCTGGCTAATTTTGTATTTTTAGTAGAGACGGGGTTTCTCCATGTTGGTCAGGCTGGTCTTGAACTCCTGACCTCAGGTGATCCGCCCGCCTTGGCTTCCCAAAGTGCTCGGATTACAGGTGTGAGCCGCCGCGCCCGGCCTCCAGTCTTTTTTATACCTTCCGCCAATACCCAGCCAGGGGCCACAGAGACGCCCACAGACCAAGGGCCAGCTGGGGCTGCCTTCCCCAAGGCTCTGGATGGTGTGAAAAGCCCTTGTTTTGTCTGCACGGTGGATTCAGTTCCATGCGGGGCCGTGGCTGGCCTGGCCTGGACACTACTGGCCACGCTGTCCTGAGCTGCAGCAGCCTTGCTCACTGCTGGCCACTGACTCCACATCCACACTGGCCTCCCCTGCCATCCCACTGAGCTGTTCCCAGCCCTTCCCCATCCCTCAGGCCTCAGCCTGACTTGGTGCCCACTCAAGGATGGTGGTTCCCGTGTGATTTCACTGGATAAGGCTCCCCAGTGCCATTCACAGAGCACCCACTGTGGGCCAGGCCAATGCCAGGCCTAGAGGGAGCCCTGCCCTGCTTCCAAATAGCCAGGGCCCCCGGGGCCAGGAGAAAGCTGCCCGCTGTGCTTTATCTAACCAGGCCTCAGGGGGAAGGGGATTGGGGCCGGAGCAGAGTTCTGAAGGATGTGGTGCGGTCAGCCTGGAGCAGAGGGGAAGGGCCTTCCTGGTAGAAGGGCCACCAGGCACAGGGGCCTGGAAGTGAGGGAGTGCAGGGACCCCAGGCCTGGAACCGGCGGTGAGGGGTGTGCTGGAAGCAGGGTAGGTGCAGGGATTGGGGGGGGTGGCGGGGGGCGGGGATGTGAGACTGATGAATAAAGGGCTTGCGTGTTGTGCTGGTTTGTTTTGTTTTGTTTTTGAGACAAGATCTCACTCTGTCACCCAAGATGGAGAGCAGTGGCTCAATCACAGCTCACTGCAGCCTCAACCTCCTGGGTTCAAGGGATCCTTCCACCTCAGCCTCCCAAGTACCTGGTACCACAGGCATGCACCACCACGCTTTGCTAATTTTTTAAACTTTTTGTAGAAATAGGGTTGCCTTATGTTGCCCAGGCTGGTCTTGAACTCCCCAGCTCAAGTGATCCTCCCGCCTCGGCCTTGTGCTGGGATTTTGAGCAGACCTGCCATTAAAGGGGAAGCTGGCTTACAGGACCGAGCTCTGACAGGCTACTCCAGGCTCAGAGCTTCTTATGTCCTTCCAACATTCCCTACCATGAAGGAGTCCCACTTAGAGTGAGTGACCCAGAAGAGAAGTGGACCCAGGACACTCCCTGGCCTGGGAAGATGCCTCTACAGCTTGAGACACAGGCACCAGTGGCTCAGGCCTGAGGACAGAGGCCCAGGTAGGCGTGCCAGCTGAGGCCTGCCCAGGAGGGAGGGTGGGAGAACCGCAGAGGGCCAAGGCAAGTCCCGGGTTGGGGGCCTGTCCGGAGAGGGTGTTTGCACCCTGAACACCTCCCTGGCACCTAGAGGGTGCTACTGGCCAGCCCTGAGATGGGCTCCGAGGGCTAGAACCCAGGCTAAGGCCTGGTCTCACCTCCCATGTGGACAGACCAAATGAAGACAGAGTGCCCAGATCCCAGCTGGAAACACGGCAGAGGCAGGGGCACAGGGCTATGGGAGCCAGGACAGCAGCCGGAGGAGGTGTCCAGCCAGGGGAAGGAGGAGAGGAGGGGAAGGAGGAGAGGAGAGCAAGAGGCAGAGGGAGCTGGTCACCAGATGGGGATCTGGGGACACAGGAGAAAGTGACTTTGTCCTGCAGCGGGCAGGCCAGGCCAGATTGTCCCGAGGGGCCAGAGGAGGAGCCAGCAGCGGTGGGGACAGAAAGGCCTCTGTGAGTGGGAAGCGCCCAGCTGGCTGGAGCCTATGATCCTCTTGGGGCCCTCCTGGTGGAAGAGAAGGGGGCCGCAGGGTCACCTGTGCTTGTGGCCAGGGAACTAGAGGGGAAAAGTGGGATCTTTGGAGGGGGTGCGCCCCCGTCCTTACCCCACGAGGCTACCTGGGGACAGGTTTTTTTGTAGGGTGCCAGGCCCCGCCCCTTGGAGAGGTGGCCGGGGCAGCCAGCCACAGCTGGATTCGAGAAAGCGCCTAGCTGCGGCGGGAGGTTTGGTGGGGCTGGGGCTGGGGCGGGGCAGAAAGGAAGGTCTGCGAGGCCAGAGTGGAGCCGGAGCTGGGGGATCCGGTTCCGCCTGCCCAGGGCCTCCGCGCGCCTCCCAGGGCCACTCGGCAGGAAAAAAAAAAAAAAAAATCAAACCGCCTCTCAGCCTATCGGGGAGCAGATGGGACGGGCTCGGCCAATGGCCGCGGCGCATGTTAATGAGGCCTGACGCCGCGAGGAGGGCCCCATTCAAAAGTAGTCACTATTGTCGCCGTAGGCTGAGCTCGCCGGGCCGGCCCCTCCGTGGGGCCGCGCAGGGACGCACGCGGGTGGACGCGGGGACCGAGCCCGGGCGCCCATGGCCGGGGCCGCCATGGCCGAGCGGGGCCGCGTGCCTCCCCCCGCACCCGCGCCCAGCACCGAGGGGCTGCCGCGCGCCTTCCTGCAGAGCCTGCGCACCCTGTTCGACATCCTGGACGACCGGCGGCGCGGCTGCGTGCACCTGCGCGAGATCGAGTCCCGCTGGCAGGGCACCGACGCGCGGGAGCTGCCTCGCGGGGTGCTGGAGGGCTTGCGCCAGGTGGCCCCGGCCAGCGGCTACCTGACCTTCGAGCGCTTCGTGGCCGGCCTCCGCACCTCCCTGCTGAGCGCCGACGGCGGCCCCCGGGACCACACGCGCGCCCCGGCCCGGCCCGGGGACCAGCCGCCGCCGCCGCCGCCGCAGCGCCTGGTGTTCGCGCCGGCCGACGAGCCGCGGACGGTCCTGGAGAGGAAGCCCCTGCCCCTGGGCGTGCGCGCCCCTCTGGCCGGTCCCAGCGGCGCCGCCCGCAGCCCGGAGCAGTTGTGCGCCCCGGCCGAGGCGGCGCCCTGCCCCGCGGAGCCCGAGCGGTCCCAGAGCGCGGCGCTGGAACCGAGCTCCAGCGCGGACGCAGGTGAGTTCCGAACGGCCCCCGGGCCCCCTCGTAGCTCTCCCGGGCCAGGGCCAGAAACTGCAGTCCCACAGCTGCTGCCCGTGCATTTCCCACGAGGGACGGGACCGGGGAGCGGCTCTTCGTGGACTCCGGATCCTGGAGGGCGCCTTGGCAGATCTGGAGGGAAAGGGCTTCATGCCTGTCGCGGTGAGCCCAGGGGCTTAGAGAGGCCAGCCAGACCCTCTCCTGCCACAGCATAAGGCCACCAGGGCCGGGGTGGGGGTGGCAGGTGACTCAGAAAACCCACCGGGAGCCCAACCTGTACCACGCCTGAGCTTGGGCTCTCCATCGCCAATACCCTTTCGGCACCTGGGGACACCTGGGCCCTCAGTTTCCTGTCTGTGGCTGCTCAGGCAGAGGTGCTTCCCTCTCAAAGAAAGGGTCCCCCTTCTGAGTGTGACAGCTCAGCCAGGGGGGCTGGGCCCACTGACCCCACCGAGGCCCAGACAGGCGGGGGCTGCTGCCGGTGGTCCTCTTGGGCCTGTTGCCAGGATGGGCAGGGGCGTGGGTGGATCTCCTGCACCCCAGTGGGGCTGTACTATGGGAGATGCCATGGAAGGACATAGGCCGTAGTCCCTGGGGATGGCTGGCAGACTCCTCTCCTGCCTTCTGGTCCAGTTGGCAGTGACGAGAGATTGCTGAATGGTCCCCTGTCTCCCCCAACTCAGTGCCTGCCTTGGGAACAGGACCTGCATTATGGCTGGGGGTGGGGGCCAAGCTCCCAGAGGAGCCCCAGGCCCCACAGCCCATTCAGCCTGTGCACCTGTTCTGCCAGAGGCAGGCCTGCCCACCAGCGGCTCCTGCCAGTCCCCGTGCTGCCTGCCGCTCTGCCACCCTCCCTGTACTGCTCCCCCGCCTCAGCCATATTCTCCAGCCCTACAACTGGTGTTTGGAGCCATAGTGGCCCTGGCCTCCCTGGTGATCTGATCCAGCAGCCACACCAGGCTGGGGGACCCCTAGTCCTATGGTGAGGGAGGCTTCAGAGGGTAGCTGGCTCCAAATGCAGGGTCAGCGTCATCCATGTGGCCATGCAGTTTGAAATCAGCCATGGGATTGCACGCAGTGGCCAGGCCTGGGGTTTGGAGGCCTAAGCCTGTGGTCCACCCCTGCTCTGCTCTGATGCCCCATGTGGCGCTGGCTCACCACGCCTCCCTGAAGGCCACATGGCTAGGGCTCTAGCTGTCATCCTCTCACAGGCAAACGGAGGGCCAGACAAATGGCGTGCCATATTTGATTGACACAGCTGGCTTTTGGGGTGTCAAATCTGGAGCTCTGAGGTCACCCCAACTCCCAGAAAGCCTCTCAACACACACAGCCTTCCAAGCCCTCAGCCTGGAAGTTCAGGGCCTCTTTCCTTGTTCCCTCCTGGGACTGCGTGTTTGCTCCAGGCTGGCTCTGGCCCTGGAGGTGCGGCCTGCTGGCTCAGGGCCCTGGAGGGGCAGAGCCACCATCCCACCTAGAGGCCATCTAGCTCAACACCCAGCATGCTGTCATCTGGGGACCCAGGAGCTGCTCTATGGACTCAACTGTACAGACCGGGCCCAGGTGTCCCGGGGCTTCCTCCACGGTCTCCCTCTGTCTGTACCCTCTCCGCTCCCACCTCCTGAAGGGCTGTGTGCCCTTCCACTGTCTTGCCCCAGAGCTGCCAGCCGCTCAGCACCGCAGGCTGGAGTGCAAACTCAGGCCTGCGTGGAGCCAGGCTCTCTGCCGTGCCTACCTGGGCCCAATTCTTGCATCACTCCCCCACTCCTGTGGCCGGGTGCCAGGGGCATGGCCTCTAAGAATGTGCCTGGTGCTGGGGCTACAGCTGGAGGCTGAAGGAGGATGCCCTCCTCCACACCTGTACCCACTTCTGTGGACTGGGGAGATGCACGTACTCCCTCACCAGGGAGCTAGGCCGGGGTGGCACCAACGCGATACTCTTGGCTGCCCCCAGGGGGAGCCCTCAAGCAAACTTCAGAGCAGGGGTCTGCGAGCACCAGGACGTGTCTGACTTGTCAGTTGGGTGCACGGCCTGGCGTATCACACACGCGGGACTTTTTTTTTTTTTTTTTTTTTTTTTGAGATGGAGTCTTGCTCTGTCACCCAGGCTGGAGTGCAGTGGCGCGAATCTCAGCTCACTGCAACCTCCGCCTCCTGGGTTCAAGCGATCCTCCTGCCTCAGCCTCCCTAGTAGCTGGGATTACAAGTGCATGCCACTATGCCCCGCTAATTTTTGTATTTTTAGTAGAGACAGGATTTCACCATATTGGCCAGGCTGTTCTCAAACTCCTGACCTCATGATCTGCCTGCCTTGGCCTCCCAAAGTGCTGGGATTACAGGCGTGAGCCACTGTGCCGAGCCACTTTTTTTTTTTTTTTTGAGACCGAGTTTTGCTCTTATTGCCCAGGCTGGAGTGCAGTGGCATGATTTCGGCTCACTACGACCTCCACCTCCCAGGTCCAAGCGATTCTTCTCAGCCCCCTGAGTAGCTGGGATTACAGGCGCCCGCCATCACACCAGGCTAATTTTTGTATTTTTAGTAGAGACGGGGTTTCACTATGTTGGCCAGGCTGGTCTTGAACTCCTGACCTCAACTGATCCCCCCGCCTCCTCAGCTTCCCAAAGTGCTGGGATTACAGGCGTGAGCCACTGTGCCCGGCCATGCAGGACTAACTTTCTATCAGTCACCATTCTGGGAAAAGTTAGGTTTCCATCATTCACACCCACATCTCCTGCCACCTCGCAGGGCCCTGTGCAGATGGGAGAGGCGTAGTCAGGACCAGGCCCCCCCCCCCCGCCCACTCTTCCCTTACCCAGCCGCTTTGGAGACCCAGGGTGTGCCTGTGATGTTCTGGGCACTGGGTGTGCAGAAAAGAGCTGGACAAGGCCCCTGGCCCCAGGGAGCTCACGGACCGATGAGGGGGCACAGCGTGTGTATGAGCAAACATGCAGGCTTGGCGGCACAGCCCTCCCCAAGCCAGTGTGAGGAGCTGGGCAGGGGAGAGGGACCAAACTCCAGGCTGGCACAGAGGCTACACGTGGGCCATGCCAGGCTGATGCCCGAGACCTCGAGGGTGGGCTGAGATGTGGAGGCCGCTGCATCTCAGCAGAACCTGGCCAGGCAGGTCTGGAGGTGAGCCAGGCCCGTGCCTCTCCACAACAGGTGCAGTGGCCTGCAGGGCCCTGGAGGCGGACTCAGGGGATGCCCGGCGGGCCCCCCGTGCCCGAGGGGAACGTCGGAGGCACACCATCACCAGCGGCGTGGACTGCGGCCTGGTGAGCAGGGACTGGGGCTCTGTGGGGCTCTCCATCTTGCCTGGAGGCTGGAGGCCGGGATGGGAGCCTGGGGGCCTTGAGTCTGGGGGAGTCCATGGTGGAAGTACAGTCAGCTCTGAACATCTCTCTCCATACCTGCGCTTGAATCCCCTGGAGGGATGGCCCAGCGTCAGGCAGAGGGAGGTCAAGAGGTCGTTTAGGGCAGCCATGGTGGCTGCCCAGCCCACCTCACGAGGTTGCTGCTGCGAGCCAGTCTGGCTCCCCAGCTGTGTGCTCACCACAGGCGGGCCTCGGGAGGGTGGGCTCAGCTGAAGGGTCAGTCACCCCTCCCCCAGGGAAGCCTGAGTGGAGGGGCTAAGAAAGACCAAGACCCCTCAGCGGGAGGCACGGGGCTCCTGTTCTAAACGGGCCTATGGGGCTCACACACGCAGGTGTCCTCAGAAGCGTGCGTCGTGCCTGTGTTTGCAAACGTGTACACGTGCTGCTGCATTTGTGCCTGTGGCTCTGGTGCCCACCCACAGGTGAGCTCATGCACGTGTGGATGTGTGCGTGCTCACTGGGGCCGGGCATTCCATGTAAATGCATGTGTTGCAGCTGAAGCAGATGAAGGAGCTGGAGCAGGAGAAGGAGGTGCTGCTCCAGGGTTTGGAGATGATGGCGCGGGGCCGCGACTGGTACCAGCAGCAGCTGCAACGAGTGCAGGAGCGCCAGCGCCGCCTGGGCCAGAGCAGAGCCAGCGCCGTGAGTGCCACCGCCCTGTCCGCAGGTCCCCACACATGGGGACCCCAGCTAACCCCAGGCACCCCTGGGCATTATGGCTGCCCCTATTCCCGGACACAGTGGCTGTCGATTCCACCCAGGATGCTGGGACATCCCTTTCTCCACCTGTGGCTGCCCCACTCCTAGGGCCTAAGGTGCCTTGGGCAGACCTCCTGTAGGGACCAGCCCCACAGGGTCGGTGGGTCTCTCCCTGTGTGCGGCGACCAGAGAGTGTAGAAATAAAGACACAAGACAAAGAGATAAAAGAAAAGGCAGCTGGGCCCGGGGGACCACTACCACCAATGCGCGGAGACCGGTAGTGGCCTCGAATGTCTGGCTGTGCTGTTACTTATTGTATACGAAGCAAAAGGGGCAGGGTAAAGAATGTGAGTCTTCTCCAATGATAGGTAAGGTCATGTGGGTCACGTGTCCACTGGACGGGGGCCCTTCCCTGCCTGGCAGCCGAGGCAGAGAGAGAAGACAAAGAGAAAGACAGCTTACGCCATTATTTCTGCGTATCAGAGACTTTTAGTACTTTCACTAATTTGTTACTGCTATCTAAAAGGCAGAGCCAGGTGTACAGGATGGAACATGAAGGTGGACTAGGAGCGCGACCACTGAAGCACAGCATCACAGGGAGTCGGTTAGGCCTCCGGATAACTGCAGGAAAGTCTGACTGGTGTCAGGCCCTCCACAAGAGGTGGAGGAGCAGAGTCTTCTCTAAACTCCCCCGGGGAAAAGGAGACTCCCTTTCCCGGTCTGCTAAGTAGCGGGTGTTGTTCCTTGACACCTTTTGCTACCGCTAGACCACGGTCCGCCTGGCAACGGGCATCTTCCCAGACGCTGGCGTCACCGCTAGACCAAGGAACCCTCCGGTGGCCCTGTCTGGGCATAACAGAAGGCTCACACTCTTGTCTTCTGGTCAGACCTCACTATGTCCCCTCAGCTCCTATCTCTGTATGGCCTGGTTTTTCCTAGGTTATGATTATAGAGCGGGGATTATTATAATATTGGGATAAAGAGTAATTACTACCAACTAATGATTAATGATATTCATATATAATCATATCTAAGATCTATATCTGGTATAACTATTCTTGTTTTATATTTTATTATACTGAAACAGCTCGTGTCCTCGGTCTCTTGCCTCGGCGCCTGGGTGGCTTGCCGCCCACATCTCCCACCTCAGCAATGCCCCTGGGACCCCTCTAGGCTCTCTGCAGCATCAGGAGGCACGAGAGCCACCTGTGGGAACCCCTGTCAAGGCACCTTGCTGGCCCCGGCTGGCCCTCCTCTCTGACCGCTTGTCCTCTGCTTTCTTCCCAGGACTTTGGGGCTGCAGGGAGCCCCCGCCCACTGGGGCGGCTACTGCCCAAGGTACAGGAGGTGGCCCGGTGCCTGGGGGAGCTGCTGGCTGCGGCCTGTGCCAGCCGGGTGAGTGTACCCCAAACCCCCACGCCCACGCTGGGGCCCAGGCCAGTTTAGTGCTTCCCAGACCTCGTCCAGGCCTGCCTAATTCTGCCCTCCTGCAGGCCCTGCCCCCGTCCTCCTCCGGGCCCCCCTGCCCTGCCCTGACGTCCACCTCACCCCCGGGCTGGCAGCAGCAGACCATCCTCATGCTGAAGGAGCAGAACCGACTCCTCACCCAGGTAGGGCAGGCGCGGGAGGGGTGTGGGTGGGGGACTCCTCACCCGGCTAAGGCAGCCGGGAGGGGTGCAAGGGTGGGGGTGAGGCCTCGCAGGCCTTGACCAAGCGCACCTGCCCAGGAGGTGACCGAGAAGAGTGAACGCATCACGCAGCTGGAGCAGGAGAAGTCGGCGCTCATTAAACAGCTGTTTGAGGCCCGCGCCCTGAACCAGCAGGACGGGGGACCTCTGGATTCCACTTTTATCTAGTCCTCGTGGGCCACGCGGGCCCCCAGGGCCGGCCTGGCACTCAGCCCTTCGAGGGTGGGCGCCCCATCGCACCCACCCTCTCTGGCTGGAGACCCCCGGCAGGCCCTGGCACAGTCCCGGAGTGGGCCCCAGGCCTGTCCCCGGCTGGCCCCTGCACCAAGCGCTTGACTCCGTTTTGGCACCTGGTGCTGACATGGGCTGGGGATCTCTTGAGTCCGCATAGTCCGCAGCTACTACTGCCGCTGTGAGTGGACAGTGCGGTACCCCTCCACGAGTTACCGTCCCCCCGTTTCCAGCGGTGCTGCCCTGGGTCCCATCTTCAGGGAAAGGCACTGCCCATGCCAGGCTGCACTTCCGACAACGGCCAGCAGAGGGCGCGGGGCGACTCCGACGCGGGTCCAAGGGCAGCGACCCCGCTCAACCAGGGCACCAGGACAAGGTGGCTGTAGCTCGGACGGAAGCAGATGGAGGGGGTGGGGATGGCCTGTAAGCGGGGGGGTGCCCGCCTGGCAGGGGAGCCCCAGGGATAGCGGTCGGACTTCAGGTCCTGGCCAAGGCTGAGGGACTGGCTGCAGCGGATCGGCACGCCGGGTGGGCGAGAGCTTGGCCTGCATGTGCCCTACAGACCTGCAGTGACCGCCTTCCTCCTCCTGGCCGGGACACTGCCCCACGTTGAGTCCCACACAACAACCTGTGAGCCTGGCTCCCCGGGAGGGCCCCCAGACAGCTCCCAGGCACGTCAGAGGCAAAGCCTGTCCCCCCACTCAGGATTCCCAAGGTCTAGGGTCCTGCTTACCCCCCTTTCCTCTCACGCCCAGCCTGACCCCAAGTTTCAGCTGGGAGAGGCCACTTCCCTCAGCCAAGGAAAATGAGAACCCCCAGGGTACAGGAGGAGGCCGGGGCAGCTCCCCTTGGGTGTTGCTCCCTCACCCTCTGCCCAGGCCCACTCCCGCTGGTGCTGGAGTACGCACTGGTGGGGGGACCCTGCTCAGCCCAGCCTGGAGGGTCCCAGCGTCACCAGAACCAGGGGCACGGCAACGTCATCGATGGGTTCTGCAGCCCAGGGTCCCCGATGCGGGGTCAGTGTGTGTGGGGCGCAGGGTCCCCGATGCGGGGTCAGCGTGTGTGGGGCACAGGGTCCCGGTGCAGGGTGTGTGTGGGGTGCAGGGTCCCCGATGCGGGGTCAGCGTGTGTGTGGGGCGCAGGGTCCCCGATGCGGGGTCAGCGTGTGTGTGGGGCGCAGGGTCCCCGATGCGGGGTCAGCGTGTGTGTGGGGCACAGGGTCCCCGATGCGGGGTCAGCGTGTGTGTGGCGCAGGGACCCCCTGTGTCCAGGGCACTTTGGTACACTGTCCCACAAGGCACCTGTCTCAGAGGAGGGGTCCTGGCAGGCAGTGTGGCAACTCCCTTCCGGAACCCGGCTCCATGCTAACCTGCCCACAGCAACCCCACAGAGCCACATCCCCTGCTGCACCTGGCCTGCAGGGGTGTCCTAGGACAGGCCCAAGTCAGCCCAGCATGCAGCTGCCCTCCTATCCTGAGGATGGGAGTGGGCTTTCCAGGGGACATAAGGACGCCAGTCCTGGACCTCCTGGGCAGGAAAGGGAGCAGGTCCTGAGGGTCTGTGCCCCACAGCCCCAGCACCAGGTGGACTGCAGCGCAGCGGGTGGGCCAGTGGCCGCCAGGGAAAGCCCCCCATCAGCAGGCTGGGGTCTGCCCACTGGGGCCTCCCCATGTCTGCCTTTGAGGGTGCCTGCCATGCCCTGGGGGATCCTGGCATCTTTACTGGACTGGAAGCAGGAGACAGAAGTGTCTGTCCCGGGGTGACTTCATCAGGAGACCGCTCACGTAGAGCTGGACCCTACAGCTGAAGCGGAAATGCGAGACAGGCCGGCACCTCCGGAAAAACTGCCTTTCAGCCTTGGTGTTCCGTGCAAGGTGCAAGACAATAGGTCCTCCAAGTTTACAGCTTGAAATCAGACTAGTGTGTGGCCCTGGAGACCACGAGCGGAGAATTTAAAGTGGCCCCGGCTGGCAGGGTCGGTGGCTGGCAGAGGCACATGCAGACTCTGCCTAGAGCCCGCCCTAGGGACGCTGGGTGGGTCAGTCTCCATGCAGGATGTGAGCAGCGTCCCTGGGCTCTATCCGCGAGGTGCCAGTAGCGTGTGCAGGTACATACACGTGCATGCACACTGTTATGACACCCGGAAACGTCTCAGGACGTCGAAATGTGTCCTTGGGGGCAGAAGTGTCCCCGGTTGAGAGTCTGCCCCAGAGGACACAACCACACCAGGCCTCAGGATTTTGTGTTGATCAAGTTCCAAGGAAAAGGAACATCTCGGCCGGGTGTGGTGGCTCACGCCTGGAATCCTAGCACTTGAGGCCAGGAGTTCGAGACCAGCCTGGGCAATGCAGTGAGAAACCCCATCTCTACAAAAAAAAAGAAAAAGCCGGGCGCGGTGGCTCATGCCTGTAATCCCAGCACTTTGGGAGGCTGAGGCGGGTGGATCACGAGGTCAGGAGATCGAGACCATCCTGGCTAACATGGTGAAGCCCCGTCTCTACTAAATGTACAAAAAGTTAGCCAGGCGTGGTGGTGGGGGCCTGTAGTCCCAGCTACTTGGGAGGCTGAGGCAGGAGAATGGTGTGAACCCGGGAGACGGAGCTTGCAGTGAGCAGAGATCGCGCCACTGCACTCCAGCCTGGGTGACAGAGCGAGACTCCATCTCAAAAAAAAAAAAAAAGAAACAAAAGAAAATGAGATCTCCAGGTTTAAAAATTCATGAACACCACAAGGAAACAATACACTATGAGACCCAGCAGAAGCAACAGATTGACTCTGTAGACCCAGATACTAGAATTATCAGAGAGAATATAAAGTAACAGTGTTTTATATATCTAAAGAAATAAAAGAGATTTCTGGAAATATGAACAAGGAGTGGTATTTATAGTTTCTTACTCCATAAAAAGCATGATCTCTTAACGCTATAAAGAAGACTAGGCCGGGTGCAGTGGCTTGCGCCTGTGGTCCCAGCACTTTGGGAGGCCAAGGTGGGTGGATCACCCGAGGTCAGGAGTTTGAGACCAGCCTGGCCAACATGGTGAAACCCCGTCTCTATAAAAAATACAAAAATTAGCCAGGTGTGGTGTCGGGCGCCTGTAATCCCAGCTACTCGGGAGGCTGAGGCAGGAGAATTGCTTGAACCCAGGAGGCAGAGATTGCAGTGAGCTGAGATGGCACCACTGCACTGCAGCCTGGGCTACAGAGTGAGACTCCGTCTCAAAAAATAATATTAATAAAGTAAACATTTATCGGTCGGGTGCAGTGGCTCACACCAGTAATCCCAGTCTTTTGTGAGGCAGAGGTGGGAGGGTTGCTTCAGCCCAGGAGTTTGAGGTCATTCTGGGCAATACGGCAAAACCTTGACTCTACCAAAAATACAAAAATTAGCCAGGTGTGGTGGCTCATGCCTGTGTTCCCAGCTACTGGGGCTGCTGAGGTAGGAGGATCACTTGAGCCCAGGAGTTTGAGGTTACAATGAGCTATGATGTGCCACTGCACTCCAGCCGGAGTGACAGAGCAAGACCCTGTCTCAAAATAAATAAAAGAAAGAAAAGAGAGAATTCGAGAAAGCCCAAACTTTGGGATATTTTTTTTTGAGACGGAGTCTCGCTCTCTCGCCCAGGCTGAAGTGCAGTGGTGCGACCTCACGTCACTGCAAGCTCCACCTCCCAGGTTCACGCTATTCTCCTGCCTCAGCCTCCCGAGTAGCTGGGACTACAGGTGCCTGCCACCACGCCTGGCTAATTTTTTGTATTTTTAGTAGAGACAGGGTTTCACTGTGTTAGCCAGGATGGTCTCAATCTCCTGACCTTGTGATGTGCCCGCCTCAGCTTCCCAAAGTGCTGGGATTACAGGCATGAGCCACCGCGCCCAGCCCAGACTTTTGGATATTAAAGCACACACGTCTAAACAACTTATGTGTCAAATTTAAAAATTAGTTGATGTGGTGGCGCATGCCTGTAGTCCCAGCTACTCCGGAGGTGGAGGTGGGAGGATTGCTTGAGCCTGGGAGGTCGAGGCTGCTGTGAGGCCAAGATTACGTCACTGCACTCCTGCCTGGGTGGTAGGGTGAGACCTTGTCTCAAACACACACACACACACACACACACACACACACACACACACACACACACACAATAAAGGTATAAATAGGTTTTCCTCTTTCATGAAAAAAATAGTAAAATAGGAAACAAACGTGACAGAAACTTGATTGAGAAAAAGTACACAAAACATCTGGCTAGATTAATCAAGAAGAAAGAGATAAGGCACAAATAAATGATATCAGGAATAAAAAAGAGCAAAATAGTCACACATGCTGCAGAAGTTAAGCTGATTGTAAGAGGGCATTTTAAATGAGATTATGCCCATTTAGTTGGAGTGGGTAACTTCCTAGAAAAATACAAAATCGGCCACATGGGCAGGCTCACGCCTGTAATCCCAGCACTTTGGGAAGCTGACGCAGGAGGACTGCCTGAGCCCAGGAGTTTGGAACCAGCCTGGGCAACACAGGGAAACCCTCCATCTCTACAAAAAATAAAAAAAATTGGCTGTGTGTGGCGACGTGCACCTGTGGTCCCACCTACTCTGGAGGCTGAAGTGGGAGGATCACTTGAGCTCAGGAGACAGAGGTTGCAGTGACCTGTGACTGCACCACGGCACTCCAGCGTGGGCAACAGAGTGAGTCCCTGTCTCTAAAAATAATACTAACAAATCTCAAAAAACAAAAAAGAAAGAAAGAAAAGAAAAAAAATACAAAATTGGTTCAGGAAGAATAGTTATAGGGGTCTGGCCCTGTAACTATCAAAGAAATTGAAACAGTACCGTAGAAGCCAGCACAGTGGTATATTCCTGTAGTCCCAGCTATTCCAGAGGCTGAGGTGGGAGGATTTTTGAAGCTCAGGAGGTTGAGTCTAGCTTGGGCAACACAGTAAGTCTGGTCTCTAACCCATCTCTTAAAAACAGAACATAAGGCCGGGCGCGGTGGCTCACGCTTGTAATCCCAGCACTTTGGGAGGCCGAAGCGGGCGGATCACGAGGTCAGGAGATCGAGACCACGGTGAAACCCTGTCTCTACTAAAAAATACAAAAAATTAGCCGGGCGTGGTGGCGGGTGCCTGTAGTCCCAGCTACTCAGAGAGGCTGAGGCAGGAGAATGGCGTGAACCCGGGAGGCGGAGCTTGCAGTGAGCCGAGATTGCGCCACTGCACTCCAGCCTGGGCGACAGAGCAAGACTCCGTCTCAAAAAAAAAAAAAAAAAAAACAGAACATAAAACTTCCTACAGAAAAATCGGGCCTAGGTATTTTTTTTTTCAGGTGAGTTCTACCATAAATTGCAGGAACAGATAATCCAAATATTATGCTAATTTTTCCAGCTAATTTTAAAAAGTTAAAGCAATTTGTTTGTTTGTTTTTGGTAGAGACGAGGTCTCACTATGTTGCCTAGGCCGGTCTCCCAAAGTCCTGGGATTACAGGTCAGGCTATCATGATATCAAAACCGTAGAGAAGGCCGGGTGCAGTGGCTCACACCTGTAATCCCAGCACTTTGGGAGGCCAAGGCAGGTGGATCACCTGAGGCCAGGAGTTTAAGACCAGCCTGGCCAACACGGGGAAACCCCGTCTCCACTAAAAATACAAAAACGAGCTGGGTGTGGTGGCACGTGCCTGTAGTCCCAGCTACTCAGGAGGCTGACGCACAAGAATCCCTTGAGCACGGGAGGCAGAGGTTGCAGTGAGCTGAGATTCAGCCACGGTACTCTGGCCTGAGTGACACAGCAAGACCTTGTCTCAAAAAAAAAAAAGCCAAAGGGAAGCCAGCCATGGTGTGGACCTGTGGTCCCAGCTACTGCAGAGGCTGAGGCAGGAGGACCGTTTGAGGCCAAGAGTTTGAGGCTACAATGAGCTATGATTGCACCACTGTAGTCCAGCCTGGGCAACAGAGCAAGACCCTGTTGCTAAAACAAGCAAACCAAAGACCTGTTACCTTCTTACAGGGAAGAGGCAGCGGGTGGCGGGGGAGGGGAGAGACTGTTACCAAAACACCAGGGGTTCAGTCCAGGTCCTGCTGTTCACTGCACAGAAAGCCAATCACTGAGACCAGGAGCACCGTCGGGGGAAGGCTTTAAGCCGGCTGCAGCCAAGGAGATGGGTGCTCAGTCTCAAATCCGTCTCCCCGACCGACTAAAATTAGGGGTTTGTAGAGCAGGGAAGCCACGTAACTAGGTGTGAGAAAACAGGAATTAGGGGCAGCTAAAGAAGAGGAGCTGCTTAACAGGAAGCTGGCGGCTGGTCGGGCAATCTTGACAGCTGGGGGTTCTGGCGTCTCACTGTCGAGACACCGTGATCTGGTGGGTTTTAGCTCTTTCATTCTATCGGGGGCCTCATGGTTGGTTTTCTGAGAAAGAAACTCAAATAGGACAAATGTCACTTTCTCAAATTTTAAGACTAAGAGGATCAATTTCTGTGTTTATTCAAAGAAACCATAAACATCAGTTCCAAAGGACAATTGAGCTGCTTTCAAAGTGAAAGAAGGCCAAAGCCAGGCGGGGTGGCACACACCTCTAGTCCCCAGCTATTCAGGAGGCTGAGGCAGGAGGACTGCTTGAGGCCAGGAATTTAAGACCAGCCTGGGCAACATAGTGAGGCCCCGGTCTCTAATAAAAGGAGATGGGGGGCTGGGTTTGGTGGCTCACGCCTATCATCTCAGTACTTTGAGAGGCCAAGGCAGGTGGATCACTTGAGGTCAGGAGTTCGAGATCAGCCTGGCCAACATGGCAAAACCCTGTCTCTACTGAAAATACAAAAATCAAGCTGGGCACAGTGGCTCACGCCTGTAATCCTAGCACTTTGGGAGGCCGAGATGGGCGGATGATCGGGAGTTCGAGACCAGCCTGGGAGCAACACGGTGAAACCCCGTCTCTATTAGAATGCAAAAAAATTAGCCTGGTGGCGCACGGCTGTAGTCCCAGCTATTTGGGAGGCTAAGTCAGAAGAATTGCTTGAACCGGGAGGCAGAGATTGCAGTGAGCTGAGATCACATCACTGCACTCCAGCCTGGGCAACAGAGGAAGAGTCTGTCTCAAAGTAAATAAATAAAATAAGATAAAATAAAATAAAATAAAATAAAATGCTCATGGTGCCAGCTGGAGCCATCGTTCAGAAAAGAATTTGGCACTTGCTAGAGAAGCAGAACACACACTTGCCTGACAACCAGCAGTTCAGTTCCAGGACGCTCCCCAGAGAAGTGCTTGCAAGAGTGCACACGCGGCCGGCACGGTGGCTCACACCTGTCACCCCAGCACTTCGGGAGGCCGAGGCAGGCGGAGAGGCCGGGCGCGGTGGCTCACACCTGTCACCCCAGCACTTTGGGAGGCCGAGGCAGGTGGAGAAGCCGGGTGCGGTGGCTCACACTTGTCATCCCAGCACTTTGGGAGGCCGAGGCGGGTGGGTCGCCTGAGGTCACGAGTTTGAGACCAGCCTGACCAATATGGTGAAACCCCGTCTCTACTAAGAATACAAAATTAGTGGGGAATGGTTACAGGCGCCTGTAATCCGAGTTGCTCAGAAGGCTGAGGCGGGAAATCGCTTGAACCCGGGAGGTGGAGGTTGCAGTGAGCTGAGATCGCGCCACTGCACTCCAGCCTGAGCGACAGGGCCAGACTCCACCTCAAACAAAAAAAAAAAAAAAAAAAAAAAAAAGAGTGCATATGTGCAGAGCAGCAATCTCAGCAAAGCCTAAAGCCAGACACTGTGTTCACCAGCTGCAGTGACACGCCATCTGCATGTTCTCACTCACAGGATGGAACACAGCAAGGAACAAAGGAGCCACACCTTTCACTGTCAACAGGGTGAATCCCAAACGCCTAACGTGAGTGAAAGAAGCAAGTCCCACAACAGCACGTCCAGCACATCAGAGACCACCGATGGGGTCCTGCTGCCGCCCTGGCGTTGCTCTTACCAACTGTGCATATGTGCACCTCCCATTCTGTTGTGTCTCCGACCTCGAACAGGACAGCACAGGCTTCCCCGCCTCCCAGCGGCCTTTGCAAAGTCTGCTTTCCCCAGGCCAGTGGGTGCCCTCCCCACAGGGCTCACTGTGCATGCATGGAGCCTGGCGTGCTTTGGGCCCACAGGAGGTACTCAGCAAGCGTTTGTTGAATGACTTAATGAGTACCTGCAGAAAGGGAGCAGTGAGTGAAAGGCCTTTCACAATTAAACAATTAAGGTGTTTCCGCCACAGCACAAGTTTCCTTTTTTTTTTTCCTTTGAGATAGAATCTCGCTCTGTCGTCCAGGCTGGAGTGCAGTGGTGCAGTCACTGCAACCTCCGCCTCCCAGGTTCAAGCGATTCTCCTGCCTTAGCCTCCCAAGTAGCTGGAATTACAGGTGTCTGCCACTACAGCCGGCTAATTTTTTTTTTTTTTTTTTGACTCGCTCTGTCGCCCAGGCTGGAGTGCAGTGGCGCAATCTTGGCTCACTGCAAGCTCCGCCTCCCGGGTTCACGCCATTCTCCTGCTTCAGCCTGCTGAGTAGCTGGGACTACAGGTGCCCGCCACCACGCCCAGCTAATTTTTTGTATTTTTAGTAGAGACGGGGTTTCACCGTGTTAGCCAGGATGGGCTTGATCTCCTGACCTGATGATCCACCTGCCTAAGCCTTCCAAAGTGCTGGGATTACAGGCGTCATCTACCGTGCCCGGCCCACAGCCGGCTAATTTTTGTATTTCTACTAGAGATGGGGTTTCACCATGTTGGCCAGGCTGGTCTTGAACCCCTGACCTCAAGTGATCCACCTGCCTCAGCTTCCCAAAGTGCTGGAATTACAGATGTGAGCCACACAGCACAAGCTTCTGATGGGGAGACTGAGGCAGGGCAGCCAAGATCTCAGCAGGCCTCAGGAAAGCCCCCTCCCTGGGAGGTCTGAGCCCTGTGTGGGAGGGAGGCTCTGAGTTCCCTCCCCCAGGGGTTCTCCCCTAACCCCTCTGCATCCGCATGTTTCCAGCTCAGCCTGGGCCAGGCCGTGTGCAGCACATCTGGAGCCCCGGTCCCCGAGAGGGTCCTGGAGGCCGAGGGCTGCCCCACCCAGAGGCCCCTCCACCCCTTCAGCTCCTGCCAGCTTCCCTCTGACGCTCTCCCAAGTCTGCCTTCCAGGGTCCCTGAGTCCATGCCAGGAAGGGGCGTTCCCCCGCCCTCACTCTGTCTCAAAGGGAGCTCAGCCTCAGCCTTTGTCCTGGCCGCTCTCGGCTCCCTGCCTCTCCCTCCGCAGGCGAAGCTGGGCACTCGGCCATGAGCCTGTCTCCCTGGGGTAGAGTCCAGCTCCCCTCTCCCTCCCCATCCTCTCAGGCCTGGCAGGCCTCCCGCTCCCTGGCCTGAGTTTTTTGTCCATGAAAAGAGTCCAGAACACCAGGAAGCCCCGCTGGGCCTGGAAGGAAGCAGGGGCACCGCAGGCCAGTGGGGGTGGCAGCACCCTGCCTCTGGGCGGCCTTTGTTCCTTCCTTTTCAGGCGTGATATGCACTGTGCGTGCCTCTCCCTCCTCTGGGCTGTCAGGGGTGGAAGAAAGGCCTGGGGTGAGTGGGGGGGGAAACTGGGGCCTGGGGCCTGGAGCTTAGCACCGGCCACACCCAGAGATTGTCTGCTGGAGCCCCGCCAGGCTGGGCTGTCAGGCTGTGAGGCAGCAGAGCGGCTTCCCACCCCTCCCTCTGGGGTCCTGAGCTGGAAGAAAGATGCCTTTGCTGGGCCTGTGGCGCCAGACCCTCAGCCCAGGCAGCAATCCCAGCACAATTGTCACTGCCCGTTCCAGAAGGCCAGGCATGGTCTGGACCCTGCCCCGTGGGGCTGCCCTTTGCGCCCCAGCAGCCTGCACTCCCTGGTGGCCTTGCCTCGTGGCTCCCTGACGCTGTGTGGCTGGAATTATTGGGACAAGAACTCCCACTTCGCAGCAGGCGCGAAGGGGGTGGCCCCTGGCCGGGCTGGGATGCGGGGCCTGTGAGGCGTCAGAGCCGAAAGGCCAGCCATGTCGTGGGACGGAAGGGCAGGGCTTGAGTCTGGGGCCAGCTGCGCTTCGCCTGCCCCAGCCGTCCCCAGAAGCCTGTTGCTGACCCGCACCCCAAGCCTGGCCTGGGGACCCTCTTCCTTGCCTTTCAGGCCACGTAGAGGCCCCACCTGTTCCCGTCCGGGGGAACCCTCCTCTGGCCTCCGCAGCCCAAGCCTCTGTGCCCTTCAGGGCGAGGGGGCAGCCGGCGCGGCCGAGGCCCTGGGCTGGGAGGCAGGGACCTTTGGCCCGGTCTGTGCCGCTTCTCTTGTTTCTCGGCTCGGTGTGACCTGGGCCGTCCCTGCCCTTCCCCGCCCCTGCGTCCTCACCTTCACCTCAGTACAGGGCCAGGTGAAGTGGATCTGACTGGGCCTCAAGGGTAGGTCCGGTCTGGGTCAGCTGAGTGTCTCTGGAGCTGACCTGTGCTGGCTCAGCGCCGCAGGCTGGCGGATCCTTGCTGGCCGGGAGGGCATCCCGCAGGCCAGCCTGGTCCTCATCAGCCGTGGGAGTTGGCGCTCAGGGCCTTGCTCCATAAACAGGTGCTGGCCCTCCGCTTCCCCCTGAGTCCCCAGCCCGGGCCCCGCGTGGCTCCGCAGCCGACAGTGCCTCATTCCTGCAAGCGAGTCTGGCCTCCTTTCCCGGGCCCGGGAAAAGCGCGGCTCTCCAGCACAGGACCCTCTGAGCCGGCCTCGCCCGCCCACCTCCACGCCAGGTCTCCTGCCTCCACGGCCGGGGGATCCCCTTGCTGAGTGGGTGGGAACGGGAAGGTGGACCATAGCCGCGGGGCGCCCGGGCTGAGAGCCGGGAGCGGGGGAGCGGCGCCGCTGACTCAGCCGCGCCCGCGTCTCTCACCTGCGCGGGCCGGACGGCGGAAGCTTGGGAGCAGAGGCGAAACCCGTCCGCCCGTGGGCGTGGCCGGTGGTGGGCGGGGCGGGCCCGCCCGGCCTCCCGCCCCTCGTCCCGCCCCGGGGCCCCTACCCCGCGGTCCCGCGGCCTCGCCCGCCTTCGCCTCCGGCTCCCCGCACTCTCTGGGTCCACGCGTCGTCCTCCCGCGCGCCCGCCCGCCCATGGCCGTGAAGGTGCGGTCACTGCTGCCGCCGCTGCTGCTGGCTGCCGCGGGCCTTGCCGGGCTCCTACTGCTGTGCGTCCCCACCCGCGACGTCCGGGAGCCGCCCGCCCTCAAGGTGCGCGCCCGGGCACCCAGCGCACGTCTGGGGAGCAGCGGGCCGGGCCCGGAGCCGGGGAGGGGGTGCGCGGCTGGAAGCCTGAGCAGGATCAGCCCGGGACCCCCACCGTGCTCTGCTCCCGGCGGGCTGGGTGGGGTCCCGGGTTCCGCGCTCTGCGCTCCCCTACCGGGTACGCGGGGTGGCGGTGGCGCTTCCAGGACGACGCGGTGCTGGAGGAACAAGTCCCGGGAATTCCGCTCCCGCCGCCGAGTCCGTCAACGCAGCCTAGGGGCTGTGTCCCCGCTCCCGGGATGCAGCCCAGCGATGCCCGCTAGGTGCTGCCAGACGCCCGCCCCCAGGCCTGTGCGGACCCCCATGGACACTCCGAGCCACTTCTGCCCTGTGCCGCCGCCCCAGAGGGTGCGGTTAGAGGCACATCGACTGGGATTCAGCCCAGATGGGGATCCACAAGCCCCAGGACCCAGGGCCCCCTCCAGGACACGGGAGTGGCCCAGAAAGAGAGGAGGGCTTGACCGGAACAGCCCTGGCCGGTCCTCAGAAGGTTGGAGCAGGCTATCCCGGATCTGCACTCCAGCAGGCCCAGGGACCTCCTGACCGGCCCCTTTAACCCTTTATTGGGCTTGTTGGGGGTGGGGTGGAGAACCAAGCCCCCCAGCCCGGTGGGGAGTCAGAAGCAGGGAGCTCTGCGGCCCTGCAGGACGGCCAGGTGGCAGCGCACGCGCTGGCTTGTTGATGCTCTGGGCTCTGGGGAGGCCTTGGTCGGGATGGACTGGTGCAGCCCTTTTGCAGGCTGGAATTGGCGCCCGGGCCTGGGAGGCTGGTCCCCAGCTTTCCAGGTGGATCCAGGATGCTGGGGCAGGAGCTGGAAAGGGGCATTTACAAGCTCATGCCACCCAGGTCTGCAGGAAGGCCCACCCAGTGCCCCCAACAAGGCAGGACCAGCTTCTCTCTCTGGCCCTGGCTTGGAGGCCCACGGCCAGCCTCAGCGGGCCTTCTTCACCTGGGGACCTGCCTCCTGCATCCTCAAGTTGGGCTGTGGTCAGAGGAGTTGGAAGGAGACAGGGGAGGAAGGAAGAGGGGAGGAAGGAAGAGCGACTCTAGGGGCTCCTCCTGCAGTGGGGCTTCCTCTCCCTGACCCTGGGGACCCTCTGTCCCTCTGTCCCTGACTCAGTCCCTTAGTCTGCCCTTGCCAGGAAGGCTGCTGCCCAGACCCTGGCATGCTGGGTTTAGGTAGTCAGGAGGGAAGAGTCACCTCCCCCCTGGTTCTCCTTCCAACCACGGTTGTCCTGGCCTCCTCTGAGCTTCTGCATGAGGCTTGGCACGTGACTGAGTTGGGGAGGGGTGGCAAACTGGAGGAACCCAACTTCACGTTTGGTGTCAGGGTGTCAGGGCCCCCGGACACCCTAGGCTGACTCCCTCCCCCTCCCCCCAGTACGGCATCGTCCTGGACGCTGGCTCTTCACACACGTCCATGTTTATCTACAAGTGGCCGGCAGACAAGGAGAACGACACAGGCATTGTGGGCCAGCACAGCTCCTGTGACATTCCAGGTGAGGCCCAGCCCAGCCCAGCCAGGACACCCACTCACTGCAGGGTCTCTGGGGCCCTCTCCAGCTTTAGCCAGTACAGGTCCAAGCACTTAGGGCCTTCTGCTTATTGTTGGGTGGGGCTCACTCCAGGCAGAAGCCCTGGAAAGAGAGAGAGGCTGGGCTCCCTGCGCCTGAGTGGGGCCAGGAGTCGTTTGCATTCTAGAAAGGAAGCCCAGGCAGCAGGTGGGAGGTTTGGGCCTTGCTGGGCCCAATATTGGCTTCTGTGCCCCAGATGGAGCAGGAGGAGGTCTGGGGGCCTGGCGGGCACACCCAGGCAGGCCTCAGGAGGCCAACCATGCCCAGGGCTTTGTCCTAGCACCTGCACCCACACCCTCTCAGCAGGCAGCAGCCTTGGTCTCTGGGTGGCACCTGGGCCCCTTTGTCTCCAACCTGGGCGTTTCTGGGGGCTTAAGCTGGGAAGGTGTGCCGCCTGGTCTGGGAGCCCACGGCCCCCACCCCCACCCTCACTCGCCTGGCCTACGGCCCACCTAGGGGCTGCCTGTGAGGCACAGGCTCATCTCTCTGCCTCCCTCTAGGTGGGGGTATCTCCAGCTACGCAGACAACCCTTCTGGGGCCGGCCAGAGTCTTGTTGGATGCCTTGAACAGGCGCTTCGGGATGTGCCCAAAGACAGACACGCGGGCACGCCCCTCTACCTGGGAGCCACAGCGGGTATGCGCCTGCTCAAGTGAGTGTGCCTGTGCCCTGGCCCTGTCCCCATGATCGCCTTTGGCTGTGACCCCTTGTGGGGCGGACCCCGAGCACCCCCACAGCAGGCTCACAGCCATCTGGGGAGGAGGCCTCTTGGAGTTCTCTGTGTTTTGCAGCCTGACCAATCCAGAGGCCTCGACCAGTGTGCTCACGGCAGTGACACGCACACTGACCCAGTACCCCTTTGACTTCCGGGGTGCACGCATCCTCTCGGGCCAGGAAGAGGGGGTATTTGGCTGGGTGACTGCCAACTACCTGCTGGAGAACTTCATCAAGGTGGGCCCAGCAGCCAGCCGAAGAGCCAGGGGGCGTGGGCGCCCTCGGCCCCGGTTGACCCCACACTCCCCTCTCCACAGTACGGCTGGGTGGGCCGGTGGTTCCGGCCATGGAAGGGGACGCTGGGGGCCATGGACCTGGGGGGTGCCTCCACCCAGATCACCTTTGAGACGACCAGTCCAGCTGAGGACAGAGCCAGCGAGGTCCAGCTGCGTCTCTACGGCCAGCAATACCGAGTCTACACCCACAGCTTCCTCTGCTATGGCCGTGACCAGGTCCTCCAGAGGCTGCTGGCCAGCGCCCTCCAGGTGCCCCTCCACTCTGGCTCACCTGCACTGCACTGTCCCCTCCTGGAGCAGAGCCTGGACAACCACCGTGCTGTGGAAGGCTTCTCCAGGCTGGGCTTTAATTGGCTGGAAAGACAGGTGGGAGGGTCAGAGCATGAGCAAAGGCCCAGTGGCTGGGCCGGGCCTGGAGGAGGGAGGGCCAGGGACGGCTCTCAGAGGGAGCGTGGTCAGGGGTGTTGGGATCTGTCAAGCAGGCAGTGGGGAGCCATGGATTGCCCCTGAGCACAAAAGTGAAGTTGCCAGAGTGAGACCTGTGGGAGGTTCGTCTGGCTGGTCCTCTGGAGTGACTGTGGTGCCACCCTGTCACGCTGGTGATTCCCCCAGACCCACGGCTTCCACCCCTGCTGGCCGAGGGGCTTTTCCACCCAAGTGCTGCTCGGGGATGTGTACCAGTCACCATGCACCGTGGCCCAGCGGCCCCAGACCTTCAACAGCAGTGCCAGGGTCAGCCTGTCGGGAAGCAGTGACCCCCACCTCTGCCGAGATCTGGTTTCTGGGCTCTTCAGCTTCTCCTCCTGCCCCTTCTCCCGATGCTCTTTCAATGGGGTCTTCCAGCCCCCGGTGGCTGGGAACTTTGTCGTGAGTAGGGGCAGGTGGGTGGCTGGGAACTTTGTCGTGGGTAGGGGCAGGCGGGTGGCTGGGAACTTTGTCGTGGGTAGGGGCAGGCGGGTGGCTGCAGGTGCTCTGAGCCGCTGGGGTCCGGTCGCAGTGTGACTGCGCCCCCTACAGGCCTTCTCTGCCTTCTTCTACACGGTGGACTTCCTGCGGACTTTGATGGGGCTGCCCGTGGCCACCCTGCAGCAGCTGGAGGCAGCGGCGGTGAATGTCTGCAACCAGACCTGGGCGCAGGTGAGCCCCGCTCCCCCTCCTCCAGGGCTGTACGGAGCCTCCGCCTCCGCATGCCTCCCCAGCCCTGCATGGACAGGCCTCTCGGAGCACCCGCTGCATTGGGGGCGATGGCAGGCATTAGGCTGACTCCAGAGGTGGCGGGGCTGTGGCCGGGAGGCTGTGAACAAGTCGGGCGGGTTGGGGAAGCGTCGCCAGGCCCGACCCTCATCCCAGATCTGGAGGGCAGAGGGGAGGCCGGTGCCCAGGCTTCTGGCTTCTGCCACTGGTCCCCTCCATGGTGCCACGCAAGGGAAGATGGAAGTGGGGCTGGGCACGGGGAGTGTGCCCACCAGAGAGTCCAGGAGAAACGTTCGAGCAGTCCCAGGACTGGGGTCGTGAGAGCGAGGCCCCATTTTGTCCGCCCAGGGCCTAGTCTCAGACAGATTGGGGTGGGGGAGGTGGGGACAGGGGGCGAGCCAGCGGGCAGACTCGGGCCTGGAGCTCATCCTGTTCCCCTGGCCACACACCGAGGTGTTGCTGCCTCCTGCTCCCTGGTGGCCATGCCTGCTGTCCCTCCTCACGGCCTTCCAGGCATGGACGCTGGCTGGGGAGGGATGGAAGCGTGCCCTGCCGGGGGTGCCCCTCAGACTCGGTCTTGCCATTCGTGTCCGGGCCTGTGTGGTGGTCTCTGGCCTCGCACGGCCCGTGTGTGTCTGGGGAGGGGTGAAGGACGCCGCCGGCCCCCTCTCCCCGTGGGGCCGAGACCTCCTGGTGGTCGCCTGCCTGACAGTGTCCCGCTCGCGTCCCAGCTGCAAGCTCGGGTGCCAGGGCAACGAGCCCGCCTGGCCGACTACTGCGCCGGGGCCATGTTCGTGCAGCAGCTGCTGAGTCGCGGCTACGGCTTCGACGAGCGCGCCTTCCGCGGCGTAATCTTCCAGAAGAAGGTGGGCTGGGGGCGGGGCGGGGCCGGCCTTGGGGGGGCGGGGCCTCTCGGGAGCTGAGGCCACGCCCTTCGCCCCAGGCCGGGGACACTGCAGTGGGCTGGGCGCTCGGCTACATGCTGAACCTGACCAACCTGATCCCCGCCGACCCGCCGGGGCTGCGCAAGGGCACAGACTTCAGCTCCTGGGTCGTCCTCCTGCTGCTCTTCGCCTCCGCGCTCCTGGCTGCGCTTGTCCTGCTGCTGCGTCAGGTGCACTCCGCCAAGCTGCCGAGCACCATTTAGGGGCCGGCGGGGGCAGCTGCCCCATCCCTTCCCCCACCCCTGTATCCCCACCCCGTACTCCCACCCCTCCTCCAACCCCTGTACCCCCCACCCCTGTATCCCCACCCCTCCACCCACCCTCACCCCTCTCCCACCCCTGTACCTACCTCTCTCCCCACCCCTGTATCCTGCATTCCTCCACCCGCCCTCCATCCACCACCCCTCCACCCCACCACTGTATTCTCCATCCTTCCACCCCACCCTCAGCGTCTCTGCCCCTAAGGCAGCCCAGGAAATGGGAACTGAGACTCTGGTACCCACAGGGGCCTGGGTGGGCAAAGAGCGCTCAATCCAGCTCCTTGAACCCCTCCAGCCCGCTTCAGCCTGGGCATCACTGCAGGCCCCGTGCTCCTTCTCCTCCTCCTCAGGGCTGGGTCTCCAGAGAGTGGGGCCTTGGTTCTGAGAATCAGCCCTTAGAGGTTCCTTCTGTGGAGTCTGGGTCTGTACTGGGGAGGGTCACAGCCCACGGGCTGGCAGCCAGCCCAGCACCTACTTGTAAAAATTTTGTAATAAAAAGTTTTTCCTATAGATGTGAAAGGAGAGTGTCTGTGGGGTGGGGCATCCTTGCTGTGGCCTGTGCCCTCACCTTCCCGCTGTTCTGGCCGCACAGGCCCACCCCTGGTCTTGAGGGTGGACACCCGCCCTCCCTACTGCCTTCTGCTCTGGAGCCAGGCCTGGGGCACTGGCTGCTCCCCTGCTGTGCCGTGGCAGCCTAGAGTAGCTGCAGGATGGCTGGCCCAAGGGAACATTCCTGGGCCCTTGAGTCTTCTCTGGCCAGCAGAGTTTCCCAAAACCATCACATCCAGATCTGCGTTGGTGACCAAGGCCAGACTGAAGGTTGGGTCTTGGTACAGTGAGCCTGGGGGTGAGGGTAGGGGTCAGGGAGGTGGCGGAGAGTGGGTGGCAGCCAGCCAGCCAGGTGGCTTCCTAGGGGGCAGTCAGTGCTGGTAGAGACTGGAGGGAGGGCAGGCCCTCATCAGGAGGTGGCGCAGGAGTGGGAGATGAGATCAGGACCAGGACCCACAGGCAGGAATCTTGCACAGAACCTGGCTGTGGAGCCAAGCCATGCAATGGCACAGGGCACCTTGCCCTTCTCACCTGGGACTGAGTGTCCTGCACCTCCAAAAGGCATCCTGCAGCCTCGGCCCTGCAGCCCCTCCCCAAGCCAGTTTTTTCCAGGATGGGAAGGCCTGGTCTTGCCCACTCGCCTCCTCACCTTTCTGGGAAGTGAGCTTAGACACTGTGTCTCTGCTCAGTGCCCTGGCGAGGAGAGTGGTGGTTCTTATTCTGCTCTTCCCTCCCCTCTTCACTTTTTTTTTTTTTTTTTTTGAGTCATTTGATAAACCTGAGGGCAGCCAGCCCCAGCTTTGGAGTTCTGAGACTGGAAAGACCAAGGGGACACCCCGGGTTGGAGGTCTGTCTCACTCTTGTTCTCTGAATGACTAGTCAAAGGAGGTTTCTAGTGGGATGGGGTGGGCGTGCTCCTGGGAGGCAACAGGTGAGGTGCAAGGGGGGCATCAGAGATGCCCGTTGTCAGCTGGGCACAGTGGCTCAGCCTGTAATCCCAGCACTTTGGGAGGCTGAAGCTGGCGTATCACCTGAGGTCAGGAGTTCAAGACCAGCTGAGGCAACATGGTGAAACCCCGTCTGTACTAAAAATACAAAAATTAGTCCGGCATGGTGGCACGCGCCTGTAATCCCAGCTACTCGGGAGGCAGAGGCACGAGAATCACTTGAACCCGAGAGGTGGAGGTTGCAGTGGGCCAAGATGGCACCACTGCACTCCAGCCTAGGCGACAGAGACGCTGTCTCAAAGAAAAAAAAAAAAAAAGATGCCCATTGTCCTGGGGGAGCTAAAGGGCTGTCACCTGGGGACCGTGAACACCTTGGACAGCTCCCAGCTCCAGTCCTCAGTGGCTCCGGGTCACTCTTGCCCCCTGGTGGCCTCACTGAGCGCGGCCGCCGCGTCTCCAGCCAAAGCTGCAGTCGGGGCCGGGGCCGTTCTGTGTTCCTGTATTTGCTTTTCCCGCGAGTGGGGGTGCCCCTGCCTCTGTGGGCACACCTGTGCCTCCCTGCGCACCTGCCCAGCTCGTGAGGACCTGTCTGCGTGCGCCCGGCCCTCCTGTATCCCTGTGCGCTCGCGAGGCTAGGCCCACGCAGGTCCTCTGCCCCATCGCGGGTGCGGGTGAGGGGCTGGGAGTCCTACCGGGAAGAGGCCAGAAGGGAGCGCATCCCGGAGAAGCTCACCCGCGGCCCAAACCCAGCCGGACTTCTGGGAACTGCACCGGCCCCGGAGGCCGCAGGTGCCGAGACACCCTGAGGCCGGGAGAGGTCCAGAGAGGCCTGGAGAGGGGACCAGAACTGGAGCAGGGGGAGGGGGCGCAGTCTGGAGCCGCCCTCCCGCCCCCTCAGGTGGAGCGCGCAGGCGCAGTCTCCGCGTGCGCGCCTCGCCGGCGCCTCCATCCCGGATCCTTGCTGCAGCGTCAGCGCCGCCGCCCGTGCCTTTCCTCTTCCTCCTCCTCCTCCTTGGCCTCCGCCTCCTCTTCCTCCTCCGTCCTCCCCCGCTGCCTCCGCTGCTCCCGACGCGGAGCCCGGAGCCCGCGCCGAGCCCCCGGCCTCGCGGTGCCATGCTGCCCCCGCGGCGGCGCTGAAGGATGGCGACGCCGCTGCCTCCGCCCTCCCCGCGGCACCTGCGGCTGCTGCGGCTGCTGCTCTCCGGCCTCGTCCTCGGCGCCGCCCTGCGTGGAGCCGCCGCCGGCCACCCGGGTGAGCGAGCGCGCTGGGCGCAGGCCGCGGGGCGCCCCGGGGCCGGGATCGCCGGGCGGGGACCGGGTTGCCGGGCGCCGCCGCCCTCGTCCTGCCCAGGCCCGCAGGCCCTGCAGGCCTGGTCCGCTGGTGGCGGCGGCCCCGCCTCGCCCAGGATGGAATAAACAGGCCCGGCCGGAGGGCGCAGCACGGAGCCTCCGAAAGGCCACGCCGGATGGGGCTTGCGCCGGATGGGGCTTCTGCCGGTTCCCAGAGGCGTACCTGAGATTCATGGTTTCTTCCGCCGGGGGCCCGGCTGGCTCAGGCCTCCGCGCCGCGGCCATCTAGCTCTGGGCGGGCCCGCCTGGAGTCTGCCTGTGTGCGTCTCTGTGTGTCTCCGTGTTCGGGGCTCCTGCGGGTGTGGGGCTGGCTCTGAGTGCCCGCCGGCTTTGCTGCCGGTGCGCGTCCCGGGGTCGGGGCCTCAGTGCTGCTCTGCCTGTCCTCACGCCTTGGGTGGCGCTGGGCACCGGCCTTGTGCGCCATGGTGGGCGCTGAAGTTCTGGGGGCACTTGATGGCGCAGGCTCGGGGTCCTGTTCTAGCTTCAATAGGAGGGAGACTGTCGTAGCCTCAGAGCCTCCTTCTGCATCCCCTGCCCTCGAGGGCACTGGCATTCTGTCTTTGGGACTGAGGGCTGCAGGTGGACTCCGGAGGGGGGTGATAAGCCCAGGGTCCTGGGACACCCTCCCAGCTGCACAGATGGGTCCTGAGGCTCCAGAGAGCAGAGCTCCCTGCAGGAACCCAGGATGCAAAGCTGACCTTTTTCTCGGGGGACTGAACTGGGAGACTTTGCGACTGCATTCGTGCAGTCCTCCTGGCAGCCCTGCAGAAGAGGTGCTGTGAGCCCATTTTACAGGCAAGCAAACTGGGGCATGGAGAAGTTAAGTGGATTGTGGCACAGCTGAGGCGCTGACCTGGGCAGCCTGGTTCTGCCTGTGTGGCCTCAAGGGGCCAGAGTGAGGCCAGCTTCCTCCTGGGCTCAGTGCCCCTGGATGGGAGGTGGGCATGAACTGGAGACGCTTCTGAGAATCAGCATGCTCAGCCAGGAAAGGCGGAGGCCACCTATTCAGGAAATGGGGCTGCAGCTGCTGTTCTGAGCCCGGGTGGGTGGTGGGTGCCAGTCCTCAGTTCACCGGCCTCTGTGGCTACGTGTCTGCCTCACCGGGAGACCTGGCCGGGCCCTCCCTAGGCAACCCCTCCCACTCCCAGTGCCCAGTGCTTGGAAGGGAGGGCCCTCAGGCAGCCCAGACGTTGGCGAGGGGGGGATGTGCCAGCCACTGTCCAGCTGCTCTTGTTCCTGGGACCTCTTCTCAGGAGGAGGAAGTGGGAGGATGGAGGCTCCTGGGCTGGGGAATAAGGGGCTGGGAGGGGCCTGAAACCCAGACCCTAGAGCCGGCTTTGTACCTCAGGCCCCTACCTTTGGCGTGGTGGACTGTGGCTTATCAGCACAGGAGCAGGGACTGCCTCACTCTCCAGGTGCCAAGTTGGCGGGTGGGCCCAGGTGGACCTGCTGGCACAGGTTTAATGTTTAACGTGCCCGAGTCCCGGCCCACTGATACTGGAGGCTGCTGCCCCAGGTCGTGGAGGGTGTGCAGTGCCTGGCATTGGCTCCTGTGCCCACCTGCCACTGCGGCTGCTGAGGCTGCTGGAACTGCCTTGAAGGGAGGCGGACAGCCTGAGGGCCCTGAGTGTCAAGTTACCAAGGAAACCAAGCCAGCCAGCCAAGGTCTGGAGAAGGACGATGCCCCGTGTGGCCCCGGTGGCCCTGCCTGCAGTGTGCAGCATGGGGCTGGGCAGAGAGGAAGAGTCCTGGTTAGCCAGAGGTGCCACTGCAGACTCCCCCGGCAGGGTTGATGGCAGGGTTCCTCGGGCTCCACTGGCTCGCTGTGACTGGGGACATTCCTTAGCTTTGAGGCAGCTCAGCTTCTGTATCCCAGAGGGGAAACTGAGGCAGAGGGCCATTGCCCCCTCATCCCGTTCTCCAGCACCAGGATAAGACTGATTAGCCACATGTGTCAGCTGGCACCGTGGCCTGGGCCCCTCATCAGCGAGATGAAAGTGTGGTTAGGAACTAGGGAACTGGGGCCTGGCCCGCCATCCCCAGCACTGCCAACCTCGGCCTCCTGAGACCCTTGGGTGCCACCTGGCCCCTGACTGCAGCCCCTGGTGTGGTGGCTTTGGGAGTGACCTGCCTGGGTTCTATGAGGCCAATGAGGTCAGCAGACTCCATCTTAGGTGTCCTTGGTGCCTGGGGGACAAGCCAGAGGCTGGAGGAGCAGCATCCCTTCCAGGCTCCACACTTGTTCAGTGCCGGGTTCAGGGGACAGCCGTACAGGAAGGAGAGGTTGCTGGCGGCATCGTTTGCTGTTCCCCAGAGGCAGACCTGGGCCCTTCCCTCTGGGACTCCCATTCTGGATGGGGTTCCTGGCTTGCTGTGGGGCATGATGAGGCCGGAGGCTGGGCCTGTGGGGGTGCACGGCCCTGCCCGAGAAAACTCAGCACTGCCTGGACAGTGAGGCCCAGCTTCTGAGCTGAGGGCTCTATCAGGCCTGGAAGTGGACCCTGGGGAGGGGTGAGGCAGGGTAGTTCCGATAAGTCCTAGGACTGTTCGCTTCCTGGTTCTGAGCCCTGGCGGCAGAGGAAGGGCCTGTCCAGAACAATGGCCAGAACCAGGCCCGGCCAGCTCTGGGGGTGGCTGGGGCAGCGCTGCTGTGTGCAGGGGCCGAGCCCTGCGGGGCCGTGAGCCGGCCCTGCCTTCTGCTTCCTTCCCAGATGTAGCCGCCTGTCCCGGGAGCCTGGACTGTGCCCTGAAGAGGCGGGCAAGGTGTCCTCCTGGTGCACATGCCTGTGGGCCCTGCCTTCAGCCCTTCCAGGAGGACCAGCAAGGGCTCTGTGTGCCCAGGATGCGCCGGCCTCCGGGTACGAGAGCAAAGGGGGAGGTCGATGGGGGGATGTCCCTGCGTGAACCTCTTCCTGTAAGAAGCGGCCGGCTGGGCGCAGTGGCTCACGCCTGTCATCCCAGCACTGTGGGAGGCCCAGGCTGGTGGATCTCTTGAGGTCAGGAGTTCACCAGCCTGGCCAACATGGTGAAACCCCGTCTCTACTAAAAATACAAAATAGCCAGGTGTGGTGCACGCGCCTGTAGTCCCAGCTACTCGGGAGGCTGAGGCAGGAGAATCGCTTTAACCCGGGAGGCGGAACTTGCAGTGAGCCGAGATTCACCACTGCACTCCAGCCTGGGCAACAGAGCGAGATTCTGTCTCAAAAAAAAGAAAAAAGAAAAGAAGGCTGGGCGTGGTGGCTCATGCCTGTAATCCCAGCACTTTGGGAGGCCGAGGCGGGAGGATCATGAGGTCAGGAGATGAGACCATCCTGGCTAACACGGTGAAACCCCGTCTCTACTAAAAATACAAAAAAAAAATTAGCCGGGCATGGTGGCGGGCGCCTGTAGTCCCAGCTACTCGGGAGGCTGAGGCAGGAGAATGGCGAGAACCCAGCAGATGGAGGTTGCAGTGAGCCAAGATCGCGCCACTGCACTCCAGCCTGGGCGACAGAACGAGACTCCGCCTCAAAAAAAAAAAAAGAAGCCTGCAGCCTCAATGCCCAGGCCTGTGCCAGGTGGTCTCAGGGCCCCTGGACCTTGTGGGGTATTGGGTCCAAGGCCTGGGAGAGCCTCATTCACTCTCCACGAAGCCTCCCATCCTTTCCAAATGGAGCTGGACCCAGGCCTGGGGCAGTCAGGCCCTCCCAGGTGAAGGGCTGCACGATGCGAAATGCTGGGGTGGCCATGGGAGAGGAGGGGCCCATTCTCCCTGGGCCTGGGCTCTGCAGGGTCTGCCCAGAAGCCTTCCAGGCCCCCACTTCCCAGGCCCCCACCTCACCGTCCCCAGGCAGCTTGCTCTTTTCTACCACTCACTGTCCTGTCCACCCGTTGGCAAATGTTTAAGGGTGCCGGCACTGGCTGGGCGCTGGGGATGCCCCACTCGCCAGCCTGAGCCGCATCTGTCGGGATGGTCAGTTACTGGGTGACTTCAGGTGTGGTGAGGGCTTTGCTCAGAGGTGCTGGGGGTGGGAGCAGCGGCTTCCTGGAGGGGGTGTTGAGAGGGGCACCGAGAAGTGGCTGTAAGGGTCTGTGTGGATGCATCGCCTGCCAACCTGGGAGTGTCCACCTGGACTGTGCAGCCCACAGTGGGTACCGGTGGGGCCCTGCCACCAGCCCCACCCCTGACAGCTGCCCCCATTCTCCCAATGACCTGGGGAGGGGTCCCGGGTGCTTGGCTTCCTTTGGCTTCCCCCTACTCCTTGGGGAGTCCCTGCCTCTCTGCCCGAGAAGGTGCTTGGAGGTGGGGAAGCAGAAGGGGCTGTGCTGGCCGGCCCTTTATGGACATGGGTCGGGACGAGAGACCCCACTCCTTCCTTCCCCTGCCTGGTCTTTGGACGTTTCCCTATAGCGCCTCCTCCCCCTTCCTCGCCTCCACTTTCCGGGAAACACGGCCCCTCACAGGAAGCGCCCGCACTGTCTCCATGGCAATCTGGGAGGGAGAGGGCCTCCAGGCGTGTACCCAGTCCTCACGCTCCTGGGAGAAACCTGCCAGAAGCGGGGAGGCTGGGCATGGGGCTACCTCCTGGATGGACCCGTCCACCTGATGGCCCCTCACCCTCCCCAGGCGGGGGCCGGCCCCAGCCCAGACTGGAAGATGAGATTGACTTTCTGGCCCAGGAGCTTGCCCGGAAGGAATCTGGACACTCAACTCCGCCCCTACCCAAGGCCCAACAGCGGCCCCCAGAGCCAGGTGAGACCCCTGCTTCCCCTGCCCCACGGCCCTGTCCCCAGCCCAGTGCTCTCACTCTAACCTGTCCTCTCTCGCAGCCACCCTGGGCTTCTCGGCACGGGGGCAGGGGCTGGAGCTGGGCCTCCCCTCCACTCCAGGAAGCCCCACGCCCACGCCCCACACCTCCCTGGGCTCCCCTGTGTCATCCGACCCGGTGCATATGTCGCCCCTGGAGCCCCGGGGAGGGCAAGGCGACGGCCTCGCCCTTGGTAGGTCTTGGTCGGGGGTGGACAGGGGCGGCAGGGCCCCCCGCAGAAGGCCGCCCTCACACGCCCCCTCCCGCAGTGCTGATCCTGGCGTTCTGTGTGGCTGGTGCGGCCGCCCTCTCCGTAGCTTCTCTCTGCTGGTGCAGGTGAGCCAGTGGCCGTGGGCAGGGCAGGGAGGGTGTCTCACGTTCAGAGGTCTCAGGCCCCACTCCCCACAGGCTGCAGCGTGAGATCCGCCTGACCCAGAAGGCCGACTACGCCACTGCGAAGGCCCCTGGCTCACCTGCAGCTCCCCGGATCTCGGTGTGTGGCCCCCTTCAGCCCTGAGGCTCCTGCCCAACTCTGGCTGCCACCTGACCCTTGCTTCCTCCTTCCCACAGCCTGGGGACCAGCGGCTGGCACACAGCGCGGAGATGTACCACTACCAGCACCAACGGCAGCAGATGCTGTGCCTGGAGCGGTGAGTGGCCACCCGGGCCCGGCCACCCCCACCCACCCACCCCCCATCCCCATCCCCATCCCCACCTCCATCTCCACCTCCCCTGGCCAACTTTACCCTGGGCCCTGCCACCCTCACCTGCACCCTAACCTTCACCTCCTCCGCCGCCATGCACCCTCACCTCCCCTGGCCAACTTCACCCTGGGCTCTGCTCCCCTGCCACCCCAGGGCTGAGGTGGGCTGAGTGCCCACTTCCAGACTGGGCCACTGGCACCTCGAGGGTGTGGGGAGGACCCAGCCATCCCCCCCCACCCAGGCATAAAGACCCACCCAAGGAGCTGGACACGGCCTCCTCGGATGAGGAGAATGAGGATGGAGACTTCACGGTGTACGAGTGCCCGGGCCTGGCCCCGGTGAGTGCCTCAGGGTGCAGGGAGGGGCATACCATCTCCTGGGGTTCCCTCCCAGCAAGTATCCCCCCAGCCCACCCACTGCCCGGCCTGACACCCACGTTCGCAGACCGGGGAAATGGAGGTGCGCAACCCTCTGTTCGACCACGCCGCACTGTCCGCGCCCCTGCCGGCCCCCAGCTCACCGCCTGCGCTGCCATGACCTGGAGGCAGACAGACGCCCACCTGCTCCCTGACCGCGAGACCCCCGGGGAGGGGCAGGGCCCGGAGCTTCCCACTAAAAACATGTTTTGATGCCGTGTGCTTTTGGCTGGGCCTCGGGCTCCAGGTCCTGGGACCCCTTGCCAGGGAGACCCCCCAACCTTTGTGCCAGGAGACCTCCTGGTCCCCTGCACCTCTCCTGTTCGGTTTAGACCCCCAAACTGGAGGGGGCAGGGAGAACCGTAGAGCGCAGGAATCGGTGGGGAATTCTAGAGACAAAAGCCAATTAAAGTCCATTTCAGACCTTCGGTTTCTGCCTGTGTTGCCAGCTTGGGTTAATCTTCCGCCGCCCTCATCTCCCATTTGGGGCCCTGGTAGATGGACCCCTGAGTGGGGGGCCTGGGGTCTGCTCTTGCACCCCCAGAGGGAGGAGGCCTTTCTGTCCCCTCATTAGGAGGACCTTCCCGTCCCGTGGAGCTGGAGGAGAGGCCACGGGATCATCCCCACCCTCCTCAGCCAGGCCTCACCCCTGCAGACCGTTCTACACAGGTGGGAGAGGGGAAGGGTGCAGTGTAGGGCTGGGCCAGCCCAGAGTTGGCTCTGCGGCCCGAAGACCCCATCCTGTGTGATAAAGAGGGCTGGAGCAGGGGACAGTCCACACACACCTGCATGTGGGTGCCCACCACCTCCAGGCAGAAGGAAAACAATGCAGACATTGAGTCTGGGTTTCTCATGGGGCCCGCGGACGCCAGGCCCTGCAGCACATGCAGAAGGGATGGCAGGCAGAGGTACCTGTGCGACACCAGCTATGCAGAGCCAGGTGGACCCAGGGGGCCAGGTTGGGAGGGGCCTGGACACCTGGAGCTGGGACTTGGCCACTCCTAAATTTGGAGCAAGAAGGCCCCGAGGGAGGGAGGGAGGGGAACCATGTGGTCAAAAGTGCCCAGATCAGGCCAGTACCAGGTCAGGGTGCAGGGGCTGAAACTCTCTGTCCCACTGATGCTGGGGACGTAGGAGGACTGGTTCAGAAGCCCCTCAGTGGTTGTTAGGAGTTTGGAGATCCAGGCACCTAGACAGCCCTGGCATGTTCATGTTATTAATCAGGGTTCACTTATTTATTTATTTATTTTTGAGACAGAGTTTCGCCCTTGTTGCCCAGGCTGGAGTGCAATGGCGTGATCTCGGCTCACTACAACCTCCGCCTCTCAGGTTCAAGTGATTCTCCTGTCTCAGCCTCCCGAGTAGCTGGGATTGCAGGTGTGCGCCACCACACCTGACTAATTTTGTATTTTTAGTAGAGATGAGGTTTCTCCACGTTGGCCAGGCTGGTCTCGAATTCCCGGCCTCAGATGATCTGCCTGCCTCGGTCTCCCAAAGTGCTGGGATTACAGGCATGAGTCACCACACCCGGCCAGTCAGGGTTCTCTTAGAGGAACAGAACTAATAGGAGATATATATATATAGAGAGAGGGGCGCCAGGTGCGGTGGCTCACGCCTGTAATCCCAGCACTTTGGGAAGCCGAGGCAGGCGGATTGCCCAAGCTCAGGAGTTCAAGACCAGCTTGGGCAACACGGTGAAACCCCCGTCTCTACCAAAATACGAGAAATTAGCCAGGCGTGGCAGCATGTGCCTGTAGTCCCAGCTATCTGGAGGCTGAGGCAGGAGAATCGCTTGAACCCAGGAGGCAGAGGTTGCAGTGAGCCGAGATTGCACCACCGCACTCCAGCCTAGAGACAGCAAGACTCTGTGTTAAAAAAAAAAAAAAAGAAATATATATATATGAAGGGGAATTTATTAAGTATTAACTCACACGATCACAAGGTCCCACAATAGGCCGTCTGCAAGCTGAGGAGCAAGGAGAGCCAGCCCGAGTCTCAAAGCTGAACTTGGAGTCCGATGTTCGAGGGCAGGAAGCGTCCAGCATGGGAGAAAGATGTAGGCTGGGAGGCGAGGCCCGTAGTCTCCTTTTCACGTTTTTCTGCTTTATATTCACTGGCAGCTGATTAGATGGTGCCCACCAGATGAAGGGTGGGTCTGCCTTCCGCAGCCCACTGACTCTTGTGTTAATCTCTTTTGGCAACACCCTCACAGACACACCCAGGATCAATACTTTGTATCCTTCAATCCGATCAAGTTGACAGTATTAACCATCACACCTGGCATGGGGAAGATGAGGCCCACTGGGCACCGTCCCTGGAGAAAGGGTGGGCCAGGCAGGCTGGGGGAAAATTGTTCACCCCTGCTGGGGGAGACTGGCTTGACCTAAGCAACATGTTTTGGGGGCCAGAGCCCACCCAGACCAGGAAGCCCCCTTGCCTCTCACCTCTCACTGCTCACCTGTGACTACTTGGGCTGGCCCTCAGCTGGGAGCCTCCATGTCCCTCTGGGCACTGCTGTGACGGGGCAGGGTGTGATAGGAGCCTGTGTGTGGACCGTGGTGTGATGGGTGCCTGCGTGCATGGGGCAGGGTGGACGCTGAGCCCACGTGGCACGCCCACGGCCACGCCCACCGTCCTTCACTCTAAGCCATTAGCCACAGGGAAAGTGGGCGGGTGCAGAGAGGCCCAGGTGTCACTCAAGGGTACAGGGCAGCGTCTGGCCCAAGGCCAGCGTGTCACTGGCTAGGAGGCTCCCCTGGAGCTCCATGGTCAGTCCCTCAGGTCACCACACTCACCTGTCCTGCTGGCCTGACGCAGGGGCCCAAGAGCAGCCTCCTAGTGTAGCCCATCTTCTTGTTGTCCTGGGGGTCCCCATCCTGTCCCCAGGGTCCCTGCTGCCCATTCTCTCAGGTATTGGCAAGGAGGGCCTCCCTCCCAGAGCAGCTGTGTGAGAGGGAAGCCGGTGGGCCTGAGCTGGGGAGGGGTTGGCAGGGGGCTGGGGTCCTCTGGTTGAGGCGTAGGCCCCCATGCAGCCTAGCACCTGCTCCCCACTCGCCTTTTTGGATTTTTTTTTTTTTTTTTCTTTTGAGACAGATTCTCGCTCTGTCACCCAGGCTGGAGTGCAGTGATACGATCTTGGCTCTCTGCAACCTCCATCTCCCAGGTTCAAGTGATTCTCCTGCCTCAGCCCCCCGAGTGGCTGGGATTACAGGTGACCGCCACCACGCCCAGCTATTTTTAGTGGAGACGGGATTTCACCATGTTGACCAGGCTGGTCTCGAACTCCTGACCTCAGGTGATCCACCCGCCTTGGCCTCCCAAAGTGGGATTACAGGCATGAGCCACCACGCCAGCTTTTTGGCTTTCATTGGCCCCTGGCCAATTCAGACAGACGGCCTTCAACTTTGTCAAAGCTCCTGCCCCCAGCCATCAGGAGCCCCCTTGCTCCCATAGGCCCCAGGCTGTGGGTGAGCTGCCCTGGGGTCCCCAGGGATTCTGGAGACCCCAATCCTGGGCTTGGGGCCTGGCTCAGCCTTGCCTGGGGGCCCATGACTCACTTCCTTTCCACTTTACCTTCTGCTGTTCCTGTCCCTGTCCCAGGGCCCTGGCGGCAGCAACAGGCAGATTTCACCTTGGTTTCTGGCTCGACTCTGAGCCCTGAGCCCGCCTGAGCCTGCTGACCCTGACCCAGCAGCCCAGCGCCCTCCACCAGTTCCCACTTGAGGAAGCCCAGCGCCCTCCACCAGTTCCCACTTGAGGAAGCCCAGCGCCCTCCACCAGTTCCCACTTGAGGAAGCCCACGGGGCACGGATGTGCGTCTTCCAGCCTCAGCTACCTCCCCACTTGGTGCCCTGCCCACACCTGGTGACCTCCTGAGCACAGATGCCCACGGGTGACATGCCCAGACCCTGGCAGAGATGCTGGGGTGGCACTCATCTGTGCAGAGATGCCCCCAATCCAGCAAGACGCTGGGACAGGACCATGCTTGACCCACAATGTGGGGCGTGTGATCCCCTAGCCAACATCCTAGGAAGCGAGGACTTCCCCAACTTCTGGCCCTGGGAGGCGATCTTGTTCCCCAGCCTGGGTGGCTGGGTGGGTCGGCCCCAGGTTCAGAGTCCCTGGCTGCAGCCCTCCCCTACAGCCACACAACACAGAGGAGCGGGTCCCGGCAAAACTTAGGGTGCACAGTGGGTCCCTGGAGGACCAGAGCCCCACCCAGCAGCTCCACTTGGAGGAGAACAAGGACACAGATGTGATCCCCCCACACCCTGGGGCTCAATGGGATGAGAGTGGGAGGGGAGGGGCTGGGCTCACCCACTGCACCACCCTGTGCTGCCCCTCGACCAATCCCTCCACTTGGGGGTCCCCTTGGCCACCTGCCAGGCTCCGTGCGCACACCCACCTTTCCAAAGGCGAGGTCAGAGGGGCTTTCCAGCCCCCAGCTCCACCTGTTACTGAGAATAAAGGGCAGTCTCGCCGGGCGCGGTGGCTCACGCTTGTAATCCCAGCACTTTGGGAGGCCGAGGCGGGCGGATCACGAGGTCAGGAGATCGAGACCATCCTGGCTAACATGGTGAAACCCCGCCTCTACTAAAAATACAAAAAAAATTAGCCGGGCGTGGTGGCGGGCGCCTGTAGTCCCAGCTACTCGGAGAGGCTGAGGCAGGAGAATGGCGTGAACCCGGGAGGCGGAGCTTGCAGTGAGCCGAGATCGCGCCACTGCACTCCAGCCTGGGCGACAGAGCGAGACTCCGTCTCAAAAAAAAAAAAAAAAAAAAAAAAAAAAAAAAAAAAAAAAAGGGCAGTCTCCCTTCTTGCCGGAGCCATGTAGCTTTGCAGCAGGCCGCCAGGGGGCGCTCGAGACACGCATCTGGACTGCCTTGCGCAAACCAACCCATGAAGCAGGTGGGGGATCAGGGAGACAGCCAGGCTCAGCCCGCTCCCTGAGGCGCCCCTCGGGCTGGGGCTGGGTGCCCCTCACCTTGCTGCTGCCCCGGGTGCCGCTGTCTGCAGGGGGCAGCTGGCCAGTGGTCTGCTGTTGGTCTGGAGTGGGGCCCACTGGGTTGAGGCCTGTTCAATGGGCATCCACGGGGAAGCTGGTCCACAGTGAAGGCTCAGCTGGGAAAAGCTTGTGTCCTGATCATCACGATGCTCACAGACCACGGAGCTGGGGTTGGCTGCCTGCCTGGGTCCACACAAACCCAGGGAGTCAGGAGGCCTGGGTGGGGTGAGATGAGGGGAGCCCCTGCCCCCCGACTTTCTCTTTGACTCATGCCCTTCTCTTTCCTCTGAGAGGCTTTCGTTCTGACCCATTTCTGGGCAAAACCCCCGAGCCCCGTTTGCCCGCTCGCAGGTTCCCACGCACGACTGGGCCCCATGGCAGCCAGCCTGCCCAGGATCCTCAAGGAGGAGCAAACTAGGGGCCGAGGGTGGGGGAGGCTCCTTCAAATCCACCCAGGGAGGGAGCAGGCTGTGGCTGCGGCTGAGGTCGGTGGCAAGGGACCCTGCCAGCCTGGCAGCACAAACAGGAAGGATGGCGCGCTCTGGCAGCCAGAGGCCGGGTCACCCGCAGGCGCGGCAGGACGGCCTCCTTCCTGCAGGAACTGCCGCCGGGTGCCTGTTGCAGGGAGAAGAGGTGGCGTGAGGCTGAAGCCGAGGAGTGGCTCCCTGGGCGCCCCCTGCCAGAGGAGGAACGCTGGGGTGGGATTAAAGGCCCAGGTGCCGCTGCGGTCATTGCCCAAAACATGGGGGGCTGGAAGGGTGGGGCTGGAGGCAGCTGCCCACTCTGGTGTCAGCCCCTAAGCCAAGCATCTCAGGCACTGACAGTTTCCCACGGCGTCCACAGGCACCCCTCCCTCCAAACCCTCCTCCCTCCAAACCCCCTCCCTCCAGCCCCCCTCCCCCCAAACCCCCCTCCCTCCAGCCCCCCTCCCTCCAGCCCCCTCCCTCCAGCCGTTGCACAAGTTCCGCAGCACAGCTCAGCTAGGAGGCTACACTGTGCCACAGGGGTGGGGGCCTCTGACTACCACCCCGTCCCAGTCTTGCCTCTGTTCCCACTGTGGGATCCTCCCACTTCAGTCTCCAGCTGCCAGCTCCCTGGTTCCCCTCCCAAGGCAGCCTTGTCCTCACTGTGGGGCCGGGAGAGACCAGCAGTCCCTGGGCCCCAAAAGTAGAACAGGACAGGGACAGGGGTGGTGGGAGGAAGGCCCCCTCGGAGGGTGCTGGGGCAAAGGCCTGGACAACAGTTCATGGTTGCTATTCCTCCCAGGACACATGATCTGAGCCCCCAAAGGACCTGACAGGACAGATGCATCCTCATTGCCAGAATCCCAGCGTTTTGGGAGGCCGAGGTGGAAGCATTGCTTGAGCCCAGGAGTTTGAAACCAGCCTGGACAACATAGCAAGACTCTGCCTCTACAAAAAATTTAAAAAAGTTAACCAGGCATGGTAGTGCACACCCATAGACGCAGCTACTTGGGAGGCTGAGGTGGGAGCATTGCTTGAGCCCAGGAGTTTGAGATAGCAGTGAACCGTGACTGCACCACTGCACTCCAGCCTGGGCAACAGAGCAAGACCCTGTCTCAAAAAACAGAAAACAAAAACCCACACACAAAAAAGCAAACTTGGCTGGGCGCGGTGGCTCACACCTGTAATCCCAGCACTTTGGGAGGCTGAGGCTTGTGGATCACCTGAAGTCAGGAGTTCGAGACCAGCCTGGCCAACATGGGAAAACCCCGTCTCTACTAGAAATACAAAAATTAGCTGGGCGTGGTGGCAGGCGCCTGTAATCCCAGCTACTCGGGAGGCTGAGACAGGAGAATCACTTGAACCCGGAAGGTGGAGGTTGTAGTGAGCCAAGATCGCACCACTTGATCCCGACTTCAGGTGATCCACAAACCTCGGCCTCCCAAAGTGCTGGCATTACAGCCTGGGCGATAGTGCAAGACTCCCTCGCAAAAAACAAACAAACAAACCAAGCCTGACCTGCACTGAGATCTCCAGGACGTCACCTTGGGCGTGAGAGCTGGGTCTGGCCATGCCCGGGAGCACACAAGGTCCCGTGCAGCACAGTGGCCCTGTGGTTGGGGTGAAGAGGCTGATGGGGCCTCCCACTGTGGCTGAGGGTGGGGTGTTGGTTGGCTGGGGCTCAGAGTGACCCTGCAGGGCCATCCCAGCCTGGCTGGCGCCCAACATGGGCTGGTGTAAAGAAGGAACCTGGCCTCAAGGCTCCAGGCCCTGGCTAGAGGGAGCGGGGAGTCTGGACTTCAGGCTGGGTCCCTTCCTCTTCCTGGAGCGGGTGCCGGCCCCCAACCCGCTTGCGTCAGGGACAAAAGGACTCCTTCCCTTTCCAGCCTGGAAAGCCCCTCTGCTGCAGGCTGGAGGAAGGGACCCTGGGCCCAGCCTATAGTCAGTGGCGTCTATGGGCATGGATCTGGACGGGGAGAAGGACAAAGCAGCCTCCATCCACAGTTCATTCCGGGACCAGGCCCTTGCAGGCGCGCGCTGGGCTCTTGTGGGAAGACGCTAAGGGCCCCAGGACAGACCTCGTCTCTGGGCATCCGGGTTCCTAGATGGCAGAGGTGGCAGAGTGGGGTGGGGTGGCCCAATTGGGAGCCTTAGCCTCCGGCAAAGAGCTGAGCACAGCACATCTGCAATGTGTAAGATTCTCCTGGGAGACCAGGGCCCAGCTGGCGGTGAGCTGGGGGAAGTGGGTGCTGCTGCGGTGGGAGGAGCCACCTGGCCCTCTGGGGAAGTGTACTCGCTGTCCGCAGTGCCCAGGCCTGGGTAGCTGGGTGGGGGCTGGGGGGGCATCTCCGCTTAGGGTGCCCGCACCTGGGCCTTCTCTGCCCTGGACCAAGCCTGCCCGCGCCTCCCCGTCCTCTGCCTGCCCAGGTGGACATCTCTGGGCCTCTCTGGAGACCAGTGGGCTGGGCTGGGGGTCGTTGTATTGCCCTGGCTTGGCACTCCTCTTGTGGCTGTACCCCTCCCAGCAGCCCCAGGACTAGCAAGTCCCCGAGATGGGGGTGGGGACAGTGGTTGATGCCAAAGGTTGTGGGGGCAGGGGCGGGGCAGGAGCAGGAAGGTCCCCTGAGTTCCCTCACCTTGGGCAGAGATAAAAGGAGCACAGTTCCAGGCGGGGCTGAGCCAGGGCGCAGCTGTGATTTCAGGGCACCTCTGGCGGCTGCTGTGATTTGAGAATCTCGGGTCTCTTGGCTGACTGATCCTGGGAGACTGTGGATGAATAATGCTGGTGAGTGTCTGGACCTGGGGAAAGCCCCGGGGCTGGGGAGAGCTAGGCAGCCTGGGAGGGGAGGACAGGGGTGGCGCTCAGTGGGGCGTGTGGGTGTCCCTGAGCCCAAGTGACAAAGCCTCCCCTCCCTTGTGCTGCTGCAGGGCACGGCCCCACCCGGAGGCTGCGGGGCTTGGAGGTCCTGGCCGGGATGGCTCTGCTCGCTGCCCTCTGGCTCCTGTGGCTGCTGGGGTCAGCCCCTCGGGGTACCCCGGCACCCCAGCCCATGATCACCATCCTTGTCTGGCACTGGCCCTTCACTGACCAGCCCCCAGAGCTGCCCAGCGACACCTGCACCCGCTACGGCATCGCCCACTGCCACCTGAGTGCCAACCGAAGCCTGCTGGCCAGTGCCGACGCCGTGGTCTTCCACCACCGCGAGCTGCAGACTCGGCGGTCCCACCTGCCCCTGGCCCAGCGGCCGCAAGGGCAGCCCTGGGTGTGGGCCTCTATGGAGTCGCCTAGCCACACCCACGGCCTCAGCCACCTCCGCGGCATCTTCAACTGGGTGCTGAGCTACCGGCGTGACTCGGACATCTTTGTGCCCTATGGCCGCCTGGAGCCCCACGGGGGGCCCTCCCCACCGCTGCCAGCCAAGAGCAGGGTGGCTGCCTGGGTGGTCAGCAATTTCCAGGAGCGGCAACTGCGTGCCAGGCTGTACCGGCAGCTGGCGCCTCATCTGCGGGTGGATGTCTTTGGCCGTGCCAATGGACGGCCACTGTGCGCCGGCTGCCTGGTGCCCACCGTGGCCCAGTACCGCTTCTACCTGTCCTTTGAGAACTCTCAGCACCGTGACTACATTACGGAGAAATTCTGGCGCAACGCACTGGTGGCTGGCGCTGTGCCAGTGGTGCTGGGGCCCCCACGGGCCACCTACGAGGCCTTCGCGCCGGCTGATGCCTTTGTGCACGTGGATGACTTTGGCTCAGCCCGAGAGCTGGCGGCTTTCCTCACTGGCATGAACGAGAGCCGATACCGACGCTTCTTTGCCTGGCGTGACAGGCTCCGCGTGCGACTGTTCACCGACTGGCGGGAACGTTTCTGCGCCATCTGTGACCGCTACCCGCACCTGCCCCGCAGCCAAGTCTATGAGGACCTTGAGGGCTGGTTTCAGGCCTGAGCTCCGCTGGCCGGGGGAGGTGGGTGTGGGTGGAAGGGCTGGGTGTCGAAATCAAACCACCAGGCATCCGGCCCTTACCCGCAAGCAGCGGGCTAACGGGAGGCTGGGCACAGAGGTCAGGAAGCAGGGGTGGGGGTGCAGGTGGGCACTGGAGCATGCAGAGGAGGTGAGAGTGGGAGGGAGGTAACGGGTGCCTGCTGCAGCAGTCGGGAGGGGAAAGGCTGCCGAGGACCCTCCCTACCCTGAACAAATCTTGGGTGGGTCAAGGCCTGACTGGAAGAGGGTGAAAGGCAGAGCCCTTGGGGCTGGGGGCACCCCAGCCTGCAGTTTGTGGGGGCCAAACCTGGGACCCCGAGCTTCCTCTGTAGCAGAGGCACTGTGGTCCCCGAGACACAGGCACAGGTCCCCGCCACATCCACAGTTCTGAGGTCCCTGTGTGTAGGCTGGGGCAGGGCCCAGGAGACCACGGGGAGCAAACCAGCTTGTTCTGGGCTCAGGGAGGGAGGGCGGTGGACAATAAAGGTCTGACCAGTGCCTCGTGGGTCAGGCCAGTGTCTCATGGGTCACCTCCGTGCAGGGCCACAGAGCCTGCATCTGCCCTCCCTGACATGTCGCCCCCACGGCCATGGGGCTGCTTGTTCTCCACGGGGGGTCCTGTCTCCTGACTTCGGGGACTTTGCTCACCCTCCGCCTGAGAGCCCTCCCCGTGCCGGGCTGCCCACTGGCTCCCCCAGTTCCTACAGCCTCTGCCAAACGGCCCCTTATCAGAGAGCCTTCTGTGTCCCCCAAAAGGCCAAGGCGATGAGCCCAGGAGTTCGAGACCAGCCTGGGCAGTGTAGTGAAACCTCATCTCTACCAAAAATACAAGAATTAGCAGGGCGTGGTGGCTCACGCCTGTGGTCCCAGCTACTTGGGATACTGAGGTGAGAGGATCGCTTGAGCCCAGGAGGTTGTAGCTTCAGTGAGCCGTGATCACACCACGGCACTCCAGCCTGGGCAACAGAATGAGACCCTGTCTCAAAACCAAAACCAAAAACAGGCCAAGGATGGGGAAGAGTAGGGAACGGACGTCAGAGGCCTGGCCAGGCTGAAAGCGGCCATCTCCCAGGTCCGCAGGCTGGAGGGTGTCTGGGACAGGGTCTGACCTGTGCCTTGGAGCTCCCTCTGGTGGCCAGTGCTGGGGAGGCACTGGGGATGCGGCTGCAGCCAGGGAGCCCCTGTAGTGGCCGGTGGGGAGTGGGGCGAGGAGGAGAGAGGCCAACCCACGGGCGGTGCTGACCAAGGCCCCAACAGGCTAACCCCCGGGGGCTGGGGCATAGGGCTTGTCCCTACCCCAGGTGGGGGTGGGCAGGTTGAGGGCAGGAAGCCCCCCTCACCCATGGCCGTGGCTTGTGGGAACGACCTGCTGGTAGCTTCCTGCCCTGACCTAGCCCTGTGGACTGAGCAGGGAAAAGCAAATGTCTTGAGGCTGCGGGCTAGGGTGGGAGGCTGATCCCTCACTCACTAGCCCAGGGTCACCTTCCTGCTGCAAAGGAGCTGGGAGGACTGGGGAGCTGTGGCCTCGGAGGTCTTTCATTCACTTGAGGATGAGCCTTCTATGTGCGCCCAGACACTGGACACCACACAGCCCTACTCCACCCCGTTCACAGGTGGGGAAACTGAGGCTGGGAGGCGCCGTCAGAGCCACCCATGGGGTCAGCCTGCCCTCTGTCGCCCTCTACAGGCCATGCGGAGGAACTGCCTCACCTCCCCGGGGCGCCCCAGCAGGTGCCAAGCCACAGCCGCAGAACCGCCTGACCCCGAACTCCCTGTGCAGAGACCAGACTCGCCCGGATACGGGGAGAAAAATGAGCCGCGTGCAGCAGGGGCAGCCTCGGTCCCCTGACTGCTCCACCCACGGCGAGCGTTCCTGGGGCCTTGGGTTCCCCCCCCTCCGCTGCCTGCTCGAAACCGCGGGACGGACCCACCTGGCCGCCCTGCCTTCCCTCCAGGTGGCCGCCACCTGGACTCCAAGTGCTGGTTTACAAAGCACACAGGAGACCCTTACAGGGGTGAGGTGGCGCCTCGCCAGCGTCCGCTCGGCGCGCCCCGGGGACAGTGAAGGCTTGGGGCGCCTCTGCAGAGTCGCCAGCGCGGTGGGCGCAGCAGGATGCCTCTGGGAGAAGAGCGCAGAGCCCGAGGGTCCCCCGGCCTACGAAGGCTAAGCCGGGGTCTCGGATTGGATGTGGGCGCGTCGCGTAACGCCCGGCAAGGGGCTGCCCGGAGGCTTCCCGGCGGCGGCGCGCGCAGGGTCTCGGGCCCGGGTCGGTCCCGAGTGCGGCGCGGGCGGTGGGCGCCTCCTGGCGGGCGCGGACGGAGCGCGGCGCCTTTAAGCGGGGGCGGGCGGGGCGCGGGCAGAGTCGCTGTCGCCGCGGCCGCCGGGGCGGAGCCAGCACGGATCGGGTCCCGGACGCCCGAGCGCCCCGCCCCCGCGCGGGCGATGCCCAGCGGCGCGGCGGGCGGCGGGGCCCGGCGGGGCGCGCAGAGGAGCGGGCCGCGGCGCTGAGGCGGCGGAGCGTGGCCCCGCCATGGGCTTCCTGCACCAGCTGCAGCTGCTGCTCTGGAAGAACGTGACGCTCAAGCGCCGGAGCCCGGTGAGCCCACCCCACGCGCCCGCCCGCAGCCCGAGGCCGCGCTCCCCGCGCGCACGTGCGGACCGCCGGGCGCGCGCAGACCCCGGCGGACGCTGGGGGCGGCGCGGGTCCGAGCCCCCTCCCCGCCGGGCCCTGCCCTCCCCTGCCGGCGCTGCGGCCTCCGGGGAGGTGGCTCGGTCGTGCCCAGCCCGGTCCCGCGTCCGCTGACATCGCGGTGCTCGGCTGAGTCACGGCACCCGCGCCCTCTGCTGCGCGCTCTCTGGGGCCGCTGTGGGCGGGGGGCAAGCGGCGCTCAGGACTCTGGCTCCCAGAGGGAGGCCCTGGTTCCCAGGACAGAAGGCAGGCCTGGCGGGCTCCATTCAGCTGCGAGGCTCCATGGTCCTTGGGCCCAGCCTCCCTGGGGTCCCGGAGGAGACCCTGTCCCTTCCCTCCGTCCACCCCTCCCCTGCCCTTGGGCCGCGGCCTGCCATAGAGGTTGGTCCCAGGCATCTCTCCGCCTCCCCTCCCCCGCACCCCTCCTGGCATATCCATGACCCTTGCTCATGCTCTCGCCACTGGGAATGTCCTTGTGCCAGCCTCGGCCAGCCTGAATCTCTGCACCCCTTTGTCCTTTGGGGTCAGTTCTCCCTGAGCCTGATCCACTCTATTGCCTCCTGGTCCCCCCACCTCCGCTGGGGGCTGGGTCTACTGTTTGGAGCTGTGACCACCGGGTTCCCCAGCACTGCCTGGGCAGCCAGTTGACCTGAGGGTGCAGGACACACAGCTGTCAGGGACAGAAGTCCTGCGTGGAGCGAGGGGCTTGGGGATATGGGTGTCCTGCCATAGCCCCAGCTGGCCAGCTTGGCTCCAGCCTGGGAAGGGAAGGGACACCTCCCAGGCCACAGGCCTGGGCCAGCTTAGGTTGCTGAAGGCCCTTGGGATTGTCCAGGCCAGGGCCCAGAACAGGTGGGGGCCTAAGGCAGACATCCTCTTGCCCAGCCAGGGCCCGGGCGGGACCTTGGGCTGCACCAGTCCCTGCCTGTTTATCTTTCAACATGCACTGCAGGAAACCCAGGCTGCAGTCAGCTGGGGTGGCCATCATCACCATGGCTGGCAGAATTCCCCTGGGCACCTGGCCTTGGCGGGGAGCCTGGGTTAGGTACACACCCTGGCCAGGAACCTGGAGCTGGCTGAGTGGGGTCCCATGGATCAGGCCTGCAGCCCTTGGCGTTGAGTCACTGGGGACAGCAGAGCAGGGCCAAGGGAACAGGGATGTGGCATGTGGCATGCATTAGTATTAGCCCCCGCGGGTGGTTGTCAGGAAGGTCCCCACTGGGCTTGGGAGCAAAGGCTGGAATGGTGGCCCCTGTTCCAGTGGGGACAATGCTCAGGGAAGGGAGTGTGTCCTATGAAGGCACCTGGCAAGCAGGTGGGAGGTGTGCACTGTCCTGACTGCAAGAGTGGCTCCCAGCTGCTGGTTTGGGCTGCCCCCCAGGACCTTTCTGGGTCCCCACCCTACAGGGCTCCCAGAGGCCACTGGGCCACAGTGGAGGGCCTTAGCCCGTGGCCGGAGCAGGTGAGGAACTGTTTCCCCCAGGGAGGCTGAGTCGTTGCCAGGCTTGTGATGTGGGGCTGGGGCTGGTGGACACTGGGCACACTCCTGCCCGGTCCCCACTTTCCTGAGAAGGATCTTGGACATCAGAGCTGGACTCTTGGGGCCAAGCTTGGATGACAGAGGTTTGCCCTGTGTGCCATGCGCCCTGCTGGGGCAGGGGTGCACCCTGGGCAGAGCTCAGGGTCTGGAGGGTGGGTGCCAAGGATCTCTGTGCTGCTAGCAGGCTCCTCCAAGCTCTTTGCCTCGGTTTCCCTGTCTGTGAGTGTGGCCTATCTCCTCTTAGTTAGCTGGACTTGGGTCTGCCCTTGGGCTACAGGCTGCTTTTGGTGAAGAGACAGGGTCACTGTCATGAAGTCACTGGGATGGCAGGTGGCAGCGCCACTCTCAGGTCTCACCTGTTCTCCCCCCAACACAGTAGGCGGGAGCTACAGGGAGGGGTCATGCCCAGAGAGGGCATCTAGGCCTCCAGGCGATGTGAAGGCACTAGGCTGGTCTCGAGGGACGGAGGTTGGGCCACCTGGAGGCACCTGTGTGGGGCACCCAGGGCGTGCTAGACCTGTGCTGCCGCCTGTAACCAGATGCTCCTGTGGCGCCCGCCGCCCGCCAGCCAGGACTCTCCTCCTCCTCCCAGCAGCTCGTGCGAGGCCGTTGCTATAGCAATCGGGGAGGCAGCCGGGCCTGTTGCTGCAGTTACAGTGCCCGTAGCAGGCCGGGTGTGGGCAGGGCTGGCGCCCCGCGCTGTGACCCCTGCCTCTGACATTGCCTCACTCCTGCAGCCACCCTCGCCCTGGTGCCTGTTGGTGCCCACAGTGCCTTGGCGAGCCCTGGGCTCCATCCTGGCTCAGGGAGCGGGTGGAGGCTGGCACGGGCTGGGGCGGGCATGGGACACCCACAGCATGATGTTCCCGGCCACAGAGCCCTATTGTCTAAGCACAGTAAACACAGCAGCCGCCCCCACCCCAGGGACCGGGGACTCGGCCCGGGCCACACAGCACACTGGGGGCTTTGAAGGGTTTTGGGATGGGGATGAGGATAAAGGATGCCTCCGAGCTGGGTGCTCGCCCTTGGGCTCGGGAGGGCAGGGCCCCTCTGTCCTGTGGGTCTCAGAGAGGGCTGGTCTGCCAAGGGATCTCTGGAGAGTAGCTGGCCCAAGCTCCTTCTCCCTGAGCTGGGGGCTGGGACACAAGAACCAGTGAAGTCTTTGGTTTTCAGGTGAAGTGAGCAGAGCGCTTCTTTCTCACTCCACGCAGTCCCACTAGGGCTCACCTTGGTGCCCAGCCTGGGTTAGCAGGAGCCGACCTAGGGAAACTGAGCTCGGAGGCCCAAGACTGGCTTCCCCGGGTCAGGAGAGGGGACAGGGCAGAAAGAGGTGCCTTTGGGCCAGGTGTGGTGGCTCACGCCCAGGTGGGCGGATCACGAGGTCAGAAGATCGAAACCATCCTGGCTAACACGGTGAAACCCCATCTCTACTAAAAATACAAAAAATTAACCAGGTGTGGTGTTGGGCGCCTGTAGTCCCAGCTACTCAGGAGGCTGAGGCAGGAGAATGGCGTGAACTTGGGAGATGGAGCTTGCAGTGAGCTGAGATTGCACCACTGTACTCCAGCCTGGGCGATAGAATGAGACTCCGTCTCAAAAAAAAAAAAAAAAAAAAAAAAAAATGTGCCTTGGCCTCAGGAACTGGGGCTGTCAGACCCCTTACCAGGTCTTCTCCAAGGCTCAGGGCCCTGGGCGCAGGCCAAGCCTCTCTGAACCAGGCCTCCTCATCTCCCCAGGCCCCTATATTGGTGGGGAGGAAGGGTGAGGAAGGTGAACCCCGGGCGGTGTGGGAAGCGTAGGCGGGGCCAGTGGCTCAGATGGTCCCCAAGGTTTTGCCCAGGTAGCCCTAGAGGTGGGGAGGGAGAAGATGAGCTGGGATATACATGGGTCAGAGTAGACCACAAGCTGGCCAATTCGTCCCTGTAGGCCCTGAGGCTCCTCAGAGGGCAGGCAGGCCCGGTGTGGGCTGGGGACGGGAAACCTGATTTGCTGAGCCAGACAATCCTTACCCTCAGTGCCCTGGCAGGGGCTCAGACCTTCAGTGGTTCTGAAGGGCCTGTGCCCACCTTCCCTGGCCCCAGGGAGCACGTAGTCCTGGCTGGGCTGGGCCGGCCCTATGGGAGGCTGGGGAGGGCCTAGGCGAGCACAGGTCTGTCCTATCCCTCACTGGGCCCATCCTTTCCAGTGGGTCCTGGCCTTCGAGATCTTCATCCCACTGGTGCTGTTCTTCATCCTGCTGGGGCTGCGGCAGAAGAAGCCCACCATCTCCGTGAAGGAAGGTGAGCGCGGCAGGAGGCCCCAGGCACAGCCGGGGGAGCGCGGCACCTCGCATGCCTGCGCTGTGTGTGCACATCTGCACACGGGTGTCCTGCTCCCGGAGTCCCTGAGGTGCGGTGCCTGCTCCCCTGTGTGGTCCTGGGTCGTGCCTCCTGGCTGGGCTGTGGAGGTCGGGGCTGGCCTGTGGCCTCGAATGATGATGCCAATGCCTGTTCCTGGTGATGTGGGCACTCACTGGTCTCCTCTGTTCTGTTTTGATCCCCGCCCCTCCCCGCATGGTCTCTTGTCCTCGGCTGGCATGCAGTCTGTAAGTGAGTGGCCACCTCCTCCTGGCTGGCCTGGGCAGCAGCTGCGGGGGGCCCATGGGCCGTCCTGGCTTGAGTGCCCTCCCCGCTTGCATTAACAGCCCTCCCGGGCCCCCTGCCGGCCTCAGGAACAGCTGGCTCCAGATGGGGGGTGGCGGGCAGTGAAGTGGGCGGTGGTAGGGAGTGAAAGGCCCAGCCACCTAAAGGCACAGCTGGTGCCTGGGTCAAGCTGAGGCAGCATCTTCTAGGGGTGGGGTGCCTCAGCTTCTGGGCTGAGTCTGGGCTGGAGCTAGAGCGGCCTGGCTACTCTCCCTTCATACTCCTTCAGGCTTCTGCACTCACTCTGCTAACCAGCTGGCCAGAGGTCAGAGGTCACTGCCCAGAGGGGGTCCTATGTCCTCCCCTGGGCTCTGTAGGCAGTGCCACACCTGAAACGTTTTCGGGGGGGAGAGTGCCAGGGCACGTGGGCCTGCACTGGCTGAAAGGAAAGGAATGCTCTGGGAGTTATGGCAGAAGGGGTGGTGAGTGGCTCTTTGACCTCTGACCTGTTGGAGTCATTCGCCCCAGAACGCTTGGCCTGTAGCCCAGCTGGGGCCAGGGCTCTGTGCCGCCTTCTCCCTAACGCTGCTTCTCCTTCCTGACTTTCTCTAAATTTCTCCTCTCGGCCTCTGTCTCCCTCCCCTTCTGGATTCCTCTGTCTCTCTCTCCCCTTTTACCCCCGACCTTGCCCTCTCCCGTGGGTCTGCCAGCCTTCTACACAGCGGCGCCCCTGACGTCTGCCGGCATCCTGCCTGTCATGCAGTCGCTGTGCCCGGATGGCCAGCGGGACGAGTTCGGCTTCCTGCAGTACGCCAACTCCACGTGAGTGCCCACCCGCCCCTCGGAGCACCCACCCCTCCCCAGCCCATCCAGCGAGTGACATCCGCCATGGTGCAGGGTCACACAGCTGCTTGAGCGCCTGGACCGCGTGGTGGAGGAAGGCAACCTGTTCGACCCAGCGCGGCCCAGCCTGGGCTCAGAGCTCGAGGCCCTGCGCCAGCATCTGGAGGCCCTCAGTGTGGGACCGGGCACCTCGGGGAGCCACCTGGACAGATCCACAGGTGTGCCCTGTGCAGGGAAGTTGGGGGGCAGGGCTGCGAGCGTAGCTCTGCTGTCACTGGGCTGAAGCCCACATCCACCCTGGGCCCCTCTACCTGCACTGAGTTCCCAGCCACACGCAGGCTGCAGTGGCAGGGCTGTGGTGTTGGGCTCGGCTGCGAGCCCATGTGGGGGCACCTTGCCGAGGTGCAGCAGCCTCTCAGCCTCGCCTTCCTGCCTGTCCAGTGTCTTCCTTCTCTCTGGACTCGGTGGCCAGAGACCCGCAGGAGCTCTGGCGTTTCCTGACACAAAACCTGTCGCTGCCCAATAGCACGGCCCAAGCCGTCTTGGCCGCCCGTGTGGACCCCCCCGAGGTAAGGCAAGGACAGCTCCCAGCCCTTCTGCCCCAGCCATGCCCCCTGGTTGCTGAGCCATCCTCAGGACTCGGAGCCCCTGCCTGAGTCACACCCCCGACCGTCTGAATCTTGCCCCGCGCCATCTGAGCCACGCCCCCACCCCATCTGAGCCACGCCCCCACCATCTGAGCCACGCCCCCACCATCTGAGCCACGCCCCCACCCCATCTGAGCCACGCCCCAACCCCATCTGAGCCACGCTCCCACCATCTGAGCCACGCCCCCACCATCTGAGCCACGCCCCCACGCCCCCATCTGAGCCATTCTCCCACATCTCCCAGGTCTACCACCTACTCTTTGGTCCCTCGTCTGCCCTGGATTCACAGTCTGGCCTCCACAAGGGTCAGGAGCCCTGGAGCCGCCTAGGGAGCAATCCCCTGTTCCGGATGGAGGTGAGGGCATCCATATGTGAGATGGGACTGGAGTGCTGCCTGCCTCTGGGGGTGCTTCTGCTCCGTGGGTGAGGAAAGGGCCCCCTTGGTGACTTGGAGCTCCTCCTGGGAGAGGAGGAGGGTCCCAGGGGTCTATGGCAGGCATGAGGGGTAGAGGCATGTCGTAGGACCCAGGCAGCCCCAGAGCCAGCCAGTGGGTGGGGCACGGTGAGGCCTGAGGCCCTAGTGGTTGGGGACAAAGTCGTTGCCGTGGCTCCACTGACCCCTGTGCCCACCCCAGGAGCTGCTGCTGGCTCCTGCCCTCCTGGAGCAGCTCACCTGCACGCCAGGCTTGGGGGAGCTGGGCCGGATCCTCACTGTGCCTGAGAGTCAGAAGGGGGCCCTGCAGGGCTACCAGGATGCTGTCTGCAGTGGGCAGGCTGCTGCGCGTGCCAGGCGCTTCTCTGGGCTGTCTGCCGAGCTCCGGAGCCAGCTGGATATGGCCAAGGTCTCCCAGCAGGTAAGGCCCTGCCTGCCCACTGCCCGCCGCTTGCTGCCTGAGTTGAGGGAGGGGCTGGGGCCGCTTGGAGAGCTCCGGGCTCCTGGGCCCAGGCTGTGCGTGGGATGCTGCCTGTGGGTAGGTATCCAATGGCACCATGGCTGGTGCCCCATCCCTGCTCACCATCCCAGCTCCTGTCCTGGGCTCCCGTTACCCAGGCTGCAGACTCCCTCCCAGCACCGCCAGCTTGTGTCTCCCTGCTCCGCTCCTGACCTATCACCCACCTGCAGTCCATCTCACCCCGCACTGCCCATGTGCCTGTTTCCCCTCAGCTGGGCCTGGATGCCCCCAACGGCTCGGACTCCTCGCCACAGGCGCCACCCCCACGGAGGCTGCAGGCGCTTCTAGGGGACCTGCTGGATGCCCAGAAGGTTCTGCAGGATGTGGATGTCCTGTCGGCCCTGGCCCTGCTACTGCCCCAGGGTGCCTGCACTGGCCGGACCCCCGGACCCCCAGCCAGCGGTGCGGGTGGGGTGGCCAATGGCACGGGGGCAGGGGCAGTCGTGGGCCCCAACGCCACCGCTGAGGAGGGCACACCCTCTGCTGCAGCACCGGCCTCCCCGGATACGCTGCAGGGCCAGTGCTCAGCCTTCGTGCAGCTCTGGGCCGGCCTGCAGCCCATCTTGTGTGGCAATAACCGGTAGGTGGGCGGCAGGGGAATGGGGGTGAGGAGGACAGCCAGGGGCAGGGCCTGAGCCCTGACTCTAGGCCCTGGCTCTGGAGGTCTCATTTGGCACCCTGCCCTGTGCCCCGAAGTCCCGCCCCATCCCGATGCCCCTCCCACTCTCATGGCCCCGCCCCCTAACGGCCTGGCCCTGCCCCCTGTCCCCTGCCCCCTGCCCCAGCACCATTGAACCCGAGGCGCTGCGTCGGGGCAACATGAGTTCCCTGGGCTTCACAAGCAAGGAGCAGCGGAACCTGGGCCTCCTCGTGCACCTCATGACCAGCAACCCCAAAATCCTGTACGCGCCTGCGGGCTCTGAGGTCGACCGCGTCATTCTCAAGGTGCGCAGGTCTGGGACACTCGGTGTTTGACAGGCAGAGTGGGAAGGGGGTCTCTGCAGGCCTGGGACCCCCGGGCAGAGGGGGTCGGCAGAATTGACATGGGAGGGGTACGGGGTGTAGCTTTGGATGGGACACAGGCTCTGCAGGTGGGGGACCAGAGGTCGTTTTTCCTTTCGGGAGCTCCAGGGGCTGCTGTGGGAAGGCACTGGAGAGTCTGCTCTGGCAGGGTCCCCCGGCTGGGGTTGGCCAGTCCAGGGCAGTGCTGGTGGAGGAGGGGTGTGTCCGGAGACCTTCCAGAGTGTCTCGTGGGCGGGCAGCTGGGCAGTTTGGGTTCTGGGTGAGAGGTCCTGTCTGGAACAAGCAGAGGCCAGGGCTGGACATTGGCCTGGGAGGGGAGGGCCTGTGGATGAGGCCAATCCTGGGTGTAGAGGGGGGTCCCTAGGATAAGGGTAGGAGAGATGAGGGTGGAGCATCAGGTACTTAAGGGACACATGGAGAGAGGTCCAGCAAAGGAGCTGGTGGGCACAGCTGGGCAGTTGGGGGTCCGGAGGACATGCTGCCCTGGGAGTGGAGGGCAAAGCAGGTTTCACCTGAGCGCCACAGAAAGGAGTGGAGAGCCCGGGCGTGGGACTCACGCTTGAAATCCCAGCACTTTGGGAAGCCATGGTGGGAGGATGGCTTGAGCTCAGGAGTTTGAGACAAGCCTGAGCAACATAGCGGAACCCCGTCTCTACCAAAAATACAAAAATTAGCCAGGCGTGGTGGTGGGTGCCTGTAATCCCAGCTACTTAGAGGGCTGAGGCGGGACGATCCCTTGGGCCTGGGAGGTGGGAGGCTGCAGTGAGCCGGGACTGCACCACTGCATTCCAGCGTGGGTGACTGAGACCCTGTCCCAGGAAAAAAAAAAAAAAAGGTGGGGAGGGTTGGTTGTTGGCAACGGGCCAGCCACTGGGGAGGTGAGTGGGGTGAGAGCCCCCAAGTTGGCGGGGGTCCGTCCAGAAACTCCATGCCCCTGCCTCACCCTCTGCAGGCCAACGAGACTTTTGCCTTTGTGGGCAACGTGACTCACTATGCCCAGGTCTGGCTCAACATCTCGGCGGAGATCCGCAGCTTCCTGGAGCAGGGCAGGCTGCAGCAACACCTGCACTGGCTGCAGCAGGTTCCAAGGGGGCCCGCGAGGGAGGCGGCTGCGGGTGGCGCGGGGAACCCCTCTCTGCCCAGCTCGGCAGGCGCAGGTCCCCCCTGAGCCGCTCCTCTACCCCTAGTATGTAGCAGAGCTGCGGCTGCACCCCGAGGCACTGAACCTGTCGCTGGATGAGCTGCCGCCGGCCCTGAGACAGGACAACTTCTCGCTGCCCAGTGGCATGGCCCTCCTGCAGCAGCTGGATACCATTGACAACGCGGCCTGCGGCTGGATCCAGTTCATGTCCAAGGTGAGAGGTGGGGCCTCTGAGCCAACCCCCGACACCCCCTGCCTCACGCATGCCCAGGGCGGGCTCCAGCGATGCCCCTCCCACTAGGTGAGCGTGGACATCTTCAAGGGCTTCCCTGACGAGGAGAGCATTGTCAACTATACCCTCAACCAGGCCTACCAGGACAACGTCACTGTGTTTGCCAGTGAGCTGCCCCCCCCGCCCCACCCCAGCCCCCCACAGACCTTCCTCCCCAGCCCAGCCCCACCCATACCCCTGGGCCCTCCCACTCCTTGGCCGCGCCCTGGCCTTGCCCCCTCACCCGCCACTTCCCCTCCCCACCCCTGCCCCTTCCAAAGGGCCCCAGCCCACAACCCGTCCCCACCCTGCACCTCCTCACTTCTGCCCACCTTTCCCCTGGGGCCCCCACCCCAGCCGTGTCCCACCTTTCCCTGGACCCTCCTGTCCCTGCCCCCACACCTTGGCCCCGCCCCCGTGCCTTGCTCCCCCCCCAACCACGCCTTGGCCCCACCCCTGCATCTTGGCCCCGCCCCAACCTCCCGGCCCCAGGTGTGATCTTCCAGACCCGGAAGGACGGCTCACTCCCGCCTCACGTGCACTACAAGATCCGCCAGAACTCCAGCTTCACCGAGAAAACCAACGAGATCCGCCGCGCCTACTGGCGGCCTGGGCCGAATACTGGCGGCCGCTTCTACTTCCTCTACGGCTTCGTCTGGATCCAGGGTGAGGGGCGGGCCCGGAAGACCGGCTGGAGGATTCCTGGGGGAGGACAGGTGGGAGGACAAGAGGGCCTGCCCGGCACCTGATGGCTGCCCCCACCCACAGACATGATGGAGCGCGCCATCATCGACACCTTTGTGGGGCACGACGTGGTGGAGCCGGGCAGCTACGTGCAGATGTTCCCCTACCCCTGCTACACACGCGATGAGTGAGTGCTGGGCGCCCGGGGCTGGGCTGGGGCTGGGGCTGAGTGGCGCCTGAGCGCGGCCTTCCCGCAGCTTCCTGTTTGTCATTGAGCACATGATGCCGCTGTGCATGGTGATCTCCTGGGTCTACTCCGTGGCCATGACCATCCAGCACATCGTGGCGGAGAAGGAGCACCGGCTCAAGGAGGTGCGCGGGCCGGGACTCTCCCTGGAGGCGCGGGCTGGCAGGGAGGGGCGGCATCTTCCCGGGGGCCTGCCCCAAGCCCCTGGCCCACCCGCAGGTGATGAAGACCATGGGCCTGAACAACGCGGTACACTGGGTGGCCTGGTTCATCACCGGCTTTGTGCAGCTGTCCATCTCCGTGACAGCGCTCACCGCCATCCTGAAGTACGGCCAAGTGCTCATGCACAGCCACGTGGTCATCATCTGGCTCTTCCTGGCCGTCTACGCGGTGGCCACCATCATGTTCTGGTGAGTGCGGGCCATGCTGGGAGGGACTTGGGGCAGGCACTGGCCCAGCAAGCTCACCCCACATCCTCTCAGAGCCCCCTGGACCCTGGTACGGGCTTGCCCAGGAGGCCGGGCGTGCGGGTGGCTGACGGCGCACATGGCCCCTGCCCACCCAGCTTCCTGGTGTCTGTGCTGTACTCCAAGGCCAAGCTGGCCTCGGCCTGCGGCGGCATCATCTACTTCCTGAGCTACGTGCCCTACATGTACGTGGCGATCCGAGAGGAGGTGGCGCACGATAAGATCACGGCCTTCGAGAAGTGCATCGCGGTGAGGGTCGCGGGCAGGCGGGCGGGCGGGCGGCTGGGGTGCCGGGCCACCCCACGTGCTGACACCACTGCCTTCTCAGTCCCTCATGTCCACTACGGCCTTTGGCCTGGGCTCCAAGTACTTCGCGCTGTACGAGGTGGCCGGCGTGGGCATCCAGTGGCACACCTTCAGCCAGTCCCCAGTGGAGGGGGACGACTTTAACCTGCTCCTGGCCGTCACCATGTTGATGGCGGACGCCGTGGTCTACGGCATCCTCACGTGGTACATTGAGGCTGTGCACCCAGGTACTGGCCAGCCCTTGGAGGGCAGGGGAGAGGCAGAGGTCCCCAGCCAGGGTTGGGACCAGTGCTCTGGGTCCACTCCTGGATGCAGCACGGGTGGCTCCCTGGGTGGGCACGTGGCTCACGTGGTGGATGGTCACCCCAGGCCCTAGGTCAGCCTCCCCTCCCCTCCCCGACCCCCAGGCATGTACGGGCTGCCCCGGCCCTGGTACTTCCCACTGCAGAAGTCCTACTGGCTGGGCAGTGGGCGGACAGAAGCCTGGGAGTGGAGCTGGCCGTGGGCACGCACCCCCCGCCTCAGTGTCATGGAGGAGGACCAGGCCTGTGCCATGGAGAGCCGGCGCTTTGGTGAGGCTGGCGCCAGAATGGTGGCTGGGGTGGGCGCTGGGTTCGGAGTCCTGGGTGGCCTTGGCGCCGCCCCCACCCTGCTGATCCACAGCCCTGGTGCAGAGGAGACCCGTGGCATGGAGGAGGAGCCCACCCACCTGCCTCTGGTTGTCTGCGTGGACAAACTCACCAAGGTCTACAAGCACGACAAGAAGCTGGCCCTGAACAAGCTGAGCCTGAATCTCTACGAGAACCAGGTGGTCTCCTTCTTGGGCCACAACGGGGCGGGCAAGACCACCACCATGTGAGTGTCAGAGGGGCGGAGCGGTGGCCTCTGCTGACCCGAGCAGGAGTCCTAGCCAGGGGCAGGGTGGGGCCTCTGCAGAGGGCGTGGGGTCGTGACCCCGTCCACCTACCCAGGTCCATCCTGACTGGCCTGTTCCCTCCGACGTCGGGTTCCGCCACCATCTACGGGCACGACATCCGCACGGAGATGGATGAGATCCGCAAGAACCTGGGCATGTGCCCACAGCACAACGTGCTCTTTGACCGGCTCACGGTGGAGGAGCACCTCTGGTTCTACTCACGCCTCAAGAGCATGGCCCAGGAGGAGATCCGCAGAGAGATGGACAAGTGGGTGGGCTGGGCGGGGAGGGGGCGGGGGGGTGGAGGCCCTGGGGCTCTGCATGGCGCCAGCCCCATGCCCCACCTCCCTGTCCCAGGATGATCGAGGACCTGGAGCTCTCCAACAAACGGCACTCACTGGTGCAGACATTGTCGGGTGGCATGAAGCGCAAGCTGTCCGTGGCCATCGCCTTCGTGGGCGGCTCTCGTGCCATCATCCTGGACGAGCCCACAGCGGGCGTGGACCCCTACGCGCGCCGCGCCATCTGGGACCTCATCCTCAAGTACAAGCCAGGTGAGTGGGGTGCCGTGCGGGCAGCGGCATGGGTGGCGCCTCCCCTGCCCCCTGACCCTGGGTCTGGCCTTGTCCTAGGCCGCACCATCCTTCTGTCCACCCACCACATGGATGAGGCTGACCTGCTCGGGGACCGCATTGCCATCATCTCCCATGGCAAGCTCAAGTGCTGCGGCTCGCCGCTCTTCCTCAAGGGCACCTATGGTGACGGGTACCGCCTCACGCTGGTCAAGCGGCCCGCCGAGCTGGGGGGCCCCCAAGGTCTGTGTTGAAGCTGCCTGAGCTGGCCTTGGGCCACCCCCTCCCCGGGACCCCCACCTGAGAATCCACAATGGAGAGGCTGGGCCCTCACCGTCACCCACTGGGCCCAGGATGCCTGCTAGGGCCTGGCCCGCCCTCTCCAATGCCCGTATCTTGACCCAGTTGGGTTCCCATTGGGTGTCCCTCCTCCCAGTCCCAGAGTGAATTCCTTCCTGCTCCCACATCCCCCACAGAGCCAGGGCTGGCATCCAGCCCCCCAGGTCGGGCCCCGCTGAGCAGCTGCTCCGAGCTCCAGGTGTCCCAGTTCATCCGCAAGCACGTGGCCTCCTGCCTGCTGGTCTCCGACACAAGCACGGAGCTCTCCTACATCCTGCCCAGCGAGGCTGCCAAGAAGGGGGCTTTCGAGCGCCTTTTCCAGGTGTGAGGGCCAAGAGCAGGCCAGGGCGCAAGGGTTGGGAGGCAGTTGCAGGCGGTGGAGGTGGACGCACTCCTGCCTGGGTGTCCCTGCCGCAGCCTCCCCCTCCACCGCCCCTGCAGCACCTGGAACGCAGCCTGGATGCGCTGCACCTCAGCAGCTTCGGGCTGATGGACACGACCCTGGAGGAAGTGTTCCTCAAGGTGTCGGAGGAGGATCAGTCGCTGGAGAACAGTGAGGCTGGTGAGGGGCTCAGGCCACTCGCTCAGCCCACCCCACCCACAAGGCCCCAGCTCGAGCCTGCGCTGTCACTCCTGCCTGGTGTCTGGGGGCGCCACCCTGGTACTGGGTGGGAACCAGGGGATGCCCCAGGGTTAGCCTGCCGTCCTGGGTGGGTGGTCATGGTGGCCAGAGGTCCCGGACAGGTGTATGAGCCTGGGAATTGGGGTCAAGACCGGGAATGGGGGTCCTGGGCAGGCCTAGTGGCCAGTAGCCATGAGTGTCCCCTCGGCCCTTCCACTGCGGCAGATGTGAAGGAGTCCAGGAAGGACGTGCTCCCCGGGGCAGAGGGCCCGGCGTCTGGGGAGGGTCACGCTGGCAATCTGGCCCGGTGCTCGGAGCTGACCCAGTCGCAGGCATCACTGCAGTCGGTGTCATCTGTGGGCTCTGCCCGCGGCGACGAGGGAGCTGGCTACGCCGATGTCTACGGAGACTACCGCCCCCTCTTTGATAACCCACAGGACCCAGACAACGTCAGCCTGCAAGGTGGGGGTGGCCGGGTGAGGCTGGGACAGCAAGGGAGGGGGAGCAGGGTTGGGGGGAGCGGCATGGGGGCAGCCAGTGGGGAGAGGGTAGCATGCAGCCCCTGCTCAGCCTCTACCTCTCTGCACAGAGGTGGAGGTGGAGGCCCTGTCGAGGGTCGGCCAGGGCAGCAGCAAGCTGGATGGCGGGTGGCTGAAGGTGCGCCAGTTCCACGGGCTGCTGGTCAAACGCTTCCACTGCGCCCGCCGCAACTCCAAGGCACTCTTCTCCCAGATCCTGCTGCCGGCCTTCTTCGTCTGCGTGGCCATGACCGTGGCCCTGTCCGTCCCCGAGATTGGTAGGCCACCGGCTGCACGGGGGTGCTGGGCTTGCGTCTCCCCACCGCCCACCGGGAGCCCTGATGATGCCCACTCCTGAGCTTCCTGACTCTGAGCCTCACCCCGCACCTGAGGCTGGGCATGCACCGGGGTTCATCCGGGAGTCCTGCCTCCTTGGGGCCCAGACCCCAGGCATGGATCCTTTGGGGTTGGGGGAAGGGGAACGAGGCTTGGGGGCCGCTGGCCAGTAGGCAGAACCTGCTCAGGCCTCCCTGCTTGCCCTGCCAGGTGATCTGCCCCCGCTGGTCCTGTCACCTTCCCAGTACCACAACTACACCCAGCCCCGTGGCAATTTCATCCCCTATGCCAACGAGGAGCGCCGCGAGTACCGGTGAGGCTGCCAGTGGGGGCAGCCTTGGTGGGCGGGGCGGGTGAGGGGGTGGGGACAGCCTTCGTGGGCAGGGCGGGTGAGGGGGCGGAGACTGGCAGCCCCACCTCACACTGTCGTGCCCGCAGGCTGCGGCTATCACCCGACGCCAGCCCCCAGCAGCTTGTGAGCACGTTCCGGCTGCCATCCGGGGTGGGTGCCACCTGCGTGCTCAAGTCTCCCGCCAACGGCTCGCTGGGGCCCACGTTGAACCTGAGCAGCGGGGAGTCGCGCCTGCTGGCGGCTAGGTTCTTCGACAGCATGTGTCTGGAGTCCTTCACACAGGGGCTGCCGCTGTCCAACTTCGTGCCGCCCCCACCCTCGCCCGCCCCATCTGACTCGCCAGCGTCCCCGGATGAGGACCTGCAGGCCTGGAACGTCTCCCTGCCGCCCACCGCTGGGCCAGGTAGCGGTTCAGGGGGCCTGCTGGGGGGCAGGGGCAGCGAGGAGTCCTTCTCACTGCCCCACGCTGTGCCCACAGAAATGTGGACGTCGGCACCCTCCCTGCCGCGCCTGGTACGGGAGCCCGTCCGCTGCACCTGCTCCTCGCAGGGCACCGGCTTCTCCTGCCCCAGCAGTGTGGGCGGGCACCCGCCCCAGATGCGGGTGGTCACAGGCGACATCCTGACCGACATCACCGGCCACAACGTCTCTGAGTACCTGCTCTTCACCTCCGACCGCTTCCGACTGCACCGGTGAGCTGGGTGGGGAGGCTGTGGGTGAGGGTGGCGGGCCACCAGCCACCTAGTCTCAACTGCTGCCCCTCTAGCCTCACTGCCTGCCTAGCCTCACCGCCCCTCCCACCTGCCTGCCCAGGTATGGGGCCATCACCTTTGGAAACGTCCTCAAGTCCATCCCAGCCTCATTTGGCACCAGGGCCCCACCCATGGTACGGAAGATCGCAGTGCGCAGGGCTGCCCAGGTGAGCGAGGCTGCAGCCCTGGGGCCCCGCGGTGTGTAGCGCCGCCTGAGATCTGCAGGGACCCACGGGGCTCCTGGGGCCTTTCCGTGTCCTCTTTCTTCTGCAGGTTTTCTACAACAACAAGGGCTATCACAGCATGCCCACCTACCTCAACAGCCTCAACAACGCCATTCTGCGTGCCAACCTGCCCAAGAGCAAGGGCAACCCGGCGGCTTACGGTGAGCTGACGCGGACGGGGCGAGGCAGGGAGGAGCTGGGGCCGGGCCGGATGGCGCAGGGGCCTGAAGCTGCCGCCCCCGCCCCACCGTGTGCAGGCATCACCGTCACCAACCACCCCATGAACAAGACCAGCGCCAGCCTCTCCCTGGATTACCTGTAAGTGTGGCCAGTGGGGGATGAGGTGGGGCAGGTGGGCGCTGCAGCCCCGGCCGTGAGGACTGAGGGCTTCTTTGCCTCAGGCTGCAGGGCACGGATGTTGTCATCGCCATCTTCATCATCGTGGCCATGTCGTTTGTGCCGGCCAGCTTCGTCGTCTTCCTCGTGGCCGAGAAGTCCACCAAGGCCAAGCACCTGCAGTTTGTCAGCGGCTGCAACCCCATCATCTACTGGCTGGCGAACTACGTGTGGGACATGGTGCGCCCGGCGTGGCCACGGGGGTGCCCTGGCCCTTCTCATACCCCATCCCTGCCCCGCCCCGGGTCTCTCACCAGCCGCCCCCACCCCTGCAGCTCAACTACCTGGTCCCCGCTACCTGCTGCGTCATCATCCTATTTGTGTTCGACCTGCCGGCCTACACGTCGCCCACCAACTTCCCTGCTGTCCTCTCCCTCTTCCTGCTCTATGGGTAAGGGGGAGCGGAGTGGGGAGCGGCCTCAGGTGGGGCCGGGGCTGCCTGGTGACCACTGCCCGCCACCTGCCCGCAGGTGGTCCATCACGCCCATCATGTACCCGGCCTCCTTCTGGTTCGAGGTCCCCAGCTCGGCCTACGTGTTCCTCATCGTCATCAATCTCTTCATCGGCATCACCGCCACTGTGGCCACCTTCCTGCTACAGCTCTTCGAGCATGACAAGGTGGGGTGGCGACCACACGGTGGGGGCGGCGGGCCCTGCGGAGGCTGTGCCCCTGATCCCAGCCACCCCGCAGGACCTGAAGGTCGTCAACAGTTACCTGAAAAGCTGCTTCCTCATTTTCCCCAACTACAACCTGGGCCACGGGCTCATGGAGATGGCCTACAACGAGTACATCAATGAGTACTACGCCAAGATTGGTGAGGGGCCCGCGGGGCAGGGGAGGCGTTGGGGGCCCCGCAAGGCCCAGAGCACAGGCCCTGAGCTGGCTCCCCACAGGCCAGTTTGATAAGATGAAGTCCCCGTTCGAGTGGGACATTGTCACCCGCGGGCTGGTGGCCATGGCGGTTGAGGGCGTCGTGGGCTTCCTCTTGACCATCATGTGCCAGTACAACTTCCTGCGGCAGCCACAGTGAGCGGGGCGCGTGGCAGGGTGGGGGCAGGGGGCAGGGCAGGAGCAGGGATGGGATCAAGGGGTGGGGCAGGGTGGGGCAGGGGACAGCAGAGGGGCCTGCCCACCCTTCCTGCATGCCACAGCCAGAGGACTCGAGGCCGGTGGCTGGGAGGGGCGGTGGGGGTGGCGAGCTGCCAGACACTGTCCACCCTGTCCCCCAAGGCGCATGCCCGTGTCTACCAAGCCTGTGGAGGATGATGTGGACGTGGCCAGCGAGCGGCAGCGAGTGCTCCGGGGAGACGCGGACAACGACATGGTCAAGATTGAGAACCTGACCAAGGTGGGCTCTGGGCGTGTGGGGTAGGGCCTGGGTGGAGTGGGCCAGGGCCGGGGGGGTGGGGCCGCAGCAGTGCAGGTGGAGCCTGGGTGGGCAGGACCCTGAGCTCTGGGGGTGGGGCTTGCATGGGGTGGGGCTGTGGGGCATGTGGGCAGGGCGCCCCCTGGGCTCTGGGGGTGGGGCAGGGCCGGGGTGGGGTGGGGCCAGAGGGGCAGGGTTGGGGGCAGGATGGAGTTGGGGACGCTGCACCCCACACCCCTATGCCCCCATGCCCCGCTGAGCGGGCAGGCTCCTGGCCAGGTCTACAAGTCCCGGAAGATTGGCCGCATCCTGGCCGTTGACCGCCTGTGCCTGGGTGTGCGTCCTGGAGAGTGCTTCGGGCTCCTGGGCGTCAACGGTGCGGGCAAGACCAGCACTTTCAAGATGCTGACCGGAGACGAGAGCACGACAGGGGGCGAGGCCTTCGTCAATGGACACAGGTGCGGCGGGAGCCCTGGGTGGGTGGGGCCTCCACGTCCTCACGCGCTGACGGCCGCCGTGTCCCCAGTGTGCTGAAGGAGCTGCTCCAGGTGCAGCAGAGCCTCGGCTACTGCCCGCAGTGCGACGCACTGTTCGACGAGCTCACAGCCCGGGAGCACCTGCAGCTGTACACGCGGCTGCGCGGCATCTCCTGGAAGGACGAGGCCCGGGTGAGGATGGCAGGGTGGGGAGCCGGCACGCCGGGCGACCCTGCCTCCGCTGACACCTGCGTTCCCCGGCCAGGTGGTAAAGTGGGCTCTGGAGAAGCTGGAGCTGACCAAGTACGCAGACAAGCCGGCCGGCACCTACAGCGGCGGCAACAAGCGGAAGCTCTCCACGGCCATCGCCCTCATTGGGTACCCAGCCTTCATCTTCCTGGTGAGCTCTGGGTGGGGTGGGGGGCGGCTGCCTGGCCTTTGACTTCCTGGTGAGCACAGGCAGGGGCAGTGTTCAGGCCGGGGTGTGTGGGCCTGGCAGCGGCTGAGCCTGCCGCCCATCTCCAGGATGAGCCCACCACGGGCATGGACCCCAAGGCCCGGCGCTTCCTCTGGAACCTCATCCTCGACCTCATCAAGACAGGGCGTTCGGTGGTGCTGACATCACACAGGTGAGCGCGCCCCCACTCCCCCTTTGTGCCCCCACCGCGCAGCACCCCTTCCGGTGCCAGCCTGTGCGTGTCCTGCAGCATGGAGGAGTGCGAGGCGCTGTGCACGCGGCTGGCCATCATGGTGAACGGTCGCCTGCGGTGCCTGGGCAGCATCCAGCACCTGAAGAACCGGTGAGCCGGGACAGGCCCAGGGATGGGGCCAGGGGTGGGGCCGGGAGTGGGGGTGGCTGCAGGGCTGTGAGGGCTGTGGGGCCAGGGGGCTGGGGGGACTGGGGCAGTGGGGCCAGGGGAGGGGCCTGGAGGGCTGTGGGAGGCTGTGGGGCTTCCTGAGGTGCCTGTGAGGGCTGTGGGGCTGGGAGGCGGGGGGGCTGGGGCTCTGGCTGGTCGGCACAGGGCTCCGGGCCACCGGCCTGTCCCACTAGGTTTGGAGATGGTTACATGATCACGGTGCGGACCAAGAGCAGCCAGAGCGTGAAGGACGTGGTGCGGTTCTTCAACCGCAACTTCCCGGAAGCTATGCTTAAGGTGTGCCGTCCTGGGCAGGGTTGCAGAGGGGGCGCGACTGGGTGGGGGGCGCTGCCAGGCCTCTGACCTCCCCCCTCTGCAGGAGCGGCACCACACGAAGGTGCAGTACCAGCTCAAGTCGGAACACATCTCGCTGGCCCAGGTGTTCAGCAAGATGGAGCAGGTGTCTGGCGTGCTGGGCATCGAGGACTATTCGGTCAGCCAGACCACACTGGACAATGTGAGCGCCCCGAGGGCACTGCGCACCACACCTGCCCCTCCCCCCACCCGCCCTGTTCCCCCCACCCGGCACCTCCACTCCCCACACGCCTGCCCCACCCACCAGGTGTTCGTGAACTTCGCCAAGAAGCAGAGTGACAACCTGGAGCAGCAAGAGACGGAGCCGCCGTCCGCACTGCAGTCGCCTCTCGGCTGCTTGCTCAGCCTGCTCCGGCCCCGGCCTGCCCCCACGGAGCTCCGGGCACTTGTGGCAGATGAGCCCGAGGACCTGGACACAGAGGACGAGGGCCTCATCAGCTTCGAGGAGGAGCGGGTGAGCAGGCTGCCCTCACGGCTGTCCAGGGCTCTGCCCACTGGACCCAGGCTGCCTGGAGGCTCCAGCCCCGGGTGGGGTGGGGGGAGAACTGGCCCCAGGATGCTTGCTGTCCAGAGGTCAAGGGGGCAGAGTGGGCAAGGGAGACTTGCAGACAGGCCTGGAGAGACCAACTGCATGGTCCAGACTTGCTGGAGTCTTTGAGGGGGACAGAGCCAGGGTGGGGCAGAGGGGACCAGGGCCTGGGAACGGGGGACCGATGTAGACTCAGTGGCCCCCAGACTTGGCAGATGGAGGCCCAGGAGAACCCACAGAAGGAGCTCGTGGGGAGACCCTTCGTCCAGGCCCAGCCTGCAGGAGGGCCAGGGCGGGCCAGCACAAGTGTCCTCAGCCCCACCAGGGGGTGGCACAGGATGCCCTATAAGCCTGACCTCGCCTCTGCACAGGCCCAGCTGTCCTTCAACACGGACACGCTCTGCTGACCACTCAGAGCTGGACCAGGGACTCAACAATGGGGACAGAAGTCCCCCAGTGCCTGCCAGGGCCTGGAGTGGAGGTTCAGGACCAAGGGGCTCTGGCCCTCCAGCCCCTGTACTCGGCCATGCCCTGTGGTCATTGCGGTTGCCGCCCCTAATTGTGCCAAAGGCTGACCCGGCCCAGGCTGCACACACCCTCGCCCTGCTTTGCCTTAAAGCCTCGGGGTCTGCCCGGCCCCTCACCCCTGCCTGGCTCTGCTCACCGCCCAAGGCGACGCCGGCTGGACCAGGCACTGCTGGCCTTTCTCCTGCCCGGCCTCGGAACCAGCTTTTTTCTCCTACAATGAAGGCTGATGCCGAGAGCGGGCTGTGGGCGGAGCTGGGTCAGTCCCATATTTATTTTGCTTTGAGAAGAGGCTCCTCTGGCCCTGATCTCCTGCAGGGAGGTGGCTGTCTCACGGGAAGCCATCAGCTTGGGCCAGCTGGCAGGTGGCAAGAATGGAGAAGCTGACCCTGCTGGCCAGGCGAGGGGCCAGACACCCCCCACCCCCAGCTGCCATCGCTCTCCCACCCAGCTTGGCCCCCTGCCCGCCCACCTGCCTGGGAGCCGGGCCTGTATATAGCGCACAGATGTTTGTTTTAAATAAATAAACAAAATGCCTGCGGGCCTGCGTGTGTGGGTTGGGAGGGGTGGGGAGGATGGGCCCATCAGTTGGGTTAGCACTCCAGCAGGTCCTGCCCCTCAGGCACAGGTGCTGGCGGGGGGTGGCCGGGTCAGCCTGGAGGAGGGAAACTGAGGCAGGGTGGTTCACCGTGGTTCACTGTCCCCCCCCATCCCACCCTCAGGGGTTGTTCCCGGCCCCCTTCCCCTTAGCCTTCATCTTCCCGTTCACCCACCCTCTCTAAGCCTCTTTCACCCCTTGCTGCCCATGTGGGGCCTGCAGCGGCCTGGGCTGGGCTGTCTCCGTGTCATGGAAGGGACAGGGAGGGCTTCCAGGAGGAGGCGACCTCCGGGAGGAGACTGAAGTCGGTGAAGATTCCTTAAGGGAAGGGCATCCCAGCCAGAGGGCAGGGCACAGGCCAAGGCCCCAGGGAGGCTTTGAGGCTCCTGGAAGCTTTGAGGCTCATCGGCGGTGGAGCCTGGTGCACTGTGGGCAGGAGACAGGAGAGGGGCATGAATGGCCCCCCGAGCTCACGCCCCGTGATCTGGGCCAAGTTCAGACTCTTGCCTTAGGCCATTTCAAGGCTCCTCAGGAGGGTGGAGGGTGGACTCAGTGAGGGCTGGTGCCACATGGGGGACAACAGGGGAGGGTCCTGTGGGCTTGAGGGCACTGGGTGTGCTGGGCAGAGACATCCACTTGGGTTCCTTTGAGACGCTCCCCGTGGCCACCTGAGAGGCAGTGGCGTGGGTGTGCTGGAGTCCCTGAGAGGCTGGGTCACTGGGGTGAAGCTGTCCTGGGCCCTGGGGGCGGTTAACTCTGGAAGAACCGAGAGGAACACCCGCTCACTGGAGGGGCTGGTGTGGGTTTGGTGGTCGGCCAAGGGAAATGCATGGGGGAGCTGCCAGGAGGCAGGACGTTGGGGCTTCAGGCCGAAGCAGCCTCCGTCCTGCAACTGTAGGGGCTGAATCATGGCAGGAAGAGGTCGAAAAAGGAGCACGGCCCAGCCGAGGCCCAGGGAGACCCTGCGCACAGGACCAGGCCAGGCTGCAGCTGGACAGCCGCCCACAGACCGACACAGTTCATGGGGGCATCGTCTCCAGAGGCTTCATTTTGACCATGTGTAATGCAGCGCTGGAAGCAAACACACCCCCTAGCATCTTCCTCAGAACATTTTCCGCCGGGCGCAGTGGCTCACGCCTGTCATCCCAGCACTTTGGGAGGCCGAGGCAGGTGGATCATCTGAGGTCAGGAGTTCAAGACCAGCCTGGCCAACATGGTGAAACCCCATCTCTACTAAAACTACAAAAATTAGCCGGGTGTGGTGGCGATGGCCTGTAGTCCCAGCTGCTCGGGAGCCTAAGGCTGAAGAATCACTTGAACCCGGCAGGTAGAGGCTGCAGTGAGCCGAGATCGCGCCATTACACTCCAGCCTGGACGACAGAGTGAAACTCTGTGTCAAAACAACAGCAAAAACATTTTAAACTTTCAGAAAAGTTGCAAGAATAGCAGAGCGCCCAGAGCGCACGCCGCGTCTTCAGCCGACGCTCCTGTGAAATCTTGCCACACGCGCTGTCACTCTACCCGCTTTTGTGCTGCCCCATGTGTAAGCAAGCAGCAGCTGCTGTGACCCACAGCTCCAGGCCCTGCAGCCTCCGTCCCCCAAGAGCCAGGGTAGCCCAGAGTTAACAAGGGGTACAGCAAGGCTTTTCCGGGCCCTGGTGGCCCAGGCATGCCCTTTATTTTTATTTTTTATTATTATTTATTTGAGATGGAGTCTCGCTCTCTTGCCCAGGCTGGAGTGGGGCGCGATCTTGGCTCACTGCAAGCTGTGCCTCCTGGGTTCACGCCATTCTCCTGCCTCAGCCTCCCAAGTAGCTAGGACTACAGGCGCCCACCACCACGCCCGGCTGATTTGTGTGTGTGTGTGTGTATTTTTAGTAGAAATGGGGTTTCACCATGTTGGCCAGGCTGGTCTCGAATTCCCAACCTCAGGTGATTGCCCAGCCTCAGCCTCCCAAAGTGTTGGGATTACATGGATGAGCCACCGCGCCCGGCCAATTTTTGTATTTTTAGTAGAGATGGGGTTTCACCATGTTGGCCAGGCTGGTCTCGAACTCCCGACCTCAGGTAATCTCCCAGCCTCGTCCTCCCGAAGTGCTGGGATGACAGGTGTGAGCCACCGCGCCCGGCCCTAGGCATGCTCTTTAGAGTTTTTCCAAAAAACCAGGATCAGCCAGGTGCTGTGGCTCAGGCCTGTCATCCCAGCACTTTGGGAGGCTGAGGTAGGCAAATCACCTGAAATCAGGAGTTCAGCTTGGCCAACATGGCGAAATTAGCTGGGCATTGTAGCTGGGCATTGTAGCTGGGCATTGTAGCACCTGTAATCCCAGCTACATGGGAGACTGAGGCAGGAGAATCACTAGAATCTGGGAGGCGGAGGTTGCAGTGAGCTGAGATTTTGCCACTGCGCTCCCGCCTGGGTGACAGAGTGAGACTCCGTCTCAAAAAAAAAAAAAAAAGAAAGAAAAAGAAAAGGCCGGGCCCGGTGGCTCACACCTGTAATCCCAGCACTTTGAGAGGCCGAGGCAGGCGGATCACCTGAGGTCGGGAGTTCAAGACCAGGCTGACCAATATGGAGAAACCCCGTCTCTACTGAAAATACAAAATTAGTCGGGTGTGGTGGCACATGCCTGTAATCCCAGCTACTCGGGAGGCTGAGGCAGGAGAATCGCTTGAGCCTGGGAGGTGGAGGTTGCGGTGAGCTGAGGTTGTGCCACTGCATTCCAGCCTCGGCGACAGAGCAGGACTCTGTATCAAAAAAAAAAAAAAAAAAGGAAACGAAAATCCAGGATCCAACCAGGAGGCACTCCTTGTGTTTTGCTGCCTTCCCCGGGTCCCTCTGACCCGTCCCCAGCCTTGGCGTTCTTGCCCTTCCCCGGGGACAGGCTCCACAGGCCCAGGCTGAGCTCTGGATGTGTCTGATCTTTGCCTCCTGGCCGGATACAGGTTGGACGTTTTTGGTCAGAGCAGCACTGGGACACGCTGTGTCGGTCACATCCAGGTGTCCATCTGTCCCTCAGCAGGTGATGCTGAATGTGGCTGCCTGATTGAGGCCCAGTTCTCCCTCCCTTAGATGTGGGAACGAGATCTGGGTGCTGTGTGGCCGCACCCCCCGACCCCTGTCACCTAGGGCCAGCGGCTGCAAAATGGCCATTTCCTGCATCTATTCCATTTTTGCATCTACTAGCTGGCATTTTCCTCTCACCAAAGGCCCCCTCCACTTTAAAAAATCTATCACTACAGACTTGCAGGTTTAAAAAAATTAATGTGTTAACATTCATTACTGTCATCTTTTAATTACTTATTTTGAGACAGTCTTGCTCTGTCACCCAGGCTGGAGTGTGGTGGCGCAATCATAGCTCACCGTAGCCTCCAACTCCTGGCTCAAGTGATCCTCCTGCCTCAGCCTCCTTACAGGCATGTGCCACCACACACGACTAATTTTTATTTTTGTTTTTGTATAGATGGGGTCTTGCTATATTGCCCAGGCTGATCTTCAACTCCTGATCTCAAGGGATTCTCCTACTTCAGCCTCCCAGAGTGTTGGGATTACAGGCATGAGCCACTGCATCTGGCTCTTTCAAAATTTTTTGACGGTGGTAAAATCTATGTAACATTTATCACATTAACCATTCATAACGCACAATTCACTGTCGTCTTATGCCCAGATTCCCTGAGGTCCAGCCAGCGGTGCCCCTCCAGTGGGTGCCCCTCCAGCGCGGCTTCTGTGTCTTCGTAACCAGCCCCTGATGTGTTTTGAATGCGTCCCGTCTTCCCTGCCCCACACCTGGAATCAGCCTCTCTCCAAGGAGCCTGTCTCGGTCTGACCAGGGCTGCTGTGCAAAGGACGCTGGACGGGTGGCACTCATGCCTCACAGCTCTGGAGGCTCCAAGTCCGAGGTCAGGACGCCAGCATGGCTGGGTGCTGGTAAGGTCTCTTCTGGGTTGTGGACTGAGCTCTCCGGGGTCCCTTTTATGAGGGCGCTGATCCTGGCCATGAGGGTGTCACCTTCATGACCTACCCACCTCCAAAAGACCCCGCTTCTTTTTTCTTTTCTTTTCTTTTTTTTTCTGAGACAGAGTCTCGCTCTGTCACCAGGCTGGAGTGCAGTGGCGCAATCTCGGCTCACTGCAAGCTCCGCCTTCTGGGTTCACGCCATTCTCCTGCCTCAGACTCCTGAGTAGCTGGGACTACAGGCACCCGCCACCACGCCCGGCTAATTTTTTGTATTTTTAGTAGAGATGGGGTTTTACCGTGTTAGCCAGGATGGTCTTGATCTCCTGACCTTGTGATCTGCCCGCCTCGGCCTCCCAAAGTGCTGGGATTAAAGGTGTGAGCCACTGCGCCCGGCCAACCCCACTTCTTAATACCATCACCTTGCAGGAGCCAGGGTTTCTTTTTTTTTTTTTTTTTTTCGAGACAGAGTCTCACTTTGTCATCCAGGCTGGAGTGCAATGGAGCGATCTCGGCTCACCGCAACCTCCGCCTCCCAGGTTCAAGCGATTCTCCTGCCTCAGCCTCCCGAGTAGCTGGGATTACAGGCATGTGCCACCACACCCGGCTAATTTTGTATTTTTAGTAGAGACAGGGTTTCTCCATCTTGGTCTGGCTGGTCTGGAACTCCCAACCTCAGGTGATCCACCCACCTTGGCCTCCCAAAGTGCTGGGATTACAGGCGTGAGCCACCGTGCCTGGCCTAGGGGCCAGGGTTTACAACACACAAATTTTGGGGAGGACACATTCAGTCCCTAGCAGGACCCTGGTTCCTTTTAGGGAAGATGGGTTTTGGAACCAGACTCTGAGCTCTGGTCTGCACACTGCTCCTGGGGTCTCATGCACAGAGCAGAGAAATCTCTGCACAAGTTCCCACCAATACCACAACGCCCCCAGCCCTCCGGCTCCCCAAACAGGTGTGTGTCTCCCTTCAGAACAGAGCTGCTCAAATGTCACTGGGGTGTGGCCCTGTGCAGGCCGAGGCAGGAGGATCACTGGAGCCCAGGAGGTGGAGGCTGCAGTGAGCTATGACTGAGCCATTGCACTCCAGCCTGGGCGACAGAGTGAAACCCTGTCTCAAAAAAAAAAAAAGAAAAGAAAAAGAAAAAGCCCCTTGGAAGGGGCCTACAGGGAGGGGTTTTGGGGAGGGAGAGAGTTTTAACCCACCAGTCGGTCAGTCCCAGAGCAGCAGCCCCGGGACCTCAGCTTGGGCCCCTCTAACGCTGGCTCTATGAATCAGGAGCAGGGGCCACAGGGGACGGGAGGTTTAGGGATAACCCCATGGCCTGGGGGACCAGGGTGTAGTTAAGGTTAGTGGCTGTGATACTGTTTTTACTTCAAAACATTAAGAAACTGTGGTAGAAAATGTGGTATTACAAAAATGTGGTAGAAAATGCAAACAGTGTGGACAGACAGGAAGCAAAATTGAAAGTCTGTTTCTGCCTGTCAGGGGTCATCCCACAGATGGCTCCTTGCGTCTTTTTTCAGCTCTGTACAAGCAGAGACTCAGAATGACAGATCCTAATGCTGATTTTCTGCAATTGCCTGGCTTTTCCCCACTTTATTTATTAGCTTGCTAGCGCTGCCATGCAAAGGACCACAAAGCGGTCTTTTGTTTTGTTTAAAACAACAGAAACTGACGTTGAGAGGCCGAGGTGGGTGGGTCACTTGAGGTCAGGAGTTTGATACCAGCCTGGCCAACATGGTGAAACCCCGTCTCTATTAAAAATACAAAAGTTAGCCAGGCGTGGTGGTGGGCGCCTGTAATCCTAGCTACTCGGGAGGCTGGGGCAGGAGAGTCGCTTCAGCCCAGGAGGCGAGGGTTGCAATGAGCTGAGATTACGCCATTGCACTCCAGCCTGGGTGACAGTGAGACTCCATCTTAAAACAACAACAACGCCGGGTGCGGTGGCTCACGCCTGTAATCTCAGCACTTTGGGAGGCTGAGGTGGGCGGATCACGAGGTCAGGAGATTGAGACCATCCTTGCTAACACGGTGAAACCCCATCTTTACCAAAAATACAAAAAAATTAGCTGGGCGCGGTGGTGGCCGCCTGTAGTCCCAGCTACTCGGGAGGCCGAGGCAGGAGAATGGTGTGAACCCGGGAGGTGGAGGTTGCAGTGAGCCAAGATTGTGCCACTGCGCTCCAGCCTGGGTGACAGAGCGAGACTCCATCTCATAAAAACAACAAAAACAACAGAAGCTCACTGCCTAGCAGTCTGGAGGTCAGACATAGAGACCGAGGCTCGGGCAGGGCTGCTTCCTCCTGAAGGCCTTGGGGAGCATCTGCTTGGCTCCCGGGCTTACAGATGTGCCACCCTGATTTCTGCCTGCGTCTTCACATGGCCCTTCCTGTGTGTCTGTGTCCAAACTCACCTTTCTGTACTGACATCAGTCATAGTGGGTTAGGGCACATCCTACTCACCACATTTTAACTTGATAACTTCTATAAAGACCCTATTTCAGCCGGGTGCAGTGGCTCACATCTGTAATCCCAGCACTTTGGGAGGCCGAGGCGGGTAGATCTCCTGAGGTCAGGAGTTCGAGACCAGCCTGACCAACATGGTGAAACCCTGCCTCTACTAAAAGTACGAGGAAAGAAAAAAAAAAAGCTGGGCATGGTGACGTGCACCTGTAATCCCAGCTACTCCAGAGGCTGAGGAAGAATTGCTTGAACCCAGGAGGCAGAAGTTGCAGTGAGCTGAAATTGCACCACTGCATTCCAGCCTGGGCAACAGAGCAAGACTCTGTCTCAAAAAAATTTTAAAAAGACCCTGTTTCCACATAAGGTCACATTCTTTATTTTTTTTTCCAAGATGGAGTTTTGCTCTGTTGCCCAGGCTGGAGTGCAGTGGCGCTATCTCTGCTCACTGCAACTCCGTCTCCCGGGTTCAAGCCATTCTCCTGCCTCAGCCTCCTGAGTAGCTGAGATTACAGGTGCCTGCCACTATGCCTGGCTAATTTTTGTATTTTTAGTAGTCTCTACTAAAGACCAACATGGGGTTTCACCATGTTGGTCAGGCTGGTCTCAAACTCCTGACCTCAGGTGATCCACCCCCCTCGGCCTCCCAAAGTGCTGGGATTACAGGCATGAGTCACCGTGCCCAGCCCAAATAAGGTCACATTCTGAGGCACCAGAGGTTAGGACTCCAGCCTAAGGATTTAAATTTAAGGGGACACAAGCCAGGCCATTTACCTAATCTCAGGCCCTCCCTGCAATGGGCATGCATGGAGTCACCTTTTCCGTCCTTCTCCCTGGACACAACTGGAGTCTCCCATAGACAGGGTGGTGGCTGTGCCACGGAGCCACAACACGCCATGCCATGCAGTGGGGCAGCCAGCACTCACTTGCCCTTCACAGGGAAACCAGCCGGGCGTGGTGGTTCACGCCTGTAGCTCCAGCACTGTGGGAGACCAAGGCAGGTGGGTCACTTGAGCCCAAGAGGTAGAGACCAGCCTGGGCAACATGGCAGGACCGTGTTTCTAGCAAATAAATGAATTGATTAAGCCAAAAAAACAAGGAAGCCACCGGGCTGATCCCAGGTGGTGAGGGCACAGGGGAGTGTTGGATGGCCACCGCCGCTCCACAGTCCACAGCCCACGCCCACAGAACGCAGTGGGGCCGCTGCGGCGATGAACCGAGTCTTGTTCGGTTTGTTTCTTGAGACGGGCGTGAGGTGAACGCTCTTCCTGTGTCTTGTTTTCTTTCTCCTTCTGAGCCACCCGTTCACGGCCTCTGTCCGTGCCGTCATTTTTCCTGTGGGTTTGCGAGGGTGCGTCTGTCGGTGTTAAAGACACAGGACACCGGGGCAGCAGAGGGGGCTGGGGGCCTGGGGCTTCTCTGTGGTTGGCCATTTGCCTGCCAGGGATGTGGGTCAACAGTGAGCACAGCTATAACCACAGTGTCAAGAAAGAGCCGAAATACTAGGGCTCGGAATCGAGGTGGAGGCCGGATGGAGGGAAATTGAGGCTCAGGACACCAAAGGATGGGGGAGCCACATGATATTTCCAAGGCTCTGTGTCCAGGAGCCCCGACCGGCGTGGTATCCAGAGAAGCTGAATCAGGCTGGGCTGGCTGGGGCAGCACTGGAGTGCGGTCTGCCAGGGACGGGTGTGGGGCCTGTACCAAGGCACTGGGGAGAAGGTGAGCAGGAAAGTGGTGCCACCTCAGCCGCCCTGGCCAGGCTCATGAGGCACCACACCGCCTAGGGGAGGTGTGGCCAGGCCAATCCTGTGGGCACCCCGGGTCTCTGGGTGGAGTCTCCCCTTGGTGTACCTCCCTGGGGCTGCCCCCTAAAGCATCAGGGCCAGGCGGGATGAAGGCACAGTTGGCGACCCCAAAGGGCCAGACTGCTGTGGGTTCCCATCACGCCAGGAGGCTCAGAGCAGGCTCACACCTGTGGACCACCAACCTCCCCTGGCCTCTTTCTTCCAGCCACGCAGGCTGTGGCTTCTAACCCCTCTCCTGCTGCTGCTTTTTAAAGGTTAAGGGGTGGGGGTAAGAAACCTGTGCTGAGCGCCAGTGGGAGGGATGGGAGGTGGGGTGGAGACCTGCACTGCCGGCCAAACACCAAAGCCAGGCTGGCCTCCCCGCCCTGTTGCGGGCAGGTCTGGAATTTGAGCCCCGCCCTGAGCGGGGAGGGCCCTGCCTGACTGCTCCGTAGCTGGGAAGGGGTGGCTCCCCCAGGTGGGCTTATCACCCTCGCAATGCCCTGGTGCTGCAGACGGGGAACTGAAGCCAGGCTGGGCGGGTCATTTCTCCTGCTCACCCACACCCACTGGCTTTCCGGGCTGGGAGCACTGACAAGAGGTATTTGCTGAAGGGAGAGCCATAGGGCAGGTTCTGAGCTGGGTTCACGGTGGAGGTGGTCCTGAACCAGAGCCGCCCCCTTCCCAGGTGACACCCCCTGCACTCTTCTGGCCTGTAGGCTCTTCCTGTGCCCCGCCCCCTGGTCTCCACCCACCACGCTTGCTCCCAGCACACTCAGCACCGGGTGGGCGGATCTCCATGCGCACCAGACTCAAGTCCAGGGCAGCCCCCCACACCATTCCCCCACCCTGAGGTCACACCCTCAGGCTCAGACACCCCGGGGCCGGGCTGGCGTTGCTCAGGCAGCTGGCTTTGCGCGCTGGGCAGCTTCATCTGCCCGCCCAGGTGGCTCCACGGGGCGGGACCCTCGGCCAGGGAGGGCGGGGCGCATAGGGAGACTTAAAGAGCTCCCCAGGTCCCCACCCGCGCCTGACGGCGGCAGCTCCCACCATGGCGGAGACCAAGCTCCAGCTGTTTGTCAAGGTGCAGGGCAGACTGAGCTGCGGGGAGGGTGTCTGGGAGGAGGCACTCTTCTGGGCTTTGCTTTCTGGGGCAGGCTGTGGGGTGAGCCTCCCCAGTAATGTCTGAGCCCCTTCCTGTGGGTGGCTAAGGGGACTCGGGCAGCCCTACAGAGAGGCTGAGTAAAGTGGGACCCAGCGAGTCACCCAGAGAGGGGTCAGTGGCCCTGGTCCTTTTCCCAGCCTTGGCTCCTTGGCCCAGCCCAGTCTTCTGGAGGGGAGCCCCTTGGTGGGGAGGTACCAACCAGGCTGCCAGCGGTGGAGCTTAAAGTCGGTGTTCCAGGATGGGAGGTGCTGGGCCAGGCAGCCCCATCAGCTCTCAGGTCGGGGACTGGGGTGGGGGGGGCTGATGTGCTGTTGGCCACAGTGCCCAGTCTCATGTGTGAATCACTTAGAAAACAGCTTGTGGGGCCCACCCCACCCCTGCAACCAGCTTTTGGGGACTGAACCCAGGGGCCTGGCCTGTGTCCAGGCTCTGGTAAGATTCCAGGGGCCAAGCCCGCCCCAGGCCTCATGTCTCCCAGCAGCTCTGCGCCCCTCCCCACGTCCTGGGGACCAAGTCAAGGGCCCTCACTGGGCACTTGGAAGTCGCGCCAACCAAGCTGGAGCCCTGGCGGCCCTCCAGTCCCACTGGCAGTGGGAGGCGGGTCCCGCCCAGCCTGGTGGCAGGATGCCTGGGTCTGTTCCCAGCCCTGACTCCCCCTGCTCCACCCACCCAGGCGAGTGAGGACGGGGAGAGCGTGGGTCACTGCCCCTCCTGCCAGCGGCTCTTCATGGTCCTGCTCCTCAAGGGCGTACCCTTCACCCTCACTACGGTGGACACGCGCAGGTGAGGCCCCACCCTGTGGACCCCCGCCTGGCCTCGCACACTGGTGGGCCGGCCTCCTCCCACCCCGCTGCTGCCCGCAGGTCCCCGGACGTGCTGAAGGACTTCGCCCCCGGCTCGCAGCTGCCCATCCTGCTCTATGACAGCGACGCCAAGACAGACACGCTGCAGATCGAGGACTTTCTGGAGGAGACGCTGGGGCCACCCGAGTGAGAGCCCCGGCAGGATGGGAGGCGAAAAGAGTGGGGCCCAGGGAGGACGCGCGCAGGACAGAGCCCAGGAAGTCGCTGTGGGGTACTGTGGGGCCAGGATGGGGCTGCCCTAGTCTAATGGAGTCTCTCACCCCCTCATCCCGCAGCTTCCCCAGCCTGGCGCCTCGTTACAGGGAGTCCAACACCGCCGGCAACGACGTTTTCCACAAGTTCTCCGCGTTCATCAAGAACCCGGTGCCCGGGCAGGACGAAGGTGAAGCAGGGTCAGGGGGTCAGGTGCCCAGGCGGGAGGGCGCTCTGGGCCGGGTCCTCACCGCGCCGCCTGCCCCTAGCCCTGTACCAGCAGCTGCTGCGCGCCCTCGCCAGGCTAGACAGCTACCTGCGCGCGCCCCTGGAGCACGAGCTGGCGCTGGAGCCGCAGCTGCGCGAGTCCCGCCGCCGCTTCCTGGACGGCGACCGGCTCACGCTGGCCGACTGCAGCCTCCTGCCCAAGCTGCACATCGTCGACGTGAGCGCGGAGGGAGGGCGGGCGGGCGGGCGAGCCCGGTGCGCTGGGGCACGGCAGGTCCTGACCGCGCCCCGCGATCCGGCCCGCAGACGGTGTGCGCGCACTTCCGCCAGGCGCCCATCCCCGCGGAGCTGCGCGGCGTCCGCCGCTACCTGGACAGCGCGCTACAGGAGAAAGAGTTCAAATACACGTGTCCGCACAGCGCCGAGATCCTGGCGGCCTACCGGCCCGCCGTGCACCCCCGCTAGCGCCCCACCCCGCGTCTGTCGCCCAATAAAGGCATCTTTGTCGTGAGTGAGGATGTCCTGACATCTGAGGGGCCAGAGGTCTCGTGATCCCTTCCCATCCCCAAACCCCAGGGTAGGACGCTCAGCCCGATAGCCCAGAACCACAGGGGCAGGAGAGCCGGGGATCGGGCGGGTCCCGTCCCCCATGCCGAGAAGGCGCAGATTCCAGGCCTCCTGCAACTGGTGGCCTCAGGGATCTCCAGGACCGGATTGGGCTCCCAAACCAGTCAGGCCGGGGTGGGGCAGGGTGCCCCAGGTGGATGGGGGCTGGCACATTCCTCAATCCTGTCCCGGGGCAGGTGCTCCCCTCCCCGCAGGGCACTTCCACAGTGTCTCAGGGTCTGCACGGGACTTCTGTCTGCATCCTCCTACTGGGCTCCGTGCCCTGCCTGGGTGCGGCCTGGGAGGGTGGGAACAAAGTTCTAAGCCTTGGGGAGCCCTGGCCCTGCCCGGCTGGGCCCCTCTCAGCTCCTGGGCTGGCAGGGCTGGAATAGCTGGACGGTCTGAGAGTGCTCACCTCCCTCCGGCCCAGCAAGGAAGTCTCCAGGGAGCTGAGAGGCTGCAGCATCTGTTCACATCCTGTGGCCCCACACCCAGAGCACAGGCCCAGGGGTGTTCCCTGATCCCTTCCCAGGCCAGTGCCAGGAGTCAGAGCCTCCAACCAAGGGAGCCGTTTATTTGACAGGGAAGGAATTTCAGGAGCTGCTTTAGTCCTGGCCCAGAACAGGCAGGTGGAGGTGGTGGCGGGGGGATCTCTGATGCGGGCCTTGAGACTGCCTCTCCCCTCACAGGCAGACTCCCCGCGGGGCCACACTTGTGCTGCACCTTCAGGTCTCATCAAAGTCCACGCCACCAGCTGGTTTCTTACTGGGAGGGAAGAGGGGTGTCACTATGGCACTATGGTGTGGAGAAAGGAGTGGGGTCTAGGGTTGGACCCTGGGCGCAGGAAGGGGCCGGTGGGAGGGTACCTCTTGAACCCGGGGTTGATGAGCGACTCTCCTGGACACCGCCTCCTGACTCCAGGTCCAGGGCCACCTCTCTGGGGATCTGGGTCTGCGGAAAACAGGATGGGGGCGTTGGGGGCGTCTCCTGAACCTGGCAGCATCCCAGCCACAACCTTCTCGGAATAGATAGGCATTCTTTTTTTTTTTTTTTTTTTTTGAGACGTTGTCTCGCTCTGTCGCCCAGGCTGGAGTGCAGTGGCGCAATCTCGGCTCCCTGCAAGCTCCGCCTCCCGGGTTCACGCCATTCTCCTGCCTCAGCCTCTCCGAGTAGCTGGGACTACAGGCGCCCGCCACCACGCCCGGCTAACTTTTTGTATTTTTAGTAGAGACGGGATTTCACCGTGGTCTCGATCTCCTGACCTCGTGATCCGCCCGCCTCGGCCTCCCAAAGTGCTGGGATTACAAGCGTGAGCCACCGCGCCCGGCCTAGATAGGCATTCTCTCTGGAGCATGAGGCTTGTTCTGGTGGGGGGGAACTGAGTTCCAGGTTAAAGAGCACAGCCCTACTTGAGTCACAGGCGGACATGCCTTACCTGGTAAGAAGAGCTGAGGCCCTGCAGGCCGGGGGCTCTTCCTCGGGCTGGCAGCTGTCTCTTCTGCAGCTGGGGAGGAAAGCCCATGGGAACCCCACTCAGTGTCAGGAGTGGGGGCAAGAGCAGGGGACCCGAGTGAAGCTATGAGGTGCCCACCCCCAATCCTACCTGCCAGTCGCCGCTCCAGGCTCCACACGCGTTTTGCCAGGCCCAGTGTCAGCGCCTGCAGCCTGGGGGCTGCCTCTGGGCCTGGTACCTTGGAGAGGTCAAAGGCCAGTGCCAAGGGCCCCCCTGAAAGCGTCAGGGATGCTCTGTCCTCCTGCAGGGTCAGAGCCACAGCTTGCTGCTCACAGGCTGCCCTGGGAGAGGAGAGGTGCTGAGAGCTGTGGCAGACCCTCCTCCTCCCCACCCACCCTTCCTCTGTGCTTGGGTCTCACCTGAACCGGGGGGTGATGTCCTCAGCCGCACTCAGGCCAAAACGGGCTTTCTAGAGAGCACAGGGGCTTGTCACCAGCTACCTGGAACCTGAGACCCACTGGGAGCACCCGAAACCTGCCCGACCCCAGAGCCACCTGGGACCCCTAGCCAATGTGAGGACTACAGCTACAGGGCGGGCAGAGGGTGTCAGAGCCTTCTGGGGAACCCCAGTTGTCGGTCACCCCATAGACGATCTGGACTGCAGGGAGGGGTGTGGCGGCTCCCAGACCCGCCCAGTTACCCACGAGGGCCGCCAGGCTGTCCGGCGTGAAGCAGGTGCTCCAAAGCTCCGCGGCGTCGGTCACGCTGGGGGACAAGGCCTGTCAGGCGGGGCCGCCCGCGGAGCTCCCCGCACCCCTACCTCCCCGCGGACCCCCCACTCACTAGAGGTTGAAGTCGCCGCGGTCCCCCTCCCCGCTTCCCTCCCCTTCGCAGTAGCACACGAAGCGGGGCGGCTCGGGGCCCGGCGGCAGCGTGCAGAGCGGTGGCGACAGCGGATCCATGGCGCCGGGCGAGCGGGAACCCGCTGGGGCGGGGCTTGGGCGCCGGGAGGGGCGGGGCTGTGCGGGCTCAGGGCTCCTGCGCGGAACAACGGCTTCCGGAGCTGGGTGCAGGCCAGTCGCGGGCTTACGGAGCTTGCGCGGGGCGGAGTCCGGCTGGGGGCGGGGTCTGTAGGTGGAGGCGGGGCTAGGGGCGGGGTTATAGGGGGGTTGGGGGATTGGGAGCGGGACTAAAGGCACAGGCCGGGCCCGGCGGACCCGGTACCCGCGCGGGCTTCTAGCGACTAGAGGCCGGGTTTAGTGCGCGGGGCGGGCCGGAGCAGGGCGTCCTGGGTCAGGGATCCAGAGGGCCTGCCCCCAGCGCTGGCCTCGCCGGGCGTGGGCTCCACGGCGCGATCCCGGGCTCTGGCCCTCGCGCCCGCGAGCAGCCCCACTCGAACCTCGCCCCCTCCCGTCCCCGTCCCGGCTCCACGGCCGGCTGAGTCCGGGTTCCCTCCGTGGCACTGCCAACACATCCTGGAGCCCCGCCCTCCCATCGTCTTCACACACAAACAGGAAGCTTCCTAACCCTAATTGTAAGAAGTTATGGTTGGCCCGGCAAGGTGACTCACGCCTGTAATCCTAGCACTTCGGGAGGCCGAGGCGGCCAGATTGCCTGAGGTTCAGGAGTTCGAGACCAGTCTGGCCCACATGGTGAAACCCTGTCTCTACTAAAAATACAAAAAAATTAGTCAGGTGTGGTGGCGCACGCCTGTGAGGCAGCGGAATTGCTTGAACCAGGGAGGTGGAGGTTGCAGTGAGCCGAGATCGCGCCACTGCATTCCAGCCTAGGCGACAGAACGAGACTCCGTCTCAAACAAACAAAAAAAGAAGTCACAGTACAGAGCGATCTCCAGGGAAGAAGGCTTCTGCACTCTCTGTCCCGCGCATGGTATTCCTCCAGCTCCTCCTACGTGCCTGTTGTCTTAGGCCTGGATATCGATCAACAGACAAGGTCTCTGAGTCCCTGGAGCTTCTAGGATCCAATAGGAGAGACACCTCACTCTCAGGCAGGGCCAAGCACCAGGAGAAACTGCAGCGGGTGCTATGAGGTCAGGAGGAAGAGGATGGCTCCCACCAGGGACAGGGAGATCCCAGGCAGAGGCCTGGCCACATAAACAACAGTTCTGTTCAAGACTTGGCAAAAAGGCCAGGTTGGCAGCATGGTGCTCTGGGGAGGGCCAGTGGGTCTGTAAGCTATGCTTCCGTATTGGAGTGCTCCCACAGCAAGCCTGCCTCACCTCCTCCTGCTTCCCAGTTCACTCCCAGTCCTGGCTCCTGCCCCCTGGGCCTCTGCACATGCTGCTGTTTCTGCCTGGCACACCCTTTCCCCAGACTCACATGCTTCCTTCAGGTCTTTACTCAAAAGTCACATTAGCGAGACCTTCCCTGGTGTTGTTCTGACATTTCAGCATGCTGCCCAGCTCTCACATCCCTCTCTCCTGTCATTTTCTTATTTTTCACACTTCTCACTGTAGAAAGTACACTTTGGCTTGCTTTATTCTGGCAGCTAGCCCCCTATTATAACCTCTTGGGTATAGACCTTTCTGCACTCCCCTCCCCTTGGGCTGGACTTAATTAATGACTTGCTTCTGGCAACTAGAATAGGACAAAATTGCTCTTGAATTGCTGGATGTGACATGAGGCAGCCCTAAGGGGATGCCCACAGCTAGCAAGGGAACTGGGAAGCTGACGCCCCAGCTGAGCCTTCCCATGAGACCACATCATTGGCCGGCAGCTTGACCACAGCCTCCTGAAACTTTGTGCCAGAGGCCCAGAGTCCTGCCCGGCTGACACTGGGAGATGATGCATGCCTGCTGGTTAAGCAGCTGCATTTGGGGTAACCTGTCACTCTGCAGTAAGTGACCACCGGTACACTTATTTACCCCAGGAGGTCCATGAGGGCAGGGATTTCTGTCTGTTTTACCTGCCAGTGTATCCATCTCTTCAGCACTTACACAATGCTTGGCACATACAGACACTGAATAAACACTGTGAATGAATGAATGGGGAGTGGTGGCTGTTGGAGGTTTAAGCAGGGGTGGATGGGAAGTGGCACATCTGACTTATATGTGTGAAGTCCGTATTCTGTGCTGTGAGGAGAGAGGACGGGGGCTGCAGAGGAGAGGGGTGGACCATGGGCTCGGATTGGAGGTGGAGAGAGGAGGAGACAAAGAACAATCAAGGATGGCCCCGGCATTTGGGAAGAGTGGAACGGGGAGATTCATCCCCAAGATAACTGGGGTGAGGCAGATTTAGAGAGGACTAGGGGGCCTCTCCTTTGTCATGTGAACTCTGAGATGCTGGCTGTAGCAGGCCCCAGATATCAGGCCCTAATCCCTGGGACCTGTGAATGCTATTGTGTATGGAGAAGGCTGGGCACTGCATTCCAGCCTGGGCAACAGAGTGAGATCCTGTCTCCCCTTTCCCCCCAAAAAAGGAAAGAAAAGGGGTGTTGGCAGATGTGCCCTTGAGATGGGGTGATTATCCTGGATTGCCCAGGGAGGCCCTCAGTGCCATCTCAAGGGCCTTTTAAAATTGAGGCAGAGGAAGCTTTGAGACAGAAAAGAAGGCAGCGTGGCATGGAGGGAGGAACTGGAGCGATACAGCCCACAAGCCAAGGATTACAGGCTATCAGAAGCCAGTGTTGTGACCAAGCGAGTTATAGAGAAATGCCGTACTTTGAGACAAATTAAAGAGTCCTTTATTAGCTGCGACTGAGAGGCAGCTAACGCTCAAAATTCTCTCGGCCCTGAGGAAGGGGCTAGTTTTGTTTTGTACCGTGGTCTAAATAGGGGAGGGGGGATTTTAGTTGAAGCAATTTTTACAGAAGCAGAACTGGCAAAAAGTTAAAAAATTAATTGGTCACAAATGCAATTACAAAAAATAAACAGTTCCAGGTGCAGGGGCTTAAACTATCACAAAGGGATAAATGCAGGGGTTTTGTGTGCCATCCACCGCGTGCGTCCCCAGGAGCTGCTGGTGCAGCTTGCCTCAATGTCTTATCAGTAGGTGCATTCCTGGACGTGCTTTGAGTCAGTTTACACTAGCTATGCCTCAAGGGAGGAAGGTAAAGGGGGCTGCAGGTGAAGAAACTAAAATGGAGTCTGTCCGGCTCTTTCTCTGCTAGGAGAGGGTCACTCAGGTGAAAACAAGGTAGGGTATCACACCAGAAGAGGACAGGCCCAGTGGCTCATGCCTGTAATCCCAGTGCTTTGGGAGGTCACAGTGGGAGGATTGCTTGAGGCCAGGAGTTCAAGGCCAGCCTGGGCAAGACAGCAAGACCCATCTCTAAAAAGAAAACATTAGCCAGGCATAGTGATGCATGCCTGTAGTCCCAACTACTTAGGAGGCTGAGGCAGGAGGACTGCTTGAGCCCAGGAGTTCAAGGCTTCAGTGATCTGATCACGCCATAGTACTCTGGCCTGGACATCAGAGCAAGACTCTGTCTCAACAACAACAAAAAAAGAAGACAAAGAAGCTAGAAGAGGCAAGGAAGGCTGCTCCCCTAGAGCCGTTGGAGGGAGCACAGCCCGGCTGATACCTTGACCCTATTAACCTGATTTTGGACTCTGGCTTCAAGCTACAAGTTTGTGATAATTTGTGGCAGCCGTAGGAAGTGACACAAGACCAGAAACAAAGATTAGTTCCAAAAAATGACAAGAAAACTGCAAAACCTTCGTTTAACTAGCCGCAGGCCAGGTCCATGTGAACCTCAGGTGTTTATTTTACACTTTGGCTCACACCCTAGTGTCATGTTCTGTTTTGTGGCTCACATCGGGCAGCTTCAGGTACTGGCAGCTTTCCATTGGCTTCCACCACGCCCTTCTCTGCGATACTTTTTATTTTATTTTATTTTATTTTTTTTTTTTGAGATGGAGTTTCGCTCTCGTTGCCCAGGCTGGAGTGCAATGGCGCGATCTCGGCTCACCGCAACCTCCGCCTCCCAGGTTCAAGCAATTCTCCTACCTCAGCCTCCCGAGTAGCTGGGATTACAGGCGTGCACCACCACGCCCGGCTAATTTTGTATTTTTAGTAGAGATGGGGTTTCTCCATGTTGAGGCTGGTCTTGAACTCCTGACCTCAGGTGATCCGCCCACCTCGGCCTCCCAAAGTGCTGGGATTACAGGCATGAGCCACCACACCCGGCCTTTTTTTTTTTTTTTTTGAGACAGAGTTTCGCTCTTGTCGCCCAGGCTGGAGTGCAGTGGTGCGATCTCAGCTCACCGCAACCTCCACCTGCCAGGTTCAAGCGATTCTCCTGCCTCAGCCTCCCGAGTAGCTGGGACTACAGATGCCCGCCACCACACCTGGCTAATTTTTGTATTTTTTAGTAGAGACAGGGTTTCTCCATGTTGGTCAGGCTGGTCTCGAACTCCTGACCTCAGGTGATCCACCCGCCTCGGCCTCCCAAAGGGCTGGGATTACAGGCGTGAGCGACTGCACCCAGCCATGGGAGCAATTTTCTTTAATGCAGGATACATTGATACAGTGTATGAGATACAAGGTTAGCGGAGCTTTGCAAGCAAAAGCAGAGGGATTACAAAGTCCCCGCCCACACACTTGAAGTCGGTGATGGAGGCAGAACAGGGGAGGGAAAGGGCTGACCTTTCCCAAGGCATACAGCCCCGGAAGCTGGGCCGAAAAGAGGAGCAAAAGGTCCGGAGAACGAGCTCTAGGGGAGTGAGGGCCAGTCAAGGTTCGGGGGAGCAGAGGTCAAGAACCAAGGGAGGTATTTGAGCAAAAAGACCTTCAGAGACGGGAGTGAGTGCACCGGGCGGCGCTGGGAGAAGGGCAGTCCGGGCAGGGGTGACCTGGGCAAAGGCCCTGAGATACGTGAGGGGCTGGCAGCAGGATGGAGGGAGGGGCGTGGATGGTGGGTCAGAGGAAAGCCTAAAAGAGAACACCTTGTTGGCCACCATCAAGACTTAGACCTGAGGCCGGGCGTGGTGGTTCACGGCTGTAATCCCAGCGCTTTGGGAGGCCGAGGGGGGCGGATCACCAGAGTTCAGAAGTTCAAGACCAACCTGGTCAACATGGTGAAACCCCGTTTCTACTAAATATACAAAAATTAGCCAGGCATGGTGGCGGGCGCCTGTAATCCCAGCTACTCAGGAGGCTGAAGCAGGAGAATCGCTTGAACCCGGGAAGCAGAGGTTGCAGTGAGCCAAGATCGCACCACTGTACTCCAGCTTGGGCAACAAGAGCGAAACTTCGTTCCAAAAAAAAAGACTTAGGCCTTTACTCTCAGTGCGATAGGACCCACTGTGGGGTGCCGAGCAGGGGGGCCTGATCTGACACATCTTGTGAATCCATCCCCTGAGCTTCTGGGTGGAGAACAGGCTGAGCATGGGAGGTGAGGGACTCGACGCATCCAGGGCCGAACTGCAAGGGATAGGGGGCTGATCACAACTGGACCCACAGCCACCCCCAGAGGTTGCCCCACCCTGGAAGGAAGGAAAGGGCATCCCTGAGGCTGTGGAGGGCAACCTGCATTTCCCGGCTCGGAATCTTCCTCGGAATGCAGGGGGGATGCAGAGCCACTGTGCTCTGCTGAGTGGTGGTGGCGCTCTTTTTTTTTTTCTCTGAGGCAGAATCTCGCTCTGTCGCCCAGGCTGGAGTGCAGTGGCACGATCTCGGCTCACTGCAAGCTCTGCCTCCCGGGTTCACACCATTCTCCTGCCTCAGCCTCCCAAGTAGCTGGGACTATAGGCGCCCGCCACCACGCCCGGCTAATTTTTTGTATTTTTAGTAGAGACGGGGTTTCACTGTGTTAGCCAGGATGGTCTCAATCTCCTGACCTCGTGATCTGCCCACCTCAGCTTCCCAAAGTGCTGGGCCCGGCCCGAGTGGTGTTTTTTAATAAAAAAATTTCTGGGCTGGGCCCAGTGGCTCATGCCTGTAATCCCAGCACTTTGGGAGGCCAAGGCGAGTGGATCGCTTGAGGGCAGGAGTTTGAGACCAGTCTGGCCAACATGGGAAAACCCTGTCTCTACTAAAAATACAAAAATTAGCTGGGCATGGTGGCGATCACCTGTAATCCCAGCTACTTGGGAGGCTGAGGCAGAAGAATCACTTGAACCTGGCAGGTGGAGGTTGCAGTGAGCCGAGATCGCACCACTGCACTCCAGCTTGGGCGACAGAGCGAGACTCTATCTCAAAAAAACAAACAAAAAAAATTCTGACCAACTGAGAAGGAGAAATCAGAGCATACTGCACCCTATAGACCCATCGCCCAGATTAAAAACTATCAAAATGTTGACAAATTTGCAACCAGTATTATTATTATTTTTATTATTATTTTGCTGAACTATGTACATTACAGCTAGTAGGCTATTTTCCTTCCAATTCTTCAAGACTTGTCTGTAAAAGACAACACTGTCCCCCGTAGACTCAAGGCAGGGAAGTTTTATGCGGCGCCTCCTGTCCTCCTCGCCCTCCACTCTCCATGGGCAGGCCCTGGGTCAGGGTTGGGGGCGCTTCGTTGGTCTCCGGAACAGCCAGGCCTCTGGGGCGGGGCCTGGAGCCAGGAGTCAGGGGCCGGGGAACTGCGGGACCTGGAGGGGCGCCTGGGGATGGAAGCCGCAGACACTGACTGGGGCAGCCGCTTGGGAGGACCCGGAAGGCCACGTCCCGCGGCGGTGTCCGCTGAGCCTGGGGCGCGCGCCGCGTGTTGTCCGTATCCCGCCCTCGTGGCGCCCCCAGTCTGGGGGTTTGGGGGTCTGGGTCCGTGCGGTGGTAGAAAAGTCCCAGAGCTGGGGCTGGGGCCCGTCCTGAGCAACCTCCCTGCCACGGAGCCGAGGCTGGGTCCGTCCCGGGCCAACGCCTGCCCAGACGGGCAACAGGGGGTGACCCGGCCCCTCCCCCAGGGCGCCTATGTACCTGGCTGCCCCCCGCCACCCCTCCCTGCCCCCAAGAAACGCACAGCGCCACAGGCATTCAGGGTGTTTATTGCGCTTGGGGCCAGGGTGTGGAGGGAGGGGGCTCTTTGGGGAGGGCCGGGCGCACGGAGCAGCTGACCCCTGCGGGCACTCAGGGGCTGGACCCCTCACTGCAAAACAAGGAGCAGGTGGGGGGCGTCCCCTGCCTCCGCCCCCTCCCAACGCGCAGCCCCGCGGTTCTCCAGGCTGCTGCGGCTCGGATCTGCCCGGGTGCCCCATCACCCCCGCTGTCGACCCTAGCTGCCCCGAAGGTAGAGGGCCCCGCGGTGCAGCCCACCGAGCTGGGAGGGCCCATGGTCCGCGGCTCCACATGGCCGTGGTCTACTCACCCGGGAGAGCGCGCCCGCACACTGGTCTGCAGAGAGATGGGGCCTGAGGCGCCACCCCGCGCCCCCTTCCCTGGGACGGAGGCCCCCGACCTGCCCCAAGGCGGTCTCCCCCTGGGAACACTGGCCTGGGCAACGCCTCGCCCTCCCCCGACCCGGGCACTTCTGTCCCGAATCTGAGATCAGTGGAGTGACTAGGGCCTGGCCCTCCCAGCAGGGCTGCGGGCACCGTCACCCGACCTCGGCAGCAGGACGCCCTGGCTGGGGCTCAGGCCCACTTGGGGCGCCAGTAGCTGCATCTTCTGGGCGCCTTCGGGAAACAGCTCCGGGGCTCGAGCTGAAGGTGGGGAGGGCGGGTGAGCTAAAGGGAAGGGGCTGGAGAGGCGAAGAGAGGGAGAGAGGGGCAGGGAGGGGCACGAGGTGCAGGGAGGGGCGGGGACTCGCGGCCACAGACACCAGGAGCCAGCGGTTCTGCCTTCCACGTGCAGAACGCGCTGGTGCAGGCACAGGGGCGACATTCCAGACCCGAAGCCGAGTCTGCAGCCACTGGTTCCACAGGCCCCCTTTCCACGTCTCTAAGTACAGCAAGGTAAAGTGCTGGTAGTCGGAGAAGGCCACTCGGACGTCAGTCAGGGCCATGGCTGGAGGAGCCAGAGCCGCTGACCCCAGGCCCAGGGCACCTCCCCCCCCAGCGTGGCACCCCTCACGCCCTGGCCCCAGGTGCCAATCCAGCAGCCCGCACAGCCTCGAGGGCCCCTGCCCCACAGCCCTGCCCGCTGCCCCAACTTACCTGGGTTGCTGAACTGCCCATCTGCAGCACCGTTGGTGAAGGTCGTGTCCATTTTCTGGCACCCGCCATCGGGCCTGGGGAGAAAGAGCCCCAGTCCCCTGAGTGGCCACCCCTGCCCAGCGCCCAGGCCCAGAGCCTACCTTGCTGTCTCTGAGCCCAGGGTCCCCTGTTCACCCTCACAATCCTTAGAGAACATGGGACTTTAAGATGACCTCAGAGGTGGGGACACTCCTGCTGGGGGTGGGGTGGGTATTAAGTACCTGTTCACAGGCACACAGTCTAGAATGCAGGGTCTCCAGGTCCCCCTTCCAGACACAGACACACAGAAGACACACACATACACACATGCACACACGCAGAGATACACAGGCAGACACAGACACAGATATACTGACACACACACAGACACACAAGACACACGCCGAGACAGACACACACAGACACTCAGACACAGATACACAGACACACAGACGCATACAGTGATACACACACACACACTCAGAGGTACACAGCTACACAGAAGACACACATGCATACTCATGCACACACAGACATACACGCAGAAATAGACACGTATACACAGAGACACAGCCACATACAGTGATACACACACAGACACAGACATGCAGACACTTTTCTCAACACCAGGCCTCAGGCAGTGCTTCCTCCAGGGCCTGGGTCCCTCTGGACTCCGTGTGGCTGCCATCTGGGACTCTGCAGCACAGAGCCCTCGAGGACCCATGGTCTGACCCGGATGTGCTGGGGACACCGTGGTCCCTCTGGACCTTCATCTGGCCTCATGCTGGCCCTCATCTGAGGCTGAGTCTGAGTCTGATGGGCTCGTGTGGTCACTTACGTGGGGTATCCAAACTTGAGGGCCAGGTCACCGTTCCCCAAGGGGGTCACTAAGACCACAGGCATCTTCACGGTGTCCTTGGAGTCCAGGAAGTCCCGGTCATCTGACACCACCCCGACCATGTATCAGGTGCCCTGGAACCGCAGGGCAAGTGCAGGGAAGGCTGGGAGGCTGCCCCTGTGCCCTGGGCCTGAGCCCACCACATTCTGCCCCGACACAGCTGCTTCCTGGCCAGGGCAGGGGCTGCTGTACACACCTCGACCCCAATGCAGAACTGAGGGAGGGGGGCCTCAGTACATGAGCAACTGGTCCCCACCAGCCCAGCACCGGCCTATCTGCAGCTGGCACCCAGGGGGTATGGCTGGATGGGCGGGGCTGTGGCAAGGTCACAGGTCTATGTGGGGTGGGTGGGGGACAATGAGGCGCAGGCAACTGCAACTTGTCCCAACTTTGGGCCCTGGGGAGTGACGGGGGATGCAACTGAAAAGGTAGGATAGAGGCTGCAGTCTTCCCCAGCCAACCCCTACTCCAGTCAGACGGAGCAGGTGTGGTGGGGGTCTCCCCTGCCCCTAGCCCTGCTGAGCCTGGATCAAAGAGGGTGTGGACAGGGACCCGGGGTGCAGCACCAAAGCTGGGAGGACTCATTGGAGAGGAGGAGGAAACAGGGCTGGGCGCACCTGGCTGGCATCAAAGTTGGCCTGGATGGGGACCCGGGCCTGGCCTGGGTACGCCCAGAGCAGGGCAAGGAGGGAACGGATCAGCAGAACCCGAAGCACCGTGCAGCAAGGTGGCGTCTCCTCCGGACAGGGGAGCAGGGCAGAGCTGAGGTGGCTCCTCTGTAGGCTTTATGCCCCTGAGGTGCCCCGGGGCAGCTGGCCTGGGACTGCACCCACTGTGATAGGCTTCTGATCAAGATGCACCCTGCAGCGCTCTGGCCTGGCTCCCTCCACCCAACCCCAGCCATCCCTTGCCTTTCCTCCAGGGTGGGGCCGGATGCCTGGCAGCTGAGGGTAGTTCTCTGACGGGCCTCTGGGCTAGGGGGCCTGCAGCTCACCCATCCAGCCTCTTTGGCCTTCTGCAGCCCCTCTGGGATGTTGGATTCCCCCCGCTCCACCTTGAGCTCAGGCACAGCCCTAAGCCCCCTTCTCCGGGAAGGCCACCCAGAAGCTCACCCTCACCTCCGAGCCTCAAAATGCTTGGTGCCTCTGCAGGGCCTGCCTCAGGGGGGCCTGGTGGGCAGGTCACAGTGAGTCCTGCACATTGTGTACCTGAGAATGGCTGCCTGGGTGGGAATCTGGGAGGGAGCAGGGTTGGGTAGGGCACTGGCCGGGCATGGTGTGGCCGTGGTGCCAGGGCTCTGGTGAGTGGACAAGGCTGTGGTCTGGAGGCCCAGGTGAGAGGGCAGGGGGCGCTCAGGGAGCCAGAAGGGATATGGGGTAGCCTGTCCCCAGCCCACTCCGTCAGTCGGTCCTGATGGGGGGTGGAGACACTCTGGCATGTTTCAGACAAATGTTCCTTTTGGTCCCCTGAAACCCTCGTCTTTGCCCAATCTCAGTGCGTTAATCCCACACCTCAAGATGCCCAACAGGTTCAAAGCTCCTCTGGGGCCTCGAGCCTCAGACCTTTCCTGCTGAAGGGGTGACAGGGTGGGGTTGGGGGTGCAGGGCACCTGCCTGAGGGATTAGATGAGTCACTGACCCCCCAGCTTAGCACCAGCCTGGTGGCAGTGGCAGCTGAGGGGGTATGGCTGGACGTGTGGGGCTGTGTGGCAGGGGCACACGACTGTGTGAGGTGGGTGGGAGACAGTGAGGGACACCCCCTCCTAGATGTCTTGACTCAAGACTCCACTGGGAGCAAACACTAGAGGGCCTGTTCCTTTGTTGACGTCAGGCTGAGATTTTAGAGCAGGAGGTCCAGGTGGCCAGGGCCAGGCCCAGGACGGGTGACGACAGTGCAGATAGCCAGGAGCCAGCCTACTGACTTGCTTCCAGAGTTTATTCCGCAGAACTAGGATGAAGCCCGAGCGGGCAGGGGTGCTTTGGCGGGGAGCTGGGGCAGGGGCTCGGGGAAGGAACAGAGCAGAGACATCCAGAGCACGGGTCACCTGGCCGGGATCCCAGCTTCAGCCCTGGGGAGTCCTGAGGGGTGTGACCGAAAGGCTAGGATGGAGGACTGCAGTCTTCCCCAACCCACCTCCACTCCAGTCGATGGAGCAGGTGTGGGCTAGGGGGACTTTTCTCTGCCCCCAGCCCCGCTGAGCCCCGCTGAGAGGCTGAGAGAGCAAGATCCATCACTGGGGCTCGGATCCCCGCTGCCCCAGGGTCTACAGACTCCACCCCTCCCAGCCCCAAGGTCCACAGACTCCACCCTTCCCAGTCCCAGGGTCCACAGGCTCCAGCTCCAGCCTAGGCCTCCCTTCTGGGGGTGGAGGGTGAATCTGCCCGGAACCTGCCCACCGAGCTCTCCCACGGCATCCATGCAGCATCCTTGGCCCTCCCCTTCCATCCCCTGTCCCCTCCCATCCTGTCTCCCCCACCCTGGTTTCCTCCTACCCCAGGAGCCAGACGCTCTCGCTGCCAGGTGGCCCCTGTGGTATAGCCCCTTGGCCTTGTCTGCCTGGGGCCTCGCACCTGCACCCCCCAACCGTGAGCCTTCAGGAGTCAGCCCTATTCCAGCCGCTGGGACAGGTTTTCCTTCTGAGCCTCACACCTGTGCACCCATCAATGTGGGCAGCCCCTGTGTCTCCCGCCCGGCCCTGGACGGCAGCCATCGGGAAGGATAGGTCTGCAGCACCAGGGCTGTCCTGGGGCCCCGATCCATCGCAGAGTGGGTTGGGTGGATGTGTGTTGAATGAATGAATGAACGAATGAATGAATGGAGGGGCTCACCTATTGTTCCGTCATGCACTTATCTGCCAAGAAAGAAGCCGAGGGCTGTCGTCAGAACCCCAGACTTAGGCCAATTTTCCCACTGGGCTTCCTGTTCCTCCCCTAATGCAGAGCTCGTCTTGACTGAGCCCCCAAACTGCACAGACCCCCCATCACCTCCCACCTCTCCCCGGCCCCTCGAAACAAAGAGAGGGCCTTTCTTCACCTCTGCCAAGAGCAGGCTGTCCACCCCTAGGAGGCTGTGCCTGAGCCCAGTATGGTTGGTTCCCCTGTATCCCCCATGGGCACCCTCTACCCTATGCCCCCCACCAGTCTGAAGCCCCACATCCTGGGAGCTGCTGGGGCCTGGCACAGAGTGGGTGCCTGGTCTCCATGTCCCCCATGGAGGGGGCTCCTCATGAAGGGGCTGCAGGAGGGAGGTTCTCACCCCCTCTGTCCCTGGCCCAGGCCTCAAGCAGGGCGGGGCCACCTCCTCCCCTCTGCCTCCCCCAATCAGAAGACTGCCTGCCTGCCTCTAATCTGACCTTGATCCTCTCCCCATCAGATTAGGACCCCTCACCGGTTTGGGGCAGGAAGACAATGGTATCCTCTGTGAAGCCCTGGGCCTTGCAGAAGGTGGTGAATTTCTCCTTTAACTCAGCCCTGGGGGTCTGGGTTCGGCCTGGGACAGGGTGGAGACGGAGCTGGCCTCAGCAGGGGGACGGTGTGTACCCTGCCCTGGGTCTTGGGGAGCCCCCTCTGGTCAGGCCTGCATGCGGGCGGCGTCCGTGGGGCACGTACTGTAGAGGGTGGCCATGCGGAAGTCCTCGCCGGGGCCCTTGCTGCCCTGGCTGTACAGCAGGGCGTACTGGTCGTAGTCGGTCTCCACTACTGACACAGAGTAGGTGCTGCCCCAGTCTGGGAACCCAAGAGACGACCCTGTTGGGGACTCAGCCCCCCAAACCTCACCTCTGCTCCAGGGAAGGGGTGCACCTGTGGGCTGTGGGGGCACTCAGGTCCTCGGCTGGCCTGGGATGCTCCCCCACCCGGCTGCTCTCCAGCCAGTGCCCTGCTCCCGCCTGCACAGCCTGTGAACCCTGTCCCCAAACCAGCATCTGGGGGAGCCAGGCTCAGAAAACCAGGATTCCTGGTGCAGCCGCAGAAGTCGCTGCCAGAACCGGAAGTGAAGAGGTTTCCCTGTGGGAGCCATTCCCCAGGTGGGAGTGAGGAAGCCCCTGGGTGCTGGGGAGGAGAACTGGGAGGAGGCATGTGGAGGGGCCTTGGGGGGCTGCTTATGTGGGGAAAACTCCAGAGGGCAGGGAAGGGGCCTGGCAAGACACTGGTGGGCTCCAGAGAGGATCCAATCCCCTGGAGGAAGGGTCTCTCTGTCCCTAACATTTGTGCATGGGCAGTCTCGCCCAGGCCTGGCCTTGGCCTCTGACGCTGGTGGGGCAGCCACCACCCCCCACCCCATGGATCTCCGCGGCAGGGGACTGGCCCAGTGTCGTCCCGGCAAGTGTCGCCCCCAGGCTGGGCCCAGGGGGCCGGTGGAGGCCCCACTCACGGGGACTCCGGTAGCTGTAGGAGCCGAGGGACCCCGCGGGCTGCAGCAGCATGGTTCGGGTCTCACACTGGTTTTTCCTGCAGGTGGGTGACCTCGGGGTCAGAGGCTAGGCCCGAGGGTGTTCCTGGACCTCTCCGCCCCAGAAGCCCACCTGCCCACCTGAGGAAGGTGGAGGTCAGGTTGAGGCCACCATCGGCGGCAGGGGCCACCACCGACTTGCACATGGACAACGCCGCCTTCTTCTCCCGGAGCCAGCTCGAGTTGGAGGCGAGGCCCGCGCTGAACCAGCGCCCCAGGAACTGCGGCGAGAGACCCCCACTCGCGTCGGCCAGGACCCTCCGGACCCACTTGCGCCTACCCGCGGGGCTCGCCTCTGCCCCTTCTCCTCCGGTCTCCAACGCGGCCCCCGCCCCCACGCCCAATCCCCCGAGCAGCCACGCCCCTGACGCCCCTCCCCAGGAGCTGACCCCCGCCCCTCACATCCTCGCCCCAAGAGCTGACCACGCCCCTCACGCCCCCGCCCCAGGAGCTGACCCTGCCCCTCCCTCCCCTCCCCAGGAGCTGACCACGCCCCTCACGCCCCCGCCCCAGGAGCTGGCCCCGCCCTTCACGTCCACAACCCGGGAGCTGACCTCCTCCCTCACGCCCGACGCCCCTCCCCAGGAGCTGACCACGCCCCTCACGTCCCCTCCCCAGGAGATGGCCCCGCCCCTCACGTCCCACCCCCAGGAGATGACCCCTCCTCACTTCCCCCTCCTCCGGAGATGGCCCCGCCCCTCACGCCTCAGCCCCAGGAGCTGGCCACGCCCCCGACGCCCAGCACCCGGTCTGGCCACGCCCCTCCCGAGGACACTCCCTCACCCTCGCACACCGCCCACCAGCCATCTTCGGCCCCTCCGCCCCCGGGTCCCGATTCTGTGCCCTGGCTGAGCGCCTGGCCCATACAGCGGGAGGCAGAGGACGTCGCATTCCTGGCGGGGGTCGGGGCGGGTCTTCGGCTCCGCTCTGCGGACCTCCGGGGGTCTCCTCGACGCTGGGGAGGGGCGCGCGGCGCGGGGACCCGCGCTCCGGCGCGTCCCCGAGCAGCTCCCGAGCGAGAGCGCGCGTCGCTGGCTGTCTGCGCCGTGCGCGTCCCCCCAACCCCCCACCGCGCACGGAGTGTTTGGCGCCATCCCTGCGCCCCACCCGCCCGTGTCCTGGCACCCAGGTGTGGAACGTGCGCTCGTGTGTCCTCCGGGGGTCGCGTGCCCGTAGGGGTGGCCGTGTTTGGATGGCGTGGTCGCGTGTGTGGCCCGGTGTCTGCGTGGCCCATCAGGGGAGACGGGACGCGGTGCCCAGGGAGGGCTCGCGGTCAGCCTCCTCGGGCAGCTACCCAGCCTCCTTCCTGCGCGCCCGCTCAGTCCCTGGCCGGCACTGCGGGACTTCGCTCCGTCCTCCCGGGGAGAAGACCCAGCCGGAAAGTGCCCTTCCCCTGACACGGCCCTGTAGCCTTTGGGGATGACGCAGGAAAGCCCCTCACCTTGTCCTGCTGGAAGTTGGGCTGCACGGAGACCTGGGCCTCGGGTGCTGCCTGCAGGCCGCCCAGCACCCCCAGCAGGGCCAGTCCCATCCACAGCGTGTGATGAGTAGCCATTCTCCTGCAGCAGAGCAGGTGTCCGGGGCCTGGTGCCAGTGGTGTGGGAGAGCGAGGGAGGTGTGCGGGAGGTGTGCGGGAGGAGCGGAGGGCACTGAGGAGACCCCTATTTATGGGCCAGGCTTGGCGTCCACCCCGGGCCCGAGGACAGCCCACTGAAGACTCGTGATGCTGGGGGATGGGGTGGCCGGGCACAGCTGCAGCCTGGTCCCCCACAGGGCGCTTATGCAAGAGGCCTGGGCCTGCTGCCCCGGCTGAGGCAGCGTGGGGGTGAGGCAGAGGCCCCTGCCCACTGGTCCCAGAGACAGAGTTGGCAGGGACCTTGCCCACCCTCCTCCTGCTGGCAGGGCCCACCGACCCAGCGGCCCTGATAGGGCAGGGGCTGTGTTCCTCAGCCATGCCCGCCTCCGAGGCCTCTGGTCACTTCCCACTGGGGGCCGGGACCCACATCTCGCAACCCCTACCATCACTCCCTTTCCGAGCCCTGCCACTCTAGAAGGGGACACAAGCCCCACTTCCATCCTGAGAGTTTGATCCTGAAACGTCCAGCAAGTGAAGTGTTGATGAGAAGCTCAGGCCAAGGTAGAGAAACTTGATCTGCCCTGCAGGGCCCTGAGGGCCAGGTGGGCTGGGCACGGCTTCCCCCATGGCCAGCTGTTTTGGGGCTCTGATAGTGACCCCTGGGCGCCCATTTCAGCCTGGGTCACCTTTGGGCTTGAGCACAGCCCCTATCCCTTGTCAGAGGTCCCAACTTCTCCCAGCAATCCCCCCACCCCAAGTCTGCCCCCTGCTGAGTCTGGGCCTCCCCACCCGGAGTCTGGTCCAGACTCGGGAACACCCCGTGGGGCTGTCCTGTTACCCCAGTGCTGCACCCAGCTCCTTGGGTCCCTCCAGCTCGTTGGCCCTGGCTGGGGCCCTGTCACAGGCTGTCACAGGCAGGCACATGCTGTGGGCCCTGTCTGGATTCTGTTGGGACTGAGCTTCCCTGGCAGGCGTGGTGGGTGAGTGCTGCCGCTGGTCTGAAGGTGAGCCCAGGTGGGGAGCTGGGAAATGTAGCAGGAGTGAGTGGGATGGGGTGGGGTGGTGAGCTTCTACGGGGCTGCTGGCGACCTCTGGGGGCTGGAGTCCGTCTTCTTCCTGGATTCTGTGGCCCATCCCTTGCTGGGGGCACACGAGCCCTGGGAGTGGGCTGGTGTGGACTGTTTCCTTGTTCCCCCTCCCCAGTGCCCGGGGGTCAAGGAGCCCAGACTGGAGAGACGCATGCCTGTGTAGTAGCAGCAGCTAGTGGGCAGCACTGATGTCGGGGCTGGTGGGGGTGGCCAGGCAGCGTCCCAGGCAGAGGCCAAGGTGAGGGAGTGAGTCCCAGGGAGCCGGGAGGCACCTGAGAGGCAGGGAGAAGGAGGACAGCAGTCCAAGGGGGCCAAGGCAGTCCTGAGAACCCACTCCTCCACCCTGGCCTCCCATCAACCCCTGCCCAGAGCAGCGGTGTGCTGCTGGCTCAGACGCCATCTGTGCCCTAGGCTGAGAGGGAGGGTCTGTTGGAACAGATAGGGGTGGGGTGGCTAAACCCAGGACCCCGCATGGCCCCCAGGCCTGGCCCAGCTGCAGAGCTGGGGGCGCCCGTCAGGACAGGGGAGGGGCAGGAAGAGGGCTGTGGCTGGGACATCACCACAAGACTGGCCTCCTGCCCGCTGCCAGCGGAGTCCTGGCTGTCATTCCACCCTGGTGGGGCTGGTGGCTCGCTGACTGTCCTGGCTGGAGGTCCCAACCCAGGCTAGGCCGGTCCAGGACAAGAGCGCCTCCCGGTGGTGAGCAAGCTCTGGGGCATGGTGGCAGGTGGCCCAGGGCAGGGAGAGCCGGGACACGTGGCTCTGGGTCTGAATGCCTTCCGTCTGGGCAGGCCTGGGCCACCTGCCAGGGAGGGACCCTGAAGCCAGATGGGGCAAGGTCCTCCCATAGCCAGAGGGGTTCCCAGGGATCTCGGGTGTCCAGCCCTCAAACCCAGTGCCTGGAACAGGGACCAAGCCCCTCCTCTTCCCCATTTTCTAGTGGGCAGCAGAGAGCCCGGCAGGTCCCAGGTCCGTTCTCCTCCCTGACCAGTCGTTACTGAGACCGTGTGGTCATTGGTGCCTGGAGAGCTGGAAGAGCTGACAAGATTATGCTTCGGTTCGGGACGGACTCCTCAGTCCCTGTGGTCAAGATGGCCAGCGGGCGGTCAGAGACACTCCCCAGACACAGTTGAGCGAGGACCAGTGAGTGGGAGCTGCCCACGAGTCCTGATTCCTGGGCGCACCTGGGCCCACCCGAGGGCTGGAGATTCATCTCTCACCACATCCAGGAAGGGCTGGGCAGTTGCCAGCTCCTGGTAAACACACGCCAGATTTCTCCCTCCTCCCCCGGCTAGGATTGTGCGAGGTGGACAGGGGCAGGAGGGGCCTTCGCAGAGCCTCTTGCAGCTTGAGCAGGGACAAGGACCACCCTGCACACTCTCCGTGCCCTTCCCTTTGCTCTGAGCTTGGCTGCCAGGCAGGACCTTAGTGGAGCCTGGGGGAGGGCTGGGCAGGAAGGAGGCTGGCCGCCCCACCCCGCTGCTCTGGGAACCAGTCGCTTTGAGTCACAGAATGCAAGGACTTGGCCTCCACCCTAAGAGGTCACCAAGGCCATCCCCCTGCCTGCGGCCCAGGCAGGTCAGAGACAAGCCTGGTGGCCTGGGCCTGAGCTCCCAGAACTGACCCCAACCTTTTCCTGGAGGGAAGCTGTCTCCACCCTGGGGCCCTGGCCAGCATCCTCTGGGGGCAGTGGTGCCCTGTCCAGCGTCCCCACCAATGGTTTGCCCTTGAGGGCCGACGCTGTCCCAGTGACTGTCCACCAGCCTCGAATAAACTCATGGGGACCTCGTGAGCCCCACCCATCTGTGGCCTGGGATCAACTCCCCCAGCCTGGGATTGGGGAGGGGCAGCCTCTACACCCCACCTTTCAGAGGTACCCAAGCCTCACGGCCCCAGAGGCTCACTCCTGCCAGAGCTGCCCTGCTGAGGATATTCCGTAGGGGAGGGCAGTGCCCGGGGTCACTGAGACGCTGTGTGGAGTGTTCTGGACAAGTCAGGGGCAGAGCGGGAGCACCCCTGGATTGTAGCCGGGGAGACCAGGGCCGGGTGCGGTGGGGGCAGCCCAGCTCAGGGCTCCTCTAGGGGCAAGAAATTCTCCCTGAGGCCTCCCTGCATCAAGAGAGCTGCTCTGTGATTGAAGGAGGCCTGAGCGGACGGGCCACGTGGGACAGCCCCTCCTCAGGGCATCTCTGAGCTGCTCAAAGCACATGGGACCCACTCTTCACCCAGCCCGACTCTCTGTTCCTGTCTGTTTGGGTGTTCACTGACACTGGGGACGGCCACCTCTCCGCTCACCCTTTCTGGCTGCCTCTGGCCACCTCTCCCAGCATCACCCCTGGGGATGGGGCAGAGGACAGGGGAGCTGGGGATGAGCCAGAGGACGGGAGCAGGTGTGTCTCTGGGACTTGAGGCTCATATGTGCATTGCTGGCCATGAGGTCCAAAGACGGTTATGGCCAAGCTGCAGCCAACTCTGCAGCTTTGGAGCCAGGGCTAGGCTGGCTGTCTCTGGGGGACAGAGGGCAATTTGGGGGTGCTGCATCAATCTGTCCAATATGGGGTCCAGCAGGCTTGTCAGAGGCTGCTGCATCCCAAAGGCAGCAGGGCCGTGGGGGGGGGCGGCCCAACCCCCAACACCACACCCACACCCCCACCCGACACCACACCCCCACCCGACACCACACCCACACCACACCCACATCCACACCACACCCACATCCACACCACACCCACACCCCCACCCGACACCACACCCCCACCCGACACCACACCCAACACCACACCCACATCCGACACCACACCCCCACCCCCACCCGACACCACACCCCCACCCCCACCCTGGGCCTGGAGAAGCTCAGCTCCAGGATCCCGGTGCTGTGGACCTCTGAGGCCCAGTCTGGCTTCAGGAAGCACCCAGCTCGGCCATGGAAGGTCAGGGCTAAAGTGTCCCCACCTCGCCCATTTAGGGGCTGGGCGGGAGCTCCCCAGGCCGGCAGGGTCTGGGCAGGGGCCAAGCCTGGGAGGGCCTCGCCTAAGGACCCCTGGGTCACTGTAGCACCAGGCTGGGCACTGCTCCCCAGAGACCAGAAGCCGGAAGGACCATTCAGTGCAAGGGGCTGGCTCCTGCAGGGCACAAGTGGAGACCCGATCCCAGAGGCTGCTCCCCACCTCTGTGCCCACCCCCGGTCAGGGCTGGGCCTGGATCTTCAGGGCCTCCTGCCTCCCACTGGGGGAACGTGGGGCGGCCACAGAGAGCCTGGGCCCACGCCCCTGAGGTGGGGGCTCCTGCCTCTCACTCTGGGGTTCCTTTGAGGCAACCCAGGGGCATGGGGCCACAGATCTGAGAAGAGCCAGCGGTGAGGGAAGGGCGCTCCTAGCAGGGGCAAGGGGTGCCAGGTGCTGTGGAGCTGGACAGGGACCCTCGGTCACAGGCCTCCGCAGCCTCTGGTCACCCCATGGTCCCAGCCCTCCAGCCTACAGCAGTTTCTGCTGGGCACCATGGAGGGTGGCCTATGTTTGAGGATGAATCTGGCTCTTCACCAGAGAGCGTGGGACGGGCCAGGAGAGCACACAGCTGGGAGGGAGGCAGCCACTGGGGGTTAGATGAGGACAAATGTCCCGAGCTCAGCTCCTCCTGGGCCTGGAACCTGGGCTGCTCCCCGCGGCCCTGCCTACCCATCACCCCGTGCTCAAGGACAGTCGGGTCCGGCTCCTCCTGGCACAGACTGTTTATTTCTGATGGGCGAGTGGGGGCAGGTGAGGTGGAGCCTCCCACAGGGAGGGGGACCAGCGAGGCTGGGACGGGAGGTGAGGGTGGGGCCGCCAAGGGCGGGGCCAGGCTCCACTGTCCTCAGGAGAGGGGTGGCAGGCCCAGGCAGAGAATCACGGAGGGGCTGGAGTGAGAGGAGGGAGAAGCAGAGACCTGCAGGAGAGAGAGGGGTGGAGGGGGTGCCAGGGCCAGGAGTCAGGAGGGCCTCGTGGATCCCAGTGTGGCCCGGGACCCCCAGGACCCCTGGCAGTCACACTCGTGGCTCACCACGGGCTCCTCTGTGAGGAAGGAGTGCTGGTCAGAGGCCCAAGGGTCCAAGGCCAGGGTCGCACGACCTCTGACCCAGGGGCTCCTGCCTGCCCCCAGGGCTGCCTCGGTAGCTGCAGGTGGCCCAGTACAGGGGACCCAGGAGCTTGGGCAGAGACCCTCAGAGGCCCTGGGTTGGGCAGGAGGGGACACTCCAGGCCGCAGGTGTGTCCAGGTCTGGGTCCCGCAGCGTCCCCCACACCTGGAGCAGTCGGTAGCGAGGCTCTGGCAGGGCCCCAGCTCACTCCCAGCTCTCAGAGCTTCAGCTGCTGTGGCCTCAGCTCATGGCCTCCCTCTTCCCACGGGGCCCCTGCATCTGGGGGGGCCTGGCCTCTTCCAGCTCAGAACCCTCTTGCCTCAGGTTGGCCTTCCCGGCCACGGCTCCTTGGGTCAGAAATGGGGGCTGACAAGGGCTTCCCTGCAGCCCCTCCTCTAGCACTGCCATCCCCTCTGCCTGCCATCCCCTCTGCCTGCTGTGTACGTGGGGTGCTTCCAGTGACCCCAGGTCCTGCCAGGACCCTCTGGCACCTGGCCTTGACCTCCGGACCCCGACGATCTCCTGGGCAGTCCTGCCCGCTGGGCTGCACGGACAGGGTTGGGGCTGGTGCATCTCAGGTTGTGTCATTCGGGCACCAGGCACCCCCTCCTCGGCGGACACTCCCGCCTGGCCCCAGGCTCTGGCCTGCAGGGCTCTGGGCCACCTTCCCCGCATCAGTGTGGTCTCTGCTGCCTACCCCACGCCCCCCAGGCCTGCTGCGGCCAGTCTGGGGCAGGAAGGGAATGTGGTCAAGGCTGATGCCCAGGATCTGGTCAAATCTGATAAATTTCTCCCTCAGGTCGAAATCCAGCTCCTTCCACTGCCCTGTGCCAAGAAGGGGGGTGAGCCCTGGGGAGACCCCTCCCTCCCCAGCCCAGCCCTCAGGGGGTCCTGCGTGGCCCCTTCCCGCCGTGCTCAGGGCCTCACCGAGCAGCTTGGCCTGGGTCCCTTCTCCTGGCGCTTGGTCTCGGCGTAGCCTCCATCTCGTCATTTTCGAACCCAACCTCTGCACGGAGCAGGCAGGGGTCAGGACCCTACTGCTGAGGACAGGTTGCTGATCATGCCCCCTCTGGGGCCACATCAAGACCTTCCCTGGAGTGTCCATTTTAATTTATGTTTTTCGAGTCAGGGTCTTGCTTTGTCGCCCAGGCTGGAGTGCAATGGCACGATCACAGCTCAATGCAGCCTCCTGGGCCCAAGCAATCCTCCCTCCTTAGCCTCCCAAATAGCTGGGACTACAGGCATGCACCACCACACCCAGCTAATTTTTCAATTTTATTTTTGTAGAGACGGGCTCTCACTATGTTGCCCAGCCTGGTCCCGAACCCTTGGCCCCAGTTGATCCTCCTGCCTCGGCCTCCCTAAGTGCTGGGATTACAGATGTGGAGTGTCCTTAAACTGGGGCAGTTCTGGGCCTTTCTTGGGGTGTCAGACAGGGAAGACACCCTCCTGGCCTCCAAGGGGGTTCTGATCTGGCTGCTTCTCAGGGATGGAGGTCCTGGCCCAGTGTTTGCAGGGGGGGCCCTGTGGGAGGAGGTTGTGGTGGGGAGAGGCTGGGGTGAAGGCTTTGGGGAGGGGCAGGTCGGGTGAGCTGGGGAGGGTAGAGGCTTCCTGGCCTCCCGGAGGGTCCTGCTCCCGCTCTTCCTGAGGCTGCTCTTCCTGGCAGCCTGCTTGTCCCCGCCTCTGACCATGTGCCCTCCCCGTAGAAGTTCTCACTGGATGCATGGAATCGGGATGTCCCAGCCACAGCCACCATGTCACTGGGCCCTGCACCCTGCCCTGATCTTCCCCTGCCCCTGGGTCTCAGGACAGGCTCCTGCTCCAAACTGCAGGCCCCAGGAGAGAAGCAGGGGCCCCACAGCTGTGCTGAGGGTGTGGGTGAGCTCCCTTAAGGCAGGCACTGCCTCCTTCCGCCCACGGGGTCCGCCCACCTGCCTGTCTGTATGAAGGGTCTCCACCCCACAGCCCTCCGTCTCCCCTCCCTGGGCAGTCCCATCACCTGGCAGGGGCTCTGGGCACCCAGCTTCAGCTGAGCAGGCTGGACGTGACCACGGCTGCCACCAACATCCTGAATTGGGACCTGCGCTCCGGCCTGAGAGTGTTGACTGCCAGCCCTAGGACGCACCACTCCCCCAGAGCTGCAGGGGCTGGCAGTGGGCAGGCTGGCACCCGTGACTCTGGCAGGAGTCTGGATCTGACAGGGATGGGTGACCCTGGCTAGTGGGTGGGCAGCCTTCCTGAGCCTCACTTTCTCCACTTGCACAGAGGGCGTGAGTTCTTCCCACCTGGCAGGGTTCTCCGGGGCCATGAGGACCATGCTCACTGTGGCAGTCAGGCCCAGCGGCACCCTCCTTCCTCCTTCCCCATCCTGGAGGCCACTCACCCGCTCCTTCCTGAGGCCGGGCTGGAGACAGATCTTGTGAAAAGGCAAGTTCGGGCCCCTCTGGGGACCCTGGTGCTGTGGCTGGACCGTCCCCACCAGGGTGAGGCCCACCCACAGGAGTTCCAGGCTCCAAGCAGGGCTGCAGGGGGCAGCAGCCGGCCTGGCAGGGGGTGGGGAAGGGGGTGGGTGAGGGTCTGGGCTGGGATCCCCTAGTAACAAGGTCCCCTGCTGGCCCCCACCCCAGCACAAGCAACCTCTTTTTCTCCAAGTGCAGGAAGGGTGAGATTTTGCCCCTCTCCCTCCTCGGCAGGGGGTAAGGGGAGAGGCGGGGCAGAGGGAGGCTGGGCTGGGGAGGCAGCGGGCCCTCCTTGGACTCGGCCCAGCAAAGATTGAGGAGCGTGCTTTCTGCTGGCGCCCACCATTCCCTGGTCTCAACCTTGGGAGGGGAACGGGGGTGGAAACGTGGGCCGAGGGTGGGCATCCACAGAGACCACCAGCTCCCAGGGAGGCTCCAGGCCTCACCTCTGATTCCTAAAGCCCGGGTCCCTGCCCTCGTATGCCTACGTCCATCCTCAGAGCTGTCGCCCCGAAGGCTCCCGGCCAGCCCTGGGTCTGGGTGTCTTGGCAGAAGACACTGTGCCAGGGTCCACTGTGTGCCCAGCATGGGTGGCCGCCCTGGAGCCTCCCCGCCCTATCCTGCCCTGGGGCGTCAGAAGGATCAGGCCAAGCTGTTCCCTGGCCTGGGGCAGGCTGCAGAGGGGAGCACCGGTGGTGGGTGGGACGGAGTGTGTCTGTGCTGAGGCTGCTGGCAGCCACCCTGCTCTGCCCACAGGTCCAGTCTGGGCCAGGACCTCCCCGATGCAGCCCCACCCCCATCCTCCAAGCCTCGTCTCTCCTGGGTGCAGCAGGTCTTGGCCCCACTCCCCCAGGGCCACCAGCCCACCTGCCTCCCGTCGACAGCTGCTGTGTGGGGCAGCTGTGGACTTCTTACCACCCTGGTCCTGTGATGAGGCCCCTGGGATGGCTGACCCTGGGAGGCCACTGCTGACCTTGGCTGGGGCTTCCCCAGAGGACCTTGGCCCTGGCCTGGCCACATCCCAATTCTCAGGGGTCCCAGGGAACATGTGCATTTCTGAGTTCAGGGCTTGGTGACCCAGACGCTGGGCTGTCGGGGTGCATCAACTCTGGGCCCATTGGCAGAGGCATGATGGGCAGGTGGGCCAGAGGACGTGGGCGCAGGCTGGAGGGTCCAGACACCTCCCTCTGGGCCCAGCAGTCTCCGGGTTCCCCTAAGGCCTTGGAGGGCCTCTGTCCTCTTCCAGGATCTGAGCAGCTCCCTGGAGCTCAGCCTGGGTGGGGGAGCATCTTGTGGGTCTTTGGTCTCTGCCTCACCCCCAGGTGCCCTGTCCTGGGCTACCCACCCTCCCCTAGGCCTGCTCACAGGGCACTTGGGTTATCTCTGGAGGGCCCTGGGCCAAGGGCAGCCCAGCCTGTGTCGGGAGCTGCAGCCAGGCTGCTAGAGAGCCCGGGCCTCCTCGCCGAGGGCTGTCAGGGCTCAGCTCTGTCCCAGGCAGGGACCTGGTAGCCGGCGGGTGATGGGTGACATGCCATGGGGACCTCACCTTCTCCTGCTGTCTCCTCCATGTCCAGCCTCCCTCAGGTCTCTCCGTGTGACTAAGGCTTTGCACAGACTCCCAAGTACCCCCCACCATGTGCCCTCTGAGTGAGCAGTATTAGAGACACGGCAAAGAGGTCAAGATGGGGCCCGGCTGGTGTGTGGGGGGCTCAGGGGCCCCTCCCTCCCAGGAAGAAGCCCCTCCCCTACCCGCCCAGCCACGCTGGGGTGGGGGCTGCCGGGGTGTGGGCAGGGGAAGGGTGAGCCTAGATGGGAAACTGCCACGACCCTTGGTAGGGGTCGACCCTCACCAGACCAAGAATTAAACAAACAGAAACAAAGATGTAATAGGAGCTGGGTGCGGTGGCTCACGCCTGTAATCCCAGCACTTTGGGAGGCCGAGGCGGGTGGATCACGAGGTCAGGAGATCGAGACCATCCTGGCTAACACGGTGAAACCCCGTCTTTACTAAAAATACAAAAATTAGCCGGGCGAGGTGGCGGGCGCCTGTAGTCCCAGCTACTCGGGAGGCTGAGGCAGGAGAATGGCGTGAACCCGGGAGGCGGAGCTTGCAGTGAGCGGAAATCGTACCACTGCACTCCAGCCTGGGCGACAGCAAGACTGTCTCCAAAAATAATAATAATAATAATAATAATAATTAACTTCCCATACTTTTCTGATATTTAAAGATTACAACATATTTCAAGAACATGACTCATTGTTTTTACTTAAAAAGTGAGTTTTTTTTTTTTTTTTGAGACGGAGTTTTGCTCTATCGCCCAGGCTGGAGTGCAGTGGCGCAATCTCGGCTCACTGCAAGCTCCGCCTCCCGGGTTCACGCCATTCTCCTGCCTCAGCCTCTCCGAGTAGCTGGGACTACAGGCGCCCGCCACCACGCCTGGCTAATTTTTTTGCATTTTTAGTAGAGACAGGGTTTCACTGTGTTAACCAGGATGGCCTCGATCTCCTGACCTTGTGATCCGCCCGCCTCGGCCTCCCAAAGTGCTGGGATTACAAGCGTGAGCCACTGCGCCCGGCCAAAAAGTGAGTTTTATCTTTTTCTTGTTTACTTCACATACTACACTGATATAAATATCCTTTAAAAAATTTTATTTATTGAATGTAAACTTTTATTATTTTTGGGGGGATATAGTATCTTCCTCTGTTGCCCAGGCTGGAGTGCAGTGGCATGATCTTGGCTCACTGCAACTTCCAGGTTCAAGGGTGGTAGACGCCTGTAGTCCCAGCTACTTGGGAGGCTGAGGCAGGAGAATGGCGTGAACCCAGGAGGTGGAGCTTGTAGTGAGCCAAGATCGAGCCACTGCACTCCAGCTTGGGTGACAGAGCGAGACTCTGTCTCAAAAAACAAACAAACAAAAACAGATAGAAACAAAGATGTAATAGGAACATCCAAGTCAAAAGCTGACTCTTGGAAAAAACTAATATAGTTTAAAACGATAAAAAACTAACATAGGGCCGGGCACAGTGGTTCACGCCTGTAATCCCAGCACTTTGGGAGGCCAAGGCAGGTGGATCACCTGAGGTCAGGAGTTCAAGACCAGCCTGGCCAACATGGTGAAACCCCGTCTCTACTAAAATACACAAATTAGCTGGGCATAGATGGCGGGTGCCTGTAATCCCAGCTACTCGGGAGGCTGAGGCAGGAGAATTCCTTGAACCCAGGAGGCAGAGGTTGCAGTGAGCCTGCACTCCAGCCTGGGCAACAAGAGCAAAACTGTCTCAAAATAAGTACTTACTCAAACATAAGTACTTACTCAAAATAAGTACTTACTCAAAAATAAGTAAATAAATAAAAAATTTTTAAAAAGATTACTTTAGAATGATATATATATCATATCATTCTAATGATAATATATATCATTCTAATGATAATATATATATATAATATATATATTTTTTGAGATGGAGTCTTGCTCTGTTGCCCAGGCTGGAGCGCAGTGGCGCGATCTCAGCTCACTGCAACCTCCCCTCCCAGGTTCAAGCGATTCTCCTGCCTCAGCCTTTCGAGTAGCTGGGACTACAGGCGCCCGCCACCATGCCCGGCTAATTTTTGTATTTTTAGTAGAGATGTGGTTTCTCTGTGTTGGCCAGGATGGTCTCGAACTCCTGACCTCAGGTGATCCGCCCGCCTCGGCCTCCCAAAGTGCTGGGATTACAGGCGCGAGCCACCGCACCCGGTGTAGAATGTTTTATATTTACAGAAAAAAAATGTGAAGACAGATCAGGGAGTTCCTGTGTGCCCCTCCCCAGTTTCCCGCTTGCTGGCGTCTAATTCGCGTGGTCCCTTTGTCGCAATCAGTGAGCCAGTGTTGGGACGTCGAGTCAGCTGACATCCAGGCTTTCTCCAGGTTCCCTTAGTTGCCGAAGGTTCCTCTCCAGGCCAGCACGTGACATTCTGTCTCTCATCCACGGGCTCTTCCTGAGTGACGTTTCTCAGCCTTTCCTGGTCCTCGAGGACCTCAGCAGCCTTGAGGGGTGCTGCTCAGGTGTTTGTGGGGCGTCCCTCAGTTGGGCTCCGTCTGGTGAGTTTCTCACGCTGAATCCGGTGATGGTCGGGAGGAAGAGAATGGGGGCGGGGCTTCCTCCTGCCACATCACACGGGGGACACCATCAGCTCGACCTTCACTACCATGTTGACCTTGGTCACCTGGCTGAGGTTACTCCACCCTAACCCTGAGCCTCTCCGTCTTTTCCTTTTTGAACTGTCCTCTCTGGATGAAGTCCCTGTGTGCGACCCTCACCTCCCCCGGAAGGGGAATCCACACACATTTGCAACTGTGCTGCACTGAGATCATTTGTCTCTGCTCTCCCATGGGTGGGCACAGCCCTTCACTGACATCCATGTGGCCCTCAGGTATTTTACACTTTGGCTCACACCCTAGTGTCACATCCTGTTTCATGGCTCACATCGGGTCAGCTTCAGCTACTGGCAGCTTTTCCATTGGCTTCTGCGTTGTTCTCTGCGAAACAGTTTTTTTTTTTGAGGCGGAGTTTCGCTCTTGTCGCCAGGCTGGAGTGCAGTGGTGCAATCTTGGTTCACCGCAACCTCCGCCTCCTGGGTTCAAGCGATTCTCCTGCCTCAGCCTCCGGAGTAGCTGGGACTATAGATGCCCGCCACCACACCTGGCTAATTTTTGTACTTTTTTAGTAGAGACGGGGTTTCTCCATGTTGGTCAGGCTGGTCTTGAGCTCCCGACCTCAGGTGATCCGCCCGCCTCTTTCATGCGCGTCCGTGTGAAGAGACCACTGAACAGGCTTTGTGCGAGCCACATGGCTGTTTATTTCACCTGGGTGCAGGCGGGCTGAGTCCGAAAGGAGAGTCAGGGAAGGGAGTCAGGGGTGGGGCCGTTTTATAGGATTTGGGTAGGTAAAGGAAAATTACAGTCAAAGGGGGGTTTTTCTCTGGTGGGCAGAGTGAGGGTCACAAGGTGCTAAGTAGGGGACCTTTAGAGCCAGGATGAGCCAGGAGAAGGAATTTGCACAAGACAATGTCATCAGTTAAGGCAGGAAGAGGCCATTTTCACTTCTTTTGTGGTGGAATGTCATCAGTTAAGGCAGGAACTGGCCATCTGGATGTGTACGTGCAGGTCACAGGGGATATGGTGGCTTAGCTTGGGCTCGGAGGCCTGACATTCCTGTCTTCTTATATTAATAAGAAAAATAAAATGAAATAGTGGTAAAGTGTTGGGATGGCGAAAAATTTGGGGGCTGGTATGGAGAGAGAATGGGCGATGTTTCTCAGGGATGCTTCGAGCGGGATTAGGGGCGGCGTGGGAACCTAGAGTGGGAGAGATTAAGCTGAAGGAAGATTTTGTGGTAAGGGGTGATATTGTGGGACTGTTAGAAGAAACACTTGTCATGTAGAATGATTGGTGATGGCCTGGATACGGTTTTGTATGAATTGAAAAACTAAATGGAATAACAGAAGGAGAAAAACAGGTATAAAAGGTCTAAGAATTGGGAGGACCCAGGACATCTGATTAGAGAGTGCCTAAGGAGCTTCAGCATAGTCCTGTCAGCAAAGATTATTTATTTACTTCAAGAGTTAAGAGTGGCAGTTTGGGGATAGCACCAGGAGATATCAGCTGCCATGGCTTGGAGAAACAGTGTAAACCGGCACTGTAAACAAGAGCAGGGCATGTATGAGTAGTTGAGAACGGTGAATAGGAGTATGACTAGACAGAAGATGGTAGGGATGACAAGTTTTTTTGGGGCACAGTCTAAGTTGGTCTGGTGTCTGGAATGAGACTGGGGCCTAATAAAAAGGAGTGTCTATACAGGAGCTCAAATGGGCTGTACCTTGTAGCATTCTGAGGACAGGTCTGACTTCTGAGAAGGGAAAGTGGTAAATGTCAGGCCCCTGAACCCAAGCCAAGCCATCGCATCCCCTGTGACTTGCACGTATACGCCCAGATGGCCTGAAGTAATTGAAGAATCACAAAAGAAGTGAAAAGGCCCTGCCCTGCCTTAACTGATGACATTCCACCACAAAAGAAGTGTAAATGGCCGGTCCTTGCCTTAAGTGATGACACTACCTTGTGAAAGGCCTTTTCCTGGCTCAAAAAGCTCCCCCACTGAGCACCTTGCGACCCCCGCTCCTGCCCGCCAGAGAACCCCCTTTGACTGTCATTTTCCTTTACCTACCCAACTCCCATAAAACGGCCCCACCCTTATCTCCCTTTGCTGACTCTTTTGGGACTCAGCCCGCCTGCACCCAGGTGAAATAAACAGCCATGTGGCTCACACAAAGCCTTTTTGGTGTCTTCACACGGACGCGCATGAAAGTAAAAGTATTGTCCGGTCCTTTTTAAGTTGGTGGCTGAGCTTGGTGAGGTGTGTTTTTAAAAGACCTTTAGTCCGTTCTACTTTTCCTGAAGACAGAGGACCGTAAGGGATGCAAAGGTTTCACTGAATACTAAGAGCCTGAAAAACTCCTTGGCCGATTTGACTAATAAAGGCTGGTCTGTTATCAGACTGTATAGAGGTGGGAAGGCTAAACTGAGGAATTGTGTCTGACAGAAGGGAAGAAATGACTGCGGTGGCCTTCTCAGACCCTGTAGGAAAGGCCTGTATCTATCCAGTGAAAGTGTCTACCTAGACTAAGAGGTATTTTAGTTATCTGACTCTGGGCATGTTGAGTAAAGCTCATTTGCCAGTCCTGGGTGGGGCCAAATCCTCGAGCTTGATGTGTAGGGAAGGGAGGGGGCCTGAATAATCCCTGAGGAGTAGTAGAAAAGTAGATGGAACACTGAGAAGTTATTTCCTTGAGGATAGATTTCCACGATGGAAAGGAAATGAGAGGTTCTAAGTGGCGGGCTAGTGGCTTGTACTGTAGCATAGCCTGCCTTTGCTGGTGTGTGGCGATTAGGCCTGGTGGAACCGCCATCAACAAATCAAGCATGATCAGGGTGAGGAACAGGAAAGAAGGAAATGTGGGGAAATGGGGTGAATGTCAGGTGGATCAGAGAGATACAGTCATGGGGGTCAGGTGTGGTATCAGGAATAATGTGGGAGGCCGGATTGAAGTCCGCGCCAGGAACAATGGTAATTGTGGGACTTAACAAAGAGTGAGTACAGCTGAAGGAGCCAGGGAGCAGACAGCATATGCGTCAGGTGTGAGGAAGAAAATAGATTTTGGAAGTTATGAGAACTGTAGAGAGTGAGTTGAGTATAGTTTGTGATTTTTAGGGCCTCTAAAAGTATTAGGGCGGCAGCAGCCACTGCACGGAGACATGATGGCTAGGCTAAAACAGTGAGGTCAAGTTGTTTGCACAGAAAGGCTACAGGGTGCGGTCCTGGCTCTTGTGTAAGAATTCTGACCACACTAACCATGCCTAGAAAGGAAAGGAGTTGTTGTTTTGTAAGGGATTGAGGTTTGAGAGATTAATCAGACACGATCAGCAGGGAGAGCACGTGTGTTTTTATGAGAATTATGCTGAGATAGGTAACAGATGAGGATGAAATTTGGGCTTGATTGAAGTAATGGGGGCTGTCTGTGAAGCTTTGCAGCAGTACAGCCCAGGTAATTTGCTGAGCCTGATGGGTGTCAGGGTCAGTCCAAGTGAGTGAAGAGAGGCCGGGATGAAGGGTGCGAAGGAATAGTAAAGAAAGCATGTTTGAGATCCAGAACAGAATAATGGGTTGTGGAGGGAGGTATTGAGGATAGGAGAGTGTATGGGTTTGGCACCACGGGGTGGAAAGGCAAGACAATTTGGTTGATAAGGCGCAGATTCTGAACTAACTTGTAAGCCTTGTCTGGTTTTAGGACAGGTAAAATGGGGGAATTGTAAGGAGAGTTTATAGGCTTTAAAAGGCCATGCTGTAGCAGGCGAGTGATAACAGGCTTTAATCTTTTTAAAGCATGCTGTGGGATGGGATCTTGGCATTGAGCGGGGTAAGGGTGATTAGATTTTATGAGATGGTAAGGGATGCATGATCGGTCGCCAAGGAGGGAGTAGAGGTATCTTATACTTGTGGGTTAAGGTGGGGAGATACAAGAGGAGGGTGTGAAGGAGGCTTTGAACTGGGGGAAAAGGTGGCAATGAGGTGTGGCTGTAGCCTAGGAATAGTCAGGGAAGCAGATAATTTAGTTAAAGTGTCTCGGCCTAATAAGGGAACTGGGCAGGTGGGGATAACTAAAAGGAGTGTTTAAAAGAGTATTGTCTAAATTGGCCCCAGATTTGGGGAGTTTTAAGAGGTTTAGAAGCCTGGCCATCAATACCCACAACAGTTACGGAGGCAAGGGAAACAGGCCCTTGAAAAGAAGGTAATGCGGAGTGGGCAGCCTCCATATTGATTAAGAAGGGGACGGACTTATCTTCCACTGTGAGAGTTACCCGAAGCTCGGCTTCCGTGATGGTCTACGGGGCTTCCGAGGCGATTGGGCGGCGTCAGTCTTCAGCCGCTAAACCAAGAAGATCTGGGAAGGAGTCAGAGAGCCTTGGACCAGAGTTCCAGGGGATCTGGGAGTGGCTACCAGGTGAGTTGAACAGTCCGATTTTCAGTGGGGGTCCCGCACAGATGGGACATGGCTTAGGAGGAATCCTGGGCTGCGGGCATTCCTTGGCTGGGTGGCCAGATTTTTGGCACTTGTAGCAAGCTCCTGGGGAAGGAGGTTCTGGAGGAACGCCTGGCCGCTGCGGTTCAGGCGTTTGGAAGTTCTTGTGTGCTGGAGTTGTGGCTAGGGTTTGCCTCACAGTGGAGGCAAGGAATTGCAACTTTTTTCTATTATTGTACACCTTGGAGGCGAGGTTAATTAAATCCTGTTGTGGGGTTTGAGGGCCGGAATTTAATTTTTGGAGTTTTATTTAATGTCGGGAGCAGATTGGGTAATAAAATGTATATTGAGAATAAGACGGCCTTTTGACCTTTTAGGGTCTAGGGCTGTAAAGCGTCTCAGGGTTGCTGCCGAACGAGCCATGAACTGGGCTGGGTTTTTTATATTTGATGAAAAAGAGCCTAAACGCTATCTGATTTGGGATAAAGAAAATGGAGCATTAACCTTGACTATGCCTTTAGCTCCAGCCACCTTTTTAAGAGTAAATTGCTGGGCAGGTGGGGGAGGGCTAGTCACAGAATGAAACTGTAAGCCGGACCAGGTGTGAGGAGGGGAGGTGATAAAAGGATTATAGGGTTGAGGAGCGGAGGCTGAGGAAGAATTGGGACCTAGCTCGGCCTGGCGAGAAGGGGAGAGGTCAGATGGGTCTGTAGGAAAGGAAGATTAGAAAGACTCAGCTACGCTTGGGGTTGGGACTGAGGGGACAGGTGGGAGGGAAAGAGGGAAGATTTGGGATGAGTTGCACTAGGAACAGAGACTAGAGAGGGACCGATGTGTAAAAGAATGCCTGGACGTCAGGGACCTCAGACCATTTGCCTATTTTACGACAAGAATTATTTAGATATTTAGAAAAGTGCTGGCTATTTGGAACTACTGTCGAGTTTGTATTGGGGTCAAGCTGCATTGCAGAAGAAAATAAGACGCTTAGATTTTAGGTCAGGTGAGAGTTGAAGAGGTTTTAAGTTCTTAAGAACACAAGCTAAGGGAGAAGAAGGAGGAATTGAGGGTGGAAGGTTGCCCACAGTGAAGCCCAGAGAAAAGAGAGTAGAGACACGGAGGGAAGGGGTTCGGGGGTTCTTACCCTCCAGAAAAGCGGGAAAGGGGTCGGGGCACGGAAATAAGGGATTGGGGTGCAGAGATGTAAGAGGTTGGGGCACGGAAATAAGGCATCAGGGTGTAGAGATATAAGAGGTTGGGGCGTGGAAATAAGGGATCGGGGTGCAGAGATATAAGAGGTTGGGGCACAGAAATAAGGGATCGGGGTGCAGAGATATGAGGTTGGGGCACAGAAATATAAGAGGTTGGGGCGCAGAAATAAGGGATCGGGGTGCAGAGATATAAGGGGTTGGGGTATTTGCCTCTCCCCCAGAAAAGTGGTACTTGCCACTAAGGGTGAAGGAGGAGGGGTTGGGGGTTTCTTGCCCCCTAGAAAGACGGAGAAGGGGTAGAGACACGGAGAGAAGGGGTTGGGGTACTTGCCCCTTCCCCAGAAAAGTGGGACTTGCCGCTAAGGGTGAAGGACCAAGGCAGGCGTCCCTGCATGGTCTGACACTTCTGAAACGTGGGTGAATAATCGGAGAGGCGTCCCTGCAATGATTAAACACCAAGGGAAGGCTGCCTTCCCAGTCCGTGACCGGCGCCGGAGTTTTGGGTCCGCGGATAAAATGTGTCTCCTTTGTCTCTACCAGTAAATGAAAGGAATTCAAATTAAGAGAAGGGAGAGATTGAAGACTGGAAAGGAGAAAGTGGTTGAGGGATAGTGAGGGAGGTTGGAGAAGAGAGTAAGAAGAGGCCGCTTACCGGGTTTGAAATTGGTGAGATGTTTCTTGGGCTGGTCGGTCTGTGGACCTGAGGTCGTAGGTGGATCTTTCTCACGGAGCAAAGAGCAGGAGGACAGGGGATTGATCTCCCAAGGGAGGTCCCCCGAGCCGAGTCACGGCACCAAATTTCATGCGCGTCCGTGTGAAGAGACCACCAAACAGGCTTTGTGTGAGCCACATGGCTGTTTATTTCACCCGGGTGCAGGCGGGCTGGGTCCGAAAAGAGCGTCAGGGAAGGGAGTCAGGGGTGGGGCCGTTTTATAGGATTTGGGTAGGTAAAGGAAAAAGGGAGTTGTCCTCTGGCGGGCAGAGTGGGGGTCACACAGTGCTCAGTAGGGGAGCTTTTGAGCCAGGATGAGCCAGGAGAAGGAATTTGCACAAGACAATGTCATCAGTTAAGGGAGCAACAGGCCATTTTCACTTCTTTTGTGCTGGAATGTCATCAGTTAAGGCAGGAACCGGCCGCCTGGATGTGTACGTGCAGGTCACAGGGGATATGATGGCTTAGCTTGGGCTCAGAGGCCTGACAGCCTCTGCCTCCCAAAGTGCTGGGATTACAGGCGTGAGCCACAGCCCCCAACCTCTGTGATATGTTTTGATGCACACACCCATGAAACTATCACTGCAATCAGGGTGCAACTGTGTTGGTCTCTCTAAAGATTCCCTGAGCCCCCCTGGAGTCCCTCCCTCCCTCGTCTTTCCACCACCTCCCCTGCCCCCAGGCCACTGCTGTGTTTTCGTCGCTGGAGATGAGCGTGTGTTTCTGGGGCTTCGCCCGCGTGGTGCACCACCGTTCTCGCTGCCTGACGCCCTCCGCCCTCCGCCCTGCGCGGTTATTTTGGGGCTTGCAGGTTGTTGAGAGCATCAGTAGCTCCTTCGTTCACTGCTGGCAGCGTCGCGTTGTGCAGACACACCACAATTTGTTCTCCTTCACCTGTGGGTGGACCTGGGGCTGTTTCCAGTTTGGGGCCATTACAGATAAAGCCGCCGTGGGCGCACGCATGGTGTGTGGGTGTGTGCTATATCTCTTTTGGGTAAATACCCAGGAAGGCAATAGCCAGGTCCTATGATGGTGTAGCTCAATTTTTAAAATACTGACACTGTTTTCCAGTCCTTTCAAGATAGGCCTTTCTCCTCCCTGTAGCAGTCTTGGGGGCTCAAGAGCACCCAGGGAGCAACACCAGGGCTCCCTGGTCCACTTGAGGCTGTGGGAGTGGGAGAGGGTCTCGCTGAAACCCCGGAGCTTGCGGCAAGGCAGCAGAGGACCTGGCGTGCCTGTGGCTGAGACTGGACAGAAGCTTCTTTCTGTTTCTTGCAAACTTCCAGTCATGGAACCTTCCAGCGCCAGGTGTGCGGCCCAGCCCCTCTCTAGGACAGCTTCCCGGGAGCGTACCTGGCGTCCTGCTCTCTGTGCAGATTCAGCCACTGGGCCACACAAAGACGGCCGGGGAAGCAGGCAGCTACAACCTAGGTTTCCGTGTCGAGCCCGAGCAGGTCCCTCCCTGGGTGTGGCCCGAGTCTCCTTCCTCTGCTGAGCAGGGAGTGGCAGGTAGTGCAGGGGCTGGGGAGGACAGGCGGCTTTGATGCCAGGCGGTCAGGCAGGTGCTGAACCCTGGGGCACTGCCATGCCCACAGCTGCCCGAGGCAGCAATCGATGGGTTCACCGACCTCCTGCCCGTCTGAGGTCAGCGCCAGGCCTGCAGGGCCCCTTGTCAGCGAGTGTCTGCCCAGGGTACCCCAGGGTCACAGGGGGCTGAACCCCGGCGCTCTCCAGCCTGAGGGGAGGGGGACAGCAGAAGAGAAACTACCCCAAGCCCCAGAACCACCTCCAGGGCCAGGTTGGGCACGGTGCTCCCTCTCTCCTGCCAGGCCTGGGGTGGTCCCCCCTGGATGGGTCACAGGACAGTGTGGGTATGAGGTGGGCCCCCTCCCCCAACTCCCAGGTGCCTCTGAAGGGGTTCCCCGAGCCTGCATGCTGCTCCCTGAGCTGAGCCCCAGCCCTGCAGCCCGCCCACCCCGTGCCTGGCCTTGCCGCCCAGCGGTGGAGTCTGTTCTTCCCTCATCCAGGGGCTTCCGCTGGCTCCGGAACAGCAACCCCCAGACCCCGGGCCCACATCCTCAGCCTGGCCTTAGAGCCCACCCTCTCCTCCTCCCTGACCCAACCGGCCCCATCTCCTGGGCTCATGGCCTTTCCTAGTTTTGGAGGTCAGGGATGCTTCAAGGGCAGGCCAGGGACCCCACCGACAGAAAGAGGATGCCTGCCTTGAATGCGGAAGGGCCCACCGGCTTCACCATCCAGCGTGGGGTTGTCTCATGCCACAAGGACTCAGACCCCATGGGAAGGGTGCTCTGTGCTGGCCTCTGGCCCCACTGGCGTGTGGACCTGCCTCCTCTTCCTCTGTCTGACGTCTGTCTGCCAGGCTGGGCCATCCTCATGCTGGCATCTGCCACGTCTCTGCTCTGAGCGCTCCCAGGCCCTGGGCTCTGTGCCCCGAGTCAGGCAGGGACGGGGCAAGACGCTCATCGGCACCCTCCCAGCCAACTCAGGGTCCGGCCTGAGGATCCCTACAACCCGGAGCCCCCTCCCAGGGCAGAGTCCCCCTGGAGACAGAGCCAGGGACCCGCTCTAATCACCACTGAAGTGCACAGTTGCTGGCTGGGTGGAAAAAACCCAAATCCCAGTTAATCCACACAAACCTAAGAAATAAGACAATTTCCTGCAAAACAAAATAGCTTTTTCCACCAGCATTCCCCTCCAACAGGGCCCACACGTCCACATCCCTTGGGAGATGTTTCAGAAGAAACAAGGGAGACTGTATCACAGAGCAAAGGCCGTGTGTGCGTGCGTGTGTGCATGCGTGTGTGCGTGCGTGTGTGCGTGCGTGTGTGCGTATGTGCGTGCGTGTGTGCATGCATGTGTGCGTGCGTGTGTGCGTGCGTGCATGCGTGTGTGCGTGCGTGTGTGCGTGCGTATATGTGCCTGTGCACATGTGCCTGTGTGCATGTGTGTACCTGTGCACGTGTGTGCATGTGTGCATGCATGGGTGTGCCTGTGTGTACAAGTGTGCCTGTGCATGTGTGCATGCCTGTGTGTGTACACGTGTGCCTGTGTGCATGTGTGTGCCTGTGAGCCTGTGTGTGTACACGGGTGCCTGTATATGCCTGTGTGCACACGTGTGTGCCTCTGTGTGTTCACATGTCTGTGTGTGTGTGCCTGCCTGGCATGTGTAAGCCTAGAAAGGCCGCGCACACAGAGATGGAGACAATGTTTCAGCCTCCCTGATGCATCCTGGGCAGCTGCTGCTCCCTCACCATGGTGACTGTACCCACAGCCACTCCCTCTTTGAGATCCCAGGCCCCAGCCCACTCCTATTTCTGGTTTGCTAAGAGGACACTAGGAGGTGGCTCCCCCAATGTCCCACCTCAGGAGAGCCCCTGGGGTGGGCTGAGCTGCCTGGGGTTGGCTCTGAGGACCCTGGGCTGCCCCTGCACAAGGCCCCCCACAAACTTCACCCCCTTCGTCTTAGTCAGTTTTCTGTGGCTATAACTGAATACCTGACATTGGAAATGTACAAAGAAAGTAAATTTATTTCTTACAGTTCAGGAGGCTGAGAAGTCCAAGGTCGAGGGGCCAAGTTGCAGTGTGGCGGAGGGCAAGAGCTGCCAGCTGAGGTCTCTCTCTTCTCATAAAGCCACCAAGTCCACCATGGGCCCAACCCTGAGGACCTTATCTAACCCTAATCACCTCCCAGAGGCCCCACCTCCAACCAACATGTGAATTTGAGGGCCACGCAAGGTGGTTCACGCCCATAATCCTAGCACTTCGGGAGGCTGAGGCAGGAGGATCACTTGAGCCCAGGAGTTTGAGACCAGCCTGGCCAACATGCAGAAACCCTCTCTACAAAAAACTTAAAAATGAGCCAGACATGGTGGCGCAGCTTCGGTCCCAGCTACTTGAGAGGCTGAAGTGGGAGGATCGCTTGAGCCAGGGAGGTCGAGGCTGCAGCGAGCAGAGGTTGCGCCATTCCACTCCAGCCTGGGCGACTGAGCAAGACCTTGTCTTAAAAACAAAAAAAACAGTGGATTTGGGGATGAAATGTCAACACATGAAATCTAGGGACACGTTCATATCACAGCACCCCGTTTCCAGCAGAGGGGCCTCCAACACACAGGAAGCCCTGGGGACTGGGAGGCCAGATCCTCCCCACACCCTAGGGTTAGAGAGGGGCCCCTCAGCCCACCTGTCCCCCTGTGTGGGGGCCCTGGTGGCTGTCCCGACCCTGTGGGCCGTCCTGCCAGGAGCCCCGAGTCCCTGCATTGTATGTGTGGGGCACGTGGGGTGAGTCTCAGGGAATCGGCGAGCTAGGGCCAAGTTTCTCACGCCAGGGGGTTACTGGGAAAACGTGCTTCCCAGGGACCGGGGGAAAGGTAGCAGGGCCCAGGGTCTGAGGGGGTCTCCAGCTCAGCTCTGTACCACAGGCCTGGCCCCCGCGCGCCGCCCACTCAGTCCCTGGATGACTCTGCCGCCAACCCTCCTTCTTCCTCCTGCAGAAAACATGCAGAGGCCGCGCTGGAAAGCCCCAGGCAGCTGGTCCCGGCCCAGCAGACCCAGATGGTGGGCAGGAGGGTGCTGCTCTCGGCCAAGATAAAGAGACCGGATCGGGCAGGGCCTGAGGGACAGGGAGTGCTGGGCCCGGCTGAGCTGGGCGGTCCTGGGGTCAGGGGCCAGCAGGAGCCACCACCCAGCTCAGCCAAGGCTCCAGGTCCCATTCCCAGCAGCCCTGCACACAGTCCCCTCGCAGCCCTGTCCCTGTAGGCCCTGGTGGGTGGGGCTTCCACTGGAGTTCCCGAGGAGCCTGGCCTCCCCCGTCATCTCTGTGCAGCAGCCCCAGGCCTTCCAGTCCTGGTGTGTACCCCTCAACTCCTCCTGCAGGGCTCAGGGCCCTGGCTGCCTAGTCATGCGCTGTGAAGGGGAGTGTGGAGGAGAAGTGTGCCAGGCAGGGCAGATCCACATCCACCATCCGTGGCCTCACGGGATGCCTGGTTCACCAACACAGCTCTGAGCTCCATAGTCAGTGCCCAGCGGCCTCGTGCTCCGTGCCAGGCCCTGCCGACATGAAGGCAGGGAGGGTGGGCTCTGCCTGGTGGGAGGGGGTCAGTGGTTGTTCTGAGAATCCGAACATGAACGTGTGCTGCACCCTCAAACCCAGACCCGGGAGCCCAGCACTCAACGGGAGGAGTTTCACCCACACGTGGCAAGAGGTGCCCGTGGGGGCATCCAGCGTGGCATCACCACGTCCCACCGTGGGAGCCGTCTCACAGCAATACGGGCACCTGAGTCGCACACCTCAATGAACACCCACGTGAGCAAAACCTGATCCTGACGCGGAACATTCCAGACCCCCTCCACCTCATGCTAGCTGCAGGCAGCGCTCAGATCCCCAACACAGAACATTCCAACATTCCACCCCAGCCCTGCTGCAGGCAGCACCCTCACCCCTGAGGACAGAACATTCTACCCGCCCCGCAGCTGCAGGCTGTACCCTCACCCCTGACCACAGAACATTCTATCTGCCCCCCAGCTGCAGGCAGCACCCTTACCCCTGGCCACAGAACATTCTACCCCCCATCCCCGCAGCTGCAGGCAGCACTCTCACCCCTGGCCACAGAACATTCTACCCCTCACCCCTGGCCACAGAACATTCTACCCCTCACCCCTGGCCACAGAACATTGTACCCCCCATCCCCCTAGCTGCAGGCAGCACCCTCACCCCTGGCCACAGAACATTCTACCCCTCCCAGCTGCAGGCAGCACTCTCACCCCTGGCCACAGAACATTCCACCCCACCTCACAGTGTCCCCATCCCGTATGCAGCAGCCGCACACCTGATTTCTAACAGTGGAGAGGAGCTTGGCCTGTTCTAGAACTTTGTAAATGGAATCACATAGTGTGTGGCCGTTTGTGTCTGTTTTCGGACACAGACCCAGCCCTGCACCCAGGTCAGGCCACTCTTGAGGTCAGAGCACAGCTGTGTCCACCTCCCCACCACACGCTACGCGCCCTCAGATGAAGGTCTGCACGGGAACAGGCCCAGGACCCACAAAGACAGAGCAGCGCTAAGGGGACCCCGTGCTTCCCACTCCGCCCAGGGTCTCTGCAGGAGCCCCTGGTCGCCCCAGGTCTGAGCAGTGTGAAGAGGAGCTGGGCCCGGTCCCCTTCCTGGGCCTGTGGACAGCCTGGACCAGACCCGAAGATTCCATTCCCACCTGCCCAGCCCCTCCTGGGACGCCTCTTGGTGTCTGAGTGGGTGCGGGTGGAGCGCTTGTCCTGTGGGGCAGCTGAGGGAAGGTGCCTGGTGGGTAGAGTGCCCCGAGGGGGCATGAGCTCTGGGAAGGGGTATCACGGGGTGAGGACCGGAGGGGACCCTCCCACCGTGAGCCGTGTGGGAGCTGCTTCCCACCAGAGCCCGCCATACCCAGCCTGAGCCCCAGGTGGCCTGTCTGTGGTCACCGTCACCATCACAGGCTCCTGTGGTCACCATCGCAGGCACAGGCTCCGTGTGGCTGTGGCGGGCCCTGGACAAGGCTGACAGGGACCACTGGCCTTCGGGGAACAGCCCCCTCTGCCACTGCAGGGGCTGATCCGGGAGGTTGTGGTGGCCACTGGAGGGATGGAAGCCAGCCCTGTGTCCAGCCCCTCCACCCACCAGAACTTATCTGCTCCCCAACCCAGCTGACCCTGTTCTGTGGGAGGGGCAGGCCCAGGCTGTTCCCAGGCCCAGCAGGCCCAGATGGTGACCTGGGAGTGGCTCCACTCAGGCCAGGGTAAAGAGATTCAATCCGGCCACCCACAGGGGCCTGGGCTGCCGTGCTTGGGGCATGGGGGTAGGGGCCAGCAGGACACCCCACCCCACTGGGCCAGCCTGACTTGACTCCAGCAAGCAGGCAGATGGGCAGGTGGGCTCCCTCTCTGGTCTGTGTCCAGCCCTGGGCCTCTGGGCTCACATGCCGGCAGACATTCCTGGACCACCTGCCTGGCCTCGGCTCCATGCCACCAGCTCCCAGCCCTGTCCCCTCGTGCAGACATGGGGAAAGGGCCTTCAGCCAGGAAGTGCTGGTGCCCCTGGGGGACCTGAGGGGAGGAGGTTCACACAGGGCCTGCTACCACCAGGGCCAGAGGGAGTTGTATCACCCCAGGAAAGATGGGATGAGAGGGGCTGTGGTAGCTGGAGTCCAAGACAGAGGGAGGGCTGTGTGGAGGGGCCCCCGACCACTGATGGGAGGACACAGCCTCCACCCAGGATTGGGGACTCCTGGGAGACAGACCATCTGCAACCCAGGTGGGAGCCAAGTGGGCCAATGGGACTGCACAGCCGCTCTAGCCAGGGCCAGTGACGCAGAGGGAGGGTGGCTGGGGCCCTGGATCCAGCCAGGCCTGAAGTCCGCCCTCCCCATAGGAGCTGGGAAGGAATGCAGGCCTAGGCAGCATCTCCTGTCTCCCCAGCCAGGAGTTGATGTGGAGGGAAGGGGAGTACGCCGGGCTTTGCAGAGACACCGCCAGGGAGGAGAAGGGTACCGTTGGGGAGTCTTATTCTCTCCTTGTGCCTTTGTCCGGGGAGCTGGCCACCACCGGAGGGTACAGCTGGGTGCCAGGAAGGCGGTGGCTCCCACCAGCATATGGTGGTCATGATCTTGCAGCTGGGGTTATGTTCCCTGCCTTGGGGGAGGGAAGCTGGCAGGGGCAGGGTGACCCTGCCAAGTGACCAGCCAGCCTTCCTGAACCTCACAGTTTCCCCATCTGTGCAGAGGGACTGAAAAGGATTCCTGCTGGCAAAGGCTGTGCCAGGTCAACAGGGAGAAGGTGGCCTGCGGAGTCTCTCTTAGGGTGTCAGGGGCAGGGCAGGGCTCTCTTCTCAAGCTGAGCCTCTCTAGGCCACTCCTCTCTTTTGGCCTGGGTCCTGTGCTTGGACCCCACACAGGAGCCATCCCCTGCTGCAGCCAGGCATCGGGTGAGGGCGTGACCCAGGCCCCAGGCTGGTGAAGGCCCAGGTCCTGGCCCTGCAGAGTCTCACCCATGGGGACACCATGGCCCAGTAGGAGGAGGAATGAGGGGAAGGAGTAAGAGAGTAGAGAGTGAGGCCATTGCTCTGGGGGACCTTGTGTCTGACCCCCACCCCAGGGTGGAGGGACCCCTCCTTGACGTGTTCAGGAAAGAATACCCAACAAGCCCTTTCTGCCAAAATACAGCCACCTTCACTCTCAACCTTCCTAGGGTTAAATCCAATACACGCCAGGCTGTGGTCCAGGATTTCTGACACCCAGGCTTGTGTCCTCATGACCACACAGTATAGAATGTCTCCCAATCCAGACACAACCAAACTCGCTGCTTTTAATCTCAGCCTCCCCATCCAGGGCACAAGAAAAAAATCATCCATCCAACTATCCATCCATCCACCCCTCCATCCACTTATCCACTAATCTACCCATCCATCCACCTACCTTTCATCCATCCATCCACCCACCTACCCATCATCCAACCATCCATCCACCCACCCATTATCCAATCACCCATCCATCCACCCACCCATTATCCAACCATCCATCCATCCACCCACCCATTATCCAATCACCCATCCATCTACCCACCCATTATCCAACCATCCATCCACCCACCCATTATCCAACCATCCATCCATCCATCCATCCACCCACCCATTATCCAACCATCCATCCATCTACCCATCTATCCACCTATCCATCATCCAACCACCCATTTATCCACTAATCTACCCATTCATCCACCCACCCATCATCCAACCATCCATCTACCTACCCACCAACCATCCATCCATCCACCCATCATCCAACCATCCATCCACACACCCAATATACAATCATCCATCCATCCACCCATCATCTAACCATCCATCCACCTACCTACCCACCATCCAACCATCCATCCATCCACCCATCATCCAACCATCCATCCACCCACCCATCATCCAAGCATCCATCCATCCATCCACCCACCTACCTATCATCCAACCGTCCATCCACCCACCTACCCATCATCTAACCATCCATCCACCCATTATCCAACCATCCATCCATCCACCCACCCACCCATTATCCATCCATCCATCCATCCATTTACCCATCTATCCACCTATCCATCATCCAACCATCCATTTATCCACTAATCTACCCATTCATCCACCCACCCATCATCCAACCGTCCATCCATCTACCTACCCACCAACCATCCATCCATCCATCCACATACCCAATATGCAATCATCCATCCATCCACCTACCTACCCACCATCCAACCATCCATCCATCCATCCATCTACCCACCATCCAACCATCCATCCATCCACCCATCATCCAACCATCCATCCACCCACCTACCCATCATCCAACCATCCACCCACCCACCCATCATCCAACCATCCATCCATCCACCCACCCACCTACCCATCATCCAACCATCCATCATCCATCCATCCACCCACCCATCATCCAACCATCCATCCATCCACCCACCTACCCATCATCCAACCATCCATCCATCCACCCATCATCCATCCATCCATCCATCCATCCAAACATCCATCCACCCACCCAATATCCAACCATCCATCATCTACCCATCATCCAACCCTCCATCCATCCATCCATCAATCAATCATCCAACTATCCATCCACCCACCTACCCATCATCCAACCGTCCATCCACCCACCTACCCATCATCTAACCATCCATCCACCCATTATCCAACCATCCATCCATCCACCCACCCATTATCCATCCATCCATCCACCCACCCATTATCCATCCATCCATCTACCCATCTATCCACCTATCCATCATCCAACCATCCATTTATCCACTAATCTACCCATTCATCCACCCACCCATCATCCAACCGTCCATCCATCTACCTACCCACCAACTATCCATCCATCCACCCATCATCCAACCATCCATCCACATACCCAATATGCAATCATCCATCCATCCATCCACCTACCTACCCACCATCCAACCATCCATCCATCTATCTACCCACCATCCAACCATCCATCCATCCACCCATCATCCAACCATCCATCCACCCACCCACCCACCCACCCATCGTCCAACCATCCATCCATCCATCCACCCACCCACCTACCCATCATCCAACCATCCATCATCCATCCATCCACCCACCCATCATCCAACCATCCATCCATCCATCCATCCAAACATCCATCCACCCACCCATCCATCCATCCAAACATCCATCCACCCACCCACCCAATATCCAACCATCCACCATCTACCCATCATCCAACCCTCCATCCATCCATCAATCATCCAACTATCCATCCACCTACCTACCCATCATCCAACCATCCATCCATCCATCCATCTACCCATCCATCCACCTACCCATCATCCATCCATCTAACCATCTATCCACCCATCCATCCACCCAGCCCTCCATCCATCCATTTATCCACTAACCTACCCATCCATCCACCCACCCATCATCCAACCATCTATCCATCCATCCATCCACCCACCCATTATCCAACCATCCATCATTCAGCAGCTTTCTCTGTGTCAGGTGCCATGTTGGAACGTGGGATAGAGTGATGGACAAAGCAGGCCTGTGCCTGCCCTTGTGGGAGTTGTGTGTTGGGGAGACAGACACACAGAAAAGGTTGAATTGTGGCTGCAGTAAGCACCACAGCTGGTGTCGTTTGAGTTGATCATGGGGGTCCATCTTGTTGGGGCCGTCAGGGCAGGGAGGAGTTCCAGTCTGTCTGTTGTCTCTGTCCATCTTCCAATTCCAGAATCTGCTTGGATCCTGTACAGCCTGCCCAGCAGGAGGCGCACATGATGGCAGAAGGATTCTAAACAAGGGCCATGCCCCTGGGCAGTGGGGTGCTCCTGGTGGGTGAAGGTTAGGCACCAAGTTGGGGGTCTCTGGATGCTCTTTGCTCTCTAGCAAGGCCAGAGACCACTAGGGTCCATGGCTGCCCTGGGTGGTGTCCTGCTTTCCCTGCCCGGAGGACAGTGGGGGCCGAGATGGACACAGACATCGGAGGGCTGAGAAGTGGGTTGTTCTGGCTGGCTGGTGGGGGTGGGCGTCCGAGTGCAGCCATCTTGCAGGGGTGTACAGTCAGGGTTGGGGGACTCAGGCTGGGAGTGGGTGTCTGGGTTGTGACCTCAAACCCTTTGTGTCTCTGTGCCCAGCAGGCTCCAGCCTGAGGCTGCTTGTCACCGCATCCCCTCTCCCAGGCCTGGGGCATCTGCACCAGGGCCTCCTGTTCTGGGACCCTGGTAGCTCCAGGCCAGCTTCCCTGACAGAGCGGCCGCCGCCTGGGACAGCTCAGGGTCTGAGCGTTCCCGGGGCAAGCTCCAGCCCGGCTGCATCTGGAATGGCAGCCCCAAGTGCTGACCAGGGTGGAGGTGGAGAAGGGCCTGCGAACTCCCACAGCCGAGGGCCCAAGGGGCAGGGATGGAGGGCCCTTGGCCTGGGAACGAGTTGCCTTGTACAACCTGCAACCATGGGCAAAGACTCACACATGAACACACGTGCGCACGCCCTCACTGATACAGTCACACACACTGGCCAGAGAGAGCCAGCTGGGGGCCGTAGTGTGCCCAGAGAAGGAGCTGTTGCAGCCCTGCAGGGTCAGCAGTTGCCTTGCTCCCATCTCTTTGCCCAACCCAAGGTCACAGTGGTCACACTCTGGGGCTCTGGGCTTGGTGCATTTATTCAGGTTTGAGAGTGGAGGAGGGCAGAGCTCGCGCAGCTGTGAGGCAGGGCTGGGCCGGACAGGAGCTGCTTCATCCTTCAACAGACGCTGGCCTGGGGTGACCAGCCTGGTGGGGGAGATGGAGTCGGGATGGAGGACAAAGAGGGAGCAGGGGACAGAGCCCAGGAGGAAGCAAGGGAGGGCACAAGGGAGGGGCAGGTGGCTTCGGGTGAGGAGCAGGAGGGAGAAAGGGGACCAGCAGTGGGTCTAGGGGAAGGGGCTGGGGTGAGGGAGGCTGAGAAGGGGCAGAAGATGTGACCCACAGCGGCTGCCCTGCCAACAGCCCCAGGTCCTCAGGAAGCCCCTCACCTGTCCCTGTCCCCATGGACCCCCAGACTCACTGCAGACCCAGGAGGCCTGGCATAGCGAGTGTGCAGGTGTGTGCAGACCAGCACGTGTGCCTGTGCATGGGTAGACAGCTTGTGTGCCAGTGTGAGTGGTGTGTGTGTAAGTGGGTGTTCGCATGTGGAGGCATGTGCCAGTCTGTACACGTTTGCTCATGCGTGAGTGTGTGTGCATGTGGTTATGCACATGTAAAGGACCAGAGGCAGGAATCAGAAGGGCACGGTGGGCATCCCTCCAGGAAGAGGAGGGGCTCAGGCTGACCTCGCCCTCCCACAAGAAGAGTCGGGCCTTGGGGGCCGGGGCTCTCTGAGTGGTCAGGCTGGGGCTGCCACCCAGGGCAGGCTGCTGAGGTCCAGGGCACCTCCTGGGTTGAATCCAAGCTCCTTGTGAACAGGGATGGGTGAGGGGAGGAGGTGGCCCACAACAGGGGACCCAGAGTTGGGGAGGTGGCCCGGGACAGGGGACCCGAGGCGGGAGGAGGTGGCCCGGGACAGGGGACCTGGGGTGGAAGGAGGTGGCCCAGGACAGGAGACCCGGGGTGGGAGGAGGTGGCCCGGGACAGGGGGCCTGGGGTGGGAGGAGGTGGCCCAGGACAGAGGACCTGGGGCAGCAGGAGGTGGCCCGGGACAGGGGATCTGGGGCGGCAGGAGGTGGCTCAGAGCCTGGGTTGAGTGCAGGGACCTAGGAGCCTGGAGACCCCTGAGTGCAGGCTGGGGCTGAGCTCCCTAGGCAGACACTGGGTCCAGCTCCTCTAGGGTCAACCTGCGGGCCCCGTGCCTATTGCCCAGCATGCCTGCAAGTGAGCCACGTTACCGGTCACATCTGGGAAGACAACGTTGTCATCCGAGAGGCCCTGAGCTCTGCCCAGGCAGATGAACTGGTCCAGCGTCCCGGGAGGCAGCAACCAGCTCCTGCCTGCAGCCCAGGAAGCCCAGCGTGGGTCTGTGTACTTGGCAGTGGTTGGGGACGGGGTAGGTGGGAGATTGAACTATCTGTACCCCCAAGTCACTCCAGGCGGGGTGGGGAGGCAGGGTCTGACCCGAAGCCTGGAAGGAGGTGCCTCCAGGGCCACACATGGGCCCAGGGCGGGGTGGGGGGCTCACCCAGCAGGCTGATCCTGAGGACGGCCAGGCTGCTCGTGTGTCTGCGGGACAGCATCAGGGCGAACTGGGTGTAGTCGCTGTCCACCACCCGGGTCTCCTCTCTGTCCGCCCCGGGCTCTGAGGGGGCACAGACGTCATGTCCCTGTGGGCCAGCACCCCGTCCCTCCTTCCTGTGACCGGCTTACCCACACCATGGTCCACGGTGAACTGCCCGGGCTGGGCTGCTGGTATCAGCACATAAGACCACGTGTCACAGTGCTGGCCTCTGTAGGAAGGGATGGGTGGAGGCAGAAGGCTCTGGAAGCTGGCAGGTCCATGCCAAGGTGGGCCCCTCAGGAGATTTCAGCCGCTTATTCAGAGGGACCCATGGCGGGAATGGCCAAGCATCATGAGTGGAGATGGTGTCTAACTATGTTGCTCAGGCTGGTCTCAAACTCCTGAGTTCAAGTGATCCTTCTGCCTCTGCCTCCCGAAGTGCTGGGATTACAGGTGTGAGCCACCCCGCCCAGCCCCCAAAGTGCTGGGATTACAGGTGTGAGCCACCGTGCCCAGCCCCTGAAGGGCTGGGATTACAGGTGTGAGCCACTGTGCCTGGCCCCCAAAGTTCTGGGATTACAGGTGTGAGCCAGCACGCCTCTGCCTCCTGAAGTGCTGGGATTACAGGCGTGCCAGCATGCCCGGCCCCCAAAATGCTGGGATTACAGGTGTGCACCAGCATGCCCGGCCCCCAAAGTGCTGGGATTACAGGTGTGCGCCAGCGCGCCCGGCCCCCAAAGTGCTGGGATTACAGGTGTGCGCCAGTATGCCCGGCCCCTAAAGTGCTGGGATTACAGGTGTGTGCCAGCGCACCCGGCCCCCAAAGTGCTGGGATTACAGGTGTGCGCCAGCATGCCCGGCCCCCAGAGTGCTGGGATTACAGATGTGTGCCAGCATGCCTGGCCCCCAAAGTGCTGGGATTACAGATGTGTGCCAGCATGCCCGGCCCCCAAAGTGCTGGGATTACAGGTGTGCGCCAGCACGCCCAGCTGCCCACACTTTTTTGTATACTCCCCAGCTGGGTTTGGTCATTGGCAGCCAGAGTCATGAAGCTGCCTGTGCTGGGACAGGACCCATGGCGCACCTGAGCCACTGGCGGCTGGGACCCAGGCCCGGGATCCTCCTCACCCGCTTGGAATGGCAGGGACAGCCACTCACCGAGTCATGGCATTCCACACCTCAAAGTGGCCATCGTCACTTAGCTCGAAAGTTGCAGTGAAAGGGTTCAGCAGCGCCCTGTGCTCTGGCCTGAAGCTGTTGCCTGCCAGGCCCAGGACGAGCCATTCCCCCTGGAACTGCAGAGGCGGTGGTGGGCAGGGGCGGCGGTGGGCAGGGGTGGCAGTGGGCAGGGTCAGGAGCCCCCTCCCGCCCTCCCTGGCAGCTTCTGGACCCCTCCCAGAGCAGTGCTCCTGGCTGGGCTGGCGCCAGGGACACTGGCAAGAACCGGAGCCTACCCTGGGTCTGGCAGGGACATGGTGACCCTGGCCGGTGGCTGTGCGGCCTTCCTGAGCCTGTTTCCCCTCACACACAGAGGGAGCGATGGGCTGGGGTGATGGTAGGGAATGGGTGCCAGGAAGGTCTGCGCCGGGCCCCCCTCTGCTGGAGGTTGGGGGCCTGCCTGGGGGCTCCTGGAAGCAGGGCTGGTCCTGACTCTGGGCAGCATCCCCAGGCCTGCTCAGCCACCAGCCTCTCCCTGCACTCAGACCCAGCCTGCTGCTTCTCCTTCCGTCAAAACCCTTGTACCTGATTTCCTTGGAAGCTCTGCATTGGGGGCGGAAGTGGCGGGGGGGTTGGGGTCTCGCCCTGCAGGACTTTCTGCAAGGAGAGCCACAGCCACAGGCCACACAGCAGCCTCATCCTGGCAGCTGCTGGGCCCACAGGGACAGCGAGAAGGAAGTAGCCATGGGCAGGTGACCCAGAGACCCACCTCTTCATGCACGTACCCAGCAGGTGCCCCTCCCAAGGGGGTGTGCCCCTCTGCCTCCCTCCTCAGGACTGGCAGGAGAGGTGGTGCCCAGGGCAGGCTTGGGGTGGGCTGGGTGGGGCCGGCTCTCCTCAGGTCCCACCCACCCACCTGCAGTCTCTTGGGTTCCAGCCAGGTGGGGTAGGAGGGGCCCCCAGGTCCACCTTCCACCTCGTCTTCTCATTTCTGAAGCCCTGCCCTCCTTCAGCCCCCTTCCGAGTGCTCCATGCTGGGAGTTCAGAGGCCCCACGCAGCCTGCCCCAGCCTTCCTCCCTGTCACAGAATGTTGTGTCCCAGGTACACAGCGTGACCTGCCGCAGCCATAAGGGACAGGGCCCAGCTGTGGCCAAACCTGGGCATTCCCCCTGCAGGGCCTGGGCCTGCCAGCTGCCCCCCTACCCCCACCCTGCCTGGCTCCGCACATGTCTGAACCACAGCGTGGGCCGTGGCCCTGGACGAAGAACAGGACCAGGGAGGGGCCCTGTGGCCATGAGGCCGGGGTGGAGGTGGCCCGAGCAGGCGAGGAGGGAGGCTGGGGCCTGCAGAGCACCCAGGCACCCTGGTGAGGACAGCTGGGGGCATTTTAAATGCAGTCTCTGCCCAGAGGGAGGGGCAGGGCTGGGAAGCCCCACTAATGGGAGTGGGCACCCCATGCTGGTCCTGCCTAAAAGAAAGGGTTAGTAGGCCAGGTGCAGAGGCTCATGCCTATAATCCCAGCACTTTGCGGGGCCAAGGTGGGAGGATCGCTTGAGCCCGGGAGGTTGACATCACCCTGGACAACACAGACTCCATCTCTACAAAAAATCTTTTTTTTTTTTTTTTTTGAGACAGAGTCTTGCTCTGTCACCCAGGCTGGAGTGCAGTGGCGTGACCTTGGCTCACTGCAAGCTCTGCCTCCCAGGTTCACACCATTCTCCTGTCTCAGCCTCCCGAGTAGCTGGGACTACAGGCAGTCGCCACCATGCCCGGCTAATTTTTTTGTATTTTTGGTAGAGACGAGGTTTCACCGTGTTAGCCAGGATGGTCTCGATCTCCTGACCTTGTGATCCGCCCATCTCGGCCTCCCAAAGTGCTGGGATTACAGGCGTGAGCCACCGCGCCCGGCTCTACAAAAAATCTAAGTTAGCTGGGGGTGGTGCACACCTGTGGTCTCAGCTACTTGAGAGGCTGAGGTGGGAGGATTGCTTTAGCCCAGGAGTCTGAGCCTGCACGAAGCTATGATTGTGCCACCGGACTCCAGCCTGGGCAAGAGAGTGAGATCTCATCTCTAAAAGTATAAAAATAAAATGTAAAAAGAGGGCTGGCAGGGAGGGCATTGGCAGGCTTGGGGCTTCTAGCTGCCCTGGCACCCCTTGGACGGCGGGGCTAGGGAGTGGAGGCCCCTTCCTGACCTCTCTTCCCATCCCCACAGGTAGCTGAAGCCTCTGGGTGCTGGGCTCCATGTTACGGGGTCACCAAGAGTGAGCCAGGTGCCTCCCGCTCACGGTGTGCCTGGCCTGTGAGCCTCTGTCCAGGCCACCTCCTCCCCCCAGGTCCCTGTCCTGGCCGCCCCCTCCCACCCCAGATTCCCTGTCCTGGCCGCCCCCCCCCCCCCACCCCAGATTCCCTGTCCTGGCCGCCTCCTCCCCTCACCCAGCCCTGCTTACAAGGGACTTGGGCTCATCCCAGAAGGTGCCCTGGGCCTCAGCAACCTGCCCTGGGTGGCAGCCCCAGCCGGGCCACTCAAAGAGCCCAGCCCCCAGGACTTCAGGGCTCCAGGGCTGGGTCTGTCCCAGGCCTCACTGCCCACGTAGAAGGGCAGCTTGCTGTGCCTTCTCTCACCAGCACAACGCTAGCGTTTCAGGAGGCTGGCCCAGGAAAAGAAAAGTTGGAAATAATCTGTTCATTCCCCTGAGCTCCCCAGAGGAGCCTTAGACTCTCCACCACCCCCTGGCCCAAGCCAGCCTAGGAGCGCCTGTCAGCAGCCCCAGGGTCCTGCTCTCAGCTCAGCAGGCACCCCTCCCGGAGCCCGTCTTATCGCAGGGCACTGGGGAGATTTGGGATGACAGCACACAGCCCACGTACAGGACAGTCCCCGCTACGGACCCCGCCCATGCAGGGCCCTGCGGGAGGAAAACCGGGCCTTCCCTGGCCAGCCCGAGACCCACAGAGACTGAGCAGCAGAGGTCGGGTGGGCCGAGTCCTCGACACGGAGGAGGGTTCCTCGGCTCCAAGCAGCGCCTCAGGCCCCATGCTCCCTCCCCCAGACCCACTCCTGCCGCCCTGGGGGGTCTGTGTGTGCCTCCACGTAGCCACTGGCTGCTGCCATTAACCTCTGTGCCCCCCACGTCCCCGGCAGGAGCCTCCTGGACATGACAATGGGTTCGGCGCGCATCCTCCCTCCACCGCGGGGCGGACGCAGGTGCTGCTCCTCCCGTCTAACGTGATTGGTGGAGGGTGGGCACGTGACCTCCGCCGTCCAATCAGGGTCCTGCAGGTGCCTTCGCCTGGCTGGGCCGGCGGCGCTGGAACGGGCCGTGCAGGACGCGGGCCTTGGGACAGCTGCCGGGCTGCCGGGGGAGTCCTGGCTCTGACCTCGGCCTTCCATACCGCCTGGGGTGGGAGGGCCGGGCGCGGCGGCACACGCCAGTGAGCCCAGCGCTTTGGGAGGCCGAGGCGGGAGGCGGTGCCCGGGAGCTTGCGTGCCACCGAGAGGAGCAGCCGCGCCTTCTGCAGGGCGTCCTTGAGAGGCGGGAGGGAAACCGCCGCTTCCACTCAGCACCCTGGACCCCCAGCCCACCGTGGGGACCGGTCCCTGGGGCCTCTTCCACTGACCCCTCCTATCAGGTCCTCTCTTCCCTCTGCTTCGCTCCCCGGCACCGCCCCCCGCAACCCATCGCCTTCATTTCTGCCTCCCCCCACAGCAACAAGGACTTCCCCTCTACTGCTCTTTCCTCCGTTCCCGGAAAACTCCCTGCCTGTCCTCTGCTCACCCTCCCCTCTCTCTTCCCACTCCCCAGGCAAAGACCTTTTCCCAGACACGGTCCTGGGCGCTGGGAGGCCCCTTGGGGGTGGGGGTGGGGGGGCAGGGGTGGTTGGGGGCGTGGCAGGGAAGGGAGGAGGGTGCCTCGTCCCCACATGGAAGAGTTCTGGTCCACCTGTCCATCTGAGCACCTGCGTGGGCAGGGAGGACGGGCACGGCACCCGACTGTCAGCCCTGCCTGTGGGACCAGGGGCTCTGGGGGCCCCACACAGCACTCTCACGTCCAGGCAAGGCGGGGGCACCCAGGACAGTCCTGGACTCCTGACCCCGCAGGTCTTGGGCAAGACTGCTAACAATTAAATGTTAGTTTCTATAGATTAAAAAACTTTTTTTTTTAATAGACATGAGGTCTCACTATGTTGCCCAGGCAGGTCTTGAACTCCTGGTCTCAAGCGATTCTCCTGCCTCAGCCTCTCAAAGTGCTGAGATTAAAGGTGTGAGCCAGTGTGCCTAGCCAGTTTGTGTAGGTTTTTTTTGTTGTTTGTTTGTTGTTTTTTAAATAAATCGAGATGGAGTCTCGCTCTGTCACCCAGGCTGGAGTGCAATGGTGCGATCTCGGCTCACTGCAACCTCTGTCTCCTGGATTCAAGCGATTCTCCTGCCTGAGCTTCCTGGGTAGCTGGGATTACAGGCGCCCACCACCATGCCCGGCTAATTTTTTTGTATTTTTAGTAGAGACAGGGTTTCACCATGTTGGCCAGGCTGGTTTCAAACTCCTGACCTCGAGTGATCTGCCCTCCTGGGCCTCCCAAAGTGCTAGAATTACAGTTGTGAGCCACTGCGCCCGGCCATTTCCATAGATTCTTCTTTTTTTTTTGAGACGGAGTCTCACTGTTGCCCAGGCTGGAGTGCAGTGGCATGATCCCGGGTCTGCCTCCTGGGTTCAAGCAATTCTCCTGCCTCAGCCTCCGGAGTAGCTGGGATTACAGGTGCCTGCCACCATGACCAGCTAATTTTTGTATTTTTAGTAGAGACAAGGTTTCACCATGTTGGACAGGCTGGTCTTGAACTCCTGGCCTCAAGTGATCCACCCGTCTCAGCCTCCCAAAGTGCTGGGATTATAGGCCTGAGCCACCGCGCCCAGCCAAATTATGCAAACTATTTTAAAGAACAATGATTCACACAGAGCTATCGTGCTTTTATGTAGTGTTTGAAATTTAACTAGAGCTCATTCAATGCTTCTGTGAAAATGAAATGCCTGTAATCCTTGCGCTCCACATCTCTGGTCCCAGAGCACACAGCCAAGTGGCCACGCACTTCACTCAGTGCGGGAACCCACCCAGCCCTGCAGAGGCGTGGGGGGTCAGGCTGGGCCACTCTGCCACCAACCACAGCACCTGAGGTCATTGGGTGGGTCTCTGGCGCCACCCGTCGGACATTCAGCCTTCCCTGAAGCTCGTGACCATGGCCAGCTACCCGACTCCTCCTGCCCCCAGATGAGACCCTCACTTTCTGTTTGGGGGATGTGGGGCCAGGCATGGAGGAGGTTCTCCTGGGGCTCAGGCCTAGTCTTCCCAGCATTGCCAGCTCTGAACCCTGAACCCTTCTGCTGTGCCCTGCTCTCTATCTCGTGGGTCTCTGGGACATGGAGCTGGAGTGGGGGAAGGCGATGCAAGGGGACCACCTCCTGGGCCCTTCTCCTTCCCAGGTCCCAGCAGTCAGGGCCTCTGCCTCCCTTTCCCACCACCTGACTTGCCTGCCCTCCTGGGGTCTAGCAGCTGAGTAAACAGGTGGGCACGGCAGGGTAAGCCCCGCCCGTGGGCTGGGGACCCCCTTGGAGCAGCTGCTGGCTCCTCCACGTGCTTTGGGACCAACTCTGAGGTGCCTTCTCCTCCCATCCATCCCTGCCCACTGTGGCCGATTGGTGGCTGATGCCTGGACTTTGAGTTCCTAGGGGGAGGGACCAGCCCACCTGGTGGTCCCAGGGCCCGGCACACAGTGGGCCTTCAGAAATGCTTATCAAACAAATGCCAGTGGCCGCAGGCAGGGCCTGAGAGGAGCAGCTCAGCGGCCAGGTCCAGGCCCAGCGTGGCCAAGCCATGCCGGGTTCCTGACTCTCTGGCCCTAGCCCAGGGGCTGCCCCAAGGGCAGAGCTGGCCCACCCCCACATTCTGCTCTGCTTCCTGGTTTCAGGGGGGACGTGGGAATGGATGAGGTGTGCAGAGAGTGCAGTGGCTGTGGGTGGACAGCACCAACTGCTGCCACCAACACAGGCCAGCTGGTGCCAGCTCGGCTTGGAAGAGGCCAAAATGGGCAGTGACGGGAGACAGCTGGCCTCCCACGGGGGCGGAGGAGCAGCCTGGGGGCTGCAGGACAATGACCCAGGCAAGAGCAGGAGTGAGGCTGGACGCCCCCAGGTCCCAGCAGGGCACAAGGTGGGCCTGTGCCAGAGAGGATCTCCCCTCCCAAATCCCAAGAGCAGCTGAAATCGGCCCAGTGCCCACTGTGTGGACTCCAGCCAACAGGGAGCCCCGGGCTTTTAAAGAGGCGGGGTGGGGGCAGAGAGGGCCTTGGTGGTACTGGCACCGGTCCAGAGTGGACAGAAAAGAGTCAGAGAGGGGTCTGAGACATTTAATAAGAAGGTACCATTCCACCCACTGTCCTCTGGGGCAGCCGGCAGAAGATCCCCCACCCCGGGTGGCAGGGCCCTGATCTGAGGCTGGGGGCTCACGGAGGACGGGCAGCGGGCACCCCACTGGTGGGGTCGTCTCGGGGCACTGGCTTCTCAGCACTGGAGCTGCGCGGCAGCCTCACCTCCTCACTTCTGCAGCAGGGATGAGACTCAGCCGCTGGCAGTGGCCCCCCTCACCATGCCGCCATGCTTGCCCCACTGTGCACTCACCGTCCAGGATGTGGAACTGGTCTGCAGCCTCACAGAAGCCTGGGGGCCCAAGGCAGGGGTCAGGCTGGACATCAGCCCAGAGAGTGGGGGTGGCTGAGCCGGGAACCTGCTGGGGACACTCACCATACTTAGGGAAGTAGAAGATCTGGTCCTCAGTCAGGTGGGCCTCCTGGACCCGCTGCTCAAACCCACTCAGGACCAAGTCGCTCACAGGGAGCGAGCGGGCTGCAGGGCAGACAGGGCTCCTGGGGTCCTGGCACCAGGCGGCGTGGAGGGCTCTGGGAACGGGGTCTGTGTGTCCCCTGCCCCCTGGGGGCCCTCTCCCTGCTCCTACACCAGTCCTGTCTGTCACTACTCCCTGGGCCCCTGCTTAGCAGGAGGGTCAGGATGGGACAGAGGAAGGGTGTGTCCCCATGGGCTCACCCAGCCCCCTGGGGTGGCCCAGTGAGTGTGCAGAGTTTGAGCGCCTGCCTGGTCACAGAGGCTGGCCCCCACATACCGTAGAGCTTCACTGACAGCTTCCCCCTCTGCTCCAGGTACAGGATGGCGAAACTCTGGTAGTCAGTCTCAGCGACAACCACGTGCACAGGCCCTTGGGCGCCTCGGGCTGGGGCAGAGCCAGGGTAGCCACGTCAGAGAGCCACAGCGGCTGCATCACCCCCCACCCACATGCCCTGCAGCCCCTGCCTCACCTTGAAGCTGGAAGCGGCCGAGGACCCCTGTGTCTCCATAGAGCTGGCGCACCTGCCAGCAGATCCCGTCCCTGGGGGGGCGGGGAGGAGGCACCACAGGCTGGGAGACCCCAACCAGAAATCCTAGTCCAGGCCACAGCCGGGGTGGGGTCAGGGGCCAGGGCAGGGCTGAAGTCCGGGGGCTGAGAGGAGGGTTCGGGTTAGGGTGCAGGGCCGCTCTGGGACTCACAGCTTTCGGAAGGTACTGACAGCCATGGCTGTGCCCTGGGGAGCCACGTGCAGTGTGGTGGCCTCGGCCCGGTGGCCTTGCTCCTGCAGGAAACGGCAGGCGGAGCCCACAGCCACAAGAAGCCAGGTCCCTGCAAACTGGGGGCAGACCATGGGAGGACTCGAGGGCACTGTGGGAGGACCCCTCACCTGCTTCCCTCTACACCCCCACAACTTCACCTGCTTCCCTCTCCCCCCCAACAACTTCTACCTATCTCCCTCTACCCCTCCCACAACTTCGCCCTCTCCCCCCGACACACAACTTCTACCTGCCTCCCTCTACCCCCCTCCCCCGGCCCAACAACTTCACGTTCCTCCTTCTACCCCCCACAACTTCTACCTGCTGAGCATCAAAATTGGCCTTGGGCTGGATGGTGCTGATGGGAGATGGGGGCCGGGGTGGCCTCTGAGGCCTCTGGCCCAGCGAGCCAGCTGCCAGAAGAAGAGTCAAGAGGATCGCAGTCCCAGGGGGCAGCATGGTGGCAGCGGCAGGGTGGCAGGACTGTGGGAGGCCAGGGGTAGCACCACCAAGTCCCAGGACAGAGTCTACTCTGCAGTCACAGAGCCCAGCCCAGGAAGTCCATGTCCATCCCTTGCCTCCCCAACCCCAGCCCTGGGCCAGCCCCACCCCCCACCTCCAGCCTCCTCGTGAGCCTAGCTTCGATCTGCACTTCCTGGCAGGGCCCTGGCACCATGTCCTGTGTACAAAGTCCGAGTTGACCTCTGGCTGTTTATCCATTTCCCCTGCACCCCTGATTTCCACGGACAGTCCTTAGCCTTTTGCACATTATTTTCCTTAAACCATCACCCGGTGGTCTTATCTCCATGGCCAACGTCACGGGGTTCATGAAGCCACTTGCTCAGGGCCCGGCAACAGGGAGCGCCGGAGGCGGGTCCAGAACCAGCGGTCGCTGAGCCTCGCCTGCAGCCCCGCCCAGGACCGCCGCCCGCTGGCCACAAGGGGCGCTGTTCCCAACGCGCCCGAGTGCGCGCAAGCGCACAAAGAAAAGACGGCCAGGCCGCCGGAGCCCAAGGCGCAGGCGCACGAGGGGCGGATGCGGGCTGCCCGCGCGCTCTGCCTTCCTCGGCCATCGATGCCTCGGGGCTCGTGGCGTCGGGCCTGGCGGGCTCCCCGTTGGGCGGGGGCGGCGGTCCGAGCGGCTGCGGCGGTGGAAGCGGGTCCGGGTCGCGCAGGGCGGGGGCGCCGCAGCGGGCGGAGGCGGCCGTGGTGAGTGCGCCTGCGGCCCTCGGGGGTCTCGCCTTGGGCGAGTGCAGGAGCCCCGAGGCCGCCCGTGCGCGCGTCCCCGCCGTCCGTCCCGAGCCCGCCCGGCAGGGCTTCTCCAGGGCCGCAAGACGGAGGCCATTGCCTGGTCGCCCCGAGCTTCCCCTCGGCGGAAGCTCGTCCCCGAACGGCGCCTGGTGTCCCCGTCCCTCGCGTGCGGCGGTCCGGGCCCCGGCGGGCTGAGGGGCGCCCGCTGCCGGCCGCAGAAGGCCGGGGGATGACGCGGCGGAGCGGGGCCGGCCCGGCCTGCCCGGAGCTGCCGGGTGGTTGGTTGGGCGGCGGTGCCCGGGCGTCCCCTGCAGACACCCAGCCCCGTGGAACTCCCGGCGGGACGGTTGGGGCTGGAGGAACAGGGCGCCCGCTCTCGGCCTCCCTTCCCGGGCCTGGGCTGAGGGCAGCCGTTGGTGGGTTTCAGGGCCGCCTGGGCAGAATGTCACGATGGACGAGGGCGGCACGCCCCTGCTCCCCGACAGCCTGGTCTACCAGATCTTCCTGAGCCTGGGCCCGGCCGACGTGCTGGCCGCCGGGCTGGTGTGTCGCCAATGGCAGGCCGTGTCGCGGGACGAGTTCCTGTGGAGGGAGCAGTTCTACCGCTACTACCAGGTGGCCCGCGACGTGCCCCGGCACCCAGGTCAGTGGCGTGTGGGGCCCCTACCCATGTTCTGCAGCCGGGGCCCCGGGCCCCTGCGCTTGGGGGTCACCCTGGCTGAGGGCCTGCCCCGCGGCCCCAAGTGTCCATCCTCACACCCTCACCCTGATGGAGGCCTGTCCGGACACAGCCCAGGCCCCCCTCAGATCATGGAGGCCAGAGGGTTCATTGGGTCACTTGGGGGGTGGGGAGTACAGGGGTCTCTGTGAGCTACAGGGTTGTATTCCCCAGCCGAGGCGTGTGCCATGACTAGTGGGTTCCAGGGGCACCACGGGGCCTGCCAGGACTGCTGGGGCCACACTCAGCTCATGGCCTTGACTGTGAGGAGGAAGGCCTGGGCCCAGGACTGACACTGCCCACCCGCAGCGGCCACGTCCTGGTACGAGGAGTTCCAGCGGCTGTATGACACGGTGCCCTGCGTGGAGGTGCAGACGCTACGGGAACACACAGATCAGGTCCTGCACCTCAGCTTCTCCCATTCGGGGTACCAGTTCGCATCCTGCTCCAAGGACTGCACTGTGAAGGTGAGGATGGCCAGGTGTCCTGCATACCCCACCCTGCTCTGCGGCAGCACGGAGGTCCCAGCATCCAGGCGTTCCAACCAGGTGGGAAGGGAGGGTCAGGCCAGAGGTGACACAGCAGCCTCCCTGCATCCAGCGGAGGGACCACAGAGAATCAGGAGCGGTGCAGGGTGGCCCTGAGTGCTGAGGAGAGGGTCCCACACAAAGCCGCCTGTTCCAAGAGCAGGCTCTTCCCCTCTATACCAGTGCCCCCAGAGTGGATGACAGTGGTTGGAAGGGGTCCCTGCCCCCTGGTCGCCTCTGAGCAGGGCTGGCAGAGCTGGGGCCTCATGGCCCTGTGGTAGCAGGCCCCTGCCCCGTGACCTGGCCAGGCGATCCCCACAGCCACCCCTGCCCTGCAGATCTGGAGCAACGACTTGACCATCTCGCTGCTGCACAGCGCGGACATGCGGCCCTACAACTGGAGCTACACCCAGTTCTCCCAGTTCAACAAGGATGACTCACTGCTGCTGGCCTCGGGGGTGTTCCTGGGGCCGCACAACTCCTCATCCGGCGAGATTGCTGTCATCAGCCTAGGTGAGCACGGGCGCCGGGTGGACCCTGCCCCTGCCCCACGCCGACAGCCTGTCCAGCCCCAGCCTCCCCACAGACTCCTTCGCGCTGCTGTCCCGCGTGCGGAACAAGCCCTACGACGTGTTTGGCTGTTGGCTCACCGAGACCAGCCTCATCTCGGGGAACCTGCACCGCATCGGAGACATCACCTCCTGCTCGGTGCTGTGGCTCAACAACGCCTTCCAGGTGCGTGTGGGGCTGGGGGCGGGGCTGCCCTCCCCAGGGCCTGGCGCCCACCTGGCATGTGCCCCCGCCCCCAGGATGTGGAGTCAGAGAACGTCAATGTGGTGAAGCGGCTGTTCAAGATCCAGAACCTCAACGCCAGCACCATCCGCACGGTGATGGTGGCCGACTGCAGCCGCTTTGACAGCCCTGACCTCCTGCTGGAAGCCGGCGACCCGGCCACGTCCCCCTGCCGCATCTTTGACCTGGGCAGCGACAACGAGGAGGAGGTGGCTGGCCCGGCCCCCACCCACGCCAAGGAGAGCTTTCGGCACTTTCTGGACCGCGTGCTGGAGGGGCGGGCGCAGCCACAGCTGTCGGAGCGCGTGCTAGAGACCAAGGTGGCCGAGCTGCTGGCCCAGGGCCACACCAAGCCCCCCGAGCGCAGTGCCACAGGCGCCAGGAGCAAGTACCTCATCTTCACCACTGGCTGCCTCACCTACTCCCCACACCAGATCGGTACACCCCTGCTGCCATGCTGCCCCCCTCGGTCCTAGGAGCTTGGGGGAGGCCGGGCAGGGGTCCTGGGGGGCAGACGGCAAGCAAGTCCACAGGCAAAGCTGGGATCATTCACTCGCCCCTGGGGTCACAAGCCCAGACCTGGGGCCTGTGGGATGAGCAGTGAAAACAAACACAGGCAAGGCCGCTGGGCAGCAAGCAACTGATGCGCCTGATTCAGGTCTGGGGCCCCCAGAGCAGGCAGTGCCCACGGACCTCTGTGGTGCTTACAGCCGCAGAGACACCATTGGGGTAGGGAGCTGCCCTGGAGTGACGTCCCCGGGGCATTGGACAAGGAGCCTCACCGCAGCCCTCCCTGCAGGCATCAAGCAGATCTTGCCACACCAGATGACCACGGCAGGGCCCGTGCTGGGTGAGGGCCGGGGCTCCGACGCCTTCTTCGATGCGCTGGACCACGTCATAGACGTACATGGGCACATCATTGGCATGGGCCTGTCGCCCGACAACAGGTGGGCCTCTTGCCAGTGTCCCAGGCGGGGTGTCCGCAGGCTGCCCATACCTAGCACAGTGCCCCTCGCCCAGGTACCTGTACGTGAACAGCCGCGCCTGGCCCAGCGGTGCGGTGGTGGCCGACCCCATGCAGCCGCCACCCATTGCAGAGGAGATTGACCTGCTGGTGTTCGACCTCAAGACCATGCGGGAGGTGAGGCGGGCTCTGCGTGCGCACCGTGCCTACACGCCCAACGACGAGTGCTTCTTCATCTTCCTGGACGTCAGCAGGGACTTCGTGGCCAGGTGCAGGGCGTGGCGTGGTGCAGGGCGGGCGTGGGCAGCAGCAGGCGGGCGGCCAGCTCATCCAGGCACTGTTCTGCAGCGGGGCCGAGGACCGGCATGGCTACATCTGGGACCGCCACTACAACATCTGCCTGGCCAAGCTGCGGCACGAGGACGTGGTCAACTCAGTGGTCTTCAGTCCCCAGGAGCAGGAGCTGCTGCTCACGGCCAGCGACGACGCCACCATCAAAGCCTGGCGCTCCCCACGCACCGTGCGCATCCTCCAGGCACCTCGCCCACGGCCTCGCACCTTCTTCTCCTGGCTTGCCAGCCAGAGGCGCTGAGGGGTGCTGGGTGCACTGGAGCTACCGGGACCCCTTGAGGACGTCGCCACGCTCTGTGGCTTTTTCCTGAGCGGGAGAGGTGGAGATGCTTGTAGCAGTTACGCCTTAGAAAGGGGACAACCAGGCCCCGCCACGCGCTCACACGCAAATCTGCTCACGCAGCTGTGATGCTCGGCACAGGGTGGTCAGTGCAGATGGAGCCCAAGGCCCCCTTGGCCTCCTGGCCAGCTTGGGGTACACAGGATACTGGGGGTGCCGCTCCTCGCTCCAGGCTAGGGGTTCACTCGCCCCAGCTGGCCTTGGCCTGGGGCACCTTCGGCTGGTCCTGTGGGGCCCTGGACAGCGGCCCAGTGGTGGCAGGGGCTGCTCCTGGCTGTGGTTGTGCGCCCAGGGCTTGGGAGCGGCCGGTCACGCTGCTGTGGGCCCGAGTGTGTTGCATGTCCACGCACCACCCATTCAGGGCCCTGAATAAACAGTTGGCAACAGCACATTGTTGTCCAGTCTCTCTCTGTCTGCAGGGAGGGAGACTCAGCACCACTGGCACAGTGGAGTGGACCTCGTGGTCACTGCTGACGGGTGACGTTACCGCTGGCACAGTGGTCCTACTGGAGTGAATGTTGCGGTCACTGCTGATAGGTGACGTGCGTCTGAGGTCGTGCTGGTGCCAGACTTTGTCACACTGCCCTGTCCTCCCTCTGTGACCTCCAGGGAGATGCCTGGCACATCTGCTGGGGCTGGCAACATGCAGGGCCTGCCATCTGGGTCCAGGGTCAGGCCACGTCACTCCCAGTGCCAGGGCGGCACCCACAGTCAGTCCCGTCCTTAAGGGAGTTCCTCTCCAGGGTCGGCAGGCCGCGTCGCTCCCAGTGCCAGGGCGGCCCCCAGTCAGTCCTGTCCTTAAGGGGGTTCCTCTCCAGGGTTGGCAGGCTGCGTCGCTCCCAGTGCCAGGGCGGTCTCCACAGTCAGTCCCATCCTTAAGGAAGTGCCTTGGCTGCTGGGGGCAAGGAGGGTGTTGGGCAGAGCTCCTCAGAGTTCAGGCCGGTGAGGATGGGACCAGGGGCCCAGAAGTGGGAGCAGAGGTGCAGCTCCAGCTGGATCCCGCAGGCTTTGTTGGAACTGCACCGGGAGCTCAGGGGGCCCAGGGCAATGGTGGTGACAAGGAAGAAGGCAGGAATAGAGCCTGGCACTCTGGTCAGCTGCTCATTATAGGAAGCACACGGAGCTTGTGGCTCCAAACATGGCAGCAAGCAACCCTATACAGAGAAAGGACGCAGAGGAGACGCGTGAGTGTAGAGGTGATGGTTCCCTTGAGCCACGTGGGCCGCAGGTAGAGACCCTGGGGCCAAGCTCGAGCACCCACGGGGTCAGGGACAGCACCACCAACAGAGGCTGCACCACCCAGAGGGATGGAGCCTGGGGACTGCTGCAGTGGGTCCCCCAAGTGGGCGAGAACAAGGAAAGGAAGGAAGACACACCAAAGATCCCCAGACAAGATGAGCTGCCCTGAGACTGAGACCCTCAGAAAGGAGCTGACAGATTCTGTAAACGCAAACATACCACGGGCAGGCTCCAAAGAATTGAGCAATTTCCTGAAAAGGACTTAGCTACGTTCACATTCAAGGAGACTAACAAAAACACCCCTATGCACCATAAAACAAAAGCGGGGACAGAAATCAAGAGGACATGGACATTTCAAAATAAAAAGGGAGCCAATTAGACACTGTGGAAAATGACAGGGTGAGTGACCGCATCAAAAGCTTGATATGTAGGCCGGGCGCGGTGGCTCACGCCTGTAATCCCAGCACTTTGGGAGGCCGAGGTGGGTGGATCACGAGGTCAGGAGATCGAGACCATCCTCGCTAACACGGTGAAACCCCATCTCTGGTAAAAATACAAAAAATTAGCCGGGCGTGGTGGCGGATGCCTGTAGTCTCAGCTACTCGAGAGGCTGAGGCAGGAGAATGGCGTGAACCCGGCAGGCGGAGCTTGCAGTGAGCCGAGATCGCGCCACTACAGTCCAGCCAGGGCGAAAGAGCGAGACTCTGCTCAAAAAAAACAACAAAAAAAGCTTGATTCGTGAGGCCGGGTGAGGTGGCTCACGCCTGTAATCCCAGCACTTTGGGAGGCCAAGGCGGGTGGATCACGAGGTCAGGAGATCGAGACCATCCTGGCTAACACGGTGAAACCCTGTCTCTACTAAAAATACAAAAAATTAGCCGGGCGTGGTGGCAGGTGCCTGTAGTCCCAGCTACTTGGGAGGCTGAGGCAGGAGAATGGAGTGAACCTGGGAGGTGGAGCTTGCAGTGAGCCGAGGTTGCACTACTGCACTCCAGCCTGGGCAACAGAGCGAGACTGTCTCAAAAAAGAAAAAAAAAAAAAAAAAGCTTGATATGTGGAAAGCACTGGACCAGACAGACTCGACGAGAGGACCAGGCAGCAGAAGATGGCACAGAGGAGATGAAAGAAACAGAGCCCTGGGAGGGGAACGGAGCGGCATGCATGCCCCCACCCCATCTACGGGGCGGGGGTGGAGACCCAGTGTTTAAAGAGAAAGTGACTGAATTACCAAAAGAACAGAAGTCCCCAGAAAACACATGCTGAGGTCAGGCCGGGCGCAGTGATAATCCCAGCACTTTGGGAGGCCGAGGCGGGCAGATCACTTGAGGTCAGGAGATCAAGACCAGCCTGGCCAACATGGTGAAACCCCTTTTGTACTAAAAAAAAAAAAAAAAAAAAAAAAAAAAAAGAAAAAAAAAGGAAAAATTAGCCAAGCGTGGTGGCACACACCTCTAATCCCAGCTACTCAGGGGACTGAGGCAGGAGAATTGATCGAACCCGGGAATGAGCTGAGATTACACCACTGCACTCCAGCCTGGGCGACAGGGTGAACTCTGTGAAACTGCAGCTATGAAACTTGTGCACGTGGCCCGGAGCAGCTGCCGGAGAGCTGGGTCAGGGAGCAGCAGCAAGATCCAAAGTTTCGCAGAACTGATACTTGACCTTACATCCATGACCTGAACTCCACGCAGCTGGAACACTGGAGGTGAGTGCTGGGGCCAGGCAGAAAGCCCAGAGCAGCCCTAAGGGCCAGGGAAAGGAACTGACGCTGATGCGCAGGGTCAGTGAGGCAATGCCCTGGGTTTTCTCTTCTCCATTCTTTTGTGACCCTGATGGCAGTGGGAGTGGTGGCTACAGGAACCCATCAGAGCCAAACTTGGAGGCCAGAAAGTCCCTCACAGATCGGTGCGGCTGTATTGAGGGTGGGACCAGCCCCGTTAGCTTTCCTCCCCTGCCCTCCTGCCACGTAGACTCCAATGCGGCCCAGTCAAGGGCACGTCACTGTCTGAATGGACAGTGAGTGAGCCCAGCAACCAAACCCAGTGTGGGGAGCTTGGCAAGCACCCACATGGGTCTAATGATCACACCACGGACTTGGGGAACTGTGGACCAGCCTCGGGTCCTAGACCAAAGACCAGCAGCTCTGAAGACAGGAGTCCGCGCAGGCGGGAACAATGTGGGTCCGACCCTCCTAGGACCAAGTGCCTGCTAACCAAAGACACCCACGCAGGTGGGAGCAGTGTGGGCCCAACCCTCACAGGACCAAGTGCCTGCTAACCAGACTTCGACATTTCCCACAGGATTCAAACATGACCCAGATCTCATAAAGTCATATTCAAAATGTCTAGAATATAGCCCCAAATTACTTGACACATGAAGAACCACAACATTTCAACTTGCAGCTGGGCACAGCAGCTCACACCTGTAACCCTAGTCCCCTGGGAGGCCACGGCTGCACAGTGCAATGACCGGGCCGCTGCACTCCAGCCTGGGTGACGGAGACCCTGTTTCTAAAAAAAATAAAAAATAAAAGATTCAATGTGCAAAGGTAAAGAACCATACGTTCTATTTCCCAAAAACAATCAGTAGCTTTTTTAAAAAACCACACAATAAATTTTTATTATTTTTTAATTTTTGTAGAAATGAGGTCTCACTATGTTGCCCAGGCTGGTCTCAAACTCCTGGGCTCAAGTGATCTTCCAGCCTTGGCCTCCCGAAGTGCTGGGATTACAGGCATGAGCCACTGCGCCAGCCAACACAATTCTTAAAAGGTACTGGGATTCCTCTGCTTCGAAATCATTGCTAGGCTAGAAAAATAAAGCTTGTTCTACCAGAAATCACAAGTAAGAACTGAGTGTTCTCCAAGGCAGAAATTGTAGAGTCTAGTGCCATTTCAGGCAATGATGATTAAGCTCTGAACCCCAACATCCACAGCTGCCTATCAGAACAGTTAAACCAGCTCGGAACAGAGCAGCAAAATTCGGCTTCATCATACGAGGCCATCGTGCTCTTCTAAGATGCTAAAAACCCCAAACAGGAGGTGCTGAAACCAAAATGGAAGACAGTCTTTGAGGCTAGCTGTCACACCAATTGTTAGTTCCTTGTTATGTCCCCCTTCTATAACATTAATAGAGGAAATATTTTACTGCAAGGAGTATTTTATATGCCACCAGCCATGAATTTTTGTCATTAGTTACTACATAAATGCCGCCTAGTGCCTGCCATTATCCACATGGCACAACCATTTTATGTCTACAATTCACTTCTGTATTACAAAGAGAATCTTTGTGATTTCCATAAGTACATTAGCAAAGGTTTAACATCGAGATGCAATCTAACATCCATAAACTCCAGTGTTTTGCAGACAGCAATGTAGGAGAGATTTTTTTTTTTTTTTTTTTTTTTTGAGACAGAGTCTCACTCTGTTGCCCAGGCTGGAGTGCAGTGGCGCGATCTCGGCTCACTGCAAGCTCCGCCTCGCGGGTTTGCACCATTCTCCTGCCTCAGCCTCCTGAGTAGCTGGGACTACAGGTGCCTGCCACCACGCCTAATTTTTTTGTATTTTTTAGTAAAGACGGGCTTTCACCATGTTATCCAGGATGGTCTCGATCTCCTGACCTCGTGATCCACCCGCCTCGGCCTCCCAAAGTGTTGGGATTACAGGCGTGAGCCACCGCGCCCGGCCGAGAGATATTTTTAATCGCCTGTCATTTAACTGACCTTATGCAATACATAAACCAATAATTTAGCAGTTCTAAGTCTCCAAATGGCTCAGTGAGATCTGTAAGAAGCATCTTCCATGTACGCATCCTGCTGATGCTGCTGTTTCCTCCTCCCGACGCTTTCCTTTGCCTGCGAGAGGGGCTTGAATAAGATGGATGCTTTGCTTGACTTCTTTGATGTCCTGAAGTTTCGGTAGCGCTTTTTCTTTTATCGGTTCATTATAAATTTGACTTGGCATTTCTGTTTGATCTTCAACGCTCTTCGTTGCATCAGTGGTTTTATTCCATGGCTCTCGCTGGCATTTGACAGGTTCGTTTCTACATTTTTCAAACTCAAATGATCCGCTGTGAGCACTTTACCAGCTGCTTTCAGGAATGCTTTAGTCCACCTGACCTTTGAGGATTGTGTGTTTGTTTGTTTTTAAGACGGAGTTTCGCTCTGTCGCCCAGGCTGGAAGGCAGTGGCACCATCTCGGCTCACTGCAAGCTTCGCCTCCCGGGTTCATGCCATTCTCCTGCCTCAGCCTCCCAAGTAGCCAGGACTATAGGCACCCGCCACCATGCCCAGCTTTTTTTTTTTTTTTTGTATTTTTAGTAGAGACGGGTTTTTTTTTTTTAAGATGGAGTCTCGCTCTGTCACCCAAGCTGGAGTGCAGTGGCGCAATCTCGGCTCACTGCAAGCTCCGCCTACCAGGTTCATGCCATTCTCCTGCCTCAGTCTCCCGAGTAGCTGGGACTACAGGCAGCTGCCACCACGCCCAGCTAATTTTTTTGTTATTATTTTAGTGGAGACAGGGTTTCACTGTGTTAGCCAGGATGGTCTCGATCTCCTGACCTCATGATCTGCCCACCTTGGCCTCCTAAAGTGCTGGGATTCCAGGCGTGAGCCACCGCGTCCGGCTGAGGATTGTGCTCTTTAAAACAGTTTTATGACATTTGGATTTACAAAATCTGAACACTTTACAATCATTGCAGATGAACCTTATGCCATGGCCCCGGGTAGACGGACCCTGAACAAAAACTAACGCTTCTCGATATGCAAGTGGAACCTGCATGGTACTCACCAACCAGACACCAGGCTTCGGAAGAAGTGACACAGACACAGATGTTGAAATTATCTGACAAGGACTTTAAAGCAACTACTATAAATATGCCAGAGCAAGCAATCACAAACATTTTGCAATGGATATAAAAATATGAAAGTCTCAGCAAAAAAACGGAAGATGTAAAAAGGACCATTCATACCAAGATTAGGTATCTATAAAAAGAGAAGGAAAAAGGCTGGGCATGGTGGCTCACGCCTGTAACCCTAACATTTTGGGAGGCCGAGGTTGGTGGATCACCCGAGGTCAGGAGTTCAAGACCAGCCTGGCCAACATGGTAAAATCCGGTCTCTACTAAAAATACAAAAAAAAATTAGCCGGGCAGGGCCGGGCGCGGTGGCTCATGCCTGTACTTCCAGCACTTTGGGAGGCCGAGGTGGGCAGATCAAAATGTCAGGAGATCGAGACCATCCTGGCTAACACGGTGAAACCCCGTCTCTACTAAAAATACAAAAATTAGCCGGGCGTGGTGGTGGGCGCCTGTAGTCCTAGCTACTCGGGAGGCTGAGGCAGAAGAATGGCGTGAACCCAGGAGGCGGAGCTTGCAGTGAGCGCAGATTGCGCCACTGCACTCCAGCCTGGGCAACAGAGCAAGATTCCATCTCAAAAAATAAAAAGTAAAAAATACAGTTTCTCACTCTGTTGCCCAGGCTTGAGTCACTGGTACAGTCATGACTTACTGCAGCCTCGACCTTCAGGCTCAAGTGATCCTCCCACCTCAGCCTCTCAAGTAGCTGGGACAACACGCATGTGCCACCACACTCAGCTAATTTTTATATTTTTTGTAGAGAGGGGGTTTTGCCATGTTGTCCAAGCTGGTTTTGAATTCCTAGGCTGAAGTGATCTGCCTGCCTCGGCCTCTGTAAGTGCTGGGATTACAGGCGTGAGCCACCTTACCCGGCTGGAGCCTCTTTTTAAGGGTACTAATCCCATCCACAAGTGTTGCACCCTCATGCTCTGATCAACTCCCAAAGTCCTGCCTCCAAGTACCATCACATTGGGGATTATGTTTCAACACAGGAAATTGGGTGGGGGGGGGGTGAGCACAAACATTGTCTTCTCTTAGTCTGTTTTTGTGCTATAAGAGAATACCTGAGACCAGATAATTTATAAGGAATAGAAATTTATTGGCTCACAGTTCTGGCGGCTGGGAAGTCCCCGAGTAAGGTGCCAGTGTCCGGTGCGATCCTTCTTGTTGTGTCACTGTGGAAGGTGGAAGGGCAAGAGAGGGCCAAGCTCACCTTATTACACCAGCAGCAATTCCAGCCTATGCTCCCTCTGACCTCATCACCCTTTAAGGATCCCACCTCTTAACACTGTTACAATGACAATTAAATATTAACATGAGTTTGGGAGATACAAACATTCAAACCATAGCATTCCATCCCTGCCCCTACACCAATTCATGTTCTTTTCACATACAAAATATACTAATTCCATCCCAATGGCCCTATTCAAAAGTCCAAAGCCCAGAGTCTCATCTAAATCAAACCTGGGTGAGACTCAAGGCACGATTCATCCTGAGCCAACTTTCCCTCCACTGTGAGCCTGTGACATTAAACAAGTTACACGCTTCCAAAATACAATGGCAGGGCAGGAATAGAACAGACATTTCCATTCCAAAGGGATACATTGTAAAGAGGAAAGGAATAATAGGCCCCGAGCATGTCCAAAGTCCAACAGGGAGAACACTACTAAATCCTAAGGCTTGAGAATCATCTTTGACTCCAAATCCTGCCTTCTGCACGCCGTGGGGTGCGTCTGGGTCCTCAGGCTCTTGGGAACCTCACCCTTATAGCTTTGCTGGGCTCAGCCCTCACACAGCTCTTAGGTTGGAGTCTCGTGCCTTCAGCTCTCCTAGGCTGGCAATGAACACGAGGCTCTCCAGTTCTGGGGTTTCAGAGGTTGCCTTATCCCCAACGCTCTACCACATAGTGTCCTAGCGTGGGCTCTGCCATGGCTCTGGCCTGGAGACTTGTGACATCCTGTGACACCCAGCAAGGCTGCAGAATCAGCACCACATGGACACCACCAAGGCTTATGACTTGTAACTTCCCTGGGTCCACTTGAGACAGGCTGGAGTGGCTTAGGGGGTCTGCACTGGAATGTAGACAGCAGACTTGGGGTGGCCCTGGCCAGCAGGCTCTAAGGTCCACAACCTACACCTCTCTTTTGACATATTTCCTTCCCAAACCTTGGCACTCTGGGCCTGTGGTGGGAGGGGCAGCACCAGGAATCTGAAATGCCTCTGGGGCCATTTTCCCACTGTCCTGATGAGCAGCCTCTGGCTTCATTCTGTCCATACTAAGTTGCTTGGCCACACACTTGGTCTGTTCTCCTAAAGACACCTTATTACTCCCTAAATGGCCAGGCTGAAAATCCTTACGATCCCAATCTTTCCTTGTTAATTATAAATTCCATTTTAATTCACTTCTCTTCTCACATCTTACTTTCTGCAGTGAGAAGAAGACATGCCACACCCTGAGTATTTCTCCAGCCAGACATCCCAGTTCCTTCCACAAAGGAAGGACTGGGCATGGACACCCTTCAGCCGCGTTCTCTGCCACCTTATAACTAGGATGCTCACTCCTCCAGTTTCTGACACCTTGTTCTTCATTTCTGTCTGAGATCTTATCAGAATGGCCTTCACTGTCCAGATTTCTACCAACATTCTGACCATGACCACTTAAGTATTCTCAAAGAAGCTTCAGACTTTCCCTACAGTTCTCTTCTGAGCCCTCAACAAAATCACTCTTTACACTCCACGAATGGCATCTAGGCTTTTTCTCGCTCCTCCAAACTCTTCTGGCCTCTGCCTACTACCTAGTTCCAAAGCTGCTTCCACATTTTTCGAGCATTTATGATGACAACAAACCCACTCCTGGTCTTGATTTTCTGCCCACAGCACCCTGATACCAAAACCAGACAAAGACAATACAAAAGACAATTATAGACAAATGTCCCTCATGAACAGAGATGCAAAATCCTCAAAAAAATTTAAACCAAATCCAGCAATATATAAAAGTGATAGTGCACCATAACCAGGTAGGGTTTATTCCAGGAATGCAAGGTTGGCCCATATTTGAAGAACCACGTAAGTCACCATATTAACTGTACAGGGGAAAAGCCATATGAATATATCACTTGGTATAGAAAAAGCATCTTTTTTTTTTTTTTTCTTTTTTTGAAGACAAAGTTTCCTTGTTGCCCAGGCTGGAGTGCAATGGCACGATCTCAGCTCACTGTCACCTCCATCTCCCAGGTTCAAGTGATTCTCCTGCCTCAGCCTCCCAAGTAGCTGGGATTACAGGAGCACACCACCACGCCCAGCTAATTTTTGTTTTTAATAGAGATGGGTTTTCACCATATTGGCCAAGCTGGTCTCAAATTCCTGACCTAAGGTGATCCGCCTGCCTCGGCCTCCCAAAGTGCTGGGATTACAGGCATGAGCCACCAAACCCAGCCATTGAAAAAGCATCTTGATAAAATGTCTAGTCATATTAAAAAAAAAAAAACAAAACCCTCGAAGCAAACTAGAAGAAGGGAACTTGCTCAACCTGATAAAACAGCATCACCAAAAATCCCCGTGGGTAACATGATACATAACTGTGAAAGCAAGAAAGCCTTCCCCGAGAGTGGGAATGAGGAAAGGCTATAGACTTTTTTTTTTTTTTTTTTTTAATTTTTTTTTTTTTTTGTATTTTTAGTAGAGACGGGGTTTCACTGTGTTAGCCAGGATGGTCTCGATCTCCTGACCTTGTGATCCGCCCGCCTCGGCCTCCCAAAGTGCTGGGATTACAGGCGTGAGCCACCGCGCCCGGCCGGAAAGGCTATAGACTCTTACCATTACTATTCAACCTTATAAACAGGAAGTCAGCCAATGGAACAAGGCAAGCAAAAGAAATAAAAGGCATAGAGATTGAATAAAAAGAAATAACTGTCCTTAGTCATGGATGACATGTTGTTAATGCATAAAAGCCCCTCAAATCTATAAAACAAAGTCCCAATCTCCTACAACCAGTAAGTGAATTCATCAAGGTTACGAGGCATAAGAACACATAAAAATCAGTTTTGTTTTTAAACAATGGAAATACACCGTCAGAAACCAAAATGCAAAAAACAACCTCTTACAACAGCTCAAGAAACAAAGTAAGCTGTGGGATAGGAAGCAATAAATAAATAAATAAATGAAACGCTGAAGCATAAACCTACTAAAACATGGATATGTATACTGGCTGGGCATGGTGGCTTTTATGCCTATAATCCCAGCACTTTGGAAGGCAGAGGTGGGCGGATCACTTGAGTCCAGGACACCAGCCCAGGCAACATGGCAAAACCCCATCTCTACAAAAAATACAAAAATTAGCCGGGCATGGTGGCACACACTTGTAGTCCCAGCTATTTAGGAGGCTGAGGTGGGGAGATCCATTGAGCCCAGGAGGTCAAAGCCACAGTGAGCTGTGATCGTGCCACTGCATTCCAGCCAGTTCAACATACATATGAAATACTACAAAACGCTGATAAAGAATAGAGACAAACTTATGTTCATGGACTGTCTGACTGAACATAGATGTCAATTCTCCCCAAACTGATGTGTAGATTTAACGCAATTCCAATCAAAACCCTAGAATTTTTTTTTTTGTAGTTGACTGTAAAATATATATGTACTGTCAAACGAACAAAAATAGGGAAAACAATTCTGAAAAACAAGAATGGGCTGGGCGTGGTGGCTCATGCCTGTAATCCCAGCACTTTGGGAAGCTGAGGCAGGCGGATCACTTGAGCCCAGGAGTTTCAGGCCAGCCTGGACAACATAGAGAGACCCTGTCTCCAGCTGGGTGCAGTGGCTCATGCCTGTAATCCCAGCACTCAGGGAGGCCGAGGTAGGCAGATCACAAGGTCAGAAGATCGAGACCATACTGGCCAACATGGTGAAACCCCGACTCTACTAAAAATACAAAAAAATTACCTGGGTGTGGTGGCACGCACCTGTAATCCCAAATACTTGGAAGGCTGGGGCAGGAGAATCGCTTGAACCAGGGAGTCAGAGGTTGCAGTGAGCCAAGATGGGTCACTGTACTCCAGTCGGGTGACAGAGCGAGACTCTGTCTCAAAAAAAAAAAAAAAAAAAAAAAAAAAAAAAAAAAAAAAAAAAGAGACTCTGTCTCTACTAAAAACTTAAAAAATTAACGAAGTGTGGTGGTCTGCCTGTGGTCCCAGCTACTTGGGAGGCTTGAGGTGGGAAGACGTGCTTGAGCCTGAGGTCTCGAGCGTGCAGTGAGGTAGGATTTGTACCATTGCACTCCAGCCTAGGCAACAGAACGAGACTGTGACTGTCTTAAAAAAAAAAAAAAAAAAAAAAAAAAAAGAGGGCAGGGCAGGGCAAAAGAAAAAGAAAAAAGTAAGGAGGGATGGAGGAAAAAAGAAAAAAAAAGAAAAAGAAAAGAATAAAGTTTGGCCAGGTACAGTGACACATGCCTATAATCCCAGCACTTTGGGAGTCCAAGACAGGACAGTGTGAGACCAGGAGTCTGAGACCACCCTGGGCAACACAGTGAGATTCCGTCTCTCCAAAAATTAAAGAAAATAAGCTGAGCACGATGGTGTGAACCTGTAGTCCCAGCTATTTGGGAGGCCAAGGTGGGAGGATCACTGGAGCCCAGGGGTTTGAGGCTGCAGTGAGGTAGGGCTGTGCCATTGCGCTCCAGCCTGGGTGACAGAGCAAGACCCTGTATCTTAAAAAGAAATAAAAAAAGAATGCTGACAACACAAAGTGCCCAAGAGGATGTGGAGCAGCGGGAACTGTGGCTCATGCTGGCGTTCCACAACAGGCTACAGCTATTCTGGAAAGTGCTTGGCAGCTTCTTTTGAATTTAAAAATACACTTACTGTGTGATCCAGCAGCCCCATTGCTAACTACCTTAATGAAATACAACTTGCTCAACAACCTGTACACAAATGTTTATAGCAGCTCTATTCAGACCTGCAAAACATTAGAAACAACCCAAATACCCTTCAACAGGTGATGAGACAAACTGATCCATCCATAGGGCACTACTCCAAAAAAAAAAAAAAGAGAAAACAAATGCTGATGCACGCATCCTGATCAATCTCAGTGGCGTTCTGCAGATCCCGCTGCTCCCAGCCACGCACTGTAGGACTCCATTATGGGACCTTCTTGGAAAGACGTAACTATAGTGGTGGAGGACAGGTGCGTGGCTGCCATGGGTCAGGGTGGTGACCATGGGGAAAGTGGAACAGCCTTCCGAGACGGCAGGGCTCGCCTGTCTCCCAGGCCCATGGTGCTTACCCAAATCTGCACAGGTGTGAACATCCATGGAATTGAATGTTTTATTCATGGGAATAAAACAAAAGAACAAATCAATTTTACTATGTGAAATTTTAAAATGTTATTAGAGGCCAGGTGCAATGCCTGCAATCCCAGCACTTTGGGAGGCCGAGGTGGGTGGATCACCTGAGGTCAGGAGTTCGAGACCAGCCTGGTCAACATGGTAAAACCCTATCTCTACTAAAAATACAAAAATTAGCCAGGCGTGGCGGCTCACACCTGTAATCCCAGCTACTCAGGAAGCTGAGGCAGGAGAATTGCTTGAACCTGGGAGGCGGAGGTTGCAGTGAGCCGAGATTGTGCCATTGTACTCCAGCCAGGAAGACAGAACGAGATTTCATCTCAAAAAAAAAAAAAAAAAGCCACTTCCAGAGGGAGATGTAAGGTGACACAAAAGTTGAGCAATTCCTCCAAGAGCTGAACAAGTGGCCCAGCAGCTCTATTCCTCAGTATAAATATTCAAGAGAAATGAAAACAAATACGCATCCCCACAAAAACTTGTTCACAGATGTTCACAACAGCATTTTCAGAGTAGCCAAAATTTTGTAAAAACACCCAAATGTCCAGCAACGGGTGAATGGATGAATAAACTGTGGTGCATCCATACAAGAGATTATTCAGCCATTAGAAGGAATGAAACTCCGATGCATGCTGCAACACACAGGAACCTTGAAAATATCTTGCTGAGTAAAAACAAAGGCCACATTCATACGAATGTCCTGAGTAGGCAAATCTGTAGAGACAGACGGTAGGTTTGTGGCTGGCTGTCAGGGGCTGAGGGGAGGGAGAACAGAGTGACTGCTGAGGGAAGGTTTCTCTGTAGGGTGATGAAATGTCCCAAAATTAGGTAGTGACGATGGTACCTCTGTGGGTTTGCATAGAGCCTGTCACTTCCCCAGAAGGCCACGAGGCGGCTGGGCCAGACCTGCCCACGGGGCTGCTCCAGAGCTTTTTGTCCCTCCAGGCCTTGGGCTGCTTCATGGGAGCCTCTTCGTGTGGCAGCCAGTACTTAGGTAATTGTTCTGAGTGCAGACCTCTGCCCCTTCTTCAGCCTGGAGCCCGACGCTGCTCTCACTGCGTTGCCGGGGTGCGGTCCTCAGCTCTTCCCCCAGATTCTCCAGACCTCCACCTCCACTGCAGGGAGGTGAGGGCCAGGAGGACCATCAGGCTGCTCTGGCTGGCAAAGGACTTGGAAGGTAGCTCCTCTGACCGGTCTTTCAGCTGATCCACTTTTAGACTCTGCTCCATGCCAGGGTCTCCCGGTGTGGCCAGCTTCCCCCTCAGCCCTCTTCTGCTCAGCAGCCACCCACCAACCCACTTCCCACCTTCCAAAACGGGTTCAAATCCTTTGTGGGATGTTGGCTTCTTCCCCATCTTTGTCCCTGTGGGAGGATTTTTTTTTTGGTCCATTCCTCTCATTTCACAGTTCCATTTCATTTTAAGTGAGAAGAGATGACCTCAATCGATCTGTTTTAACAAACTGCAGTGACCCAGCAAAACCTGTCACATACAAATAAATCCCCAAATATAGAAGCCCAGTATGTTAAAGACGAAACTTCCGAATCATTAGACGAAAACGTAACAGTGGTTTTCAGCCTCAGGGAAGGTCAGGATGTTCTGAGTAGGTTGGAAATAGCACCATTCATAAAGGATAAGATCAGCTGATCATGTGTAAGGTTTAAGCTTCTGCACATCAGGAACAACAGAAACACAGTTCAAAGACACAACCGAGAATCTGTCATCAGGAATATCAGGAACTCCTACCAACCAGGAGAATAAGACCCAGACCAACAACCAAAAGAAAAATGAGAAAAAGACATCAACAGGCAATTCGCATAGGAGATAATCCAAGGGAGAGGTAAGCATGGTAAAGACACCCAACTCCGCCGAGTCATCAGAGAAATGCATGTGACAGCGATGCCACTTCACACACAGCAGGCTGCAGCGTCTCCTCAATTCCAACAACACGAAGCACAGGCAGGGATGGGAGTGATGGGAACCCCCACCCCGACGCTGGTGGAAGGACTGGATGCAGCCCCTCTGCAAAGCAAGCTGGCAACTGCTAAAAAGGGGAGGCCTAGAAACTACCAACCCTCCTTCCAGGTTGACGGGAGACCCACGAGAGCAGGTCTGGCTGTCGCCAGTCACCAAACCCTGAAGACACGGGAAGAGACTGGAAGGTGCTCTCTAGGGAACTCACACATGGCAGTCAGAATCCACCACGCAGAGTGCCCAGCACTAGAGGCATTAAAAGTAGCCAGGCTGAGTAAAAAGCCCAGCTACCTGCAGCTGATCCAGTGGATGGTTTCTGCATTTTCAGTGCAATACTCTTATTTGTGAATATAGAAACATACAGATGCAAAACTCTAAAGCCCAAGGAGAACCGAACGCCACAATTCCTGCCACGTGGCCTGGGGAGCTGAGGTGAGGCCGGGAAAGGGAACAGCAAGGCTCTGCAATGCTTGCTCTTTAGGCCTAGTACACACTCACGAACACAATGCCCGTCAGTCAGTTCCGTGCCTGAGTTATTTTCTGTACTTTTCCATGGTCTTAACTTCTCAAACTACAGCAGTGCGTGAAGATGTCGAGAGGGGACAACACTTTATCCTGGACCTCGATACAGATGCCCAGTAGGTCCCAGCACGGCTGCCCTGACAGCGAGCGCGAAGCCGTGCCTACGCCTGCCTGCACTGTCCCAAAAACACACCACAGGGGCAGTGCAGCCAGAACCCTCGGTGCAGCCAAGACACTCGGTGCGGCCACGACGCTCGGTGTAGCCAGGACACTCAGTGCAGCCAGGATGCTTGGTGGAGCCTGTGCACAGAAAGGCAGGACCAGGGCTGGCTCATCCTCATCCTGCTCTCACAGGAGTCCCTGGGGAGGCCCAGGAGAGGAGATGGACAGGGAGGAACATTCCAAAAGAGGGAACACTGGGCTTCACTAAGGCTTGAGAAGAGACAGCTTACAGCAGGTAAGGAACAGAACAGCCTGGCTAGCTAGAGAAGCAGGCAGGGGCCAGGCACCCTGTGGGGAGGGGTCTGTGAGAGGAGAGGAGGCCAGGAGGACCCGCAGAGGGTCACCACTGCCAAGACTGGAAGCCACAGGCAACCTGGAATCAAATGGATGCCACTGACCACAAAGATTTGAATGGTTTAATAGCTGTCTCGTGAGCTGGATGGCAAGCTCTCACACCTCACCCGCAGGCTGTGCTGTGCACCCCCCACACAGTGGTCTGAGCAGAGGCAGCATGGGATCAGACCCTCTCCCACGGCCAGCCTGGCCAAGGTGGCACAGACCAGAGCTCTGTGCAGACAAGCACCCAGAGGTCTAGGAATGCTCCCTTCTCTCCAGGGGCCAGAGGGGAGAACCAAGCTACTCAGCCTTCCTTGCTCTAGCCAGCAGGAGGCCCTTCTCCTGGAGCAGCCCTCCTTCCTGCCTGTCATGCCCGAGGGACACAAGGCCATCCACTGGGCTCCTGCTATGTGGGCACTGCTGGGATATGCTCCCACTCTGAGTGTCCCCACCCAGGGCCTCTCCCTTCACTGCACAGGACAGCAAGGGCAGCTTGTGCTGGGAAGCACCTGAAGACCCTCGGCCAATCCCACCATAGCCCTGGGCTAAGCCTGTCTCCTAGGCCCCTCTACACAGTCTCTGAAATCTGAGGACTGGCTGGTGGCTCCTTCCCCCGTGACAGTGAACTTGGCTGCAGGCCGACACCCTCCCAAGCGCCCAAGCGCGGCCCCTGCCCACTTGCACAGTGAGGCCCTGGCCCAGTGTGGTGGCCTCTCAGTGAGCCGGCTGTGCCTGGCTGCCCCTAACCCCCACACACCAGTAGGGGGCAGTTAGAGCCCTGTCAGGTCCACAATGGCCTTGATGAAGATGGCATCGTCCCGCACGTAGGAATTCTTGGCCTCCATCTTGGAGACGGGGCAGAAGAGGGGGCAGCCGCTTGCGATGTTCATGTCGTTGACTGGTCTCTGAAAAGAGGACGAGGTCACGTCGGGCCTGAAGGCGTCAATCACGTGCTCCCGGTTATTCTGGTCGAGCAGCATTAAGGTCACCTGGAGGAGAGAGCCCCAGGGAGGGGACACAGGTCTGTGGGCCGTCTCGCTCTGGCTCCCGAGGGTCTGGACACCAGCAGGGCCACTAGCAGGAGGCCACAGGCGGCCATCCCAGGACCCAGGCCAGAGGCTGAGGCCCAGCCGGGACCACGTGGTGGGCGGCCTTGCTCCTGCCGCAGCGCCCGGGCTCCCCAGCCCTCCCCAACCACCGGCATTCTGCTTCTCTCTGGGGAAACTGTGTCCATTCTGGCCTTTCCTGTCCACTGACATCTGGAGTCCTAAAGCTTACCACTGCTGAACTTGAATTATCATTATTATTATTATTATTATTATTTTGAGACGGAGTCTCACTGTCGCCCAGGCTGGAGTGCAGTGGCGCGATCTCGGCTCACTGCAGGCTCCGCCCCCCAGGGTTCACGCCATTCTCCTGCCTCAGCCTCCGGAGTACCTGGGACTACAGGCGCCCGCCACCTCGCCCGGCTAATTTTTGTATTTTTAGTAGAGACGGGGTTTCACCGTGTTAGCCAGGATGGTCTCGATCTCCTGACCTCGTGATCCGCCCGCCTCGGCCTCCCAAAGTGCTGGGATTACAGGCGGGAGCCACCGCGCCCGGCTTGGATTATTATTAGGAAAATGCAAAAAATAACACACCTGACAAAGACATTTTCTTGCCAGAGATCGTGAAGCATCCACTGGCCGCCCATGAAGAGCACTTTTCAGGGAGAACCTGAGTCTGCCTCTGTCGGGCCTGTGAACCTGGACACCCCAGGACAGACAAGGGCCTGTGAGCCCTCCACACCCCCTCACCCCTGCCAACTCTGCTCTGCCTACTCCACTAGCTAGCTATAGGGGGTGGGGGAAGTAGCAAGCCTGGGCCAACTGTGGCAGAAGGAAGGGACCTTCCCATTCCAGCCTAGTCTCTGGATCTTCAATTCCACAAAATAATAGATTCTGATTTTCAAAATAGGCCAGGCGCAGTGGCTCATGCCTACAATCCCAACACTTTGGGAGGCTAAGGTGGGCGGATCATGGGTCAGGAGTTCGAGACCAGCCTGACCAACGTGGTGAAACCCCATCTCTACTAAAAATACAAAAATTAGCTGGGCATGGTGGTGCGTGCCTGTAGTCCCAGCTACTCGGGAGGCTGAGGCAGGAGAATTGCTTGAACCCGGGAGGTGGAGGTTGCAGTGAGCCGAGATCATGACACTGCACTCCAGCCTGGGCGTCAGAGCAAGACTCTGTCTTAAAAATAAGTAAATAAATAAATGACACCTCCGACGAAGAGGGCTCCGAAGCCGTCCGTGTTCCTTCCTTTGCACACTCTCTCCAGGGCGGGGTTTTCAAACTACTGGTCCAGACACCCATCAACAGCTGGAGTCCTGGGCTAAAGCTGGGCACCCGGAACCTGCATTATTTTGTGCTTTGTCCTTTTGTTCATTTATTTTTTAGAGCCCGGTCTTGCTCTGTTGCCCAGGCTGCAGTGCAGTAGCATGATCTCGGCTCACTGCAGCCTCAACCTACTGGGCTCAAGCAATCCTCCTGCCTCAGCCTCCCGAATAGCTGGGAATACAGGCACGCACCAACATGCCTGGCTAATTCTTCTATTTTTTTTGTAGACATGGGGTCTCACTATGTTGCCCAGGCTGACCTCAAACTCCTGGGCTCAAGCAATCCTCCCACCTCAGCCTCCCAAAGTGCTGGGATCACAGGGATACATACTCCCCCACACTCGGCCTTGTCCTTTTTCTTAGTCATATTTATATTTATCTGACAGGTCAGGAAGCCAGTTGCTTGTGTCACGGACCAGTGCTCAGAAATCATGGAAACGACAGAAACTGCCAGAGCTCTCCACCACGTGACACAGCATCACAGGGTGACGTCCTGCTGCAGACACCTGGTCCAGCGAGCCCAAGCCACCCTGTCCCACACAACCCTGCACCACAGAAGCCGCACTGCCCAGAGGGACTCCCAGGTGCGGCCCTAGCGAAGCCTGCGGGGACGGCCTCACACCTTCTGGTTGAAGGGCCACCGCAGCAGGGCGTCATTCGGGCCCTTCATCACCACAAAGAAGAGGGACAGGTGTGTTCCTCGCCCGGTGCCGTCGCCGTTCAGGTAGATACGCAGACACATCTTGTAGCCGTACCTGCTGGTGTAGAAGGCTGGGGAGGCAGGAGGGGTGCCTGGTGAGCTGACACTCAGCAAGGGTGGGGCAAGGCTCTTCCTGCCTGGCTGCCCTCCCCCAGGGACAAAAACACCCACAAAGAAACATTCAGGTTCTGGGGTGCAAAGAAAGCAGTTTTTTTTCCTCAAACTATGTAGTTAGTTTCCAATGAAAACAAATTTCATTAAAAAAAAAAAGTAGTAATTAGAAAAATTAGAAAAAGGTAGAGTCTCGCTCTTGTTGCCCAGGCTGAGTGCAGTGGTGCAATCTTGGCTCACTGCAACCTCCACCTCCTGGGATCAAGCGATTCTCCAGCCTCAGCCTCCTGAGTAGCTGAGATTACAGGCGCCCGCCACCACACCCAGCTAATTTTTATATTTTTAGTAGAGATGAGGTTTCACCATGTTGGCCAGGATGGTCTCAAACTCCTGACCTCAGGTGATCCACGCGTGTTGGCCTCCCAAAGTGCTGGGATTACAGGTGTGAGCCACCACACCCGGCTAGAAAAAGCATTTCTAAGAATCCCAAATGTAACCCCCAAAACTTAAGAAAATGAGCAGAGCAACATGGAGAGATCCACCAAATGCAGTGGTTGGGGCCTTGGCAGAGCCGCAGAGGGGACCCTGACCCGCCGAGGGCTTAGGATGGGCCCCAAGCCTGCCTCAGAAGACATGCTGGCTAGAGTGAACCCCGAAACAAGCAGAGTCAACTTCCTTCCCACCCAACAAGACACAGACGTGAATGACAGCCAGAACACGGCAGAGGCTGCTTTCCAAGTCACATGACAGAACACCGTGTGCAAAGGTCTGCACGCAGGGACCCCACTGTGGCGGCACCAGGACCACCCTCCCGTCCTCGTCCTCCACCGTGTGCCCAAGCCCATCCTCCCATCCTCGTCCTCCACCGCGTGCCCAGGCCCACCCTCCCGTCCTCGTCCTCCATGGCGTGCCCAGGCCCATCCTGCCCGTCCTTGGCCTCCACGCATGCCACACACAAGCTGTGTTCACCAGCATTACTTAAGGCAGATGTTCCACACAAACACGTCCTCCTGCTCGAGTGCAGCTTCCAAGAAGACCACTTCTGTGGCAGGGCCTCCACAATGCTGACCCTTCACCCCACGCTTAGTACAGAGCTCTCAGCATATACAATCGGCTGAGCCAGCAGCTGCAGAGGGAAGGTCGCCACCAGAAAGCAGTGCTAACTTTCCCAGCCCTGGAGGAACAGGGCCATGCCCTGCAGACTGCCCAGACTGTTCCCTCGAGTTTCCCCCAAAACAATCTTTCATTTTTCCAGTCTCAACTCAGAGAAGAAAAAGAGTGTGAGTTCTGGTCCCTGCTGAAGGCCTTTTCAGGATGCACCACACAGAACATGGCGGCCCCTCCAGATGACGCTTGGGTCTCTTTCTGCCTTGAGGGCGCTGGAGCACAGGACTGCCATGGCCCCCGGTGCTCAGTGAGTTTCACCAGCAGCGCCAGGCTAAATTCAAACAGGAAAGGTACCTACAGTGTCTCAGCCTGGATCCTAGAACCTAAGATTCTATCAGCACGTTCACCAAGTCAGTGTAAAAATAAAGTCCGCATGAGGGTGTGTTCTGAGCCATGGCAACAAAGGCCACGAGGGGAGTGCCTGAGTCAGGGCCAAGATGATGGCTGGGGCTGCCACAAGGTCAGGCAGGGCTGAGATGATGGCTGGAGCCGCCATGAGGTCAGCCAGGGCCTCCAGGGACAGCAGGGGGGCCGCCTCTGGACTGCAGTGCCCAGAAACACAGTCCTGGTGGCTGGGCAGCCACCACCCCACCCCGTCACCAGCAGTGCCCTCCAGGGGAGACTCCATGAGCACCCTCTCAAGAGACCCTGTAGTTGGGGTTTAAAAAAAAAAAAAAAAGGCGGGGGAGCGGGGTGTGAGAAACACCCTCCCTGAGCTGTGTGGAAAATGAACCTGGGAGGGGTCGGACTAGCTCAGCCCCAAGGCCGTGGGAGCCATGTCCCATCCCCCCGGCCACTCCCACCCGCCCTATCTTCCTGGGAGCTGTGATCAGGCAGGAGAGCCTGTTGATGTAATGTCTGCTTTAGGGCTGTATGCCAGAGGACTAGGCTGTGAGTGACGAGGGGTACCCCTCAAGGGCGGCACAGCAGAAGAGCAGCCAGCCCAACCTCCCCACCCTGACCCCTGCCCAAGGGCACCCACCGGCCAGCCCATATTCAGTTGCCCCACTTGCCACTCAGGGAGGGGCAGCCGCTCCCGGTATCACTGGGGGTCGTATCCTAGCCCCACCCTTGGGAGGCATCCCATGTGGTCACAGGGGTGAGGGGACCCAGGTGCCAAGTAAACAGCAGCCGCAGTGAGGTGGGGGTCCTAGAACCACACCTGGGGAGAAGATGGCGGGTGTGCGGCCAGCCACAGCTTCCTGGCGCTTCCTGGCGAAGTCTGAGATCTTCCAGATGAAGACTCCATCGTAGGTGGATGCCTCCATCTCTAAGACCTTCTGCTCCAGGTCGGCCATCGCCAGGTCCTTGAGGCCAATGCTCCTCTCCAGCTGCTGCACCTGCCGGGTGCCAAGACCACCTTCCCTCTTACAGGAGGGGTGTGGGCACGAGCCCCTGCCTCCCACACCCACCAATCTCCAGCAGGACAGTGCTCTTGGGCACCCCTGGGCTCCATGTTTCTCATGTCCGCTCCCTGCACACAAGAACCCAACCCCGCCCTCGCCAAGAGGTGGTGGCTCCAAGTCCACACAGAAGCTCCCAGTCAGCAAGCGTGCTCAGAAGCCATACCAGGCCATGCACATCCCCATGGCTGACTCTACCCTCCCATCAGAGAGAAGAGGCTCCTGCCCACGGCCTGGCCTCTTATGACCTTCCAGGGTTTGGGTCCCTCAGAGAACAGGACTCAGAAATGGAGGGAGCCAGAGCCTCCCCTAGAAACCACGCTGGACTGGGGTTTGTGGATGGAGTTCTACACTGTCCCGGCTCTAAAGCTCCAGGACCTGCTAGAATCTGCTGGGGCGGGGACACTATCCCCCTTTACACTGTCCTCCTCATGGCTGGCTGCCCAGCAGGCACAAACCTTGTTACTCAGGGCTTCAATCTTGTCTTGGTCCAGCCGGTGCTGCCGGCTGCAGGCCTCGGCAGTCATGGCCACCCTCTCCACCTCCCGGTTCAGGACACAGACAATGTTCTCAAAAGTGGCCGTCTTCTTCTCCAGGCTTTCGCACCTCTGCAGGAGCTCTGACCCCACGTGGCTCTGGTCTCCCGAGAGGGGCTTTGCCTCCAGCACTGAGCTCAGCAGCATGGCCAGGTGTTCCCGCAGCCACTGCGCCTCGTGCTCCTGCTGTTTCTCACCCTCTACCTGCAGGCACAGGGCAGGGAGGCTGCTGGCTCCACCTACCATTCGGCTCCCACCCGGGGACTGCCACCAAGATGTGGGCCTCAGATGAGCTGAGGAGACAGGCCAGAGTCAGAGATAGGGATGCCTGGGTGGCCTGGCCATGGCTGATCCTTTTTGTGTATGACAGACTGAAAGTCAGGTATGTTTAAAGAATATGAAGCTTGCTATAGAACTTAGTTGCAGCCAGGCACAGTAGCTAGCAACTGTGATTCCAGCACTTCAGAAGGCCGAAGCGGGAGGATCATTTGGGCCCAGGAGTTGGAGATTAGCTGGGCAACATGGTGAAACCCCATGTCTACAAAAAATTTTTAAAAATTAGCCAGGCATGGTGGTGTATGTATGCCAGCGGTTCCAGCTACTCAGGAGGCTGAGGTGGGAGGATCACTTGAGCCCAGGAGCTTGAGGCTGCAGTGAGCCAAGATCATACCACTGCATCCCTGCCTGTCTGACACAGCAAAACCCTGTTTTGAAGAAAAGAAAAAAGGGACAGGACAGGACAGGACGGGACGAAGGGAAGAAGGGGAGGGGGAAAGGGAGGGGGAGGGACAGAAAGGAAAAGAAAAGAAAAATAAAAGCAACACACCATTTTAAAAAAGCTACTCACGACTGGGCACGGTGGCTCACGCCTGTAATCCCAGCACTTTGGGAGGCCGAGGTGGGAGGATCACCTGAGGTCGGGAGTTCGAGACTAGCCTGACCAACATGGAGAAACTCTGTTTCTACTAAAAATACAAAATTAGCCGCACATGGTGGTGCATGCCTGTAATCCCAGCTACTCGGGAGGCTGAGGGAGGAGAACTGCTTGAACCTGGGAGGTGGAGGTTGTGGTGAGCTGAGATCGTGCCATTGTACTCTAGCCTGGGCAACAAGAGCGAAACTCTGTCTCAAAAAAAAAAAATAAATAAAAAATAAGATACCCACAAGTTCCAGACAAGCCTGGGCAACATGGTGAAACCCTGTCTCTACTAAAGATACAAAAATTAGCCAGGCGTGGTGGCACATGTCTGTAATTCCAGCTACTCAGGCGGCTGAGGCATGAAAATCGTTTGAACCCAGGACGGGGAGGCTGCAGTGAGCTGAGATGGTGCCACTGCACTTCCAGCCTGGCCGACAGAGCGAAACTCTGTTTCAAAAATAAATAAATAAATATAAAAATAGGCCAGGTGCAGTGGCTCACACCTGTAATCCCAGTACTTTGGGAGGCTAAGGTGGGTAGATCACCTGAGGTCAGGAGTTTGAGACCAGCCTGGCCAACATGGCAAAACCCCATCTCTACTAAAAATACAAAAATTAGCTGGGCCTGGTGGTGTGTGCTTGTAATCCCAGCTTCCTGGGAGGCTGAGGCAGGAGAATACTTGAACCCAGGAGGTGGAGGTTGCAGTGAGCCGAGATGGCGCCACTGCACTCCAGCCTGGGTGACAGAGCGAGACTCTATCTCAAAAATAAAATAAAATAAAATAAAAAATAAAAAGGTACCCACAGGGGGAAGGTGAAAACACAGGGGTGGAAGCTAGCCTCCTTAAACATACTCATTTTATTGACCTGACTTTGCAATTAAATTATTTTCAAATTTCCACAACAAAATTTAAAAATGAGGCCAGGCACAGTCATGCCTGTAATCCCAGAACTTTAGGAGGCCAAGGCAGGAGGATCACTTGAGGTCAGAAGTTCGAGACTAGCCTGGGCAACATGGTGAAACCACATCTCTACTAAAAATACAAAAATTAGCTGGGTGTGGTGGCACACAGCTGTGATCACAGCTACTTGGGCCTTTCATCACCTACTTGGGAGGCTGAGGCACAAGAGTTGTTTGAACCCGGGAGGCAGAGGTTGCAGTGAGCTGAGATCATGCCACTGCACTCCAGCCTGGGTGACAAAGCAAGATTCAGTCTCAAAAATAAATAAATAAAATAAATAAACAAGACACTCTAAAAAAATTACAGTAAAAGAAACAAATGGACCTACATGTGTACCCAGCTAGAGGCACGACCACCCAGAGAGCAGAAGGGCACTCAAGAGACACAAACAGCTAGATGAGAGCTCGTCCTGCATCTTCTCAGAGAGTGGTGCTGCTGGGACTGTGCTGTGTGTGGCATGGAAAAAGCACGCCCTGGCTGAGCCTGGGGTGGGTGTGCCAGCACGGGGAGATCCTTTGTGCAAACGGGAAGCGAGCGTCGCCACAGACTCATGCTGTGTTCTCTCTCATTTCTCAACACCAAAAGGCCCAGAAACAAGGAACACAGTGGCGGCAACGAGCGCCACTGAGGCCCGGGTGGTCTCTACACAACCTCCCGCACAGGAAGCCCGGGCTTCCTAGAGATGGCAGATGCCAGGTTGGAGTGGGAAACAGACAAGAACACGGACAGCAGAAGACTATCCAACGCGGACAAAGAAAATGGAGGCAGCCATGGTCCTTTTCACCGTTATTAGGAAAAAAATGCAGTATCTAAGGACACATAGAATCAAGTCAGCAACTGACTCTACCACAAATGCCGTCAAGGCATCCCTGTCTTCAAGCAAGGAAGATGCCTGCCCAGCGAGCTGGCCAGGGGAGGGTCTGCACCCACGGCCTGCCCCTCTCCATCCATCAGGTACACACTTCAGCTGGGGGCCACCTCTGGGCCCAGTACTCCTCGAGGGTCCTGACCTCAAGGGGCTCCTGTGGTACAGGGCAAGACGGACAAGAGACAAAGACATGAGGTGCTGGCGACAGAGGGGTAGAGTCTGCAGGGGTGGAGCAGGGGGCTCCACCTGGAGAGACCCAGGCGCCTGGCCATTGTGCCAGTGTCCAAGTGCCTGGGGTGGGCACAAGTGGGCGTGCCCAAGGAAGCTTAGGCCAGCAAGCAAAGCAGAGGAGATAGCTGAGGGGAGGGAAAGATCACAGGAGCAGGCCCCTCTGAATGAGAAGCCATGAGGAAGAGCTGTGATCGATTTCCATTTGTGAACAGGCCAGAGCGGAAAAGAACGGGGGTCCATAAGCGCCTGAGCCTGCGTCCCAGTGAGAGATGAGGACGACGTGGACAGGGCAGTGACAGCTGGGGGGATGGGGGGTCCAGGTGTCCAGGAACCATTTGAGGGCAGACGAGACCTCTGTCAGCCCGAACGTGGAGCGTTGAGGCGAGAGGAGGGGCCCGAGTGCCTGCTGGTGGCGGAGGGCTCGGCAACAGCCGCTGTGTTAGAGTGCTGCCCTTTTCTGTGTGAGATGGGGGCAGGGAGACAGCGGCCAAGGAATGGTCGTGGCGAGCCGGCCGGGTACGTCTGAGATGTGCACTCAACACTCAGGGAGGCTCAAGGCGACAGGTGGGCACACGCCTTAGGCATTCTCAGAGACAGGTGGCAGTCAAAGCCGGGCACTACAATGCCACCAGGAGGATGGGAGTGGACAGGGCTACCAGCCCAGAGACCAAGCTGGGGACACTCAGACAGCTGGGGCAGGAGGAGGCAGCGCTGCAGAGTAGGCTGAGAAGCAGCCAGAAGGAAACCAGGAAGCGCTGGGCTGGAGGCAGTGAAGACCACACCCAGGATGAGGGGTGGCCCCCAACCTCAGACCCCCAGACTCACCGTCTCAAGGCAGCCGATGGCGTGGAATCTGCAAGGGACTCGACACTTGCCACAAGTCTTGATGTGGTCCTGGAACTACAAGGGAATGACGTCACAGAGTCATCTTTCTCTGTTCTGATGCATTTCAGCACTTCCACATGGACCACAGTGACTTAGACAGAGGGTTACATGACCTGCCCCGTTGGCCTCTTCACTCTCAGCTGAATGAAACCCAATAGCCCATTTCTAAAGTGACACGCGCACACACCCGTGCACACGCACGTGCAAACATGCACACTGTGCCAGTAACTGAAATGGGCAAGCGTTTTGGGACACCTGTGGAGACCCCAGCTTGTGTGTCACATGGCACGCCTGTCCCTCTATCACTGTCCCTCTATCACAGGACATGCGGTGCTGAGGCCCCAGGGCCTGGGTTCAAAACCCAGAGTCAAACGCCCACTGCTCACCTGGTGCACGGTGGTGCAGGATGACATAGACAAAACATGAAGCAAAACGTAAAATCCAGAAAGGGGCCAAGTGCACACAGACACTCACATACGACAGGAGCATCGAACCGGGGAAGAAACAGACTAACACTGTGATATCTGACGTGGGTCTAAGGATGCGGGAACAGCCCAAGGAAAAACATGAAACCCAAGTCCCTCCTCCATTTCTCAGGTGACATGGCAGGTGTGTTGCGGCTCTGAGTGTGAAAAAATCAAACCCACAAACACCAGACGCAGCGCAGGATTTCATACCTGGGAGGAGGGAAATGGCCCTAACTGTGAATCAGTTTCCAGAAACAGTAACATAAGAACCTTGCACAATTCCCCCCAAAACAAACAAAAAACCAAAAACACCATGAAGTGGGCAGGAGTCATAACCAGCAAGAGAAGCGCAGACGAGCTCGGTCACACCACAGCTTGGGAAACGCCTGTCAGAACCGCCCGGAGACTCTGCTGTCCCTTGCCACCCATAGGAGGTTGGTCTCAGGGTCCCTGAAACCCAAGGATGCTCGAGTCCCTGATGGAAGATGGCAGTGTTTGCACAGAGCCTAAGCACACCCCCCCTTATACCTTAAATCAGCTCTCGGTGACTCATGACCAATACAACGTGAACGCTGTGTCAATAAAAAACGTCTACGCATGTTCAGTGCATTTTTCCCTGAACACTTCCAATCTACGGTTGGCTGGATCCACGACGTGGACCCACGATATAGAGGACCGATGTGTTTCTCACACATCACAGTGGCAACGTCCAACCTTCACACCACACTCTGCTGGCAAGTCTGGGGAGACGGTGCTCCCACAATGCTTATGGGAATGCAAATTTCTGAACTACCACACAGCACTGCAGACAGGGACCCTGACACATTTCCCTCTGACGTCTCAGAATGCACCTTTTTTTGTAGTTTTTGCTTTGGTGCCATGTAACCATTTTACAAAATTACAAAACATTTTTTTTTGAGACGGAGTTTCTCTTGTTGCCCAGACTGGAGTACAATGGCACGATTTCAGCTCACCACAACCTCCGCCTCCCAGGTTCAAGCGATTCTCCTGCCTCAGCCTCCTGAGTAGCTGGGATTACAGGCATGCACCACCACACCTGGCTAATTTTGTATTTTTAGTAGAGACGGGGTTTCTGCATTTTGGTCAGGGTGGTCTCAAACTCCTGAGCTCAGGTGATCCGCTCGCCTCCGCCTTTCAAAGTGCTGGGATAACAGGTATGAGCCACCGCTCCCGGCCTTTTTTTTTTTTTTTTAAGAGCAATCTTTAAAACTCAAAAGCAAAATGAAACAAATGTGCCCCCGTGGCATACTGAGACAGCCGCCTGCCCACAGACGCTGCTTCGAATGACTTATGACACAGCAACTCAATACAGACTCTAAAAGCAAAGAGAACTTTGTCATCATATAATTTGCCATGGATCAGAGTCAGTGCTACTGACACTGTTCTTATGTATAGCAATGTCAACAGGAACCACAACTTTCTGTAGAAAGGAGACAGCAACATGCAAGTTGGGTAAGAATCTGAAATGCAAACATCAGTGTGAACCCACAATGTATTTTCTCTTTAATTAAAGCAAGGATCCCTCTGCTGTCCCTGGTATTTTCAGATGAAACACTGGGCTGTGGGAAGAAGTGGAGGCAGGAATGAAACAGAACTGTCACTGGGCACCCCCATCTTGAGCCGCAGTAGGGCCCCAATTTCTAACGCGCTCTCTCTCCTCTGTCCAGGCTCAGAAATTTCCACCACAGGAAGGTGAAGGAGAAGAGGCCAGAAACCTGGCGTGTGCGCAGCATGCTGGGAATGGGGGTGCGATCGCCCAGGGAGGTGTGGGAGACGGCGCTGCTGGAAACGAGGAGAGACAAGTCCCCCCAGGCTGCCCACAGCAGGGCCGACCATGGAGCTGGAAGCCAGCTGGGCACCTGGCCTCTGTAAGCCTCAATTTCCTCATCTGATAAAGCGTGCCCTAGGGTTCCTGTGAGGGCTGGAGGGCAACCCCCAGGCCCCCAGGAAACACTAAACACCGCCCGTCTGTGGTTCCTGCCAGCAGCATCATGAAGGGGCAAACACCTTATCAAACACGAGGTGTCCGTGACCGCTGAGGCTTCTGGGCTGTTCGGCCATGAGGCCCAGGCCCACTGCTCCTGTCCAGCAAGCCCCACAGGACAGCCTCCAAAGGACCAGGTCCCAACATACGCCACCCCACACTCAGCTCAGCCCTGCACATGTCCCAGGCAGCGGTGAGGAACCCGACCAAGCCCCTGGGAGCGTGGTCAACGAGAAAGACTCCAGCAAAACCAGCAAAGATGGAGAGGAGGGGCTGGGAGGATGAGACGGGGCCTGAAGGGAGGCAGCTCCAGTGCCTCTGCACAGCTCTGACTGATAGACAGCAGGCCAACAGTTTACATCGTCAAAGAACAAAAGTAAACCTTTAAAAAACCTCACATTTTAAAAGAACCCGAAGCAAATGAACTATATACCACATCTGACATAAACTCAAAGAAAAAATGTATTCCAGTTGACCTCAGAACATGGTATGTAGCCGGGCACGGTGGCTCATGCCTGTAATCCCAGCACTTTGGGAGGCCGAGGCGGGTGGATCACGAGGTCAGGAGTTTGAGACCAGCCTGGCCAACATAGTGAAACCCCGTCTCTACTAAAAATAGAAAAATTAGCCGGGTATGGTGGCAGGAGCCTGTAATCCCAGCTACTCGGGAGGCTGAGGCAGGAGAATCACTTGAATCCGGGAGGCAGAGGTTGCAGTGAGCCGATATTGCGCCACTGCACTCCAGCCTGGGCGGCAGAGTGAGACTCCATCTCAAAAAAAATAAAAATAAAAAATCATTTATAATAAGAACATGGTATGTGGACCCTACATCTTCGTAAGATGTACTTCCAAAAACAAAAAGAGCTTCGAAGAAACAGGTGACCTCATCATCAGAAGCCATGTTGCTGGTTTTTTTTTTTTTTTTTTTTTTAGACGGAGTCTTGCTCTGTCGCCCAGGCTGTAGTACAGTGGCGCAGTCTCGGCTCACTGCAAGCTCCGCCTCCTGGGTTCACGCCATTCTCCTGCCTCAGCCTCTCCGAGTAGCTGGGACTACAGGCACCCGCCACCACGCCCGGCTTATTTTTTTTTGTACATTTAGTAGAGACAGGGTTTCACCATGGTCTCGATCTCCTGACCTCGTGATCCGCCCGCCTCGGCCTCCCAAAGTGCTGGGATTACAAGCGTGAGCCACCGCGCCCGGCCTTATGTTGCTGGTTTTTGCTTATTGTTTTTTTTTTTTTTTTGAGCTGGAGTCTCACTCTGTGGCCCAGGCTGGAGTGCACTGGCGCGATCTTGGCTCACTGCAACCTGTGCCTCCCGGGTTCAAGTGATTCTCCTGTCTCAGCTTCCCAAGTAGCTGGGGTTACAGGAGTGCCTGTGCCACCACAACTGGCTAATTTTTGTATTTTTAGTAGAGAAGGGGTTTTGCCATGTTGGCCAGGCTGGTTTTGATCTCCTGACCTCAGGTGATCCACCTGCCTTGGCCTCCCAAAGTGCTGGGATTGCAGGCATGAGCCACCACACCCAGCCTTGACTTTTTTTTTTTTTTTTTAGACAGGCTCTCACTCTGTCACCCAGGCTGGAGTGCAGTGGTGCGATCTCAGCTCACTGCAACCTCCACCTGCTGGGTTCAAGCAATTTTTGCACCTCAGCCTCTCAAGGAGCTGGGACTACAGGTGTGCACCACCATGCCCAGCTAATTTTTGTATTTTCAGTAGAGACGGAGTTTCACCACATTGGCCAGGCTGGTCTCGAACTGGCCTCAAGTGATCAGCCTCCCAAAATGCTGGGATTACAGGCGTGAGCCACCACGCTCAGCAGGTATTTTTAATTTTAAACCTACTTTATATATAACATAAAGCAAATATGTTACCAGTGTTAGGAACCAAGATTTGCAACATTAAAAAAAGATAAGGGAGGCCAGGCACAGTGGCTCACGCCTGTAATCCCAGCACTTTGGGAAGCCAAGATGAGTGGATCACGAGGTCAGGAGTTCAAGACCAGCCTGGCCAAGATGGTGAAACCCTGTCTCTACTAAAAATACAAAAATTAGCTAGGCGTAGTGGCAGGTGCTGGTAATCCCAGATACTCAGGAGGCTGAGGCAGAGAATTGTTTGAACCCAGGAGAAGGAGGTTGCAATGAGCTGAGATTGCGCCACCGCAGCACTTCCAGCCTGGCGACAGAGCAAGACTCTTTCTCAAAAAAAAAAAAAAAAAAAAAAAAAAAAGGGCCAGACACAGTGGCTCATGCCTGTAATCCCAGCACTTTGGGAGCTGAGGCAGGCGGATCACGAGGTCAGGAGATCGAGACCATCCTGGCCAACACGGTGAAACCCCGTCTCTACTAAAAATACAAAAACAAAATTACCCGGGTGTGATGGCGGGCGCCTGTAGTCCCAGCTACTCAGGAGGCTGAGGTAGGAGAATGGCGTGAACCCGGGAGGCGGAGCTTGCAGTGAACCGAGATCTCACCACTGTACTCCAGCCTGGGGTGACAGAGTGAGACCCCGTCTCAAAAAAAAAAAAAAAAAAAAAGAAAAGAAAAAGAGATAAGAGAAAATTCCGAGCACGCCACACACATCAGAAACACCTGAGCACACTCTCAGCATTTTCCTCTGGAACAGGTCTGGGGGCACAGACAGCCCCAGGAAACCCTGCACATAGACACTCTCAGCATTTTCCTCTGGAACAGGTCTGGAGGCACAGACAGCCCCAGGAAACCCTGCACATAGACGGAGCCCCTATATGCCGGCCCGCACTGAAGGGCCGGAGCTCCACGCCTGGACAGGACTGCCCTGAGGAAGTAGGCGGGGCCCAAGAGATTCATTCTGGGAGAGCATGAAAGGCCCCTCAGTCTGAAGATGAGGCCCTGTGAACATCAAAATAAAGACGCAATGGGCTGGCGCGGTGGCTCACGCCTATAATCCCAGCACTTTGGGAGGCTGAGGCAGGTGGATCACCTAAAGTTGGGAGTTCGAGAACCAGCCTGACCGACGTGGAGAAACCCCATCTCTACTGAAAATACAAAATTAGCTGGGTGTGGTGGCGTATACCTGCAATCCCAGCTACTTGGGAAGCTGAGGCAGGAGAATGGCTTGAACCCAGGAGGCAGAGGTTGCAGTGAGCCGAGATCACGCCATTGCACTCCAGCCTGGGCAACAAGAGCGAAACTCCATCTCAAAAAAAAAAGAGGGAATGGATGAAAATGCACCATGCACAGATGCACAGAGAAAGCCCCGTGTTCACAGTGATGGGTGGGGACAAAGCCCACCAGATACCACTGCACTGCCTGGGCGCCCGTCTTCGTCTTTCACTCTGGAAACCAAGTCTCAAGGAAAGAATCACCTCCGAACTCCTCTGTACAACCCCCTCAGGACAGACGAGGGCTGACGCAGACTGGGGCACACGCAGAGGGCACCTCTCGGGGGCACCTCCAGGCCCCACCAGCAGGGGACACAGCCTCGCAGACATGGGCCCCAGGCAGGCATCCTGGCCTCTGAAGGGGGCGTGGCAGCAGCCACAACCTCTATGGCGCTCCAACAAGACGAACCCCCCATCAAGCTTCTAGCGTGAGCTTCAGTCTCCAGGTGAAGGGAAAGGACGCTTTCCGACAGCACTCGGCCAAGCTCACAGCGCGGGACATTTAACAGACAAGTGGAAAGAGGTGAGGAGACAGCCCTGTCCCGTCCCCCAGCCCCACCCATTTCAGGACTTGGGCTGTGACCCATATTTAAACAGAAGCAAACCAGAAAGACAGGCACACACCTGTCAGGCTGAGCTTACGGGCAGGCCCGGCCAGCCTGACCCCTTCTGTAGCTGCCCAGATGGGGACTGCCACCTGCAAGGCCTCCACATCTGACCTCTGACACACGGAGCAGGTGCCACCTCCCATTCCAGAGCTTCAGCCTCTCTGGACGAGCACCCCTCACCTCCAACAAGGGAGACAGTTTGGGAAAATGTCTCCATGCATATTATTTCCCAGCTTCCTTTCCTAAAGGTGTCATCTGCAGCAGTTAACTCTCAACTGGGCGAGAAGCCATTTTCCTGAAAGAAGTTAAGGACGCCAGGGACGAAGTTCTGCCAGGTGAGGCACCAACGTTTCACGGCTGTGGCGGCAGACCAGACTAGGGCGCCCAGTCTCCACCCTGGCCGCTTGCTGCAAACACTCAGCTTCAAAGTCAGTACCAACATTTCTCATAAGCAGCACATGGAGGGCGATGAGAACTTTAATGTTTCATTTTCAGGATAACTGGGAAGTGACATGCTGAAAAGCAGCTGTGGACATTAGACAATGGGGAAGAGGGCTTGGGACTCGGCCACCTGGCCCCCGGCCTACTCAGGAGAGCGGCCGCCACCCTGAACGCATCCGTGACCCGACGCTACGGGGGCTTTGCACTGCTGTTCCTTTGGGCACAAGGGTCATGACCTGCCCCACCCCCACCCCTGGGACCCTCACGTCCAACACACGGGCCCCGCCCTGCGGTCCTCCAAGGAAGTGAAGGACACTCACCTTCTCCCGGGGGATCTTCTTCTTGCCGCAGCCGTCACAAGTCAAGGGGAACTTGGGGCAGACCTCGTGGTGCGCCTTCAAAAGAAGCGATCAGGAGCATGAGGGTGGACGCCAATGCCAGGCACGGGTGGCAAGTAGGGGTGGAGGGCGGCACAGAGTGCTCGGGCTGGGCAGCGCCGAGGGGACGCAGGAGCACGTGGTCACCCTCGAGCCTCACAGGACGGTGTTCCTCCCAGGCAGGATCCTGCCAGTACCACCCAGGAGCCTCAGAGATCTTAACGCTTTGTTTGTTCTGCCAGCTCCAGGGCAATGCGAGGGAGACCCAAGCCACCAGAGGAGATCTGGAAGCCACGTGAAACAACAGCCCCGGTGAAGATGGGGAAATGCTGCTCCCACCAGGAGGGGAGGCCGGTGGGAGGGTCTGGCAGATGGGCAGGGCTGGCCGCGTGCGAGACATCTCCAAGACAGACCCTGATATGCTGCTGCGGAGGGTTTGGCGCCCCAGATGTGCTCTGGTCAGGCCCGTCCATCTGACAGTTAACAGGGAAGTGGGGACGGGTCAGCGAAGTGGCACTCCTGAAGGACAAGAGCCCAGGAAAAAAGATGCCAATGGGCCCCAGAGGCAGAGAGAGACCCAGAGACGTTTCCACCAAAGGCAGGAACCCTGTGTGGATCGTGATTCAGATACACCAAGGCAAAGACAGACAATAGGGACGCAGACACAGGCTGCAGGCTGTGTGAACAGTCACAGCTACATCTCAGACATGGCGCTAGCGACTGTAGCTCTGTGCACCGCAGAAGTGCGTTCTCACCAACGCTTCGGGTAAAATGAAGTCAGACTTGAGCAACTGTCTTGGGGGCAAAGCCCAGGCCTGGCAAGGAGAGATGCAAACCTACCACTGCACTCTCTACCTGATGCGTTTAGACTTTTCTAAGACAAAAATGCTTTTTTTTTTTTTTGAGACGGAGTCTTGTTCTGCTGCCCAGACTAGTGTGCAGTGGTGCAGTCTTGGCTCACTGCAACCTCTGCCTCCTGGGTTCAAGTAATTCTCCTGCCTCAGCCTCCCGAGTAGCTGGAATTACAGGCACGCGCCACCATGCCTGGCTAATTTTTTTTTTTTTTTTTGAGACAGAGTCTCACTCTGTTGCCCAGCCTGGAGTGCAGTGGCGCAATCTCAGCTCACTGCAAGCTCCGCCTCCTGGGTTCATGCCATTCTCCTACCTCAGCCTCCTGAGTAGCTGAGACTGCAGCCGCCTGCCACCACACCCGGCAAATTTTGTTTTTGTATTTTTAGTAGAGACGGGGTTTTGCCGTGTTAGCCAGGCTGGTCTCAAACTCCTGATCTCGTGATCTGCCCGCCTCAGCCTCCCAAAGCACTGGGATTACAGGCATGAGCCACCGTGCCCGGCTTACAAAAATGCATTTGAAAGGCCTCGGCATTAACTTTACGCCCATTCCCAGTTCTGCCAAGAAACATCCACCCACGTGTCTCCAAGGAAAGGGCCAAGGCGGTGGAACGAGTGCAAAGGGGCCAACAAGGCCCCAGTGGCCAGCACGGAGCTCCCCGGCTCAGCCCCGCAGGGCTGCAGCCACACCGGCTGCTGCTCCACCCGACGCACCTTCACGTCCGCTCCGCAGCAGGGCGCCCGGCAATGCCGGCAGCTCAGGCTTCTCTCCGGGCACTCGTGCTCCAGGTGGCGCTCCTTTTCACCAAGGCGGACCAGGCCTTTGCATGCAGGACATTCGGTCAGCATGAGTGGGCAGCGGCCTTCGTGGCAGCTCTGGCAACAAAAGGAGGAAGCGTCAGTAGAACTTGCGTGGGACATTTGGGCAGCCACAGCTTCACCTGGGGACACCAGGCGATGTAGCACTGGCTTGGTGTCCGCATGCTGGTCCTGGGTGCCATCCTCCCCGCCTGTCCGCGGGGCCACCCTCTGCAGGTAGCTCTCCGGGCTCCCACAGGTGGGAGGGCAGGAGGAGATTGGTGTGCCCTCGTCTCCACTCTCTTCACCGCACACTGAGCTGAGGGGATGCTCTGCCATGAGGGTCTCTGTGTGGGTGCCTTGCCACCACCAGGCTCCCTGATCTGCCCCCTGAAACAGCCAAGTGCACAGTCCCTGCTCTGCACCAGCAGGTCCCTGCCACACACACCAGCTCCTAACCGAGAAAGCAGGCCATGCTCTTGCTCTGATGACCAAGCACAACGTGGTCCAGGCTGAGTCTTGCCAGTCCCGGCCCCATCTTCATTGCAGGTGGGAGTTGTGAAGAGGCAGGGAACACGCACGGGAGATAGCATGAGGGCGGCTGGCCTCTGCCTCCAGCACCAGGAAGCCAGCAAAGGCCTGAGGCACAAGCCCACCAGGCCAAGGTGCAAGGAGCTGGGCCTGGGGCAGGCTGGTTCTAGCTGCACAGCACATGCATTGGAAAGGGCCTAAGCTGCGAGGAAGACAGGCGAGGGCCAGTGACACACAGGAAGGTCACTCAGGAGCCCACATGTTCCCACACACTGAGCCACCCAAGAGCTGGGCAGAGGCCCTGCCCTCCGGTAGCTGACAACCTGGTAGAGTGACCACCGGTGCCAGAACACCAGGGAAGGCAGGCAGTGGAGGCAGGGCCAGGGAAGGTGCCAAGAGATGCAGTCTAGGGAGGCAGGAGCCGGTGCTGCAGGCCAAGCCTCAGGCGAGGCAGAGGACTGGACATCCACAGATGGCCAGGGTGGCAAGGGAAAAGGACACAGAGGGAAAGAAGGCGGTGCTAGCTCCTTGCCACACCCAGGCCAGGAAGAATCAAGAATGTAGGATGCAGAACCCAGCCACCTCTCCCGCCCACTGCTGCCCCAGGCAGGGCTTCCCGGACCGTCTCGAGCGCTCTGCCCGAATGTGAGGGGTCGGGACAGCAAGGTGACAGGATGTGGCTGAACCCTTCCAGGACTTCCTGGCAGCTGTGCTTCTCAGACTCTAAGGTTGGGAAGCCACAGGAGGAAGAACGGGGTGGCAGGCACTACAAAGGTGCTAGTGGAACGGGAGAGAGGGCCAGATTCAGGATGTGTCTGGGGAGCCACGTGGACCTGCTGGCAGACTGAATGTGCTGCTTACAGGGACACAGAGAAGTCAAGAAGGACTCTCAGGCCTCTGGCCCAAGCCACAGGAGGTCCCACCTGCCTCCATAAGGGGCCAGTGAGGTGCAGAAATAAAACTAAACAAGGCTTTTTGTTTTTTTGAAACAGGGTCTCACTTTGTCACTGATATGGTTTGACTGTGTCCCCACCCAAATCTCATCTTGAATTGCAGCTCTCATAATCCCCATGTGTTGTGGGAGGGGCCCAATGAGAGGTCACTGAATCATGGGGTGGGTTTTTCCCGTGCTGTTCTCATGATAGTGAGTAAGTCTCATGGGATCTGATGGTTTGATAAAGGGCAGTTCCCCTGCACACGCTCTCTTGCCTGCCGCCATGTGAGACGTGCCTTTCTCCTCCTTTGCCTTCTTCCATGACTGTGAGGCCTCCCCAGGCATGTGGAACTATGAGTCCATTCAACCTCTTTTTCTTTATAAACTACCCAGTCTCGGGTATTCTTCATAGTAGTATGAAAATGGACTGATACAGTTACCTAGGCTGGAGTGCAGGGGTGAGAATATAGGTCACTGCAGCCTCGACCTCAGCGCCCACATAGCTGGGACTACAGGCATATAGGCATGCACCACCACACCCAGCTAAATTTCTTGTATTTTTGGTAGAGCCATCTTGTGTGTTTTTTTTTTGATGGAATCCTGATCTGTCGCCCAGGCTGGAGTGCAATGGCGCGATCTCGGCTCACTGCAACCTCCACCTCCTGGGTTCATGCCATTCTCCTGCCTCAGCCTCCCAAGTAGCTGGGACTACAGGCGCCCGCCACCACACCTGGCTAATTTTTTTGTATTTTTAGTAGACACAGGGTTTCACCGTGTTAGCCAGGATGGTCTTGATCTCCTGACCTCCTGATCCACCTGCATTGGCCTCCCAAAGTGCTGGGATTACAGGTGTGTGCCACTGTGCCCAGCAGTAGAACCATCTTGCCCAGGCTGGTCTTGAACTCCTGAGCTCAAGCAATCTGCCCACCTAAGCCTCCCAAAGTACTGGGATTACAGGCATGAGTCCCTGTGCCTGGCCAGAGTTAAACACGTCTTTTGGGAGAAGTCTGCTGTGACTGGCAACAGAGAAAGGGAATGGAAGTCAAAGGAACACGGAGTTGAAAATACGCTAAGTTTCTTGAATCATGATAAACATAAAATGTATCATCTTAGCCATTTTTAAGTGCACAGTCTGTGGTATTAAGTACATTTCACTGATGTTATGTAACTATCACCACCATCTACCTCCACCTGTAGTCCCAGCTACTCAGGAGGCTGAGGCAGGTTTCCATTGCAGAAACCTGAAACCCTGTTCCTGTTAAACCCTAACTCCCCATTCCCCTCCTCCAGCCCCCAGCACCATCCACTGGCTCTCAATTTGACCACTCCGGGGACTCTGTCAGTGAATTCATGCAGTATTTATCTTCTTGGGCCTGGCTTAGCTCACTGAGCACAACACTAAGTTTTGAGACAGGAGAGACTAGAGCATATTCTGTACCGATGAGCACAACCCGGAGAGAGGAGGACAACGTGCTGAGAGGAAGGTTCCTGAGAGGTCAAGGCAGCAGAGGACCTGGATGCAGGGCCCTTCATGGGGTGGAGAGTGGGGGTAAGCAGCTCCATGGAAAGCTGGCTACAGCTCAGGAGCCCCAAGTGACTCAGGAAAGGTTAATGCTACTTCCCCCGAGAGGGCAGACCCTGCTCTGGACAGCACAGGCACTTGGGCTGGCTTCCATTCAACCTCCCCGGGGAGTGTTCCTCCCAAACCTTCACATAGGCACAGCAACTACTCCTTAGAGGTGCCCTGGGGCACATGGGCCCAGCCCTCCAAGACCTCCAGCGGCACTGGCCCAAGCTGAGCCTGCTAAAGGAACCAACGCCCTGAACGGGACAGCGACTTGCACTCTGCTACCCACTGACGGGACGGGACCCAGCCCTCGGCCACACTAGTGTGTAACAAGCCACCATCAAGCTGAATCAAAGAGGAGCCTCAGCAACTATTATGGCTTTTATGAAGCAACTATTCTAGCTTATGAAACATAAAAACGAAAGCACAAATAGTCAATGTTCTTAGATTTAATTAAAAGACTGTTCTTTAGGCCGGGTGCGGTGGCTCACACCTTGTAATCCAAGCACTCTGGGAGGCTGAGGCGGGCAGATCATGAGGTCAGGAGATCGAGACCATCCTGGCTAACACAGTGAAACCCCGTCTTTACTAAAAATACAAAAAAAAATTAGCCAGGTGTGGTGGCAGGCGCCTGTAGTCCCAGCTACTCGGGAGGCTGAGGCAGAAGAATGGCATGAACCTGGGAGGTGGAGCTTGCAGTCAGCCGAGATCGCGCCACTGCACTCCAGCCTGGGCCACAGAGCGAGACTCTGTCTCAAAAAAATTAATAAAAAATAAAAACAAAAAAACTGTTCTTTAAAACATAATAAAATGGACGGGCACAGTGGGTTCCCACCTGTAATCCCAGCACTTTAGGAGGCCAAGGTGGGAGGATCACTTGAGCCCAGGAGTTTGAGGCTGCAGTGAGCTATGATCCCACCACTACATGCTAGCCTGGGCAACAGAGCAAGACTTTATTTCTAAAAATAAAAACAATAATAATAATAATAATAATATGCTCATAGGTGAAATGATATGGTATCTTCATTTGCTTTAAAATAAGCCAGAAAAGAAAAAAATATGTGTGGGGGGTTGAAGGGCTGAAAGCAGGCTGGCGAAGGCTGGCTGATGCTGTGGGGCAGCGTGCAGGTGCTGTGGGGCAGCATGTAGGTCTGTGGGGCAGATGCACTGCATGCTCGAAATGTCAAAAATAAAACCTTTCTTGGCCAGGCGCGGTGGCTGACGCCTGTAATCCCAGCACTTTGGGAGGCCGAGGCGGGCGGATCACAAGGTCAGGAGATTGAGACCATCTTGGCTAACATGGTGAAACCCTGTCTCTACTAAAAATACAAAAAAATTAGCCGGGCATGGTAGGGGGCGCCTGTAGTCCCAGCTACTCAGGAGGCTGAGGCAGGAAAATGGCGTGAACCTGGGAGGTGGAGCTTGCAGTGAGCCGAGATCGCACCACTGCACTCCAGCGTGGACGACAGAGTGAGACTCTGTCTCAAAAACAAAAAAACAAACAAACAAACAAAAAAAAAACAAAAAAAAACTTTCTCTTGGCACTCGGTACTTGACATCCCCAGTGGGACCAGGGTTGTCCTGCAGCAGATACATCTACACCAGCACCATCTGTCTCAGTCTTCTCCCCACCCACAGTGGACACAGTTCAAAAAAATCAATATTTATTCAGCCAGAATTCAAACTAAACATTTGACGCAAATACAGTCGTCATCCCTCTGAATGTCACTAGAATGTCCATGAGGCCGAGCATACTTGGCTTTTCCTGGCCCTTCCGCTGCTTGTGCAGCCAGCCTGTGTCCTCTCTGGAAAGTCTCCACGCACCCTCGCACCCAGCTGCCAGAATGAGTAGCTCCAGGGGCCCGCTGGGGAATTCAGCTCTGCTATTAGCACTCGGCAAGCACTCCATCAACATTTACCTAAAGTTTTAAAATCATTCGATTTGGCCAGGTGCAGTGGCTTATGCCAGGAATCTCAGCACTCTGGGAGGCCAAGGTGGATGGATCACTTGAGGTCAGGAGTTCAAGACCAGCCTGGCCAACATGGTAAAACCCCATCTCTACTAGAAATACAAAAAATTAGCTGGGTGTGGTGGCAGGCGCCTGTAAGCTGAGGCAGAAAAATCGCTTGAACCTGGGAGGTGGAGGTTGCAGTGAGCCGAGGTTGCGCCACTGCACTCTAGCCTGGACAAGAGAGCGAGACCCTGCCTCAAAAAAAATAAAAATAAATACATAAAATCATTCAGTTCCTAGAAAGGCATCATTGCAAAGGACAAACATATTCAAAAGCTAAGCAGAATTTTCCCCTTTTCCAATAAAGTTCCGACCATCAAGGAGGAAAAGCAGCCTTAGCCTCAGTACTGTGTTCACAGTAAGACCCCAACTAGAAGCACACTCCGAGCAACCGGAGAGCAAAGGGAGGTGGCTCCGAGGGGCAGAGCTGCGCCTGCAGAGCTGGCTCCCAACTGTACAGAGAGGGGTTGATTTCCATCCCCATGTGTGACATTTACAGCCAGTAAGAGGTTTTATCAATAAAATCAAAGGCCACAGCCAAGCTATTCCAGAGCAGTGCCCGCCCCTCCCACATGACCAAACCCGGCTCCTCTCAGGGACTTTCCAGAGCCCTCAAAGGTGCAGCCAGGGACTTTCCACCCTGCGTGCCTGCAGGACCGCGTGGTGCCCCAGCCCAGGGGCTGGCTATAGTCCCTGGCCCTCAGCCAGAGGCCCTCATAATTGTCAATGTTGCATCCCATGAGCCTGGAGGTGGCAGAGACCCCAGAGGACTCAGGGTCCAGTGCAGAGCTGGGAACTATTATTCCACCTGTCCCCCAGGAACCTCTCAGTCCTCTCAAAGGGTGGTGTGGCGCATAGCACCCCTACTCCCTGCAGCCAGCTGGTACCCTGACCCTCCCAGGGAGACCCTGACCCTGGGCCACCTCCCCAGGGAGCCATCTCCCTTGCAGACAGCACTGGGCAATGACCAAGCTGCGTCTCTTTAGAGGAGCAGGGAGTGGGGTGTATGATGCCATATACCACAGCCGTTTGTGCAGAAGAGCCACACAGGATCCTAGAAAACTTTGCATCGCACGTCATGGCTGGGGGCGGTCTGGCATCTCTGCCCACAGAGGTAGGAGTCTCACTCCAGGGCAGTGCCCTGGAGCTACCGCTCCATGTTCAGGACGCAATCTCCGTCCTAGGGAGGAAAGCACATCTTGTTCACCCCAGATACAGCTGGGGCGGTTCTTCTGAAAAAACGAAACTTGGAGCCCAAAGACCACAAAGCAGAGTCTGTCAAAAGATGGAGGGAGGTGTGGCCAGGCTCACAGGGCGGGGAGTGGGAGAGGATCGAGGGAGGCGTGGCCAGGCTCACAGGGCGGGGAGTGGGAGAGCAGAAACCCACAGTAATGCGGGTCCAATTCCAACCAAGCCAGCAGAGGGAGGCGTGGCCAGGCTCACAGGGCAGGGAGTGGGAGAGGATCAAGGGAGGCGTGGCCAGGCTCACAGGGCAGGGAGTGGGAGAGGAGAAACCCACAGTAATGCAGGTCCAATTCCAACTCAGCCGGCAACACCCCAGGGTCCGGCTGAGCAGGAGATCCCAGCCCCAGCCTGGGCAGGAAGCTCCCCTGAGTGCAGAAAGCCAGGGTTCCGAGCAAACAGCCCTCACAGCCTCACCAACCTGGGGCTGGACTGGATGGCATCAAGGTACTGCCTCACTTTGAGATTCCAATCTATGACTCAGTACTCACCGAACAATGACCCCTGCCCCCTCCATTCTACTTCCTGTGCCTATGGATTTGATGACTCTAGGGTGTCCCCTAAGTGGAATCACAGAGGATCTGTCCTTTGGTAACTGGCTCAGGTCACTCAGCACACTGTTCTCAGAGTTCATCCCTGGGGAGTGTGTGTCCGAATCTCTTTCCTTTTTAAGGCTGAATCATATCCCACTGTGTGCACAGATCACACTTCCTGTGTTTATCCATTCATCCGTGGACACTGGGCTGCCTCTACCTTTCGGCTCTGTGGACAGTGTTACTCCAGGAATCCTGTACAAGGATCCCAGAGAGAAACCTCTTAAAGGGCATTCATTACGACAAGAAGAAGACTGCATAACTTGGCAAGCCGTAGTGGCCTCGACTAGCTCTCTCGGCACCTCCTGGCCTCTACACTACAGGTGGTTTCCAAATGCCTAAAAGGTGACGTGAGAATCACACTAAAATCCCCAATGCGCCAGTGCAGGAAGGCAAGCCCACCTCACCCAGCACACAGCTCACCCAGCACACAGCTCGCAAAGCACACAGGGACAAACCACGGCCAAGTGAAGTGCGGGCCACTGCCTATGTTGCTGTGACCACAGGACAAGGGTGTCCGTTATTTCTGCAATTTCCAGTGTCAACACAATTCAAAATAAGAAATCCTTTGTGGATACAAGAGACACAACAAAACCCCCCACCAAACTTGAAAGCTGCAGGTCCTGCGGTGATCTTCCCTTCATTCCCAGGAAATGCTACTGCTTAGATAACCATGGCATTCCCAGGGCTCACACAGGCACCTCCAACCCTCACAGCCACCCCACGATGGTGGGATCCTGCACCCCCATGGACAGACAAGAAACCTGAGGCACAGAGAGGGTAAGTACCTCACCCGAGGTCACACAGCCCAAGCTCCATGGTGCAGGTCTGTGCTCTGCACTACTTGTGTTTCTAAATGGACATACTCTAACGAGCAGCTCCGTCTCTTCCTCCACAGACACCAGACAGGCTTCAGCCCCAGTGAGAGGAACGTGCAGGACAAGGTCATAACTGCTTGGGGAGCATGGGCTTCTGTCACCATGCCACACGCAGGCATCTTTACCTCGTATTCTTTCAGGGTCCCCTTCCAGGTGCACCCATCACTGGGACAGACGGCCGGCAGGCTCTCCACCTCCCTGCGGGCAGCATTATCTGGGAAGGCCTGGGGAGAGGAACATCCCTTGGGTTAAACCTCCTCCCAGCCTCCCTGCTGCAACCGAGGAACACAGACCACGCATCCAAACCAACCAGCACTGCATCACGTCGCCTTTCCAGGCCACTCCAGGAGCAGAGGATGACTTTCTGATTCCTTTTTATTTTTGGACTCACCTTGATGCCAAAGTTTCCAGATCCCGAACTGCTGGAGTCTGCTATGGGACAACTTCTGGCTGCCCTTTTTTTTTTTTTTTTTCAAAGGAGGGGGTCTCACTTTGTAACCCAGGTTGGAGTGCAGTGGCATGATCTTGGCTCACTGCAACCTCCGCCTCCCAGGCTCAAGCAATCCTCCCACTTCAGTCTCCTAAGTGGCTGGGACACCTGGCTAATTTTTTTGTATTTCTGGTAGAGATGGGGTTTCACCATGTGGGCCAGGCTGGTCTCAAACTCCTGACCTCAGGTGATCCACCCACTTTGGCCAGGCAAAGTGCTGGGATTACAGGTGTGAGACACTGAGCCTGGCCCCTGCTAAGTTTTTTGCTTTTTGTAGAGACAGGGTCTCACTATGTTGCCCAGGCTGGTCTCAAACTCCTGGACTCAAGCAATCCCCCGGCCTGGGCCTCCCAAAGTGCTGGGATTACAGGTGTGAGCCACTGTGCCCAGCCCCACCCATGTTGTTAAAGGAAATTAAGACATTTTCTGTTCAACATTTTTAGCTTCAAGACATTTTACTTACCGAACTGCTTTCTAAAATAGAAATGCCTTCTTCATATATGCCCTCGTGAACACAGGCAGCACAGTTCTGAGGCCCAGAGCTAGTGGGGAAAAAAGGCAAAAAACAAACAAACAAACAAAAAAACCCCACTGTGAAACTTAATGCAAAAAATAAATGAACACCATTTGCTTCAGTTCAAAAACCTACCTCCACACCACAGTTTCTTTAAACTTTCTCATCTTTAGCGAAACCAACAGCAGGCTAATGTTAACAGGACATGTTTTAAACCCCAGTATTCACAGTACAATGTTTTTATCACTCCCTGTTTGTGAGGAAGGCGCGCCTGAACCCCCAAGGACACCTGCTGCAGTAACTCAGGTGTTGCCGGCTCTCCTGACAGACTCAGCTGCTGCCAATGTGCACACCTGCTGCAGTAACTCAGGTGTTGCCGGCTCTCCCGACAGACTGAGCTGCTGCCGATGTGCAGAGGCCGCACCTCTCAGACCACTTGCTGCAAGGAAGGCGGCTGTCTTAGCTGCCTAGAGCAGCCAAAAAGTGAGCAGTAGGCGGCACTTTAAACTTTCCAGTACTCACATTAAAAATAATAAAAAGGTGAAATTAACTGTAATGATGTACTATATTTAACCCCATGTATCCAAAATAGTATTTCAAATTGCTATTTTAAAATTATTAATTTTACATTCTTTGTGGTAAACCTCCGAAATCCAGGGAGTATCGATAACTGGAGCACATGTAAGCTGGACCTGGCTCTGCCAGGAGCTACCAGGCTGGGCAGCGTGGCTCTAAAAACAGCCTAGCCTGCCCCCCCCTCCTCCCAGACTGCGGGCCCCATGCACCTGAGGATGCTGGCCAGGCAGAAGGAGCAGTACCGGTGGCCACACTGCGCCTGGAAGGGCCTGCGGAGGACGTTTCTGCAGGCGGAGCACAGGTACTTGGCTTCCAGCTTGGTCCCCAGGAGGGTCTTAGAGAAGCCGGGCTGTAGCAACTCCAGGGAGCCAGGGGGGGTCACGCTAGCTGCAGCCATGAGAGCTGTGACCCCCGCGAACGACAAAGCCCTAAGGAAGAACACACAGCACGTTATACCTCAATTCCAGAACAGTCCTCGAGAGAAAACCAAACCCATGGTGATAAGCAGCAGGCGATGGTGAGGGGCCAGGTCCCCACTGACCTGCGGTCAAGACTCAGAGAAGCAGAATCGCAGAGCTTCGGGGAGCCTTGGAGACCCTCTAGTCCCATCTCCCGCCACTAGTATGGAAACTCAGGCTCAGTGAGGGTGGGGACCACACAGCTGACGTCTACAGACCCAACCCACCGCTCCAAAGAGGCACAGACGCACGGGCTTCCTGCCACGCACACCCCCTCCCCAGCTAGGGGAACAGGCTGCCTTCCTCTTAACACTAACAGTCAGAGGTTCTCAAGGCTCTAGGCCCTTCGGTCTCCCCCATGGTTCCTGCAATAAGCATGTTTTAGAGTGGTGAATGCCTTCTGAAATACATCTTACCAAACCCACTGGGCAGGAGACGCCTGCCTGCCGGCACTCAGGCCCTAAAGGCACTCAGGAGAGAGCCATGCCGCCAGACCAGCCCCCAGAGCAGGAATGTGGCACACCTGGGGCTGGCTAGTGCATTCCCTTTAGCTACCACGGGTTTCCCCTCACTTCAGACGACGCACATGGCCTTCAGAGCCCTCCATGTGCCAGCCCTGCCCTGGCACCTTGCTGTCCACTAGAACTCACTAAGCCCCACCAAGGCAGCCACAGACGGCCTCAGCACCCTGCACCATGCCCTCTCCTTCTGCCTCTCTAAGCACCAAGGCCACCACCGATGGCCTCAGCCACTCAGTGCCGTGCCCACTCTTCCTGCCTCTCTGAGCATCATCCAGCCAATCCCTGCATCCCACCCTTCCTTTTGGATTAACTGCAGCTCTTCCTTCCTCAGCATCCCGGGCAGAGACTCCACTGGGCTCTGCTCTCCTTACAGAGCATCCCCAGGTGGGTTTCTCTCTCCCCTTCCCATCATAGAGCCCCTATTGTGTGGGAATCTCAGGAAGGGGCCTGGTCAGGGTTGGGCTGATGCTGAGGACAGAGGAAGGGAACAATGAGGATGCCTAGACCAATTCACTGGGCAGAGTGAGCAGACAAGGAGAGCAAGCAGTCACCCGGCACACCAAGCGTTTCCTCGAGGTCTGTCTCTCTCTTGACGGACTACAAATCTCACGCCTGTAATCCCAGCACTTTGGGAGGCCGAGGTGGGCGGATCATAAGGTCAGGAGTTCAGGACCATCCTGGCTAACACGGTGAAACCCCGTCTCTATTAAAAATACAAAAAATTAGCCGGGCGTGGTGGTGGGCAGCCTGTAGTCCCAGCTACTCAGGAGGCTGAGGTTGCAGTGAGCCAAGATCGCGCCACTGCACTCCAGCCTGGGCGACAGAGCAAGACTCCGTCTCAAAAAAAAAAAAAAAAAAAAGTGGGGGAGACAGGCACTTGGTTCCCCCCAACCCTGTAAGCGGTTTGGGTAAAGCTTGAGTCCAAAAACTTCAAAGCTTCTGGCTGAAGTGAAGTTTGTTCACACATGCTGACCCCATCAAGTACAGGGAACTTCCATGGCACAGATGCCCAAGACAACAGACTCGAAACACAACCGGACAGCAACCATGGAGCTCCCCAAGGAGCAACAGGAAGCTGCGGATTAAAGAGGCAGATCCACGCGTCTCCACAGCCTCACACCCGGAACCAGGGCCAGGCATGAGGACCCGAAACCTACTGCTCCTTTCCAACAGCTTCCAGTGCCTTCTCGCGGTCCCCATGGGGGCCCGTGTCACCTGATGCTCGCCTGCCATGCTCCCCCTTCCAAAAGCAGCCTGAAGGCCAGGGCTAGCTCTAAGTATGCTCTGTCCCCAGTCCCGGCTCCTGAGAGCCCAGTAAGAGGTGGTGGGAATTGGGGTCATCTCTCTAGCAGGAAAGCAGTCTTGATTCAGGGAACTGGGGACACCTAGAGAGGGATTTCCAGTGGGGGTGGGGGGGCTCACTCCTAGAAGGTGGACTCCAGGCAGAGCAACCTGGGAAAGAGGTGGAGGAAGGACAGGGGCATGGTGTCGGCTGAGATCCCCAGGAGGCAGCTCACGGAGGCAGGGATTGACAAGCAGGCCCTGGCCTAAGGGTGGAGGGCGGCCTCCAGAGTCCTCTCCCAAGAGGGCAATCTGGGGTGGCATTTTATTTACTTAAGGAATGACTTCTCAGAACCATTCCTTTTTTTTTTTCTTAAACAGAGTCTTGCGCTCTGTCACCTAGGCTGGAGTGCAGCGGAGCAATCTGTCACTGCAACCTCCACCTCCTGGGTTCAAGCAATTCTCATGCCTCAGCCTCCCAAGTAACTGGGACCACAGGTACACGCCACCACAGCTGGCTAATTTTTTGTATTTTTCAGATGGGGTTTCACCATGTTGGCCAGGATGGTCTTGAATTCCTGGCCTCATGTGATCCACCAACCTTGCCCTCCCAATGTGCTGGGATTCCAGGTAGAAGCCACGGTGACTGGCCCATTCCAACATTTAAATGACAAATGCATATTCCCTTTTTTCTCCAGGAAGGACAGTAGATGCTGACTGCTCTGTGCCTGGACAACAGCCCCAAGACGGGGGCCTTGCTGTCCTACTTGAGCCGGACTGATGCCTCCAGACAGGCTGTTAGGTCAGCTCAGCCACAGGTCCTAACACTGCACACCTGCTCTGCTGTCTTTCCAAGGCCCAAGTTGCCAAAAGAGTGTCCCAGAAGCCTTGGGTCACTTGCCTTCTCAAAGCAGCATGGACCCACCCACCAGGCAGAATGGCAGCAGGAAGGCTGCAGCCCCAGCAGTGAGGAAAACGAAGTGCCACTGTGTGCCCCTGACACAGCAGGGTGGGTCACCCGGTCCAAGGACTGCTCACCTGAAAGGGGCTGAACCTCTCCCAGCAGGCCCAGGACCAGCAAGTCTTGGATGGACCCAAAAGGCCAGAACACTGCTGAGGCCCTTCTGTCCTCCTCTCACCTCTGCCCGGGTTGCTGTCCCAGAAAGAGGTCTTCCCAGCTCTCAGGACCGCTCCACCATTCACCAGGGACTCAGCCAAACCCAGGAGGCTTTCATTTTTCTTTAGAAACAGGGGTCTCACTATGTTGCCCTAGCTGGAGTATGCTGTCTATTCACAGGTGTGATCATTGCACACTACAGGTTGGAAGTCTTGGGCTCAAGCGATCCTCCCGCCAGTTTCTCCAGTGGCTGGGACTACAGGTGAGTGCACCTCCATGCCCAGCTATCCAGGATGCTTTCTGAGCCCATTCCTTGTCCAATCACAGGCCAATCCCACTGGCTCTGCCTCCATGCTGCCAGCACTAGCCCCTTCTCTGGCCCCGACCCTGCTCTCTGCTCCTCCTTCATAGCCACAATAGGGCACCCCTCACTGAGGGCTCCCCAGGAACATCCTGGGCTCTCAGAAGGAAACCCAGCCACTGGGTTTAGCCCCATCTGGCCTTGTCCCCCACCATCCTCATGATGCCCCCAATCCCCCTGCTCTCCTCTGTTCCCTTAACACCTTTGCCCTGCTTGGAAGAACCCCGGTGCTGTCCCTATGGGTCTGCACACCTGCCCCTTGGCAACCCTGAGGTGGGCCTAAGAAGCCTGCGCCCAGGATAAGTCCCAGCAGCCTTCCGAGACTTGCCTCCAACTCCCATGTAATGTCCCCAGATCTCAAAAAGTGGAAGGAAAGTTTACCTGTAAACCCCTGAAAAAGGGCCACTACCAGCCGGGCGCGGTGGCTCACGCCTGTAATCCCAGCACTTTGGGAGGCCGAAGCAGGCGGATCATGAGGTCAAGAGATCGAGACCATCCTGGCCAACATGGTGAAACCCCGTCTCTACTAAAAATACAAAAATTAGCCGGGCATCGTGGTGTGTGCCTGTAATCCCAGCTACTGTGGAGGCTGAAGCAGGAGAATTGCTTGAACCCAGGAAGCAGAGGTTGCAGTGAGCTGAGATCACACCGCTTCACTCCAGCCTGGGCGATGCAGCAAGACTCCATTTCAAAAAAAAAAAAAGGCCGGGCTTGGTGGCTCACACCTGTAATCCCAGCACTTTGGGAGGCCAAGGCAGGAGGATCACGAGGTCAGGAGTTTGAGACCAGCCCGACCAACATGGTGAAACTCCATCTCCACTAAAAATACAAAAATTAGCCAGGCATGGTGGCGCACGCCTATAATCCCAGCTACTCAGGAGGCTGAGGTAGGAGAACCGCTTGAACCCAGGAAGGAGAGGTTGCAGTGAGCCGATATTGCACCACTGTACTCCAGCCTGGGCATTGCAGCGAGACTCCATCTCAAAAAAAGAAAAAGTAAAGAAGAAAAAGGGTCACTACCACACAGACCCCGAATAGGAGGTGCTTTTTAAGTCAGAAAAACTTAGGCCCCAAGACAACCACCCTCAGCTCCTTCTGCAAACATTCCCCAAAGTTTCTTTGACCTGGCTCACCAACGGAAGCACATTCCAAGTGTCTTCCCCAGATGGCGTGCCAATCCTGCAGACCCATTGGGGCCGGCCCCTCCGATCCTCTACAGGAGAGACACGTGGACTGCCAAAACTGACGCCGTGTACAGGACTGGGGAACGCAGAGGGCAGCGACTTCATCCCTGACCTGCGCTCACTGGCCTGAATAGGGCTGACTCTTGAGAAACTGTGACGAGACTGTCAGTCACCTCTCTGCCCCCCAAAGCCAGCAGTGGTGTGCTTTCAATCCTAGCTTCTGAATCTGTAATTTAGTGAGACCTTGCATTCGTGTGGCACTTCAGAGTTCAGAAAACAGGCTTATAACCTAAACTTACTCCTCCAACCACCCAACAGAAGGGACGCTGGGGCTCTGCCTGCCCAGTGCTCAAGGTCCCTCGGTGGGGAGGCCACACCTGTTTCTCCCTCTTTCTTGAAGGTGGGTGCACCTGCTCCTGGGGGCAGCAGAGCTATGTGGATTTCCGGAGCTCACAGATGCACACCAGCCGTGGCAAACTGAGGTGGGAGCCTGCTCACCAGGATTGCACCCTCAGTGCACATTTATCATGACATGTGGAGACGTGCTACATACACGTACATCACTAAAAGGTTCACGGAACAACACTTAGTCTTCATGAGAGGCATTCTGAGTGTTCTATTTTCTTTCTTGTGTTCTGGTCAGAAGCTATTACATTGATTTCATGAGCCACTAATGGTTTATTTATTTATTTATTTGAGACAGAGTCTCGCTCTGTCGCTCAGGCTGGAGTGCAATGGCGTGATCTAAGGTGCAACCTCCGCCTCCCAGGTTCAAGCGATTCTCCTGCCTCAGCCTCCCGAGTAGCTGGGACTACAGACGCCTGTCACCATGCCCGGCTAATTCAAGCGATTGTCCTGTCTCAGCCTCCCGAGTAGCTGGGACTACAGACGCCTGTCACCACACCTGGCTAATTTTTGCATTTTTAGTAGAGACAAGGTTTCACCATGTTGGCCAGGCTGGTCTCGAACTCCTGACCTCAGATAATCCGTCCACCTCAACCTCCCAAAGTGCTGAGATTATAGGCATGAGCCACTGCGCCTGGCTGAGCCACTAACGGTTTAAAAAGGTTTAATGGTTTTAGAACAAAGTGGCTTCTAACCCACTTTGGACAAAGAAATTTTCTATTTTTAAATATCATTGGTTTTTAAGCCACATTCTTATTTATTTATTTATTTATTTTTGAGACGGAGTCTCGCTCTGTCGCCTAGGCTGGAGTGCAGTGGCGCGATCTTGGCTCACTGCAACCTCCGCCTCCCAGGTTCACGCCATTCTCCTGCCTCAGCCTCCGGAGTAGCTGGGACTACAGGCACCGGCTGCCACCTCTGGCTAATTTTTTGTATTTTTTAGTAGAGACGGGGTTTCAGCGTGTTAGCCAGGATGATCTCGATCTCCTGACCTCGTGATCTGCCCGCCTCGGCCTCCCAAAGTGCTGGGATTACAGGCATGAGCCACCACGCCCGGCCTTAAACCACACTCTTTAGGACAAAATCCTATTTTATACTTGTTATAAAATGTTAAATAGGATATAAAATGTGAAGAACCCTATGAGTGCAGTCATGCCAGTGTATGAATGGGGCAAGAAGTTAAAATAAAGGATCGTTTTGCTAGGGTTAGACAGATTCAGAATGGGCCAGGCACGGTGGCTCATGCCTGTAATCCCAGCACTTTGGGAGGCTGAGGCGGGTGGATCACCTGAGGTCAAGAGTTCAAGACCAGCCTAACCAACATGGAGAAACCCGTCTCTACCAAAAATACAAAATTAGCTGGACGCAGTGGCACGTGCCTGTAATCCCGGCTACTTGGGAGGCTGAGGCAGGAGAATCGTTTGAACCTGGGAGGAGGAGGTTGCGGTGAGCCAAGATTGCACCACTGCTCTCCAGGTTGGGCAAAAAGAGCGAAACTTCATCTCAAAAAAAAAAAAAAAAGATTCAGGGTGAGCCTTCTTTTTTCCCAATGTCACTCAAGAGTGTCCTGGTGCATCTTTCAGACAAGGCTTTATTCTTTTCATATCGACATTCCTCCTAAATGCGCTCTTGAAGGTGGAGAGACAGAGGTGTGCCCTCCCTGCCCTAGGCATGCCTGTCAGACATAAAAGAACCACAAAAATGGGCCGGGCATGGTGGCTCATACCTGTAATCCCAGCACTTTGACCAGCCTGGGGAACATGATGAAACCCGGTCTCTACCAAAAACACAAAAAATTGGCTGGGCGCAGTGGCTCACACTTGTAATCCCAGCACTTTAGGAGTGCCGAGGTGGGTGGATCACCTGAGGTCAGGAGTTCAGGACCAGGCTGGCCAACATGGTGAGACCCCGTCTCCACTAAAAATACAAAAAATTAGCCAGGCGTGGTGGTGCAAGCCTGTAAGCCCAGCTACTCCAGAGGCTGAGGCAGAAGAATAGCTTGAACCTGAGAGGCGGAGGTTGCAGTGAGCTGAGATCGTGCCACTGCACTCCAGCCTGAGCAAGAGTGACCCTCTGTCTCAAAAACAAAACACACAAAAACAAAACAAATCTAAAAAATACAAAAAATGAGCCAGGTGTGATGGCATGCATCTGTGGTCCCAGCTACTCAGGAGGCTAAGGTGGGAGGATCACCTGAGTCCGGGAGGCGCAGGTTGCAGTAAGCCGAGATTCACAACAAAGAGCATGGCCTCCACCACTGGCAGATGCTCCTCACAGACACGGCCTCACGTGGCCATCGTGACGTCCTGACACAGCTGGAAGGTCGGGGATCATTATTCCTGTTTCCAAATGAAAACACAACCCCAGACGGCCAGGACACGGCAGGCAGCCCGGTCGAGGGACCCTGAGGTCCCACTGATGCCCACACTACACTCTGGGGTTCTTTGTGCTTAGAGATTCCTTAAACATTTTATTTGAATCTCATTCATAAATATATTTTAAGAACTAATGAAAACCACCATGAAGGCTCAAAAGTGCTACACCAAGATTTTAGCACACTTCTGACAGTGCCCCAATTTGCTCACACGTTGGAATCCAACTTCCACTGTGCCTAGCACTTACCAGAACTTCCTCCGGCTTAGACTTGGGAGATCTCAGTGGCCTACACAGGAGGCAGAGGAGGGACTGAGCTGAACACCATGGTCACCTGAACCAGACACACAGACTGAGACCTGGTGCATGGCCGGACGGCATGGGCTGCTCTTGCTTTCTGTACATATCATAAGAGATGTGAGGGGTCAGCTAGGAGCGATTCAATCTGGAAACGAACAACGTGCTGCTGGTTTTTTCAGGCTTCCAGATCAGTTTTACTTTAAAACTCCCAATTCTATCAGGTAAGTTGGCTAAAACCAAAAGTGCCACCCCCGTGGTGACCAACTGAACGAGCGTGCGTGGGGGGGGACTCTCACACACGCGATGACCGACTGAACGAGCGTGTGAGGGGGACTCTCACACATGTTACTGACTGAACGAGCGTGCAGGGGGGACTCTCACACAAGGGGGGACCGACTGAACGAGCGTGCGGGGGGGACTCTCACACGAGGGGTCACCGACTGAACGAGCGTGCGGGGGGGACTCTCACACAAGGGGTGACCAACTGAACGAGCGTGCGGGGGGGACTCTCACACGTTACTGACTGAACGAGCGTGCAGGGGGGACTCTCACACAAGGGGGGACCCACTGAACGAGCGTGCGGGGGGGGACTCTCACACACGCAGTGACCGACCGAACCAGGGTGCGGGGGGGACTCTCACACGAGGGGTGACCGACTGAACGAGCGTGCGGGGGGGACTCTCACACACGCAGTGACCGACCGAACCAGCGTGCGGGGGGGACTCTCACACACGCAGTGACCGACCGAACCAGCGTGCGGGGGGGACTCTCACACGAGGGGTCACCGACTGAACGAGCGTGCGGGGGGGACTCTCACACAAGGGGTGACCAACTGAACGAGCGTGCGGGGGGGACTCTCACACACGCGGTGACCGACTGAACGAGCGTGCAGGGGGGACTCTCACACAAGGGGTGACCGACTGAACGAGCGTGCGGGGGGACTCACACACAAGGGGTGACCGAATGAACGAGCGTGCGGGGGGCACTCTCACACATGCAGTGACCGACTGAACAAGCGTGTGTGGGGGACTCTCACACAAGGGGTGATGGACTGAACGAGCGTGCGGGGGGGACTCTCGCACAAGGGGTGACCGACTGAACGAGCCTGCGGGGGGGACTCTCACACAAGGGGTGACTGACTGAACGAGCGTGCGGGGAGGACTCTCACACACGTGGTGACCGACTGAATAAGTGTCCAGGGTGGGGGGAACTCTCACACATGCGGTGACCAACTGACACAGTGGCTTGCACCTGTAATCCCAGCTACTTGGGAGGCTGAGGTTGGAGGATCACTTGAGGCCAGGAGTTCGAGACCAGCCTGGGAAACATAACAAGACCTCAGGTATAAAAATGAAATAACAAAAAAATTAAAATGGTAAAGAAATGTCAAGAACAGGTTTTAAGGCCGGGCGTGGTGGCTCATACCTGTAATCCCAGCACTTTCGGAGTGCCAAGGCGGGTGGATCACCTGAGGTCAGGAGTTTGAGACCAGCCTGACCAAAGTGGAGAAACCCTGTCTCTACTAAAAACACAAAAATTAGCCGGGCATGGTGGTGGGTGCCTGTAATCCCACCTACTCTGGAGTCTGAGGCAGGAGAATCGCTTGAACCTGGGAGGCAGAGGTTGCAGCGAGCCGAGATTGCACCATTGCACTCCAGCCTGGGCAACAAGAGCGAAACTCTGTCTCAAAAAAGAAAAAAAAAAAGGCTGGGCGCGGTGGCTCACACCGGGCGACAGAGCGAGACTCCGTCTCAAAAAAACAAACAAACAAACAAACAAAAAAAGAAAAATAAAGTTTTCATGTAAAAAAGCCCCTCCACGGTGGCTCACACCTGTAATCCCAGCACTCTTGGGAGGCCGAGGTGGGCGGATCACGAGATCAGGAGATCGAGACCATCCTGGCTAACACGGTGAAACCCCATCTCCATTAAAAATACAAAAAATTAGCCGGGCGTGGTGGCGGGCGCCTGCAGTCCCAGCTACTCGGGAGGCCGAGGCAGAATAACGTGAATCCAGGAGGCAGAGGTTGCAGTGAGCCGAGATCGTGCCACTGCACTCCAGCCGGGTGAGAGCAAGACTCCCCTCCACAGGATAGTGGGGGGCATCTGGCACCCTTGTTGCTGGTAGGGCTGAGCTGTATGTTCCCTTCACAACGGGACACCCCAAGAAATCAGAGGCCTTCACTTAGCTGGAGTCATCAGGCAGCTGAGACCTGACATCCTGACTCCAGTGTGTGAACATGGTTTGGTGGCATGGGTGACTCTCAAAAGGACAAGCTGTATTGTTACACAAGTCAAACACTGCCCAAACCATGACATCAAATCAGATATGGGTGCAACCTGGCCACTGCAGGGGTCACCTAGTCGCCGCAAACGCTTGGGTTCAACCTAGGCCTCCAAGCCCTTCTCACGAGCAGACTCCAAGATGCCCTAAATGCTGGAGATTTAAACTTCCTCAATTCATGTCTCCACCAACAGCGCACAACTGCTTCATACAATACTGGACTCCACCTAAGAGTTCACTGGGTGGCACCCAATTCTTTTTGAGACGGAGTCCTGCTCTGTCGCCCAGGATGGAGTGCAGTGGCGCGATCTCGGCTCACTGCAAGCTCCGCCTCCCGGGTTCACGCCATTCTCCTGCCTCAGCCTCCCGAGTAGCTGGGACTACAGGCGTCGGTGGCACCCGATTCTAACCCACTTCTATAAAAGCCCATCTGAGTAATATTCAGGAACACTGATCTGCATGCAGCCATGAATATGAGGCCCTCCAAATACTAGAAGTTAACTTTAAAATTGTAATTTCATGGCCGGGCGCGGTGGCTCATGCCTGTAATCCTGGCACTTTGGGAGGCCGAGGTGGGTGGATTACGTGAGGTCAAGAGTTTGAAACCAGCCTGGCCAACATGATGAAACCCCATCTCTACTAAAAATACAAAATTAGCCAGACGTGGTGGTGCATGCCTGTAACCCCAGCTGCTCGGGAGGCTGAGGCAGGAAAATCGCTTGAACCCAGGAGGCGGAGGCTGCAGTGAGCCGAGATCGAGCCACTGCACTCCAGCCTGGGCGACAAGACCAAAACTATCTCAAAAAATAAATAAATAAAATTATAATTTTATATGTAACTCCATCTTTTTCAGGCTCAAAAGAATACCAAATAGAAGCTTGGTAACAACCTAAACTCCTAACAATTGTTTATACAAACGTATCAGAAGCAAGCGTTGTAGGAGGGGAGCTCTTGAACCTTACAAGTGTCCACGCATTAATACATTTAGTTCCTCTTATTAAAAACTAGGGCTATTAACAGGGAGGGAGACTGAGTTACAGGACAGTAATTCCGTCCCTTCAAGATCATGCGGCCACAGAGCAGGGTCCGTTCTCAGTCCTAGTTTCCCTTGACTTGACCCAGACAAGACTCCCTCCTCTTCTGACCCCCGTCTTCACTGGCTGCCAGACACCCTACCCCGTCTGCCCTACACCGAGTGGGGGCTTGGTGCTCTTCTGCACTGACCCTCAGCCCTCAGGGCCTCAAAATGACAACTCCAAAATACCCAGCTCTGGCCCTGACCGTTCCCCTGACCCCAGACTGCACATCTGGCCGCCTCCCGAGAGGCCATGGGCGCTGTGACTCCTTCATCTTGGCCTAGGAAGCACCAGCCTTCTGCAGACATTACAACTCTTCTTTTTCTCGGCTCTATCTTCCACAAACACCCCCTGCTACTGCCAGGCCCAGGCCCCGGCCCCGTCCGCCGCAGCCCATCGCGGCACTGGCTCCTTGCTGCCCCCGACCCTCCCAGCAGCCAGAGGGACTTTTCGCCCAGGCTCATCCTGGGTCTCCCCAGCCACTCCGCAGGAAGGCAGCAGTCGGCTCCGCCCCCAGCCTCACTAGTCTTCCCCGACCCCTGGCTGGGGGGCGCTGGCAGCCTCAGGGGTCGGAGGCGCCCCTGACCCGCCCGGGCACGCAGCCGGGTGAGGGTGCGGGACTTCAGGGACACAAGGGGCCCACAGCTGAGCGTGGAGGGGCGACAGGGCGCCGGGGAGCGGCGGACCCGGGGCGGAGCAGGGCCGGGTGGGCCGCCCACGGGCCTCAGGCGGTACTGGGAGCCGCGACCCCGCGCGAGACCCCAGACCGTGCCCCGGCGCTGCTCCGAGCACGGCCGCGCGCGTTCCCGAACTTTCCCGCGCCAGCCACGCTGGGACTTGGTTTCCGGCCCAGCAGCTCAGAGAAATCCCCTCGGGCTGGCCCCGCCCCCGCCCCGCGGCCTCTCCCGCCCACGCTCCCGCTCCGGCCCAGAATCTCCGAGAGGCGCCCGCGCCTGCGCCCGACCCCGCACCCGACCCCTCGCCCGCGCCCGCTCCCAACCCCGCACCCGACCCCGCGCTCGCCTCACCCAACGGTCGCAGCGCGCCCGGAACTAAGGGCCCGCCCAGCCACCGCCCCCAACGCCGCCGCCGCCGCCGCCGCTCCGCCGAGGGCGCCTGACGGACGGACACGGGAGCCAACCAGCGAGCCCTCAGGAAGCCGTAGCGAGCGCCATTGGCCAGATACGCCCCGCTCCGAGATCGCCTGACGGACTGACGCGGGAGCCAACCAGCGAGCCCGCAGGAGCCGCAGCGGGCGCCGATTGGTCGGCGCTGAGACGGCGTGGGTACCCAAGTCGCCCTCCGCTTTTTCCTCAAAGAGCGCCCCGGGGCGCTGGTGCGGGGAGCTGGTGCGGCCCAGCGCTGTGGGGTTCGCGCCAATTGGGTCCTTTCCCCAGGTGCGGCGAGACAGCGAGGCCCTTGCTTCCCCTTCCGTGGCCCCGGTGCGGAGACCCCTGCCGCACACCCGAGAGGTGAGCCGGGAGCCCAGGCCGGGCGACACCGGTTCCCACGAGGCGCGCGTCGCACCTGCCCGACACCTGCGGGTCCCTCCGCCTCCCCTGGTGCCGGGCGCAGAGCGGGGCCTCAATTTGGGTTACGTTTATGAGAAACAGGACTAAAAGAATACTGCACACTTAAGTAAGGTATTAAGGATATGGGGCCTCCTCTTGGGGTGAGGTAATGCTCTGCAACCAGACAGTGGTGCCGCCCGCCCGACATGGCCAGTGTGCTAATCTACTGGGTTGTGCACTTTATTATTATTATTTTTTTTGAGACAGAGGCTCACTCTGTCGCCCAGGCTGGAGTGCAGTGGCGCGATCTCGACTCACTGCAACCTCCGCCTCCCGGGTTCAAGCGATTCTCCTGCCTCAGCCTCCCGAGTAGCTGGGATTACAGGCGCCCGCCACCAGGCCCGGCTAATATTTGTATTTTTGGTAGAGACGAGGTTTCACCATGTTGGCCATGCTGGTCTTGAACTCCCGACCTGAAGTGAAAACACAACCTATGGCCTCCAGACACTCAAACGAAAACAGTGGCCTTGGTGGCCAAAATAGGGGCTGCCCTAGGAGTCCTGTGGGCTGCATGGGGGCGCGGCACTGTCATCTGCCCAGGAGAACGGGAGCTGCAGCAGGTTCTCTCTGGCGGTGCACGGGCTAGCACGGGACACACCACCTCCTCTCCAGCCAGCGTTTGGTGAAATGGAGACCATTCCCCCCCGCTTTGCAGAGAAGGAAACGTTCACGGAGGTAAGTCTCCTCCAAGCATTCAGACCCTGAGACCACGGGACTCCTCAAGGATGGAATACACTGCAAAACAGGGCAGGTTTTGAAGTTACAAAATTTACACAGGCCACGCTGTGTCCTCAGGCGCCAGTGCCACATTTCATATGTTACTTGGTTTGCGGTTGGATTTCCCCTCCGCCCAAAACCCACATTCGTGGGACAGCAAGGCCTTGAGATGGAACTCAGGAAGCCATCGGATTCCATCAACGTCATCACCCCTGAGTTTGCTGCAAGCAGCCATGGAAACGTTCCAAGTCCGCACCTGCAGGCTCAGTAAGGTTGCATTCAAACCCAGTAACTAACTGAGCTCTCACATGTAAGGAAGTGTCTCCTCCTGGCTGCACCTGGGAGGCTCAAAGCTGTCCTGAGTCTGCAGCAGCCAGCTCGGGATGAAAAAGGGTTCATGTGGCGGCGGTTCATGCCTACAATCCCAGCACGTTGGGAGACTGAGGCAGGAGGATCGCTTGAGCCCATGAGTTCGAAACCAGCATGGGCAGCATGGCGGAACCCCATCTCTACCAAAAAAAAGGAAAAAAAATTAGCTGGGTGTGGTGCTGCACACCTGTAGTCCCAACTACTTGGAAGGCTGAGACAGGAAGATGACTGAAGCCCAGGAGGTGGAGGTTGCAGTGAGCTGTGGTTGCACCACTGCACTCCAGCCTGTGCGATAGACTGAGACCCTGTCTCTTTCTTTTTTTTTTTTTTTTTTTTTTTTTTTTGAGACGGTGTCTTGCTCTGTCACCCAGGCTGGAGTGCAGTGGTGCGATCTCGGTTCACTGCGACCTCTGCCTCCCGGGTTCAAGCAATTCTCCTGCCTAAGCCTCCAGAGTAGCTGGGACTACAGGCACACACTGCCACGCCCGGCTAATTTTTTTTTGTATTTTAGTAGAGACAGGGTTTCACCTTGTTACCCAGGCTGGTCTCGAACTCCTGAGCTCAGGCAATTGCCTGCCTCAGCCTCCCAAAGTGCTAGGATTACAGGCATAAGCCGCCGCGCCTGGCTGACCCTGTTTCTTTTAAAAAAAAAACAGCCAGGCACAGCGGCTCATGCCTGTAATCCCAGCACTTTGGGAGGCCGAGGCGAGCAGATCACCTGAGGTCAGGAGTTTGAGACCAGCCTGGCCAACATGGTGATACCTCGTCTCTACTAAAAAAATACAAAAGGCCGGGCGCGGTGGCTCACCCCAGCACTTTGGGAGGCCAAGGTGGTCAGATCATGAGGTCAAGAGATTGAGACCATTCTGGCCCACATGTTGAAACCCCGTCTCTACTAAAAGTACAAAAATTAGCTGGGCATGGTGGTGCACACCTGTACTCCCAGGTACTCAGGAGGCTGAGGCAGGAGAATTGCTTGAACCCGGGAGGCGGAGGTTGCAGTGAGCTGAGATTGCGCCACTGCACTCCAGCCTGGTGACAGAGCGAGACTCCATCTCAAAAAAATAAATAAATAATACAAAAAAGACCCGGCACAGTGGCTCATGTTTGTAATCCGAGCACTTTGGGAGGCTGAGGTGGGTGGATCACCTGAGGTCAGGGGTTCAAGACCAGCCTGGCCAACATGGTGAAACCCCATCTCTAGGCCGGGCGCGGTGGCTCACGCTTGTAATCCCAGCACTTTGGGAGGCCAAGGCAGGTGGATCACGAGGTCAGGAGATCAAGACCACGGTGAAACCCCGTCTCTACTAAAAATACAAAAAAAAAATTAGCCGGGTGTGGTGGTGGGCGCCTGTAGTCCCAGCTACTCGGAGAGGCTGAGGCAGGAGAATGGCGTGAACCCGGGAGGCGGAGCTTACAGTGAGCCGAGATTGCGCCACTGCACTCCAGCCTGGGTGACAGAGTGAGACTCCGTCTCAAAAAAAAAAAAAAAAGAAAAGAAAACCCCGTCTCTACTAAAAGTACAAAAATTAGCCAGGCATGGTGGCGGGTGCCTGTAATTCCAACTACTCGGGAGGCTGAGGCAGGAAAATCTCTTGAACCTGGGAGGCAGAGGTTGCAGTGAGCCGAGATTGTGCCATTGCACTCCAGCCTGGGAGGCAGAGGTTGCAGTGAGCCGAGATTGTGCCATTGCACTCCAGCCTGGGCGACAGAGCAAGAGTCTATCTCAAAGAAAAAACGGGTTCACCTGTTTTTTTGGGAGGGGTTCACCTGTTTTAGGACACTCTACTTCCTTCAGGGTAACGGGAAAGTCATTCTAACAGCTTTCAGACAGTGGCCTCCAACTTGGGGTGACACACCTCACTGGTCCTGGATGATGACAGTGTTGAAGGGCTGAGTCTGAGACCACCTCAGCCCCACCCCAAGTCCAGAAAAGGTTTCCCAAGCTTGGTAAATGTCCACAGCCCTCGACAGCAGGCAGTGACCAGGATGACTGCCCCGTGCCGCCCAGTCTCAGAGGACTTGCCCCAGTGCTGCTCTCATGAAAATGCCTTTGTTTAATTTATACTGCTCTGTTTCCAGAAGATTGGCACACACACTGAAAAAAAAACAAAAAACTGGCTGGGTGTGGTGGCTCACGCCTGTAATCCCAGTACTTTGGGAGGCTGAGGTGGGCAGATCATCTGAGGTCAGGAGTTCAAGACCAGCCTGGCCAACGTGGTGAAACCCCGGCTCTACTAAAATACAAAAATTATCTGGACATAGTGGCACGCCTGTAATCACAGCTACTCGGGAGGCTGAGGCAGGAGCATTGCTTGAACCTGGGAGGCGGAGGTTGCAGTGAGCCAGGATTATGCCACTGCACTCCATCCTGGGCGACAGAGCAAGACTCTGTCTAAAAATAAATTAATTAATTAAAAAGAAAAATAAATAATAATAATAATAATATTGATTGTGATGACAGGCCCACAAGGCATAGCAAGTTGATACCAGCCTGACTGAGAGGCAGAGGCACATACTGATTGGGAAGCGGCCCCCCCCACCCCGCCTACCAGCTTGGAAGCTGTGACACCTTGGCCTGAGGACTCGCCTTGTTTGCTGGCTGGAAAGGGGTGACTCACTCTGGCCATGGCGCAGCTCAGGGGATTCCCACATGGGCTCCTTCCTGCCGAAAAGAAAGCAAAAGTCAGCCACCCAGGCCTCCAGCAGGGGCAGGGGGAGGGGATGTGCCCGGGCAGTCTCAGGAGAAGCCCCAGCGCCCTCCCACTGCCTGCGGATGGGGGTTGCAGGAGCAGGAAGGAGGGCAGCAGTTGGAACCTGGAGATGGACACATGTAGCTGCCGTCCTGGACTCCGTGTCCTGACTGGAGGGTGCCAGTGTCCCTGGAGGGGCGGCGTGACGAGGGTGCCAGTGTCCCTGGAGGGGCGGCGTGACCATGGACCGGAGCAGATGCTGCCGTGGATGCCAGCCACTCACTGACCTGGCCAGGGAGGACCCCACAGCTACCCACTGGGCCTGCAGAGCACGGGGGATGAGGGGCTGCCGTGCCACTGGCATCTGCCCTGTGCCCAGCAGGGCTCTGTGGATGCATCTGAAATCCAGTGGCTGCATCTGCCCTCTGTGCCCAGCAGGGCTCTGTGGATGCCTGGCTTCCCTTGGGCGTGGTTGGCACCCTCAATGGCTCACATCTCATGTCCTTTTACTCAGGTCTTGTGACGACAGAGCCCAGCTTGCAGATGGAGCCAGGAGGCAGAATGTCCGAGCTGGGCCCCCCACGGGACTGTGAACAAGGGACACCCTTGTGTGCCTGGTGCTGTCCCCAGGGGAAGTGCCCACCTCAAATAGCCGCAGTCCACTTGTTCACACCAAGAGCTTGCCTCTTTTTTTCCGATGTTTGCATGTCAGCCCTGTGCTGCAGCCTCCGAGGGAAGGTGGTTTCACTCTCACTCTGCAGTCATCTGACAGGAGTGTTTCCAGGAAGGCAGCTGCAGCTCCGGGCCAGAGTCCCCTGCACCAGCCCCAGCCCTGGCCTCACCCCCTCAGACCAGTGCACAGGGCACAGAGGCTCCCTCCTCATCAGCTCCCCAGGGGGCCTCCCCCAGGGCAACCCCTGATAAAAGGAGAAAGGCCTGGGGAGGGGTGGGACCTAGAGGCCTGAACGCCAGACGGTGGGGAAGCTCTTGTCCTCTAACTCAATGGCATAGAACCTTGGGGGGAATCTGAAGCCCGCCTGTCCAGGGCAGGCCCGGGGCTGGCTGCAGCCAGGAGACCCTTGAGCACGTGAGCTTGTGCTGTCACAGGGCAGCGTCGTGCCAGCAACCATGGGAAAGAATGGATTTCTGTCAGCTTGTGTTTTCTGTGAACTTGGGAAGGACACACAAGAAAGTAATAAAAAGATTCACGCCTGTAATCCCAGCACTTTGGGAAGTCAAGGCTGGATCACTTGAGCTCAGGAGTTCAAGACCAGCCTGGGCAATGTAGTGAAACCTCCGTCTCTACAAAAAATGCAAAAATTAGGCCGGGTGTGGTGGCTCACGCCTGTAATCTCAGCACTTTGGGAGGCCGAGGCAGGCGATCACCTGAGGTTGGGAATTTGAGACCAACCTGACCAACATGGAGAAACCCTGTCTCTACTAAAAATAGAAAAATTAGCCTGGCGTGGTGGTGCACACCTGTAATCCCAGCTACTTGGGAGGCTGAGGCAGGAGAATCACTTGACCCCAGGAGGCAGAGGTTGTGGCTAAGATTGCACCATTGCACTCCAGCCTGGGCAATAAGAGCCAAACTCTGTCTCGAAAAAAAAAATAGCTGGGCGTGATGGTGCATGCCTGTAGCCCCAACTACCTGGGTGGCTGAGGTGGGAGAATTGCTTGAGCCTAGGAGGTTGAGGCTGGAGTGAGCCATGACTCTGCCCCCACCTCCTGAGCACCGGCCAGGACCAGGCACCACGGTTGCACTTCACACCCACAAACTCTAGAGAGCTGTGCTCACACTTGGTCCCAGCAAATGTGACCATCTAGCCAAGGCCATCCAACCCTTCACCCAGGATGCTCCAGGTGGCTGGAAGTTCCCCGCCCACCCTGCCACAGCCACGTTCTCCCAGCCCTACTGCCACCCTCCCCAGTGGGGCCTCCCACTTTTTTAGCTCTCGCCTCTTGGTCCCGGGACCAGGGCAACTGGGACCATCTGCAACCTCTGCCCCTGGGCTGCCATGTTTTCACCATCCTTCCCTGCTTCCCTGCCCACCTCTCCACCTGGCACGTCCCCACGCTGTGCTCACCTGCCAGGGCCCTGCGCTTAGGTCCTTCTAGGTTCCCTCCAACTACCCCCATTCTGCAGCTAGCTGGGCCTGAGGGAAGTTGCTCCCCAGGGTGGGGCGTCACTGCTGGCGGAGAAATCTGGGGATGACCTGGGCCACTGGTTCACCCTCCTGAACCACATCTGCACAACATGCCAGTTAAAAAAAAAAAAAAGCTGGTGCCATCCCAGCAATTTGGGAGGCCAAGGTGGGCGGATCATGAGGTCAGGAGTTCGAGACCAGCCTGACCAACATGGTGAAATCCTGTCTCTACTAAAAATACAAAATTTAGCCGGGCGTGGTGACATGCAACTGTCATCCCAGCTACTCAGCTGAGGTAGGAGGATCACTTGAGCCAAGGAGTCTGAGACCAGCCTGGGCAACAGGGCAAAACCCCATCTCTACAAACAATATAAAAATTAGCCCAGAATGGTGGTATGCACCTGTAGCCCAAGCTACTGGGGTGGCTGAGGTGAGAGGATCACCTAAGCCTGGGGAGGTTGAGGCTGCAGTGAGCTCTGGTTGCAGTGTGTGCACCACTGCACTCCAGCCTGGGCAACAGAGCAAGACCCTGTCTCAAAAATAGTTTGCAGTAGAGATGGAGTCTTACTGTGTTGCCCAGGCTGGTCTTGAACTCCTGAGCTCAAGCAGTCCTCCTGCCTTGGCCTCCAAAGTCCTGGGTTACAGGTGTGAGCCACTGCCTGGCCATCCTATTGGGTTTTTTTGGTTGTTTTTTTGTTTGTTTGAGACGGAATTTTGTTCTTTTTGCCCAGGCTAGAGTGCAATGGTGAGATCTCAGCTCACTGCAACCTCCGCCTTCTGGGTTCAAGCGATTCTCCTGTCTCAACCTCCCAAGTAGCTGGGATTACAGGTGCCTGCCACCACACCCAGCGATTTTGTATTTTTAGTAGAGATGGGGTTTCACCATGTTGGTCAGGCTGGTCTCGAACTCCTGACCTCAGGTGATCCACCTGCCTCAGCCTCCCAAAGTGCCGGGATTATAGGTGTGAGCCAAACCTATTTTTTTTGTATTAATTAATGATAACATTATAGTCCAGTTTCTGGCTTTGAGGCTTTTTTTGTGTTTTGTTTTTTTTTTTTGAGACGGAGTCTCGCTCTGTCGCCCAGGTTGGAGTGCAGTGGCGCGATCTAGGCTCACTGCAAGCTCCGCCTCCCAGGTTCACGCCATTTTCCTGCCTCAGCCTCCCGAGTAGCTGGGACTACAGTGGCCTGCTACCACGCCCGGCTAATTTTTTTTTTTTTTTTTTTGTATATTTTAGTAGAGACAGGGTTTTACCGTGTTGGCCAGGATGATCTCGATCTCCTGACCTCGTGATCCGCCCGCCTTGGCCTCTCAAAGTGCTGGGATTACAGACGTGAGCCACCGCACACGGCATGGCTTTGAGTTTTAACAATCTGCAAGTTTGACAACTTTGTCAAAATTGATCTTTTTCTTGTTGTCATGATACTCCAGCTATGTTTATCCACCTATTTTTCCTCATGGTCAATCAGAAAACACTTTTTATTCACTTGAATTTTGAAAATTGTCTTTCACTTAATGCCATAGATAACACAAAGTTAGGAATAACCTTGACCACAGGACATAATGTTTGGTTTATATAACTTCCACTTCACAGGACATTCTAGACATTGTGGTTCTGTGTGTGTCTTTGTTTTTTTTTAAGGTGATCCTAGTGACATTCAGATCTCTCTGCAGTCAAAATAATTGTAAATTCAAATGAAAACTCCCAAGTGGCCCCACACGGTGATGATTATACAACTAATGTCCTGTTTTGCTGTCAAAGACAGGAGCCAGGCCGGGCACGGTGGCTCACGCCTATTATCCCAGCACTTTGGGAGGCCAAGGCGTGTGGATCACCTGCAGTCAGGAGTTCAAGACCAGCCTGGCCAACGTGGTGAAACCCCATCTCTGCTAAAAATACAAAAATTACCCAGGTGTGTTGGCGGGCACCTGTAATCCCAGCTACGTGGGAGGCTGAGGCAGGAGAATTGCTTGAACCCAGGAGGCGGGGGTTGCAGTGAGCCGAGATCGTACCATTGCACTCCAGCCTGGGTAACAGAGGGAGCTACTGGGAAAGCAGAGGTACAAGAATCACTTGAACCCAGGAGGCGGAGGAGGTTGCAGTGAGCTGAGATGGCACCACTGCACTCCAGCCTGGGAGACAGAGCGAGACTCCACCTTGAAAAAAAAAAAGAGGGTAAGTTGTGCCGACAGTAGACAGAGAGGCCTTGGGAGCTGCTGCACAGCAGGGCTGCCTACCAGGGCTTAAGCCTCCAGAACTGTCTGGGACCCCCAGAACTTCCCCCCATCAGCCAGCACAGCCAGGCGACTTTCCCATCTTCACTCCCACAGCAGGCAGGAGACAGTGGATCTGGGGGCTTTCCAGCCTCAGGGACACCAGGCTCAGCTCCTCTCCCTGTGGCTCGCTGGAGGCTGGCAGCCAGGCTGGCAGTTGGGAGGCCACTTCCCCATGGGTAGGACCATGTTGCTCTCTGGAACCCCAGCAGAAATGGCTCTGTCCCACCCCATCATCCTGCAGTGGAATTAATATTGGAAAGTCCCGCCGGGCACAGAAGGCTGCTCTGCATGTGGGCTGACCTCAGCAAGGATTGCCAGACACAGGGAAAAAACAGAGCCCTGAACCAAACAAAAGAGCGGGGAGGGAGGGTACAGGCACCAGAGGAGAATGTGAGAAGAACCAAGTTAGTAATCTTAGAAGAAAAAAGAGAAGAATTTGTGAAATAGAATGCTATAAAATTCAATGCTATAAAAAGAACTTAAGAGAATATAAGAGGAGTCAGATGTGGTGGTGCATGCCTATAATCCCAGCCACCTGGGAGGCTGAGGCAGGAGCATCACTGGAGCCCAGAAGGTGGAGGCTGCAGTGAGCCAAGATCGCACCACTGCATAACAATTGGGCAACAGAGCCAGATCCTGCATTAAAAAAAAGAGAAAGGAAAGAGAGAAAGAAAGAGAAAGAGAAATACAGAAAGAAGGAATATAAGAGGGAGCCCTTATAAATAAAAAATGTGATACCAAAGTTAAGAAAAATGTTAAGTAGAGGCCGGGCGTGGTGGCTCACGCCTGTAATCCCAGCACTTTGGGAGGCCAAGGCGGGCGGATCACGAGGTCAGGAGATTGAGACCATCCTGGCTAACACGGTGAAACCCCGTCTCTACTAAAAATACAAAAAAAATTAGCCGGGCGAGGTGGCGGGTGCCTGTAGTCCCAGCTACGTGGGAGGCTGAGGCAGGAGAATGGCGTGAACCCCGGGGGGCAGAGCCTGCAGTGAGCCGAGATCGCGCCACTGCACTCTAGCCTGGGTGAAAGAGCGAGACTCCGTCTCAAAAAAAAAAAAGAAAAATGTTAAGTAGATAGGTTATACATTGAGGAAATCTCCCAAAATTAGAACAGAAAGAACGTGAGTTGAAAAACAGGAAAGACTGGCCAGGCGCGGTGGCTCAATGCCTGTAATCCCAGCACTTTGGGAGGCTGAGGTGGGCGGATCACCTGAGGTCAGGAGTTTGAGATGAGCCTGACCAACATGGTGAAACCTCGTCTCTACTAAAAATACAAAAAAATTAGCCAAGTGCAGTGGCAGGTGCCTATAATCCCAGCTACTTGGGAGGCTGAGGCAGGAGAATCGCATAAGCCTGGGAGGTGGAGCTTGCAGTGAGCCAAGATTGCGCACTGCACTCCAGCCTGGGCGATAAAGTGAGACTCCATCTCAAAAAGAAAAAAAAATTGGTTGGGCATGGTGGCATGTGATTGTAGTCCCAGCTACTTGGGAGGCTGAGGCAGGAGGATCACTTGAGCCCAGAAGGTTAAGGATGCAGTGAGCCACAATTAAGCCGCTGCACTCCAACCTGGGAAACAGAGCAAGGCCTTGTCTCAAAAACAGTAATAAAAAAATAAAAAATAAAAATAACAGAACCTGCTACCATCAGACTGGGTGCCAATATGTAATAAGAGAGGAGGGAACGTTTTCTGCCAAAAAGTAGGAAGGACAGATGTGCAGAGAGGGCCACACTGTTCCTGCGTGTGATGTCCATGTGTCTTCATTGTGGCGGAGCCGGGGAGGGTCCTGGGGCCTGACGGGTGCTTCTCACTGCAGGTGGTGCAGTGGCTGACACAGATGGTGGGAAAGAATGTGAACTGAGTAAGTCGAATGGCCCTAGGAAATTAGGCGAAACCTGGTGCAGTTGTGTGGCCTGCTCTTCTTATTTTGTGCATCAGGGTCTCAACTTTTCTTAGAGGAACTTATCTAGGTACAGCATGTAGTATCGGCGGTGACACAGACATTTTCTTATTTAACCAGTGACCACTCAAGGATTGCTTAGTTTAGGTTCCATTAAGCTACCAGCAGAAGGCACTGATTGTGAAATTTCACAGCATTACCCTGCAAAGTGGAAAGGTACCATTAAGAGGGATAAAGGTTTTGTTATGATGTGGAGTCTCATTCTTTGTCTTGGGAAAGCCATCTACAGTATTTAAACATCAGCTTCTCCTCCTGGTTTGTAGTTTGAATGTCTCTGGTCATAACATCAGGCAGTTTGGATTACAGGCTTGAGCCACTGCACCCAGCCCCATCAGTTTCTTTACTACAGTTCTGAAAGTTTTAATTTAGTTCATTGACCTTAAAGTTATCAGAAATCTGCTGGGCGCGGTGGCTCACGCCTGTAATCCCAGCACTTTGGGAGGCCGAGGCGGGCAGATCACGAGGTCAGGAGATCGAGACCACAGTGAAACCCCGTCTCTACTGAAAATACAAAAAAAATTAGCTGGGCGCGGTGGTGGGCGCCTGTAGTCCCGGCTACTCAGGAGGCTGAGGCAGGAGAATAGTGTGAACTCGGGAGGCAGAGCTCGCAGTGAGCCGAGATCATGCCACTGCACTCCAGCCTGGGCTACAGAGCAGCACTCCGTCTCAACAACAACAAAAAAAGTTATTAGAAATCCGTGTTCAAGAGTACTTGTTAGAGTCTTTTCCATGAAAAGCAATTTTGGACTGTACCTTATTCCAAATGCTTTCAGAAAACCATTGTGAATGATAAAAACTTAAAATAGCCACAGTTAAAACTCCGATGACAGTTCTCAAGTGACAAGGAAACTTAGTTGCCTCCACTACACGCAGCATGTTAAGATGGCAGCCAGAATGATGACTACCAGTGTCACATCAGGGCCATCAGACTTTTATAAATTTCATATAATTTTTAGAGTACATTAATAACATATCCAGAACCAGGTGTGGTGTATCATGTCTGTAATCTGTAATCCCAGTAACTTGGGAGGCTGAGGTGACAGGATCACTTTTGGCCAAGAGTTTGAGACCAGGCTGGGCAACATAGCAAGACCCCACCTATAATAAAAACAAAATAAATTACCTGGGTGGTGGCACATGCCTATAGTCTTACCTACTTGGGATGCTGAGGTGGGAGGATTTCTTGAGTCTAAGATTTTGAGGCGGCAGTGAGCCATAGTCATGCCAGTACACTCCATCCAGCCTGGGCAACAGAGACCTTGTCTATAATAAACAAACAAAAACATATCTATACAAATATAACTTTAGGAAAAGTTCAACATAACCAAAATTATGACTAACATTAAATTTTCATAAATTTTTATAATTTGTGGAACATTTATACCAATAAATACTAATAAATATAACTGAAAGATTTAGTGTTATCATTTGACAACTTATCAAATAAGGCTTATCATTTAATATCTCTACAAGATGAGACTTATATTCTTTGAGGCTCTTCATGAACCGAAGTGGAAAATTGCAAAGTTAAATTTAGGTCAAAAAGACTTAACTTAGGATATTGATCCTGGGGAAGCCAGTCAAAGATGTCAAAAGATTCAAAACACTTAATAAAAATAGAATCATAGTAACCAGAGTGATAATCAAAAAACTTCGGGCCGGGCGTGGAGTCTCACGCCTGTAATCTCAATACTTTGAGAAACTGAGGTGGGTGGATCGTAAGGTCAGGAGTTTGAGACTGGCCTGGCCAATATGGTGAAACCCTGTCTCTACTAAAAATACAAAAATTAGCTGGGCGTGGTGGTGCACACCTGTAGTCCCAGCTACTCGGGAGGCTGAGGCAGGAGAATCACTTGAACTCAGGAGGCAGAGGTTGCGGTAAACCAAGGTCATGCCACTGCACTCCAGCCTGGGCAACAGAGGGAGACTCTGTCCCTGGAAAAAAAAAAAAAAAGATTTCAAAAGTAATGTATGACATAGGTGACCAATTTTTTTAGTTTTCTACTAGTGTATTTTTAATAGAAAAGATCAAGATTTAGAAAGACTTACAAATAATTTCCTTCTAATTATAGCTAACTTAATTACATACAAAATACCTTTCATAAATTCCCTTTTCACAAGTCTTATCAAAACTTAGACCAGACCAGGCGTGGTGGCTCATGCCTGTAATCCCAGCACTTTGAGAGGCTGAGGCTCACCTGAGGTCAGGAGTTCAAGACCAGCCTGGCCAACATGGCAAAACCCCTCTCTACTAAAAACACAAAAACTAGCCAGGAATAGTGGCGTGTGCCTGTAATCCCAGCCACTCAGGAGGCTGAGGCAGGAGAATCACTTGAACCCGGGAGGCGGAGGTTGCAGTGAGCTGAGACTGTGCCACTACACTCCAGCCTGGGCAACAGAGCAAGACTCCGTCTCAAAAAACAAAAACTTACTCAGACTATTGATGACATGCTCGGACTTTCTGTTTTGTCCTATGGTTCTGCTTTCTTTCCTTATCTTTTTCTTTCTTTTTCTTTTTTTTTGAGACAGGGCCTGACTCTGTTGCCCAGGCTGGAGTGCAGTGGCTCGATCTTGGCTCACTGCAATCTCCACCTCCCAGGCTCAGGTGATCTTCCAAATTCAGCCTCCCAATTACCTGGAACTACAAGTGTGCGCCACCATGGGCAGCTAATTTTTGTATTTTTTGTAGAGATGGGGTATCACCATGTTGCCCAGGCTGGTCTTGAACTCTTGAGCTCAAGTGATCCACCTTGCCTCAGCCTTCCAAAGTGCTGGGATTACAGGCATGAGCCACCACACCTGGCCAGTTTCTTTTTCTTAAATAACCAGTCACTTTAGGACAAACATTTACCATATGTGATTCTTTCTCATTAAAAATTATTATCTCTCTCTCTCTCTCTTTTTTTTTTTTATTTTTTTATTTTTTTAGACAGTCTCGTTCTGTTGCCCAGGCTGGAGTGCAGTGGCTTGATCTTGGCTTGCTGCAACCTCCGCCTCCCAGGTTCAAGCGACTCTCCTGCCTCAGCTTCCTGAGTAGCTGGGACTACAGGCACCCACCACCACGCCTGGCTGTTTTGTATTTTTTTTTTTTTTTTTTTTTTTTTTTTTTTTTTTTTTTTTTTTTTTGAGACAGAGTCTCGCTCTGTCGCCCGGGCTGGAGTGCAGTGGCGCAATCTCGGCTCACTGCAAGCTCCGCCTCCCGGGTTCACGCCATTCTCCTGCCTCAGCCTCCGAGTAGCTGGGACTACAGGCGCCCGCCACCGCGCCCGGCTAATTTTTTGTATTTTTTAGTAGAGACGGGGTTTCACCGTGGTCTCGATCTCCTGACCTCGTGATCCGCCCGCCTCGGCCTCCCAAAGTGCTGGGATTACAAGCGTGAGCCACCGCGCCCGGCCGGCTGTTTTGTATTTTTAGTAGAGACGGGGTTTCACCATATTGGCCAGGCTGGCCTCAAACTCCTGACCTTGTGATCCGCCTGCTCTGGCCTCCCAAAGTGTTGGAATTACAGGCATGAACCACCGTGCCTGGCCATTTCTTTTTTATAAACTTACTTACCAAAATATATCTTCATATCCATAACTTCACATTTCTTTCCTGCTTACTGATTCCTATCTTATTTCATATTTGGAAATAACCTTTTAAATAACCTCCAAATTAGACAAAATTATTCTTAAAAAAAATCACATTTTATGCCTTTCTTGTATTTTTTCTCATCAGAAGCACGTTATTTGGAAATGATCCACACACTTAAAGAACATCTGTTATTTAACATAACACAACTTTAAGATTTAAAGTACATGAAAAGTTCATTTATAAGAATTAATTGGCTGGGCTTGGTGGCTCACACCTGTAATCCCAGCACTTTGGGAGGCTAAGGTGGTGGATTACCTGAGGTCAGAAGTTCGAGACCAGCCTGGCCGACATGGTGAAACACCGTCTCTACTGAAACTACAAAATTTAGCCAGGTGTGGTGGCATGCACCTATAGTCCCAGCTACTCGGGAGGCTGAGGCAGGAGAATCGCTTGAACCCAGGAGGTGGAGGTTGCAGTGAGCTGACATTGCACCAATGCACTCAAGCTTGGGCAACAGACGGAGTGAGACTCTGTCGCAAAAAAATAAAGAGTTTTTCTGATTTACATTTACGTAATGTATTTATTTATTCATTTTGGGCACATTGGCATTGTGTGTACTAATATACTTATTTTTAACAGATTACCTAGATTACTTATGAAAACTGAGATATTGGCTGGGCACACCTGTAATCCCAGCACTTTGGGAGGCCGAATTGGGCAGATCACGAGGTCAAAAGTTCGAGACCATCCTGGGCAATATGGTGAAACCCCGTCTCTACTGAAAATACAAAAATTAGCTGGGCTTGGTGGCATGTGCCTGTAGTCCTGGCTACTGGGAGGCTGAGGCAGGAGAATTGCTTGAATCCGGGAGGCAGAGGTTGCAGTGAGCCAAGATTGTGCCACTGCATTCCAGCCCGGGCGACAGTGTGAGACCCTGTCTCAAAAACAAAAAAAAGAAGATGTAGTGAAAGCAGAGTAAGCGTGTCACTTAAACATGTGGAAGTGAACACCCAAAAGTACAAAGCAGCTGTGAGACTTGGAAGCAGTAACCTCTGGAGATTGGGAACATGGTGGGCAGAGGGACAGGGGGTGACCGCTGATTTTTTAAAAATCCAAGCTGTCCTGTGAGACTTTTATTATTTATTTACTTACTGAGACAGGGTCTTACTGTTGTCCAGGCTACATTGCGATGGCATGATCACGGTTCACCGTCGGCTTGACCTTCCAGGTTCAAGTGATCCCCCTACTGCAGCTTCCGGAGTAGCTGGGACCACAGGCACACATCACCACACCCAGCTAATTGTTTGTATATTTTTGCAGAGACAGGGTTTTACCATGTTGCCCAGGCTGGTCTTGAACTCCTGGCCTCAAGCGATTTTCCCACCTCGGCCTCCCAAAGTGCTGCATTGTGGGAGGCTGAGGTGGGAGGATCGCTTAAGCCTGGGAGATTGGGTCTGCAGTGAGCTGTGATCACGCCACTGCATTCCAGCTTGGATGCCAGAGTGAGACCTTGTCTCTAAATAAATAAATAGTAGGAGAACGTTTCCGATGTGGTGAATGTATGGCACTATACAGTCCTAAGAAGCTCAGTGGGCCAGACGTGGTGGCTCACGCCTGTAGTCCCAACACTTTGGGAGGCTGAGGCGGGCGGATCGCCTGAGGTCAAAAGTTTGAGACCAGCCTGGCCAACATGATGAAACCCCGTCTCTACTAAAAATACAAAAAATTAGTTGGGCGTGGTGGCAGGCGCCTGTAATCCCAGTTATACGGGAGGCTGAGGCAGAAAAATCACTTGAACCTGGGAGACAGAGGTTGCAGTGAGCCTAGATCATGTCACTGCACTCCAGCTTGGGTGACAAGAGCGAAACTCCACCTCAAAACAAAAACAAAAACGAAAATTAGCCGGGCATGAACCCAGGAGGCGGAGGTTGTAGCAAGCCGAGATCGTGCCACTGCACTCCAGCCTGGGTGACAGAGCAAGATTCCATCTCAAAAAAATAAAATAAATAAACAGCTCAGTGAACCCAAGCAAGGTACATACAAAGGAAAATTTGCTTGGGCACATGCTAAGAAAACTGAAGATCAGGCTAGGGGTGTCGGAATGTGCCTGTAATTCCAGTATTTTGGGAGGCTGAGGTGGGAGGATCACTTGAGCCCAGGAGGTTGAGGCTGCAGTGAGCCATGATTGTGCCACTGTACTCCAGCCTGGGCAACAGAGTGAGGCCCTGTCTCAAAAAAAAAAAAAAAAAAGAAAGAAAGAAAGAAAAAGAAAACTGAAGACAAAGGGATAGTCTTGAAAGAGCCAGAGGACATGTGACACTGTCACATAACCTGCTGGAGAACCAGGACACAAATGACTGATCACTGATTCTCATTGGCAATGATGGAAGTTGGAAGACAATGGGATGACGTTTATACAATAGTGTATTCTTCAAACACAAGGGCAAAACAGATATTTTCAGTTAAACGAAAGATGAAACTACAGCAGATGGTACTAAAAGGACCGAAGAAAGGCTGGAGGGAAATTACGCCAGAGAGACACTGAGATCTACAGATGGAAATGAAGAGACTTTTTTTCTCCAGGAGTCTTTGGAATTCTTTTCTCCGTGCATGAAGCTAAATGGATAACTGGTAGACAGACTGGTGCAACATCTCCAGTGAGGTATGAGAGGCTCGCCAGACCCCCCAAAGCTGCTTCTTTGTACCAGCCGCTTTCCTCTGGGCCCTAAGTTGGAAGAATCCAAGAATAGGAGGGAGTGTGTGCAAATGACCCCAGGGTGGGACGGAGTGGGCAGTGAGGACAGCCTCACACAGACACCTGTATCCATCATGCCTTGGTGCAGGGAGTGCCAAGGACAGGGCACAAGTGACTTGTGGCATCAGGCCTGGACTCCTGATGGAGGGCCAGGTAGGACAACGGCTGTCCTGCTGGACACCTGCAGAGGACAGCTATATGTAGCTGTCCCCTCTCTCTCAGCCCAGGCTCACTACGGAGCTAGCTGAGCCCCACTTGCATGGGTCTCTGAGGCTCTGAGAAGGGCCTCCCAATGCGTTCATGAGATCAGGTGCTGGCTAAGTTTGTCACGTTAGGAGGCCTGAACTGCAGTGTTAACAAGGCTGCCTCTTTCCAGGCCAACTTCACCTTTATCACGCTCTTCCTGGGGGCTGGTGGCACTGGAGTGATTGTAAGCATTTTTGGCCCACAACAAAGGGGGACTTGAGTGGGAGATGCATCCAGTCAGAGGTTATGGGATATTTTCTTTTTCTTTCTTTCCTTTTTTTTTTTTGAGACAGCAGAGTCTTGCTCTGTCCTTAGGCTGGAGTGCAGTGGCGCAGGCTCGGCTCACTGCAACCACCACCTCGGGGTTCAAGCAATTCTCCTGCCTCAGCCTCCCAAGTAGCTGGGACTACAGGCACACACCACCATGCCCAGCTAATGTTTGTATATCTAATAGAGACAGGGTTTCACAGTGTTGGCCAGGATGATCTCGATCTCTCAACCTCGAGATCCATCCGCCTTGGCCTCCCAAAGTGCTGGGATTACAGGCGTGAGCCACCACACCCGGCCACAGGGGATATTTTCATTCCGTTGAATCACATCCTTGCTGGCCGTCTGAGGCTGTTGAGTCCTTAGCCGAACGGAGCTTGGTGCTGGAGGTCGGCAGGAAACAGAGAAGCAAGGTTTGTATGGACGGAGCCATCAGTGTGTCCGCAAGGTTCTTCCAATCATCCGGTGTGAAAAACGGTAAGCAGAAGACTCAACTTCCCACTGCCTGGTTAGAATTACAGTTGCCTCCTCCGCGGAATGCATTTGGTAATGCAGCATTTCCAATTTAATATAGCGTTTATATATGTTTTCTTTTTGGATAGAGACTGCATTTTTCAGGATCCTTGTTTGTGAAGCATCCATTCAAAGCCCGGAAGTCAATACTATGATTAGGGCCAGCAGTGGCTCAAGCCTGTAATCTCAGGCTTTGGGAGGCCGAGGCGGGAGGATCACGTGAGCTCAGGAGTTCCAGACTGACGAGCCAGTGCAGCACGGAGACCCCATCTCTACCCCACAAAATACAAAAATTAGCCAGGCGTGGGGGCTGCGCCTATAGTCCCATTGCTTGAGCCCAGGGCATCGAGGCTGCAGTGAGCTGAGAGCTCGTTGCTGTGCTCCAGCGTGGGCCACAGAGTGAGACCCGGTCTATAAAAATAAAAATCCTAAAAAAGTTGTTCAATAATAACGTATAATGACCTTTCTCATTTTACAAAACGACTGTAAAATAGCTGGAAAAGAGAGTATTACAGAATTATTGTCATATAACATATACACTTTATACATTACAGAAAATAAACATCATGCAAAACCATTCATTTTTGCAACCAATGTTTTCATAGTTTTCCATTCTTTTTCTTTTTTTTTTTGAAACGGAGTTTCGTTCTTGTTGCCCAGGCTGGAGTGCAATAGCGGGATCTCGGCTCACCGCAACCTCTACCTCCCGGGTTCAACTGATTCTTCTGCCTCAGCCAACCCGAGTAGCTGAGATTACAGGTGCGCGCCACCACGTCCGGCTAATTTTGTATTTTTAGTAGAGACAGGGTTTCTCCTTGTTGGTCAGGCTGGTCTCAAACTCCCGACCTCAGGTGATACGCCCGCCTCGGCCTCCCAAAGTTCTGGGACTACAGGCGTGAACCACCGCGCCTGGCCTGCATTATTTTTCTTAAAAAGAGTCCCACTTGCGGATCACGAGGTCAGGAGATAGAGACCATCCTGGCCCTTCTCTACTAAAAATACGAAAAAAAAAAAAAATTAGCCGGGCGTGGTGGCGGGTGCCTGTAGTCCCAGCTCCTCGGGAGGCTGACGCAGGAGAATGGCGTGAACCCGGGAGGCGAAGCTTGCAGTGAGCTGAGATCGCACCACGGCACCCAGCCTGGGCGACAGAGCAAGACTCCATCTCAAAACAAAAAAGTTAAAAAAAAAAAAAAAAGTGTCCCACCCCACGCTGCGTTTCGGGCCCCACGGCCCTGGTCCTCGAACGCAGGTCCGAGCCGCGCACGCGGCAAAACAAAGGGGGGCGGCCGCGCTGTGACAGCGAAGACCCCGCGCCCCCTCCGCCCGCGTGGCCCGGACGGGGTACGGGGCCTGGGGAGGCGCGGGGGCTGCGCGTCGGGGCGCAGCCGCCGCCCGCGTGTGCTAGGAGGCCGCGGGGCCCGGGCTCCGGGGTCCTCCCGACCTGCGCCCCCAGTGGCTGCCGCGCCTCGCCAGGCCAGGCCCCGATGCCGCCCTCCTCACGTAGCCAGCGCGCGGCCAAAGCGTCCCTCAGACGAGCCGAACGCCGAATGGCCCCGAGCACGGGAAGTGCCCGCCCCCCGCGTGCCACAGCCAATGGGACGCCGGAAGCGGGGAGGTGCCGAGGAGACGTCGCGTCGCCGCGCCGGGTCTCTAGCAGCTGCCGCCGAGCCGCCGGACGGACGCTCGTCTTCGCCCGCCATGGCCGAGAGCGACTGGGACACGGTGACGGTGCTGCGCAAGAAGGGCCCTACGGCCGCCCAGGCCAAATCCAAGCAGGTGCTTTGCTGACTGAGGAGCGGCCGGGCCGGGCGGGGCGGACGCTGGGCCGGGGCCACGGACCGTGGGACAGGGGGCTCCGGGAAGGGCAGGCGGGGCCTGGGACAGGGCGCAGGGGACGGGGACAAGGCTGGGGTGCTGGGGGCAGGACGGGGTTCGAGGGGCGGGGCGCATCGCAAGGGGTAGGAGGACCGGGCCAGGACAGGGGTGGGAAGGTGGGGGGCGGACCCTGGTGGAGATGGACGGACCCGGACCCAGGAGGCAGGGGGCGGGCGACTGGGGTAGGAGAGGATCAGGGAACGGGACCAGTGCCAGGGTGGAGCGGGGAGGGGATGGGGCAGGGACTGTTGGTGGGGACAGGTGTGAGGACAGAAGCAGGAGGTGGGGACGGGGGCGGGGACAAGGCTGGGGGCCTTGTGTGAGGATAGAGACAGAGAACCAGGGTGGGCACTGGGAACGGGGGCAGGGATGGAGGTGGGGACAGGGCTTGGGAGGACAGGGACTAGAGTGGGGGACATGACTTAGGACAGGGGTGGGGACTGGGGCAAGCAGCAGGAACCAGCGATGAGGGTGGGGAATTGGGGTTGGGATAGGGCTGGGGGCCAGTGGACAGCAGTTGAGGGCCTGGGGCGGGAGACCAGGTGACGGGGACAGAGGTTAGTGACCTGAGTGGGAGTTGGGGATGGGGTAGGCTCCCCCTGAGAGTTTTCTCTCTGCCTGGGGCCTGCTTGATTCTACTGGTCTCCACTGGTCAGATACTGCCCAAGGAGCCTACCTGGGTGCATCACAGGCTGTAGAGAGTGCCTGCCTCAGGGGACCCCATGAGCAGGTGGACACTGCCTCCCCCTGTTGCACGGGTGGAAGATGGGCGTGCCCTGAGCAGTACTTGTGGAAGGAGATTACCAATGTGGCTGATGGCTCCGAGGGTCAGTTGTGAGTCTGATGTAATAGGGAGGACAGTTTAGTCACCGCCTCTGCCTCATTCGTACCCTCAGGTGGCCTAGGGCTGAAGCCTTTGAGGCCAGTTGGGCCCGGATGTGCTGGGGCTCTGGTGACAGGGATTCATTGGTCTGCCCTGCCCTTACTGGTTGCATGGTCAAAACCAAATTCACTCTCCTTTTCTTTTAAAGGAAACTTAATGGCCACAAGCTAGGAGTCATGGGAATAATTGTGTGGCAGCATCTGTGAGCAGATCACACTTAGGATGCTCCACAAGTCACTTCTCTGAAGCGGTAGAAATGTTGGCCGGGCGCGGTGGCTGACGCCTGTAATCCCAGCACTCTGGGAGGCCAAGGCAGGTGGATCATGAGGTTAGGAGTTCAGGACCAGCATAGCCAAGATGGTGAAACCCCATCTCTACTAAAAATACAAAAAATTAGCTGGGCGTGGTGGTGGGCGCCTGTAATCCCAGCTACTCGGGAGGCTGGGGCAGGAGAATCGCTTGAACTCAGAGGGCGAAGGTTGCAGTGAGTCGAGATCGCGCCACTGCATTCCAGCCTGGGCGACAGAGTGAGACTCTGTCTCAAAAAAAAAAAAAAAAAAGTCAAGAAATACATTAAATTAATATTCAGTGACTGTAGATGAGATAGCATCACTGTTACTGGTGATGTTTCTGGGGAGCCTGCAGGCTTCCATGAGATGTGTCATCTCTGTGTTACTAGGAGCCACATTCAGGGAGGAAGGCTGCACCAGGCCAGCATTTAGTGTTCCTTCCTACTTTTGCAGTAGAGTCCAGCAGAAAAGTAAATCTATGCTAAATACGATTTCTCAAAAAGAATCCATTAGCGCATACCAGCTATTCAGGAGGGAGGCTGAGGCCAGAGGCTCACTTGAGCCCAGGAGTTCCAGACCAGCCTGGGCAACACAGCAAGACCCCAACTCTAAAAAAAAAAATCCCTAATGTGTCTTTTCAACAGCAAAGGAAGTGGTGTTCTCTTAGCAGTTTATTGTGAGTTTCTTAGACATCTGATTGTAGAGGCTTTCGTATAATGAGTTTGGGGTTTTGTTGTGTTTTGTTTTTTTAGACAGTGTCTCACTCTGTCTCCCAGGTTGGCGTTATCATAGCCCACCATAGCCTCAAACTCCTGGGCTTAAGTGATCCTCCTGCCCTAGCCTCCCTCTGTAGGCATGCACCACAATGCCTGATAATTTTTTTGTTTTTTGTAGAGACAGGATCTTGCTGTGTTGCCCAGGCTGGTCTCGAACTCGTGGCCTCAAGTAATCCTGCTACTTCGGTTTCCCAGAGTGCTGGGATTACAGGCATAAGCCACGGTGCCTAGTTGAGCTTGGGTAATTGAACCCAGCACTGCATATCAGTCTTTGGGCACCACTAGTCCTTAGCAGTGTGCTAACTGGCTAACAGCAGGCCTGAATTGGTGTGTGCTGGACACTGTCAAAGCTGATTTTGATCCACTGACGTTTTCTAATTTTCTAGGCTATCTTAGCAGCACAGAGACGAGGAGAAGATGTGGAGACTTCCAAGAAATGTAGGTACTTGTGTTTCCGCTTGCAAAATGAGGCTGTGTTGTGGGGTCTGTGTGCTGGTGGGTGTGGTGTGGGCGGTGCCCCCAGGGACGTTGTCAGCTGAATGCCTGCCTGCACTGGTGCTGGCCAGAGCCCTGGGAGGCAGCCATCTTCCCAGAGCAGCTCTGGTTGGCATGAGTACAGCTGCCTGTCCTCATAACTGAGAGAAAACTCTGGAAGTCCATGCCCTGAGGTGTGTGAACTTGGGACAGCCTGGGTTCCCATGTCCCCTTGGGCTCAGGCAGCCTCTGGGGTCTGGTTACCGCTCTGAAATGGTTTTTCTTCAGGTTAATTCCAAACTCTCTCTGCTTTTGCCTCACACCAACTCCAGGGGCTGCTGGCCAGAACAAACAACATTCTATCACCAAGAACACGGCCAAGCTGGACCGGGAGACGGAGGAGCTGCACCATGACAGGGTGACCCTGGAGGTGGGCAAGGTGATCCAGCAGGGTCGGCAGAGCAAGGGGCTTACACAGAAGGACCTGGCCACGGTGAGGCTGCGCCGGCTCTCACTCCTCCTGGGGTTGTGGGTTTGGGGAGGGGGATGGCCGGTGTTCAGATAGCACGGGGAGGGCGGGCTATCTGGTGCCCCTGCAGGGAATGCCTCAGGAAGCCAGGTCAGCCCGGCTCTCACTGCCTCTCGCACAAAACCCAGCTGCGTGTGGGTGCATACCCCAGGTGCCCCAGAAGCTGCTGTTCTCAGGCGATGCTCCGTGCCTGGTTTCACAGCAGTCCTAGTGGAGCCGATGTGTATAAAGCACATCTTCTCTTTAGAAAATCAATGAGAAGCCACAGGTGATCGCGGACTATGAGAGCGGACGGGCCATACCCAATAACCAGGTGCTGGGCAAAATCGAGCGGGCCATCGGTGAGTGTCCCTCCACCCTTCGCCGGGTCCGCTGGACAGGGAGGCTACCCGCTCCCGGCTGGGGTTGTTGAGAGCGGGACTCGGGAAGAAGATGGCCCTGGGGGTCCCGTTCTCTGAATTCTGGAGCTTTGCTTGACTGAGATGACAGACTGAGGGATGGTGGGGGCTCTGCAGGCCTCAGGAAACCCCTAAGAGCAAAGTGGAGTCCCACTCCCTTCCCCTTGCCAGTTCCCATCAGCCTGTGCTGTTGGCCATGGTTCTCTGAGCCTGAGCACAGCGGGTCTGGGCCCTGTCAGCATGGGGCCGGAAGCCAGTTCCGCAGAGGACCCCGGCTCTGGTTCTTCTGGAGAGGGGTGTTCATGCCCTGCTGTCTAAGATGATCAGACTCATCCCCTTCAAAATTAGATGTGAGAACCAGGAGTGCTCGCGTGCTGAGAGCCCAGTGAGGCACGGGAGCAGCGTGGGCCCCCTTCCCTGGGAAGATGTTGAAGAGGGGCAGCGTGGTGGGGAGGAGGGAGCTGGCACTGCAGTGGCCAGTGGCTATGGCTCATTTCAGGCCTCAAGCTCCGGGGAAAGGACATTGGAAAGCCCATCGAGAAGGGGCCTAGGGCGAAATGAACACAAAGCCTCGAAATCAGTGCGCTCCAGCTGATCTCGTTCCGCCGGTTCCCCTTGGCCGCCAGCACCGCCGTGGGTCTCCTCACGGGCCAAACGGAACAAGGGGTCCAGCTTGTGGGGGACCCTCCCCAGCCCATTCCTGCTGTCAAACAAACAAAACCTTGCAAAGCGTTGGGTTCTGCTGACTGTTTTTCTCCCTGCGTCGCGTTCCTCAGATCAGGGTGCAGAACTCCGCCTTCCTGTCCTAGGGTGTCTGCCCAGTAGCGGTTGTGGCTCAGAGGCCTCAGGGAGCTCTGAGCAACACCTTATACAAGGGTGAGGGGTGGAGGCCCGAGGTGCGGAAGGAAGAGGAGCAGTGTCACTGGGCGCTGCTTTCTCTGATGCAGCTCTAAAGAGAAGCTGGGGAAAGTTCCTGCCCCTGGTGCCGGGGCCAGATCATCCGGTCCTGCTGTCAGCTCCCAGGCCCCTAGTTGTGGGGAAAGCTGGTGAATTTTCATCGCTGATGCCCGGGAGTGGGCTGCCAGGTGGGGCTCTGAAGGTCTCCCTGCAGGGCCATTTCCTCTTCGCCCATCTGCGTGGACAGTTAGCGGGCACCGGTCAGCCCCACGGCACCTGAAGATGGACGGCGCTAGCCGTGCCCGACTGCCACCCTCTGCTGGGAGTTAGTTCCCAGGGCGGACGGGAGCCCAGCGGCTGACGAGGGTGCTGTGCTGTGCCCTCCAGCACTGCATGGCTCCTGGGGGCAGATGTGTGTTCATGAGGCAGGGTAGGGCTTTCCTGTGGGCAGGAGGGGGGCCTGGCTGCACAGGTCTGGGTATCGCTACCCTCCCTGGGGACAGCCACCCACAGCCAGGCCTCAGAGGCCACAAGACCGGGCCCTCACCATGGGGCTGTGCCCGAGTCACCCACATGGAGGAGCAGAGCTCTGGGAGCTGAGGTTAGTGACGTTGACCCTGCGTTAGGGCGGCAGTCCTCTGCTGGTGCCCCAGGCCAGGTGACAGCTTCACAGGGTCACTCTCCCACTCAGGCGAGGGGGCCAAAGGGAAGGGCTCAGCCGCAGCCCTGAGGCACCTGGTTACCTGGGCACTGTGACCCACAGTCTTCGGGCACCCGGTGACCTGGGCACTGTGACCCACAGCCCCTGGGGCAGCTCAGGCCTGTACCACAGACAGTGGGCCCAGCTGGGGCACTTCTCCCCTCCAGGCCTGCTCCATGCACCCTGTCCCCCAGGGGTCATCTCCTCTGCATGCCCCTGATGCTGTGGGTCAGTTTCACTGTTGTCCTCAATAGATGCAGAGCCCCTAGCTGGTAGGGCCTGCCCCGGCCCTTGTCCTGGGTGGGTCTGTGTCCTGATAAGAGAGGGTCCCCTTGTCTCTGGTTCCTGAGCTGCATCCAGAAGCAAGCAGGCGCCCCTAGCACGTCACTTAACACTGCAGCCCCCACCCTCACTGGCTGGTAAAGTGTGGACACACTGACTTCACCCTGGGAGCTTGGGCTGCCCTCATGGGCCAAGGTGTTTATTCACAGAGCAACAGAGTCAGCACAGGGCAGGGAACACCCAGGCCTCAGCATGTCCTAGCCTGGGCAGGGCAGTTGTCCCGGTCCCTGGCTAGGGTCTGAACAAGTGCTGGATGTCACGTGAGGAAGCGGGGCCTTGTCTGGCGTGGTCTATGGATCGCTGGTGACAGAGGCCGGGAGGGTGACACCATCCTAGGAGGAGGAAGAGGAGCTCGCTCGCTTGCTTTCTTTCCCTCCCTCCCTCCCTTCCTTCCTTCTTTCCTTCCTTCCTTCCTTCCTTCCTTCCTTCTTCCTCTCTTTCTCTCTTTCCTTTCTTTCCTTTCTTCTTTCTTTCCTGAGACGGAGTTGCGCTCTTGTCAACCAGGATGGAGTGCAGTGGCACGATCTTGGCTCACTGCAACCCCTGCCTCCCTGGTTCAAGTGATTATCCTGCCTCAGCCTCCCGAGTAGTTGGGATTACAGGTTCCTGCCACCATACCCAGCTTATTTTTTGTATTTTTAGTAGAGACGGGGTTTCACCATGTTGGGCAGGCTGGTCTCAAACTCCTGACCTCAGGTGATCCACCCACCTCAACCTCCCAAAAGTGCTGGGATTACAGGTGTGAGCCACCGCCCCCGGCCAAGGAGGAGGAGCTTTGACAGTGGCGGCTGGGAGAGGCAGGGCAGGGAGGGCAAGGATGGGCCTTGCAGAGGTGGGGGCTCCTCCCTGGGGGGTTGTGTCCCACCACTGCCCGCCCTCCAGGGTCACAGCTGAGCAGAGGCTCCTGCCCACTCATCCCCAGGGGATCCTACCGCATTGAAAAGGATGTTGTCAAAGCTGGGGGCTGTGGCTTCTGTGTTGCTCTGGAAGGGGCAGCTCCCCCTCTTCTGTAGCCAGCGCCGTCCCCCAAGTCCCAGCAGCACCAGGAGAATGAGCAATAGGAGCATACTGCCAACCGCAGCTGGCACAGACACGGGTGCGGCTGTGTCCCCTGTGGGCCATAGGGACACGTGAGGCCTCCAAAGCAGCCCTCAGTTCTGGTGTCCGGGTCCAGCCCCCACATCTGAGGTTAAGGAGGAAGCCTGGGGCTGCCTGGTCCCCTCAGCCTCTGCTGGCTCCAGGGGTTCACCCCTATTTCAAAGGCAGAGGGCATTGGTTCTGCTACCACAAGGACGGGGCCTGGCAGGCGGCTGCTGTTTGCAGACTTGGTGGGGCTCATGGCCCAGGCGAGATTCTTTCCCTCACCAAGTGAGAACAGTCAGTGGCTGCCCTGACCCGGCTGGCGGCTCCTCCAGGATGGACCTTGCCCTGGGTGTGGGCACAGGGAGCACAGAGGCCACAGCCAGGCAGGTCAGGCCCCAGAGGCTGCACCCCAGGGACAGCCCAGCCCAGGCAGCGGCCCCAGGGGTGAGCAGGGCAGAGTGGGGAGGGCACAGGGCCTGGGCCTGGCAGCTCTCTTGTCCTGTCTGGGTGCAGCATGCTCGCAGCTCCTGGGAGCACACGCTGGTAAGCCTGGCAAACCCCAAGCCGGGCTGGCCCCCTGGGCCCTCCTCCGTGCCTCCACTGCAGCCCAGGGCTCACCCAGGCTGGGGGCAGGCTGCTGGCAATGCTGCCCGGCCAGATACTCCACGTCATCCAGGGCAATGGGCCCCAGCGCTGGCTGGCCGCCCAGAGTGGCTTCAAACACGATCTGATGGGGAAGGAAAGGAGTCTGTGTGGGCCCTGGGTGGAGGAGGAGGAGGCTCCTGGCCCACAGCTGACCTCACCTGGAACTCCTTGGTGCTGGCTACCTCCACCTGGGCCTCCAGCCACTGGTGCCGCCGATGCCCGCCTGTGCCCCACACAGCCAGCTGGCCCTGGGCACTGTGCAGCAGCACCTTCAGCTCCCCCTTGTCTGAGAGCAGGGCCAGGGTCTGTCAGGCCTGGGGTCCTGGGGCTCCTGCACGCCTAACCAGGGGCGGGCTGGGGAGGCCACCTCCCCACCTCTGCTCCTGGACCCCTGCTGCCCCCATTGCCTAGGCACCCACTGGCCCAGCCGGACTCACAGAAGTGCTCAGGAAAGTCCATGTGGTACCAGAAGCGGAGGCAGGAGGCTGGGGTGGCTGGCAGAAGCTCGCTGCGCAGCCAGGCGGCCCGGCCCCCGGGGCCCAGCACGCCAGTTTCAAAGAAGGCAAAGTGGCCTGGGAACAAGAGGAGGCTGATGCCCAGCTGATGGGCAGAGCCAGCCCTCAGGGCCCGAGCAGAGGCTGGGTGAACAGGGCCTCCTCTGGATGGGGCATGTACTCTGTGGGTGGGCAGCAGGAGGCCAGGTGGCTATGTGTGCCTCCCCACGTGGCTCCAGTGGGCACGTACCTGCCTCTGTGCCCAGGGTGTGGTCCACACGGGGCTGGGGGTAACGAGAGGGGGTGGCTCCGCCGCCCCAGTCCCAGCTGTATCTGCCCAGGCCGGGCCAGGCCAGGTGGCTCCAGCCACACAGGCCAGACTCAAAATCACAGGAACCTGCAGGACATGGGTGGGTGAGTGGTGCTGCCCCATGGCCCAAGCCCTGGGCACCACCACTACGAAGGGAAAGGGCTAGGCAGGCGCCCCAGAGCAGGGCTGAGGCCACAGCAGGGCTCCCACCTGGCTGAGGGCAGGGCCCGTCCTGGAGGAGCAGATCATCCAGAGCCACGTAGGAGTGTGCCACGTCTGCAGCCACTGCCTCAAACACCACCTGGTGGGTGCAGGGCAGGGCAGCCTCAGCGGGTCCAGGCAGCCCTCGGGGGAGGGGGAGGGGCACCCCACCCTGCACTCACCCTCCAGGCTTGCTTGGCCTGCACGTCCACGCTGCCCAGGCGCCAGGCAAGCCCGCCGTGGGCACTGAGGCTGAGCACCTGGTGCCTCCCGCTCTCCTCCAGGTAGACCCGCAGGGTGCCTGCCAGCAGGGGCAGCCCAGGTCAGCAGTGTGGGGAGAGCATCTGCAGGCCCTGGTCTGAGCTCCCAGGCTACCGGCCTGGCGGGCGCAAGAGGCTCCCCAGTGGCCTCAGCACAAGGCTGGTGGGAACACCAGGCCAAGCTTCGCTGAGCCCACTGGGGCCCCCTCCCAAAGTCCCTCACCTGGGCTGTGGAGGCTCCCGTGGTACCAGAAGGTCAGACAAGCAGGCTGGGCCAGGGGCCTGTGCTCCTTGGAGGTCAGGGAGGCCGTCTGGCCCCGGGGCAGTGCATCTGGGCTTGTGTCCACCAGCATGTAGTGCCCTGGAGGTGCTATAGCATCAGCCTGCCAGCCCCTGGCCAACCCCTCAATCCCTGCCCCTGCCAGGCCCCCATACCTTGGGCCGTCTCAGTGGTATGATCTGTTGGGGGGCCCCAGGCAGCATGGCCCGAGGCATTGGCCTGCCGCCTCCAGAGACCCTGGCCTCCAGGGGAGAAGCCGCAGTCCGAGTCCTCAAAGGAGCAGTCATTAGGGGCCCAGCAGGGGCCCGGCCGCACGGCCACATCGTCCAGCGCCATGGTGCCGTGGTATCCATCCCGGAGGCCCTCGAACAGCAGCTGGGGGTGGAGGGTGTCAGCTGGCCAGGGGCCCTGCCCTATCCTCCCACTCGGGTGCCAGGCCTCACCTGGTACTGGGCACGGGAGCCAGGCTGGTGAGAAAGGGTGGCCCAGGCCTCGTGCCAGCGGTTGCCCTGGGTGCCCGACCGCGACCACAGGTGTATCTCCTCCCCTTCCCGTCTCATGGCTAGGCGCAGAGTCCCTGCAGGGAGGGCACCAGTCCATAACTGACCTCTCCCCTGTGCCTCGATGGGTGTCAGAGCGGGGGACTCTGAACCCCCGGAGGCCTCCCCACAGGCCCTGCCCTGCTCCCAGGTCTGCTCACCAATCTGGGGCCCATGGAGGTGGTACCAGAAGCTGAGACACTCCGTGGGCGCTGCTGGCACCTGGGGCCTGGAGAGCAGGTGGGCGCTGTGGCCCCAGGCCAGGGGGTCTGTGGGGTCCAGGAGCACAAAGTGGCCTGCAGGGGCATGGGGCTGTGCTGCAGAGATGCCCCTCTCCCGTCTGAAAGCCACCCCCAGTCTGAGCGCCCATCCTACCTTGGCCTGTGGTGTGGTCATGGTCAGGGCCGCGGCTCTCCACCCAGCGCCAGTGTGTGTCTGAGAGGTGGCCTGGGTACCAGCTGCATGTGTCCCGCTCAAAGTTACAGGAGACCTCTGGGGGTGGGGCCAGGTGGCGTCACACACCTTCCCCCCTCCCCCTCCAGAGCCCTGAGAAGGTGGAAGCTCCAGGGTCCCTGGAGGGGTGTAAGGGGAGCACCCAGGTGGGAGTGAGGATGGGCAGCAGGAACCTCTGTCTCTCTCGGTGGTCACTGTGGGGCTACAGTCCCTCAGGGTCACGTTGTCCACCCCAGCTCCCTGCTGGTCAGGGCCATCCAAGTCCACCAAACCGACAAACTCCAGCTTCATGGGGTAGGGGGATGAGGAGGACTGTTAGGTCAGGGCCCACTCCAGTGGAGCTCCTGCCCTGGGCTGCCCTCCTCACCCGGAAGCGCCGGCGGCGGGCGCCTAGAAGGACCTTGTCCACCTTCCAGCTGCCTGCACTGCTGCTCAGGGCCTGCCATGCCAGCTCCCGGTTGCCGTTGTCCACCACAACTAGTGCCAGGAAGCCTGGCCAGCCGGGCAGGGGGCACCGTGGGTCACCCAGCCCCAGACCCCTCCCACTGTGCAGGGAGCACCCAGGGGCTGGCCAGGGAGCTTGCGGAGGGTGGCGGTACCTCGGGGCTGACTCTGTAAATAATAAGCCAGGTGGAGTTCACAGCTGGGGCCAGAAGGGCCAAGGAGGGGGGTAAGGACCCGGGCCTCAGCGCTCAGCTGCCCCCAGGCCCTCTGCAGAGACAGGAAGTGCCCTAGGGGAAGAGCAAGGTGCTCAGAGCCCCATCCCTTCCAGGGCCCCACTCTGTCCCTCAGGGATCCCCAATCCAGAGACCCTCTGTAGTGCAGAGGCAGAGCAGAGACCCCTCAGGATGCTGCTCACACCTGGGCGGGGCTTGAGCCTTGGGGCTTGGGCCTCACCAGCAGCAGCTGCACTGGACCCCTGGCCCTCCTGGGCTGAGAGACGCCGCCACTGCAGCCGCCCCACGCTGGCGTCCTCCCAGCCCCCGGCCTCAGGGGACTCAAAGTCTGTAGTGCCTGGAACAGCAACCGGCACTGAATGGCAGAGTCCTCAGCCCGCCCCGGCGCCTCCCCCCTTGGCTCCGCAGCGGGAGGTCTGCAGGAGGTTGAGCCCCTTTACCGCAGGCCTGCTCGTCCTTGCCCGCTGCGCACTGCTCCTCGAAGTCACACAGTTGTTCCGGGGGCACACACAGGTCCCCGCAGGCGAGATGCCCCCGCTCGCAGGAATCCTGGAGCTGCGAGCTGGGCGGCAGGGGCTGGGGGGCTGGGGCCCAGGGCCCGGGAGGCAGCGGCTGCAGGGTGGACACCTCTGTGGGGGCAGAACTGGTGTCAGGTGGCAGGGATGGGGAGTGCTGTGCCTCTCCAGGGCAAGGCAGGGTAGGGCAGAGTCAGCAGGCTCACCGGAGACTGGTCTGCAGTGGTCCGACAGGATGAGGTCATCCAGACCCACGACACCCCCCGGGCCTGTCTGCCCGGTCAGGAGGATCTGAGGGCAGAGGGGTTCAGGGGGTGCCCAGCCTATTTCCCCCTGGGGTCTGGTCCTTGTCCACCTGCAGCGGGTACCTTGTGGATTCCCCTCCCCTGCCCACAGCGCGGCTCCCCAGACCCCACCCTCTTGCTGTTCCCTACCTGGAAGGGGTGGGCGCTCTGGATGTCAACACGGTCTCGGACCCAGGCAGTCCCCAGCTCCCCTCGGCGCCTCCGCAGCAGGACGGGGGCCTGGGGGGCGCTGGGCCCCAGAGTCTGCAGGAACAGCTGGAGGCAGCCAGCCTCAGATCCATGCAGGTAGTGATAAAAGACCAGCTGTGGAACCAAGAGCTGGCTGGGGGCCCTGCACCAGGGCAGCCAGCACGGAGGCCCTGTGAGCCCCACCCATCTCACCGAGCAGTTGGAGGTGCCTGAGGCTTGGAATTCGGGGCTGGACAGTATAGCAGGGGTGCCAGGCTCGGCCACGGAGACCAGGAAGGAGCCTGTGGGAAAGGATGGGAGTGGGCCAGGGCCGCTGGGCTGTGGCCGCTGGGCTGTGGCCGCGTAGGCAGGGCCTGGGCCGGGTCCTGTGTGGGCCTCACCCTGTGCACTGTTCCGGCTGTGGTCACGGCGTGGCCAGGAGGGGCGCTCAGGACCACCAGCGCTGTGGTTCTGGGACCAGCCTTCTGAGCGGTTCCATGGGCCCAGGCCTGTCTCAAAGTCGGTGGCTATGTGGCGGCCTAGGGCAGGAGGTGGGCGTGTCAGGGCCACCAGGCAGTGCTTCCTGAAGCCGTATGGCCCCAGCTCCAGGGTGGTCCTGGCAACCACAGCCCCAGAAGGACCATCCAAGGATCCAAGGTGCCCCCTCCTGGATGAGTGCCATGGCCCCCACCGAGGCGTCCAGTCTCCCAGCCTCTCTGGCCTCACCACAGGTGAGTGGGTTCTCATCAGACTGGTCCCCGCAGTTGTCTTCCGCGTCGCACAGCTGCTGGGGCTCCACACAGACCTTGTTCTGGCAGTGGTGGTGTCCCAGGGGACAGCTGGCCTGGGGGGCTGGGTGGGGCAGGGTTAACCCTTCACCGAGGCCCCAGGAGTGGGAGAGCACTCGGGGGCAGACAGGGTCTGAGCAGGGGGGAGTGGGCAGGCGGGGGCCCTCCCGGGGGTGGAACAGGAAGAGGCAGTGCCTTACTGGGCAGACCACAGTCCCAGAACTCTAGGTCATCTAGAGCCACAGCGCCCCTGTGGGTGGCATTTCGGGTGGCAGAGAAGGTCACCTGAAGAGAACAGGTCCTCAGGACCTAAGTCAGGGCCCAGACCCCCCCACCAAGGCCCCCACTTGTCCAGACCCTCCCAGCTCACTCGGAAGTCACCCCGGATGCGGCCTGTGGTCACTGCCAACTCCTGCCAGCCAGGGCCCCAGGGTCCTGTGCTCTGCCACAGGGTCAGGGTCTCTGCGCCATGGGTCAGCTCCAGCCGCAGCTCAGCCACATCTGCAATGTCAGGGGTCCCAGGGCAGCTGTGGCCCTGCTCGTCCTCAGCTGCCCGCCCGCCCTCCCCTTGGGCACCCCCCATGAGCCTTGGGGGTCTAGAGTGCACCTCCAGAGGCCGCGTGGTACCAGAGCCTCAGCTTGCAGGAGGAGGCTGCCTCTCGCAGGGTTGGTGAGCGCAGGGCTGCGGTGGATGCCTCTTTCCCTCGGTGGGTTCCAACGGCCATGTACCAGCCTGGCCCAGGTGAGAGGTCAGGAGACGGGGGAGGGAGCAAGGAGGGTGGTGGGACAGGGGCGCACAGAGATTCGCCCTGGCCTCACCCAAGTCGGTGCCCAGTGTGTGGTCTGAGTGAGGCCCAGGACCCTCCAGTGCGGCCCCCGCCCTGTCTCGGAGCCAGCTGTAGCCTGAGGTGCTAATGTCCCGCCAGCCGCAGGGGTCCTGCTCGAAGTCGCAGGTGAAGGGGGTGCCCAGGGTGGGCCAGGCCCCATGGTAACCTGGGAGAGTGGGTGGTCAGGTGTGTGCCAGACCTGCTCGCACTGGCCCTGCCCGCCCATCTGGCCTTGGCTTACCACACTGGGCCTCATCTGAGCAGTCCCTGCAGTCACACAGGAAGTTGCACACAGCCTGGCCAGGGCTTCTGCAGTGGTTGGGGACCCAGGCCCAGCCTGAGGACCCTGCTGCTGGAAGGTTGACAGCCAGGTGGCCTGGGGGCAGGGTGACCAGCCATCCCAGCCTGCCTAGGACTATTCAGTTTTAGCACTGGACATCTTTTGTCCAGGGAAGCCCCTCAGACCAGGAGATGGGGCAGGGAGGGACAGGGACCCACAGAGAACTCCCACCCGGCTCTGGTCCAAGCACAGCACGTTCCTATTTCCAGCCCTGAAGAGGCTGGGGAGGGGGGCCTGGGCATGCGCGGGGATGAGGACCCAACCATGGGGCACCCCCATAAAGGTAGCAGGAACCCAGCATGCCCAGCAGGGAACTGGGCACTGGGAGGGCAACCCCCAATGGGAGATATCGATGGGCGGCCCAGGGCCCCCTACAAGCTCCACCTAGTCCAAGGGTGGCAGACAAAGGCTGGCAGAGCTGGGGGCACCTCCTGAGCTCTCTTGTCCCAGACTGGGAGGGGAGTCTTGCCTCTTCCTTTGCTTGGCAGGCCCGAGGACCCCATGGGCTGATTCCGGGTCACCCCCCTTGCAGGCCGGCCAAGGGGTACCTTTGGGGCTCAGGAGTCAGCCCTGGTGCCCGTCACTGCCACACAGATGGTAGGCTCAGAAGCCAGGGCCCCTGGTCCTGCTTCAGGAGTGGGACCAGACTACTTACCCAGGAACAGGACCAAGGCGGGCAGCAGGTGGCTGGGCAGAGGCATGGTTGGGCCAGAGGGAGCAGTGCGGCCACACAGGGTGCCTGGGAAGTTCTGTGTGCTTATCAGCCTGCGCTGGCCCCACACGCTGACTCTGCTGTTAAGTGGAGGGCCCCTCGGCCCGGCCCCACCCAGTGCTGACGGTGCCAAGCATGGGCCGTGAAAGCAGCCCCAGGAGGGGGCCTCTGACCCAGGGTCAGCTCCCACCTGCCCGGCTCCCTCAGACACAAGGTCACGCTCTTCCACCCTGCCCTGCCCTGCCTGGTGAAGGGGAGGCTCCCATTGGAATGGGGAGGGACCCAGACACCCCACCAGGATTCTGCTCGGCAGTGTGGGGTGGGCAGAGGCCGCCATGGCCTCTCACTGTGCCTCTGGCAATAGCCTGGTGCTGGCCAAGGTCAGGACTCAACCAGCCCAGTAGTTGCAGGAGTCCAGCACGTGCACCAGAGCTGGTCCCTGCGTTCTCAGCCGCAGGGAACCTGCCTGTAAGTCAGGCTGTGGAGGATCACCCCGTCATTCATTAGTTCTGAGCAGCCAGGTGCTGTCCGGTGCCAGGCACAGGGTCCCTAGGAGCCCAGAAGCTTCGGTTTCTCATGAAACAGTCCCATGCTTGGGGCACGGTCTTTGGGGCTGGGGAAGGGTGTGGCATTTGGAGTCAGGCCCTGTTTGTGATTTCCCACAGTGTGACCTCGGAGCTTGTGTCACTGAGCCTCAGTGTCCCGGTCTGTAAAATATGGTCATGACAGTGCCCGTCTGGAGAGGCTGGCCGGAGGACCAGTGAGCTGACAAAGGCGGGGGTGCCCTGTGTACAACCAGTCCTGGCCCCCAGGGTGCCCCTGCACCACCCCATCGAGTCCCACTGTGTATGGGGCTTCCCAGGGCAAGGCCTGAACCCATATCCTGCCCACAGCCCTGCGGGGTGCAAGAGGGACCTGGGAGGGGCCCCCAGAGTCAATGTGAACCTGTGGGGTAGGTGTAGGACCTGACCCTGGATACTGGCAGGCCCCATGGGGCTGGTCATGGAAGGAGCCTCAGGGCAGACAGGACGCTGGGGAGCCCTGGGATGGGCTCACAGGAGGGAGCACTGGTGGGCGCCCCAGGTCTTGGCCAGCCCGAGGGACCAGGCCCTGACTCCTTTCACAAGGGCTTGCCCGGCCTCCTCCAAGATGCCCTGGAGGACGATGGCCGTGGGAAGAGCAATCAGGCCATCAGCAGGGCCCCTTTACCAGACCCCAAAGGGCTGAGTGTGCACGGCCACTCCCTGGGGCCACTCCTCTGTTCCCCCACCCACCTGCTTTAGTTAGGGTCTGGGGGGCCCTGGAGGTGGTGACGCACAGTTCGGGAAGCCAAGGACAGAGTTCAGAGACTGGCAGGTGTGGCAACACGTTTAATTCTGTGGCCAGGCTAGCCTGTCTCCAAGGCCTGGTGGACAGCACGTACGTCATCAGGGGCTGCCGCAAGAGCAGGCAGGGCCAGCCCCGAAGGAGGAGTGCAGGGAAAGGCGGGGGCTCCAAAGTGGCTGCTGGAGGCAGCAGGCCCCGGGCTGGGAGTGCTCAGTAGCCATCGTTAGCCCAGGTGACCTCATAGTCGGGGTACTTGGCTTTGATTTTCTCAGTTGAAATGGCGTGCTGGGCAGGACCATAGGCCTGGAGAGAGAGGACGCCTGCTGGCACCACTTAGACCCTTCGACCCCATGCCCTGGCTCTGGGCATCCAGCCACCAGCCACACCAGGAGTGAGTGTGGGAAAGGGACAGGCAGTGCCTGGGGGCGGCAAACCCACCATCCCGACCGCCCTTGGGGGCTCCCCTGGGGAGAGGCGACCTCCACAGGCAAGCAAACCTTGATGGTGGATCCTGGGGCCTGAGGCGCCCAGAGGGACGCACGTGGGTCTCATCTGCTGGTGGTTTTTGTGAAGCGCACAGGCGGGGACTCTGAGCTCCACCCAGGTACTGATCGCCTCTGGGGGGCCCAGCAAGGCCTCCCAGGGCAGGGAGAGGAGATGGCCGGCCATGTCTGGGGGTCTCCGTCCCACCCCTCAGGTCTGGCGTGTGCTCCATGGGGGAATGCAGGAACACAATGGGCCCTGGAGGGAGGGCTCTGCCGCCGACCCTGGGAGAACCCCGGGAAGTCTGCGTGCTCAGCTGGGGCCACGGGTCAGGGCAGCAGGCTCAAGTGGGCCTCGAAGCTGGTACTGGGGCCTCCAGCAGGGCGGGACGGGGCTGTGGCTCACCATGGAGTAGCCGTACACGTGAATCTTCTTGTCCTGACTCTGGTGGGAGATGCGCCCGCCGCCCAGACACTCACAGTCACAGCCCTGCTTCTGCATGTCGCCCGACACTTTGTCGTAGATGTCCGCTGGGATGGGAGGGCGACCTCAGGACGTGCCCTGGCCGCCCTTGGAGGCCGCGGGAGGAACTCCCAGCCGAAGGGGTCTGAAATCCCAGCTCTGAACAGCCCCTTCCCCAGGGGAGACGAAGCCCCTTGAGGCTGGGACAGGGGATGAGAGGAGGGTGGAACCGGGGCAGGCGCGGGGACTGGGAGACTGTTGGGGAGGGTCAGGCCGTGTCACGCCCTTCCCGCCCAGGACCTCAGCCTGGGTTAAACCTAGCAGGGGCAGGGCTCGGAGCAGAACGCAGTCCGCTACGGCCCGCAGCCCCGCCAGCCCCGCCCCCGCCTCGCCAGCCCCGCCCCCGTCCCGCCAGCCCCGCCCCCGCCTCGCCAGGAGCGCCCCCGTCCCGCCAGCCCCGCCCCCGTCCCGCCAGCCCCGCCCCCGCCTCGCCAGGAGCGCCCCCGGCACGCCGGCAGGTCCCGCCCTCACCATGGTACTCAGCCCACTTGTAGCCGCGCACGATCTCCTTGCTCTCTGCAGCCGGAGCCCCGGAGCGCGGAGCCGAGTGGACTCGGATCAGCACATACTTGAAGACGCCGTCGGAGTCGATGTCCACATCAGGAATGTGAGCGAGGTCCGCCGCCGCCATGTTCCTTGTCCCGGAGTCCCCTCCTCCCACCCGACCCGGCGGCCGCTTGTACTGCGGGAGGCGGGCTCTGCGAGAGCGACGACCAGTCCCGTCAGGGAATGCTTCCCAAGGCCCAGCGCCTCAGCCAATTGTACCGCCGACCGAGGCACGTACTGACCAATCGCAATCCAGTTCCTTGCCGCCTTGCGGCTCCGCTAGCCCCGCTTAATGGAAACGTGGAACCGGGAATGGGTGGTGATTAAATCCACCAACAGAAAAGTTCCTCTCCAGCGGGGTCTGGTGGCACCCTTGGAACGGGGCAGTTAGGCGGCCCGCGAGGCTGGGGCAAGGAGGGAAGCCTGAGGGACGTGCCAGCCGTGACCTCCTGTCCTGCACGTGGTCCGAAGACCACCCTCCCCTCTCCACCGCCCGAAGGCCTCCCCCTCTACCCTCTCCACCGTCCGAAGGCCTCCCCCTCTGCCCTCTCCACCGTCCGAAGGCCTCCCCCTCTGCCCTCTCCACCGTCCGAAGGCCTCCCCCTCTGCCCTCTCCACCGCCCGAAGGCCTCCCCCTCCCCTCTCCACCGCCGTAAGGCCTCCCCCTCTACTCTCTCCACCACCCGAAGGCCTCCCCCTCTACCCTCTCCACCGCCCGAAGGCCTCCCCCTCTACCCTCTCCACCGCCCGAAGGCCTCCCCCTCTCCCCCTTCCACCGCCCGAAGGCCTCCCCCTACCCTCTCCATCGCCCGAAGGCCTCCCTGCTCCCATCCCCACCGCCCGAAGGCCTCCCTGCTCCCATCCCCACCGCCCGAAGGCCTCCCCCTCTCACCTCTCCACCACCCGAAGGCCTCCCCGCTCCCATCCCCACCGACCGAAGGCTTCCGTCCCCAACCCTACTACCCGTACAAGGAGGCAACAGCAGCCGCTACATTCAAGTTCTATTTTACTTGGTTCGAAAGCTCTTGCACCCTGGAAATTATTCCGGTCCAGGGGCGTTCCTGGCCGGCCCTCAGGGGTGGGGCCGAATGCAGAGGCCCTGGGGTGGGGGGCGAGGGGCGCGGCGGCGGGTGGGCAAGCGGGACGCCTGGCCGGTGCAGACGCGCGGGGACGAGGTGGGCGCGCCGAGTGCGAAAGCAGGAGCGGAGGCGGGGATGCCCAATTTCTCTCACTTGGTGCCCCCTCCTCTGGCTCCGAAGTAGGGTTGGGGTCTCCAGGAGGGCCCTTGCGTTTGGCCTCCACCCCTCTCCCGGATACCCCACCCTCCAGAGAGCCCGGGGCGCTGACCAAGGTGCACTTGGGGGGCAGGTGGAGGCCGGGCCGCCGGGCTTGCGCCTCTAAGCCTGCAGTACGGGGTGCGGCCACAGCGGGTGTGCGGGGACTTCTCGGGACAGGTCAAGCCCCTCGGGTGGGCCTCCACGCTTACCAACTAGTTCGCTCCCTCACCTGCTCGCACCACGCTTTGCCCTCCAGGCTCCCACCTGGGAACGCCCCCTGTCCCTTGGTCCTTCCTCTCCTAGCCAGGTGTCAGCTCTGGCCAGGCCCACGTGCTCTGCTTCCCCTGTCCAGGTCCCTTGCCCCTTCGGCTGGGAGACTTGCATATCGGCCTGAAGACCTCCGTGCGGCTTTTCCCAGCTCCTGCAGGGCCCAGACTGCGACGGCTGGAGGCGAAGGGACGGCAGGGCGCGTGGCGTGGTTACTGTGCTGGCTCCGACCAGCGGGAACGCACCGCGCACCGTCGGCCCTGCCCACCGCCTCGCCGGGACGCGCTCGTGCACACGGACGCACAGAGATCGACCAGGATGTTCTCCAGAGAGGAGGTACCACAGCCGCGGGAGGCGGGGCGGGGCGGGGCGTGTTTAAAGTGACAAACTGGGCTTTGGTTACGTCAGGCTCCTGGACAAGGGGAAACCGGAGTCGGGCGGGCTCCAGCGAGAGCCCCGCGGACCGACGGGCACCGGATCTGTACGGGTGGGGTCTGTGCAGTAGTGACCCCTCCGAGTGAAGGCAGAGCTGGGCGGTCCTCAGGCCCACCCCGCCTCCCAGCGGGGAGCACCGAGGGCGAGGACCGGCTTCTTCTGGGGATCCTCGAGGGCGAGCTGGGAGAGGGAGGAGACCCGCAGGAGGCAGAGGGGTTTCTGGGGGTGGGAAGGCTAAGGGCTGGTGAGGAACACTACGGGGGCGAAGGGCCGGCGCGTTGGGGCCTGGGCGGAGCTGGAGGCTGTACTGAGCGGAGCTTGGAGGGCTGGGGAATTCGAGGCGGAGCCTAGAAGAAGTCGGGGTGGGGCCCTGGCGGGGCTCGGGGACGGCCCTGGGTGGGCCGGGCGGGGCCTGAGTGGGCAGGACAGGGTTCGGGCCAGCGCGTGGGTTAGGCCTGGTGGGCCCGGCGCCTCACATGATGTCGTCCAGCAGGTTGGCGCTGACCACCCAGTCGAGCGCGCGCGGTTCGGAGGCAGCCATGATCATGCACATGAAGGGGCGGCCGGTGCGCCGGTCCGTGGGGTAGATGGTAGTGGGCGTGAAGCGCCTGTTGGCCTCGACGAACTCGCAAAGCTGCTCGTAGACGCGTGGGAACTCGTGGCGCAGGAAGACGCCGCGCAGCCGCAGTTCGCGCTGGATGTGGATGAAGGCCACCTCGCGCGCGCGCCGGCCCGCCTCGCCGTCCTGATCCAGGCCCGCCGTGCCCGGCGGTGGCGTCAGGATCAGCGTCTCCATGTCGGGCTCGCGGCTCCGCGCCGGGGGCGGCCGCGCGGGGCTGCCGGCAGCCAGCGCTACCTTGGCGAACTTGCGCACTGTTGGCCCGTGGCTGCGTGGCGCTGGCGCGGGCAGGGCGGGTGTCCCCGGGGGCGCGGTGCCGGGTCCCACGGCCACGGACACGCTGAGCAGGAAGCACTCTGCCGGCTCGTAGAGGCGCCCAGCGGCCGCCAGCTCGCGCGCGTAGCTGCCCAGGGGCGCCGCGTGTGTGGCCAGCTCACGCAGCGATAGGTAGGTGGGGGATAGCAGCAGCCCCTCCAGGCCAAAGCGCAGGAAGTTGTCGGCCGAGCCTGGACTTGGGAAGCCCAGGAAGAGCACGCCGCGGCCGCGCGACAGGAAGCCGACACGAGCGATGCGCGAGAAAGCGCGGTGCACCGGGCCGCTGTCGCGGCAAAACTGCAGCACGTGGCGGCACACGCTGCCCACGCGGCCGTACACGCAGCGCGCCTTGTGGGCGTCCCAGTCCTCGCGGCGGCACAGGCGCGAGCAGTAGTAGGTGTAGCAGCTGTGGCAGGACTTGAAGTAGAGGCAGGCGTTGAACATGGTCTCGGTACGCCGGCAGCGCGCATTGGAGCAGGTCATCAGGTCGTCTTCGTCGGCGCTGGGTTCGGGGGACGCGTCGGCCGCCTCTCCTGGGGCCGCGGGCTCCTCTGCGCTGCCGGCCGAGGCGGGGGGCGAGCGTGGCGGCGCCAGCGCGGGGGCCCCGGAGCCCGCGGGCCGCGAGTCCAGCAGTCGGCGCAGTTGGGGGCCCAGGCAGTCGGCCGCGGGCTCTGAGGCCTGGCCGGCGGCGGGTCGCGAGTCGATGACCAGGTCCGTGATGAGCTCGTCCAGCTGCTCCAGGCTCCGCTGGCGGCCAGAGGTGGGGCCGTCGGGGGCCGCGTGGGGAGGTGGCCGCGTGCGGCCCCCGGGCAACTCCCAGGCCCTGGCGCTCGGGCGCTCGGTGGCGCGCAGGTCATTGTCAGTGATGGTGATCTCGGGCGTCACGTACCAGTTGCGGCCCAGGCCCTCGCCCGCGCGGCCCTTCTCCGTCAGCGACGTCTCGGACAGGGACAGTGCGGCGTAGCGTCTGGGCGAGGTGGACAGGTTCACGACGACGGGCGGGCGCCGGCCTTCGGGGGACACGCCTCGCGGCTCCCGCACCTCGCGCCCCAGCAGGTTCTCGTAGCTGCGGCCGCGGCCCAACGGGTCTTCGCGGCGCGGCCCCGGGGCCAGAATGTTGTCCCAGGAGCGCGAGTAGTGGCGGCTGTCGGTGGCCAGCCGGGGCGGACTGGTGCCGGTACCGCCGTGCCAGGAGGCGAGCAACGGGTCGGGGTCAGAGGGCGGCACCACTTGCAGGGTGCGGTAGGGTCGCGGGCCCCAGTCCACCCAGGCTGGGCTGCTGCGCGGGTGCGGGTACGTCCGAGCCAGGACGTCGCGCTGGCGGTACCTTCCGAGGTCCTCCGTGTAAAAGGGGCGGGCGGTGGAGTGGGCCCGGGGCTCCTCGGGGACATAGCGGGGCCCGTACGGCAGGCCGTAGGCTCGGGGAGCCTCCCCATAGTAGGAGCGGGAGGGCGGTTCCTGGATTGGGAAGGTGCGCACCTCTCCTGCGTAGTAACCGCCCATGCGCCTTGGACTGGGCCCTGGGAGCTCCTCGGACAGATAGGGCCTGGGGCAGTAGGCGTCGAAGGTTGGGCCGGGACTGGCCGCAAAGCTGCCCCGGAAGCCTTGGGGCTCCTCTGTATAGAAGAACTGGGTGGGGCCCGGCGCGGTGGTGAAGGGCAGACTGCGGCGCTCGGCGTAGTCCCGGGGCCCAGGCAGGGGCCCGTCGCAGTAGAACGCCCGGGGATCCGCACAGTATGAGTCGCTGGGCGTCGGGGTGCGCGACAGCGCCATATGGCGGGGCCCAGGCACCGTGAGGCCGTGGAACTGCGGGGCGGGGCGGGCCCAGGGCGCGGCCTCGGCGGGCCCGCAGGACCGCGAGCCCCGGGCGGCGTGCTGGAGCACTGCGTCGTCTGGCTTGATGTCCAGGCGGCAGCGCACGTGGGGGGCGGGACCCGCGGGTGGCTCGGGCGGTGCGCAGCGGCCCGCGGCGGCGCACAGGGGCGCGATGCCGCCGGGGCCGCCCCGCTGCGGCTGCAACTTGATGGGATGCAGCTCGTTGGCAAGGGCGCGGAGCGCCGGGTACGTGGGCTCCCGGCGCGGCGATGCCTCGGCCCGCGCCGCACGCTGGGCCTCCCGCCCTCGGCGGGGCAACACCGGCGGCGAGGCGGGCGCGGGCGTCAGGCCCGGGGGTGCGCGGGGCGCGCTCTTGGAGCGTGCGCGGCGGCGTGGCTCGGCCTCGCGGGTCCGGGCGCGCGGCACAGCGGGCTCCGGGGGCGGTGGCTCCGGCAAGGTCTCCATGGCCGGCCCGTCCAGCGCCTCCAGGAAGTCGAAGCTGCGGCAGTGGCGCTTGTTGAAAGGCGCGGGCTCAGCAGGCCGGGCCACGGATCGCTCACATGGCGAGCGCTTGGACGCGGGTCCCGGGGTCGCCACCTTGATGTCCTGGTACACGGTCGACACCAGCAGGTCCGGAGGGTCCGTACGGGTCATCTTAAAAGAGGTCCCCAGGCTGGCGGCTCCAGCTCACACTGCCTTGCGGGGCTTTTGCCCTGGGGGGAGACGGGGGTCAGGGCGGCCCCCTCCGCAGCCCAGGCCCCGCTACTCCCCTACGCTGGCCCGGCTTACCTGGGGCGCAGCGGGCGGAGCAGCCCTGGCTGCGGGCCTGGGCCGAGAACGCGGGCGCTTCCTCCATGCCGGGGTCAGAAGCACCTGCGGGAGGAACCCAGCTGTGCAGGCGCCCATCCTGTCCCTCCCCCGTCCTCTCCCTGCGATGGGGCGGGCGGGCCAGAAAGGCTTAGCCGAGGCTGTGGTTCCTGCGGCAGGAGCTCCCGCGTGAAGCTCCAGGGCCTCCCCTCCCCCGACTAGTGACGGCGGGGCCGGCTCGGGTGGACCCCTTTCCGGGTGGGGTAGGGTAGTGGGGGCGTGGTTCTGGGGCTGCGCCCTCTGGTGTCCGCAACTGGAAGAACGGGCCGCATTTGGGCCTTATTTATAGGTGTTGCCCCAGGAGACCTCAGTGACTGCGCCCCCGGCACAGCGCCCACTGCAGAGCGACCCCTCCAATCGCGTACAGTCGAAGGCGAGTCCCTGGGCCTCAGCCTTAGCCAGCTCTGCACCAAGTGGGTGACACCAACCACCCCACCTGCTGCCCAGGCCGAGCACAGAGCCCCGCCCCCAGCACTGCAAGGACCCACGCCTAGGTGCCCTCAACTTGCCGTGAGCCCCAGGCCAGAAAAATGCCCCCAGAGAGCATACCTGGGTCCTAAATCTCCCTTTCCTTTGCCGACACCTTTTCTGACCCCAAGTATCTTTGGGTGGTTGAAACAAGGCCCCAGCTTTGTGTAAACGCACGGGACATCCCCCTAGGGTTTGCACGGCATCCCAAGCCATCCAGCCACGAGCTCGTGGCAGCCCCTCTCCTCTGAGCTGCGCAGCAGGCCCGGAAGCTGCCCACTGGGGGTGGGCAGGGCGGAGGGTGGGGGAAGCCCCACTGCTTTGCAGGAGAGGGCCCTCCCCATTTCGCTCAGAAGGTTCCATGGAAACCTGCATTTCTTAGGCCCCCACGCTACAGGCTGGCCAGGGTTCAGATGTGGGCTGCCAACCCCTCTGTGGTCCCAGAGCCAGCTGGGGGGCGCGTCAGAGAGTGGCCACAGGCCTGGCCTCTGCACACCCAACACCTGGTCTGGGGGGGTCTGCCCCAGAGTGAGCTGGGGAAAGCGGGTACCTGGCCAGGCCCCTTGCAGGGCAGAATCTCAGGTGGATGGGCCTCTCGGGGTCTGGCCGGGCCCCCCCTCTGTGTCCCAGGTGTGCAGGGGCTTCCTGCTGGCAGGGCTGTTTTTCTGGGTCAGGGCCACGAGTCCCAGGCCTTGTGTCCATCCCAGCCTCCCCCGCCCACCCCATCTCCCCCCTCCACCCCACCCGTGGCAGGACTGTCTACCCTCCTGCTCCCTCTTTCATGCTAAGCTCAAGGCCAGGCCGGAATCTGGCCGGATGACAGGGTGTGAGGCTCCACCCCAGGGAGGTGACAGTCGGCCTTGCTGGCTGTGGCTGTCGGTGACACCCCCTCCCGTGGGGATGGGGTCAGCCCTCTCCTGGGCCTAAGGCCTTCTGGAGCCCACGGAGATGGCTGGCGGCCGTCCCCACCTCCCAGCCCTGCCTTGCCTTGCCTTGCCCTGGCTGGGAGCGGCCCTTCAAGGGATACAGCCGGTGTTGCCTGGGGGCGGGGACTCCCCATCCTTTCGGCCGCCCTACGGCAGCCTCCCCCGCCCGTGACAGTGACACACTCAGCAACTCGGCCCCTAGCCCCTTACCTGGGTGCTGCTCCGGCTGTGCCCCGGTGGGCCGTGCCACCCCCAGGTCGGCTCCTCTGTGTCCCCGGCGCTGCTGCGTCCCCGGCACCGGCAGAAGCTTCCAGGCAGCAGCGCGGATCCTGGCCTGGCTGCTCAGTGCTGCCCCCGATGGCAGCTGAAGGGGCTGTACTTAAAGGGGCCGCACCCAGTGGGGGCTGCACCGTGGAGCTGGGGATGGTGAGCTGCACTGGCTCCAATTTGGGGCTGTGCAGAGCACAGGGTCCCTGCAGCACCCCCAAGACACAGACCTCAGTGTCTAAACAGGAGCTCTGTGGCCCGGAGCAGCGTACCAGTCCCGCCAGTGTCACCCCAACACACTTGCCTGAGAGGAGGGGCCCAAGCCCTGGGCTGCAGAGATTGGTCAGGAGCATCTTGGAATTCGCATCTCCTGTCGGGCGAGGCAGGAGCAGATGGGCTACTCTCTGCCCCACTGGCCTCTCCCCAGGCCCTATCGGCTTCAAGGCTGCCAATGCCAAAATCTTGGCGGGTACCTGGGTCCAGATGGCCCCTGCAGCCTTTGGTGTCCCCAGGATGCCATCCTCTCTGGGTGAGGCCACTCCTGCATCCAGTGTCCCTGCCAGCCTGGGAAGGCCTGCACATGACATACCATACCTGCCTGGTAATGTCCTCGTCCCACTCTGCCAGCCCCTTCCCAAGGCATTGGGCCTGGAAACGTTCTAGCTTGGCAGAGGGGTGGGGAGCCGATGCCCTTGGCTCTGAAGGGCAGGACCTACCCCATTCTGTGCCGTTCAAAGCAGGGCCCACTGGAACCCCAACATAGCCGTCCATGGTGTGATCCTGGCAAGTTCACGTACTGTTGACCCATCCCCACACCAGGGGAACCCCTGAACCCGGCCCTGACCTCATGGGCTGTGGGCTAAGGGGCCAGGCTAAGCTTGCTGTGGGCCACAGCACCTGCTCGGGGACTGCAGTGATTGCCCCACACCCTGGGACCACAAAGCTCCCAGGCACAGGAGCCTCCAGCTTGGCCACCTCCTCCCCTTCACTGGCACGCTCTTCCTGCCCGCCCCGCAGGGTTCTCATGGCAACAGTAGCTGTGGGGGTGGAGGCTGGGCGCTGCTGACAGCTGGAGGGGGCAGGGGCCTGAAGGCGGCGGGGCAGGGCTGCAGGCGGCTGCCTGGGAGTCTTGCAGAGTGGATTTCCACCTCCTGGGGCTGAGGTCCCCAAGTGTGCTGGGTGCAGCTGCTGAGCCCTGGCACAAGTGGGCTGGGATGTGCCCAGGGTGTGGCCAGACTTGGTGGGACTTTCCCCACCACTGCTGGGCAGCCTCCTGCCTCAGAGGACTTCCCTGCCCACCCATGGCAGCCTGGGCCTGGGGCAGCGGGAGCAGAGGTGCAGGGAGAAGAACAGACACACGCAGAGTGAAACAGGAGTGCTTTATGGTCTGAGTGGAGTGTTTGGGAGGAGTGCCTCCCGGCTCCTGCCTGTGGGCTCACCTGAGCGGGGGCGCAGCTGAGGCCACTGTGGGAAACACAACCCCCACTCCCAGGAGAGGCCTCACATGCTGCCTCCGATCTCTCGCCAGCCTTGCCTAGCGTGGGGCTGGGCTGCCCTTTAGGGTGGGTCTGCACACCCGTGTTCAGGGCTCCCGGCCGGAAGCGGAGCCATAGGCATGCTGCGGCCCCAGGTGAGCGCGGAGGGCAAGCAGGTGCCGGGGCAGTGCGCACCCCACAGCCAAGCCTCTGTAAACACACCCTCACGGGTCCCTCCTGGGCCTCAGTCACATCCCTGAGAAACACTGGGGACTGGCGGCTCTGCCCCGAGAGGGCCAGGGTGTCCACCGAGCCTGGCTGAAGCCAGCTGTCCCTTCCCTTCTTGCAGAGCAGGCTCACGCCAGGCCTGGAGGCCCAGCACCTGCAGGGCCCAGCCCCGGGACCACCAATGCCCGGCCTCTTCCAGCTCAGACGCGCACACAGCAGCCACCAGGCAGTGGCAAAGGCGATGGTGCAGAGGCAAACGCCTCCCCAGGCAGTGACAGGCACGCCCCCGCCCCAGGGCCACCACTGCCCCCGCCAGCCTAGAGCTCCTCGTAGTCGCCACCCCCAGGGTGACGGCCACCCAGGGCCCCGCCCCCCAGGAAAGCCTCCAGCTCGTCGGCAGCCGTCCTCTCCCTGCTGCGCGGGGGTCGCTGCTGCCGCCGCCGCCGCTCCTCCTTGCCCTCCTCCTTGTCCTTGCTCTTCTTGTGTTTGCTCTTCTTCTTGGCAGCCTTTTCTTCCTCCTAGGGAGCACAAGGAGGGGGGCGCCAGGAAGTCACAGGAAGCCAGAGCCCTGGTCCCAGGACCGCATGCCGCCTAGCCCTGGCCTGCCAGGAAGGGGAGTAGCCGGTACCTCTTTGCCTTTTTTCTTCTTCTTCTTCTTCTCCTTAGAGGGGGTTTTGCCCTCCTTACCTGCACAGACAGGACAGAAAGTGGCTCAAACTCAGGCCAATGGGGACCCCAAGCCGGGTGACAGGACTTCTCTAGAAACTCACAAAGCAGTGAGCCCCAGCCCTCCAGGAGGCCCTGCTGATGGACAGGACCACACTGCAGACATCAGCTCCTGCAGGGGGCTGCCAGGAGCATGGCACAGCATCCAGGACTCAGGAGAGGACCCCGGCCAGCGGCCAGCAGCTGGGAGGAGGCCCACATTCTACCCAGACTCCAGCAGGCTGACCGCACTCTGGTGCCCCCACCCACCTTCCTCACTGCTCTCCTTGGGTCCGGCCTCCTCCAGCCCCAGCCCGAAGAGGTCCGAGTCATTCTTCAGTCTGAAGGCGGGGAGAGGGAGCTTGGGGGCTGGGGGCGGCTGGGCAGGGGCCTCATCGTCAGTCACATCAGAGGGGTCGTCTCGCACGGGAAACTCATTCTGGAGCAGGGAGAGCAGCTGGTCAGGCTGTCATCCCTCCCACACCCCCAGGGGTTGTGGGATCTCAAACCAGGCCAGCAAGGCCCAAGTGTGGGGACATGAGACGCCTCTTCCAGAAGCCTCCTCCCACTGCACCCACCCAGATCAGGCCTGTGGGAGGGACCCTGGCCTCCTGGCTGACCTCTGCCCTGGGAGGACTCATCTTACCGCCCTGTGCTGTGTGTCTGATGCCTCGCTCTCAAAGTCGGGGTCATCCATGACGAAGGACAGCATTTGTGCGGCGATGGGCCCCTCGGGGTCACTCTCCGACGAGGAGGCCTGCTCACCCTTCCCCGGCTCAATCTCAGCAGGGGGCCTGGTGCTGCTGTGCTTCTCCGGACCTGTGCGAACAGAGGCACCGCCTGGCCAGGGGGGTGCTGCGGTCCTCGTGGGAGCTGTCCCCCTCCGTGGCTTCGAAGCTGGTATGGAGGACCTTTGTGGACAAGCAGAGGGTCAGTCAGGGTCCTCCGGAGGTGTCCTGAACTGCCCCACCCCAGTCTCCAGGCCGCACCCGTGGGGACACCTGCCCTTACCACTTGGTCTCTGGCTCTGAGCACTGCTGGGGAGCCGGGGCAGGGTCTTTTGGGGGATCTGCCACTTCTGCTTCCTCCTCACTCGAAAGAGTGATGTCTTGACTGGGGACGGGGCCCGCGGGCGGCGGGGGACTCCCACGTGGCTGGTCTTCGAGGTCCACGTCGTCCTGGAACCCTGCCACCATCGGGTTGCCGCCCAGGGCCTCCCCATCACTGCAAAGCAGGGGGCAAAGCAGTCAGAGGCCACATGGTAGGTATGGCTGGCCAGGCTCACAGGCCTTGGTTCCGGGCACCCTGGTACCCAGCACACCCTGGCCGTGGGGCCACCCCGCCCCAGGTGCTGTGTTGTGGTGGAGAGGCCCCTTCGTGGCCGTCACAGGGCTTCTGAGCAGGAAGGGGTCGGGGGCACAAGGTTGGACACAGTGTTGCCCTGCAGCCGGTCAGTGGGTGAAGGATGTGGAGCTGCACAAGCGGGCGCTCGTGGAGGACGCGGGCCCAGCTCAGGGCCACGGGGCTTTCTGTCCTTTGTGTATTTCTGGAGGAAGCCGCTGCCCCACAGCAATGGGTGAGGCTGAGGTGCTGAGGCCACTGCGGGTGGAGCCTGTCCAGTGGAATACACGCCTGGGACCAAATGCAGGGCTTTGCTGCAAGCAAAATTTGGGGCAGCTTGGCAGATAGAGTGGTGGGAGGGGCTGGCAGATGGATGGGGAGGTGGCTCTAGCTCACAGCTCTAGGACCTGCAGGAAGCCACCCGTCTCTGCAGCACCTGTGCCCTGGCCCTGTGGAGACCACATCTGGTGGCCTGAACCTCCCATATGACCTGGAGTGGCCTCGCCAATGGCCTCCATGTGGAATCTGCCCACAGAAGACCCCAAGGTGCCCTTGTCCTCTCCAGGGTGTGGACAGAACAGGTGGCCAGGCCTTTCTGATGTCTGGAAGCCCCGTCGAAGCCCTTCCCTCATCTGCTCCAGTCACAGATCTGCTCTGTCCTCAGCCAACAGAGACCAGCCGGCGGGGGGCCCCTCCTGCGCCCCTAGGAAGCCAGCCCCACCTGCTACTCGGGCGCCCTGGAGGCTGGGGGCAATGGGAGGAGGCCCAGGCCCACCCCTCACCTGTCGCTGTCCTGCTGGGCAGCCTTGGCCCCCACCTTCTTCTCGTCCCTGGCGGGGGTTGTGTCTTCCAGGAAGCTGCGGTCCAGGCGGTCGTCGGGAACGAAGTCCTCCACACTCTGGACTGTTGTGGGGGCCTCTGTGGCCGGGGCTGGCTCTGTGAACAGTGATGCCGGGTCCTCTTCACTCGGCACCAGAACCCTCACTGCACCCAACCCCAGGCCAGGCCCACCCGGGATGTGCCCACGGGACTGGGACAAGCAGGAAGAAGTGCAGAGTGCTCCGAAATCCAGGGCCCCACCTGTGAGGGCCTGGGGGTCTGGGACCAGTTTGGGAGGGGCAGTCCAGGGCCTACCTGGAGGTGGAGGGGCTGCCTCGGCAGCAGGTGACGTCCCAAACAGCCTAGAGATGATGCTGCGCCGTGGGGCAGGGGCTGAGGGGCACGCAGGTGGGGGCAGGGCCTCTGAGGGTGGTACAGGGGGCACAGAGGATGGTGGGGCGGCATTGAGGGGCAGCTGTGGGGCGGGCTGGGGTGTGCTGGGGCTGGAGCTCCCTGTGGTCACGGCGCCTGGAGGCACCACTGGTGACTGGGAGCCCGAGGATGGGCTCTGCCCGTTGGCCGCCAGTGGGGACGCATGGCCGCGGCTGCGAGCCTCCATCATCTCCAGGAAGCTGGAAGGCAGAAGGCAGGTGAGAAGCCTGACTCCCCTGCCTCTCCCTGAGGCCCTCAGGTGACAGGGGACTCTCTGCTGCTGCTGATAGGGCTGGGAAGAGCCGCTGTGTTCTGGGCCACCCGCCCCACAGGGGCCATCATCCCCATCCACTTCTAAGGGCAGCAGTGCCGGCCAGGCGCGGTGGCTCACGCCTGTAATCCCAGCACTGTAGGAGGCGGAGGCAGAGGCAGGCAGATCACGAGGTCAGGAGATCGAGACCATCCTGGCTAACACAGTGAAACCCCGTCTCTACCAAAAATAGAAAAAAAAATTCGCCGGGCGTGGTGGTGGGTGCCTGTACCCCAGCTACTTGGGAGGCTGAGGCAGGAGAATGGTGTGAACCCGGGAGGCGGAGCTTGTGGTGAGCTGAGATCACACCACTGCACTCCAGCCTGGGCGACAGAGCAAGACTCCGTCTCAGAAAAAAGAAGAGCAGCAGTGCCAAAGGGCAGGGACAGCAGGCACCAGCGTGCGTGTGTCCAGCTCCCCTGAAAGTCACTTCGAATCTGTTCTGAGGCACAGCTGCTGGAGGCTCCAAGCAGAGGTGACCAGATGGCAGCAAGTGGACCTTCCCATGAGGGGGGGTTTCTGGGAAGAGGAGGGGGCTGGAGCTTGGTGGAGCACGTGTGGCCATCACAGCACCCAGCTGACCCAAGTCTCAGTCCCAGGAAATGCCAGGATTGGTTCAACAGAGAAGCGCCCATGCGGGAGGCTCCATTCTGGGGCTGGCCTGGCAGTCGGAAGTCACGGATCCCTCTCCAGGCATCAAACTGCCTTCCCTCTCAGTCTCTTGCTGTGTCTGAGCCAACAGCTAGATCCGAGGTGACCCACAGGGCTCTCCCTCTGGAAACAGAGACCTGCTGGGGGGCCTCAGAAGGGCTGCTGATTCCGTGGTCCCTGCCTGGGTCCCAGGGGAGGCACCAAGCCCCTAGCTGTGCAGGAGCCTGAGGCAGAGAATGGGCCAGCTGTCCCACTGGCTGCAACCCCCGGGGCTACGCGCTGCCCAGGCCCACTCAGGAGGATGCTCTGAGTCGCCCTCTGCTATCGAGGACCAGAGACCTCCATGTCCTGGCCTGTATGCCTCTTCAGCACAGGGAGCTTCCCAAAGTCAAGCAGCTCCCCAGAAAGCGCACCCCATGCTGGCATCAATTTGGGAGGCCAAGCCCCTGATGGACAGGCAGCCCCTGATGGGCAGGACTCCACCAGCACCAGCACCTGGCCACGGTCAGTGGTGCTCAGAGCGGCAGCCACAGCATGACCTGTACGAGGAGTCCATGCCAGGGGTGACTGTGAGGGGGCTGCTGGGGGCAGTGCAAGCCTGAGCCCTCCTCCATCTGTGCCCCAAGATGACTAATTTACCCCAAATGGGGGACATTCCCTTCTGCTGTCTCCTTGGTGCAGCCCATGACCCGGCACCACAGCCGCGCCTGCAGCCCCCACACCGCCCCCATGGAAGGGTCGGGCCACGTACATGCCGTAGTTCTGGTCCTCCGTCTCCTGCTGCACCGACAGCTCCTCCAGTGTGGCATCCATGTCCAGCTGGTTTGTCTCCAGCTGCCGCAACAGCGTCTCCCTCTGCAGAAGGGGAGCACACAGGCCTGAGCAGGGGCCCTTCCTGCTGCCAGTGCCCCAGCCCAACAGCCCCTGAGTGCACAGGGGACGCCTCCTGCTGACGAAACCAGGAGGTGCTGCAGGGCTGGCTGCTCAGCAACTCATGGAGCTCTGGGCTGGGCCTCACTGGAACCACAGAAGCCCAGAGGATTCCTTTGCAGTGGCCGGCACGACACCTACACGCTGCCAGCATGGCTTGGGGGATAGCTGTCAGTCACAGGCATAAACCTCAACAGAAAGCACCCCCACCTACACACACACCTTCACCTGGAAAACAAAGCCTCTCTGCTCTCCGCCATGCACACCTCCTCTGGTGGCAGGACACAGCCCCGGTGCACGCATCACCACCGTCCCACACCCACAAGCAGCTGGCTCTGGAGCAAACCGCTGCCCTCCTGGCCTGGAACCCCAGGCTGGTCTGATGAGCTGCGGGTCCGCGTGGCTGCTCACTTCAGATTCAAATTAAATACAAACGCTGGAGCCTCACGAACTCCTGACTTCAGGTGATCCACCTGCCTCAGCATCCAAAGTGCTAGGATGATAGGCGTGAGCCACCGCGCCCGGCCCCTTCTCTCTTATTTAATAGAGATGGGGTCTCGCCATGTTGCCCATTCTGGTCTCGAATTCCTGGGCTCGAGTGATTCTCCCACCTTGGCCTCTGCTGAAATTACAGACCCCAGCTACCTGCCTGGCCTCTCCTTTTTGAGTCAGCTTTTCCAGAGATTCTTTTTTTTAGAACAGGGTCGTGTTATATTATACTGCCCAGGCAGATCTCGAACTCCTGGGCTTGAGCTGTCCTCCCACCTCTGCCTCCCAAGAGCTGGGATTATAGGCGTGAGCCACTGTGCCCAGCCTGGAGAGGTTTTTAAAATAAAAATGTGAGGCTGGGCGTGGTGGCTCACACCTGTAATCCCAGCACTTTGGGGGGCAAGGCGGGTAGATCACGAGGTCAAGAGATCGAGACCATCCTGGCCAATATGGCGAAACACCGTCTCTAAATACAAAAATTAGCCAGGTGTGGTGGCAGGCACCTGTAATCCCAGCTACTTGGGAGGCTTAGGCAGGAGAATCGCTTGAACCCAGGAGGCAGAGGTTACAGTGAGGAGAGATCACACCACTGTACTCCAGCCTGGACAGAGTGAGATGCCGTCTCCAAAAAAAAAAAAAGGATATTAAAGTCAATAAGGTCCCCGAAAATGGCTATAACAACAACCAAAAAATGTGATTTACAAAGAATCTACAGACTTGTCAACCAAATGTAATGTGTGAAGTCTGGATCCTACTCTGAACACTGACCAAATATCTGACGATTGGAAGAACTCTTTGGGAATTTTATTTTTTAAATTTGTTATTGTGGCTTATTTCTCCAAGAAAAACCTTCTGTGACTTTAATGTGCGGTATTACATTAGGTACTATGGTCAGGTTAAAAAAACAGAACTGATTTTCTTAGAGATGTGTTTGAAACATTTTTAGGTGACATAAAGAAGGTCTGAAATTTGCTTCCAGGACATCCAGGGGCAAGACAAAGAGGAAACGGGGGTCCCGCTGCTGACAGGTGAGGGCATCAGATCTGCCTGAACACATCCACAGCAAAACGATAGTCACACACAGCTCAGCCCTACGCCTCCAGCTCAAGACTCCGTCCAGGGTCCCGTTCTCTCCCTGGGAGGCTTTGGAAGGGTTTGGAGGGCAAACCATTAGGGAATGGAGCAGCTGAGCAGTGGGGAGCTCTCTAAGGAGTAATCAACCCAGTGAGGAGGGGACGGCTCTGCAGGAAGGAGGGGCCTCCCCACCAGTGCCGGCACAGGACAAGTCTGACTGCCACCTTCCTTCCAACCGAAACGTCCCCAGCAGCAGTCCCAGCCTGCAGGCATCCTCACTTCTTCTGACACCAGGAGGACAGCACAGCCCCTTTCTGGGCAAGCCTGACATCCTTCTGGAGAAAGACCAAGGCTGCTGCAGCTGCAGCTGGGCCCCAGGTCCCCCAGACCTAGTCAGGGCAGCCTTGGGCGAGGAGGTTCAGGTCCCCCAGGCCCAGGCGGGGCAATCCAGGGTGAGGAGGTTCAAGCCTCATCGTTTGCTGGGCTACTTTGCAGCCACAGCTGGCCTGGCCCTTGTTTCCACAAGGGAAATTGAGTTTAGTCCATAGACCAAAGTTGGTTCCTTGGTTTTGACACAAGCACCAGGGAAATGTGAGATGTGAACAGCGAGTACCTTGGTGGCTCACGCCTGGCATCCCAGCACTTTGGGAGACTGAGGTGGGAGGACTGCCTGAGCGCCCAGGAGTTTGAGGCTGCAGTGAGCCATGATTGCGCCACTGCACTCCAGCCTGGGCCACACAGCAAGAACTTATCTCAACAAAAACAACCAAAAACACTGGGGGAAACTGAGCAAGGGGTCCCCGCAGAGGTGGAGGGGCTCCTGGGACTGGGTCTAGCCCTCAGGACCCTGTACCCTCTGCCACCCAGAGCAGGCAGGCAGAGTAGAATGTTGGGCCTTTGCCAGCAGCTAACCTCCGAGCAGGCCCACAGCTTTCTCAGGGGTTAGGAGGCAGACCCGTCGCTACACAGGAGACGCCTGGAAAGAGGTGAGAGACCAGTAGCCACTCCACCCCACACGGTGAGTGCTTACCTGAAGCTGCAAAAATGGGATATTGAAGAACTTATGAAGGTACTTTAGGCCGAAGCTGTTCTTCATGGAAGACTCAGCGTAGCGGAAGTAGGAGGAACCTGGAGGTCTGCTTTCAGAAAGGAAAAAAGATGCAGGACAAAGACTCTTGCCCCAGTGCCAAGGATCAGCCCTGGGCCCACGGCTGTGGGTCCGCACTGCCCTCCCTCCTCCTGCAGGCTCCTGAGGCCACAGGACCCTGCTGAGCCCTGCTAAGCCGAGTGCCCTTCTGCAGGTGACCCCACAGTGCCAGCACTTCACCCTGGCACACAGTCCCCGGCACAGTTCCCGGCACTGCCATCGGGGAGACCCAGGCTTCAGCGAGCCCCACGCAGCGGTGCGACCCACATCCCCTGGGCCCCGTGCTAATGTTAACCCCTCCCTGGGCCTCCGCCTCAGCACCCTCCCCCGTGCACCGGAGCACCGGGCAGGGTCCCTCGGGAGCAGGGCCACCACACCCACCTGTCCAGGTTGTCAATGAAGTCATGCACGTCGTCCGGCAGGATGACTCGGTGCTCGCCCATGTCCCGGTAGTTCCCCAGCACGCACACTGGCACATGGGTGGGCACTTTCGGAAGCTCCCGGAGAATGTAATTGAAGGTCCTTGGAGAACAGGTGAGGACCTGGCTTAGTTTCAGCCCTGCGACGCCCTGTCCCTCACTGGGAAGCTGCTGTGCGCCCAGGCCTGAGGATGGTGGCTGCTTCTCATTTCCAACATCCAACCCACCTCGTGCATGCAGAGCTAGAGGGAAGTGCCTCGAGGGCCTTCGCACCCCTCTCAGCCTGCGGCCCCCGCCCATCCCTCTCCCTGACGGCAGGTACTTGACCGCACCCCACACTGGAATGCCCCTGCCTGTCCCTGCCTTCCCTCAGAGCGCCTCGTGTCCACATCCCTACAAAACCACCTCTGGCTTCGCCTGCGTCCACCCTCATCCCGCACTGTCCTCTGTGCCCCTCGGCGTCGACTCCGTGGCTGCTCGTCCAGGCTCCCTGCCCACCGGGACAGCCGAGGACACCCTGGGGTGCCTCTGCTGCTGCCGGTGAAGCGGGCTGTTTGGAGAGCCTTGTCTTAAGCAGACATCTCCCGGCACGGATGGCAAGTCTCCAGAATCTGCCTGGCGTGGAGCTGCCAGTTTCCCAAATGGCTTGTGAAGAAATAACCAGCACTTCCAGTGACAAAACTTCCCCACGACTGAAAGCCAACCCAAGTGAGTAACAAATGCAACATCCTGTTTCTAACTTCATTTTCTTTCATTTGCACACAGTCATTTAAACTGGCCCCTCACCAAGGCCAGCTCAGGGGCACCTCTGGCCTCCTAAGCAGGTGGCCTTCTGGTGTCTCCTGCCTCTCGTGGCTGTGAAGGGCCTGCGTGGCACTTGAAGCTGCTGTCTGAGCCAGTGTTTTCCATCCTTCCTGCTGGGCACCAGGGGCTCCAGACAGAGCACTGCTACCATAGGCATCGCCCGCCCAGGCTGGTGCTGCCAACAGGGTCTCTGGGCCCACAGGTAAGCGCCTTTGCCGCATCTTCCCAGGCTGGCTCGAGTCTCGCCGTCCCTCCTGCCCACTCCTTGCATGGCAGCCCAGGCGGCTGCAGCTCCCTGCAGGCCATTCCTGTGGCAGCAGTGGGAGGTGCTGTGGAGACCACTCTGCGTCCACACTCAACTTCGCTTGGGAAAAGCCACTTCCCACCCACCAGGCTGGCCTGCTGCCTAGACAGGAGAGGCCGGAGGGAGAGGAGCACCACTGCTCGCCCAGGTGAGGCCAGCGTGTGTGCGCCCAAGCTGAACTCGTGCCCTGGGTGGGGCCACCAGCCCCATGTGTGGTTCTCCTGCCATCTGTGTGCCACACCCCCACCGAGGGCTCTCCTGAGGGTGCCTGCGGTCAGTCCTTGGCGGTGGTCCTGAAGGCTGGGAGGGCAGGCACGGTTCCCAGCATTGGCAAAGGTTGGCAGAGGCCCAGAGCATGGCTGGTCAGGCGCTGCAAGCCGCCCTCAAGCCTGGGCTGCTAATGCGTGCTGAGTGTGCGGCCCCATGACAGGCGGTATGCTTAACCCTGCTGAGGGGGTCTTCCCAAGTAAGAGAAGCTGCTGACTAGGCCCCCAGGCCAGACCCGCTGCTGGGAAGAGCAGATGCCTGGACGCGTCGGGCAGGCTGCTCCTGGTGCTCCAGGCACTGGCTGCGGGTAGGAGGCTGGTCTTCACGCGGCCCTCATTCTTCTAGAAGCCTTGCGCCAAGTGTGTGTCTGCAGCACCCCCACGCTGGGGCTCCAGTGCGTCCTGGGGGACACCGCACTCCTGAAGAGCTGAGTGGATCCCATGCGACTCCACACAGTGGCCTCTGGGGGCTTGTGCCTGGTCCCCCAGAGATCGTCCTGCGTGCCACTGCCCTTAGTTGATTTTGCTGTCATCTTTTTGCTAGAATGAATCTTGGCTGTGGGTCCTCCTGGGTCATGGAAGACAGAGGTCTCGGGGAGCCCCCAACCCAAGCAGCCACTTGCTTCTCCCAAGTCTCAGATGGTTTTTCAGGAAGAACAGTGGGGCTATGGAAGGTGCGTGCCTTGCCCCAGATGCCTTTTGCAGCCGGCCCGTGCCATCCCGCCCCATATGCACAGACATAGTTGTTGCCCAGCCCGACATCCAGGCCAGTGCCCCTCGTGGCTGAGCCGCCACAGCTGCCCAGCAAGAGTCCCCTGGCCCTGCAGAACGATGCCGCTCTAACCATTATCTGCTGCACAGAGAGGGCGCCCAAGGGGCTAGGGGGGTGAGAGTCACAGGCAGCCGCCCCCGCCAGCTCCCTCTTACCACTGCTTGGTGATGTCGAACATCATGACCACCCCATTGCAGTTCTTGTACACGTCCAGGAACTCAGCATCCAGGGCCATTTCGGACTCCGCCTGGGGACAGGAGGGAACAGGTGTGAGACTGGCCCAGGCTGGGTGGGCCCCATCCATGTGGCCCACAGTTCTGGAAAAGGCTGGACAGTCTTCTAATCTGAAAAGATAACAGCCATTTCCATTTGGAAACGATATGCTGAAGAGATAGGACAGCTAAACATAGGTTTGCCCCAAAGGGTCTGACAGTCAACACCAGCCTCGCTGGCGGCTCCCTGAACAAGCCCCCTACCTAGGACCTCCCACTAATCACAGCAGTGTCTGCCCCAGGCCTCACTGATAACCAAACCACCACTCGAAAATAGATGCAGGTGCTGGACTACCAGCCGCCCTCGGCTAGATGTGCATTCCGGAAGGTTCCAGTGCCCACAAACAGGGTTAGCTGCAGTGCTGTGGGCACAGTCACTCTGCCCCATGCTCTAAAGGGAGTGGGAGGCGCTGGGTGTGTCGGGCTCAGGTTGGGTTGGCCCCAGGTGGCTCTGGGGAGCGAAACTCACGCCCATGGCGCTGCGAGATGTGTCCAGTGCTTTGAAGGGCCGAGCCCACCGTGACTGGGATAAAAGTTTGGTGAGTTCACTTAAATACCTCTCAGGTCACTCAAATGCAAATAGGGGTCAGTCCAACGTGACGTCTGCCGAGTGCAGGTGAGCTGGCCACCCCCAGATGCAGCCACGGCAGTGTGGGGTTTTTGGAGCAGTTGGGAAGGCCAGCGGCCTCCGTGGCCACAGCATAACTGGGGTGCTTGGGGTCAAAGGCGTGTGAAGCGCTGGGCGCTGGCTCACGCACCCCGGGGCCCTGAGCCACTGCTACCCACTGTGCACCTGGCACTCACCTCCTGGGGGTCGTTCTCCATCTTTAAGCCGTCGCCTCGCTTTTTGCATTTTCCTTATTTAAAAACAAACAAAAATTACGAGGTGGAACCCCTGGGCCTCGGGCCACAGGAGGAGCATGGGTCCCCCACGGCCACTCAGCCCCCAGCTCTGGTGGGTGCCCTGCTCCACCACCCCAAGCAGCCTGCAGCGCGGGCACCCACGAGCTCTGGAGTGGCGGGACCTGGGCGAGGCCCCTCTGTCGGCTCCGGAGGCATGGCTGGGCCGGGCCTGGACAGAAGGTGCTGGTTGGGGCTGACGGGCTCAGCAGCTGCTGGACAGGCGGCGGTGGGATGGCCCACAGCCCTACACCAGGAGGGTTTGCTGCTGAGGGAAGGGCCCCTCCCCAGCTCCCCCTAGTCCAGGGTGGGAGGAAGTACAAGGGATATGGTGGGAAGGTGAGGGGCCTCCCCCTGGGGTGAAAGTGGGGAGATGAGTGCACGGACTCTCAAGGCAACAACCAGCCGGGGAGGAAAGGAGAGGAGGGCAGGGATTCCAGCCCTGAAATGGCCTCAGGAGGGAGGAGGGCAGCTGTGTGGTGTCCACGGTCCAGGTCCCCCTGAGCCTCCGCCATCAAGGTCGCCATGGCTCCCCTGAGCAATGAGGGCCGTGCCCCTTCCTTTATCTCCACAATGCTGACCTAAGGAAAAAGGCTCCAGACCGTCCTGGGAACTCTGGGGTCCCAGTCTTGGAGTCATGGATGGGACAACAAACAAAACCCCTAATAACAGATGGGGCTCATGTGTTTAAAACGCCACCTCCACTTCATTCCACAGCTTGTTTCTGAACTGCTCACCATGATGTAACCCGGTCGGGGGGTCAGCCCCTCCCTCACAAGGTACAGGGGACAGAGCCAGCCCGGAGGAGCCTCCCCAATCTGGCCACAAAGGGCTCAGCAGAGTCCCCAACACACACACAGCACAGCACTGCTGGCTGTCGGGGGCCTGCACCCAGGAAGGATGCCCACAGCCTAACCAGCACTGCCCTGGGCAAGCCATTGAGGCTGGCCGGATCTGCTTTGGGGAAAGCAGGTGGGACTGGAGGGGAGCCGGGTCCTGGCCGACCAGGTGGAGGTGAGGGTTGTCGGCTCACCCTGAGGCTGCTCCATTCAGCCTCCCTCCTGGCAGCCTGCCCCATGCAGCGTCGGCTGGGCCTGATGGCCTCACCTTCCTCTCATCCTCGAGAACTCACCAGGTGCCCAGGAGGCCTCAACTCCCTCCACTGCACTCCCCACCGGCCGCCCCGGCTGCCGTGGACGGTGCTCACACCTTGCACAGTGGGCACTGAGTCAGGGTGGGGATGGAAAGCACACCAGGCCCCGTCATGGAGCTGGGGATCTTTCCCTCCTGAGGGGCCCTGGTTTAGGCTGAGTGAGACTCTCCCGGTGGGTGCTAACAGGTGGGTGCAAGGGTACACATGTACCACCAGAGGAAGCCCAGGGCCAGGCAGCCTCTGCACCCACAGGCCTCCACACCAGCCCCGGGCACGACAGGCCACCAGGAGGGGGGCCCCATCTTAAGCCGTGGAGACCACACCCATTACAGTGCCCAGATATGAACCCCACTCTGGGCAACCCTGTTTACGGGAAGCCTGTGCCTGCTCCACGCACGGATAGACTCAGGGAGCCAGAGCTGGAGGGAGGCACAGGGAATCTCTGCAGCTCCGAAAGGGGCCAGGATGGGGGTCAGGACAGCCCCTCCTGAGCCACCTGGGGGCCACAGGCAGATCTGATAGCTTCTGCTCACAGTGGGGACGGGGACAATGATAGGGCAGTGGGTGGCCACCTCTCTAACACCAGAGACCACGGGGAGCTCTGCAGAGATAGCATCTGGAACACCAGGTCAGCATGGGCCACAAGAGTCCAGCGTGACGTGGTGGGAGCCGCAAGGGCGCAGCACCCCTGCAGGAATTGCATGAGCACCTGCCTCTAACCCCCGATGGCCAAACCCACCCCAACAAAGCACAGGTGGAGGGAGGGGAGCATGCGCCAGCGGAACAGACACCATCACACAGAGGCGGCGGCCGCCTTTCCAGCACAGCCTCGTAACCAGGCCACAGCCAGGCCTGTGAGGCCGGGGCGTGCACGTGGCCAGCCCTGCACACACCACACATGCACATGGACCACGGGCCCCAGGGAGGGCCGTGAGCTCCACCCTGCAGACTCAGAGGAACTCATGACCTTGTGGCTGAGGAGGAGACCAACAATGTCGAGGATACCCCTGGGGCTGCTGCTGCCCTCCCACGGCCCCCAGAGTGAGGGTCTGTGTGGCTGGGGATCCCCGGCAGGGACAGGAGCGCAGGAGCTGGGTCCTCAGCTATGGGCATGGGGCCGCCTGGTGCTGGGCTGCTCCGCCAGGCAGTGCAGGAGGGGGGCTCCCAAAATAGCACCCTGGGCCTCGGGGCTCAAAGCACACCCCCCAGCTGCACCTGCCACCACCGTGCACGCGGTCACTCAGAGGCGGGGAGGATGCTAAAGCAGCAAAGCATGCAGTGCCACAGGAGGGCCGCGCCGCGCTGCGGGGTCACCACTGGATGTGGAGGGGAGCAGAGCAGCAAGACCCTGGGCACTGTCCACGAGGACGGTGGGTGATGCATGGGCGCCGGGGGAAAGAAAGGAAGCCTCTCTGCGCAGAGCACACAGTCCCAGAGAGAAGCAGACACAGAACAGAGACGCCTCACCTTTGTCTACCACATCCCAGACTTCAACCTTCACGATGTCATCCGTGGCTGAAACAAGGAGAATCCTAAGATTAGTGCCCAACATGAAGTTCCCAGGGTGGCACAAAGCGGTCCAGCTGGTGCGGTTGTCTGTGCCCCGCAGGCATCAGCTCCCACCAGGACTTCCGAGTGTCCAGAAGCTGGGGATGTGTCCTCCCCAGACGACCACACGGCGGCTCCTTCAGGCCTTCCCTCAGACACAGCTTCAGTGACAAACTGAACGCACGGTATCTTCCTCCGCAGCCCCGATCCTGGGCACGGCCCCCTCCCTCCGCAGCCCCGATCCTGGGCACAGCCCCTCCCTCCCCGGCCCCGATCCTGGGCATGGCCCCTCCTGGCCTCAGCGTACTGGAAGGGGACCCTCCTGGCTGGGTCGATGTCTGTGTTTTTGCCCATGGACTCCATGAGAGCAGGTACGCTCCTGCTGACAGGTGTGAATGAATGGGACCACCTGTGTCACCTTCTCCTGACCCTGTTTCTTCATCCAGTGACTGGCCTCTAGTTCACTTTGAGGGAGTGGGATGTAAGTAACCACTGAGGGTGGAGGCCAGACCCTCCCTTCGGAGCCACCTGACAGGCCCCAGGCCTGCCCCACGCCACACCATCACAGCTGGGCCTGCTGGGGCCTACCGCTCCTCCTGGGCGCTCCCATGACTGCGCTCTGTTGTGGGGCATGCTGGGGACTGGGGCAGCTGATGGACGGAGCCTCCCGCCCACCCAAGGATTCCAAGGGGAAGGGAGAACCAGAGGGGAGAGGCACGCCCGGGCCCCTCACACCACCAGCCATCTGCCCCCACACCAATCACATCCACGTTGCCTGAGCAGAGGAGCATAAATGCTGCCTTCAGCCTCATCCCAAACCAGGAAGAGGGTGCGGTAGCAGGTAGAGCTGTGTGCCGGCCCTGTGGGCTCTGTGTCCTGTCAGCCCAGCACCGCCCTCCCAGGCTCTAGAGAGCAGCAGATGCCCAGCAACCCCATGGCTGTTCCTGCACAGCAGTCCAAGTGTCAGCTATCACCACGTGGCAGCTGAAACTCATCTTTGCCTCCCACTAGTAACCCACTAGGTTTTTTTTTTTTTTTTTTGCAGTGAAAAGAAATGGCGTTTAAAACAGCCCTGGCTGCGAGCGGTGGCTCACGCCTGTAATCCCAGCACTTTGGGAGCCCAAGGTGGGTGAATCACGTGGTCAGGAGTTCAAGGCCAGCCTGGCCAAGATGGTGAAACCCCCGTCTCTACTAAAAATACAAAAAATTAGCTGGGTGTGGTGGTGGGCGCCTGTAATCCCAGCTACTCAGGAGGCCGAGGCAGAGAATTGCTTGAACCCGGGAGGCGGAGCTTGCAGTGAACCGAGATCTCGCCACTGCACTCCAGCCTGGGCAACAGAGTGAGACTTTGTCTCAAAAAAAATAAAAATAAAAACCAAACCAAAAAACAAACAAACAAACAAAATACCAGCCCCAAGGCTTTTTGCTGTCAGGATTCTAAACACACAGGGCAGCTGCTGTGCCTCCCACAGCACGAGCCTGGCCACAGCCGTCACCTCCCCCACCTTCCCGCATCTACCCAGGCCCCAGCCCACCCAATTGAGACCTGGAGGAGGGGTCTATCCCACCATCAAGCCCACCTCACTGAACCTTTTAGTGACACAGACTTTCGACAAGGGCAAGGCTCAAAGGTCTTATTACTGTTTCTGGTGGTGAAGATGTCGGGCTGGGGCCCAAGAAAAAATACCATGTGCACCAAGAGGGTGCAGGCAAGGGAATGCTCCTCGGAATGCACCTCCTTTCAGCTCCCCAGGCGCCCGCGTGCCCACTCACCTGCGACCACGCTGCCCCAAGCTGAGCCTCCCAGGTCAGTGGGGCTTCATGAAGCTCACTCAGGCAGTAGGGTGATCCACCCCAAAAGAGCCCCAGAGTTCACGCCAGGACTCCCACGCCAGCAGGGTCCCTCACAGACAAGAACTCTTTGGGGAGACACCCTCTGGGGAATGCATCTCCCAGGAAACAGGGCCGAGGAAGGGGAAGCCTGGAGCCTGAACCCCCTGGGGTGCTCACCACACTTACTCTTGTAGCTCCAGTGGATGCTGGTGACCTGGATCTCCTGCGTGGGGATGTACTCCTCCACGAACGGCCGGCCCTGCAGGCGGTGCCACAGTGCTGTCTTGCCCGTGTTCCTGTCTCCCCGGATCACTATCTTCACTGGGGATGGGAAGAGAAAAAGAAAAGGCAAATTAAACGAACCGAATCCAAGCTGCAGCTTTAAGAGCAACTAGAAAGAGAGCCGGTTCTGCTGCCACCTGTTTTATCTTTCTTGCTAGAATCAGACCCAGGTGACCGGCAGGCAGGGGAGGAAGACGATGGGTAGGTACCATGGCAACCTCTCCCATCAGGAGGACACCTGGCAGCATGCAGAACCTCAACGGGGCCCAAGGGGCAGCTGGGGGGGGTCCTCCTGGGCTGCTGGAGGCCACAAGCCAGGTCAGGATTTCTACTTGGAGGATGTGGTTCTGCCCTAGAGCCCACCCCGGGACCCCTGGTGACCTTGAGGGTCAGGGCCCACCACCTGAGGAGCTCTCCACAGCACCCCAGGCTTCTGTGGATTGCTCCTAACCAGGTTTTCTGCAGCCGTGGAGTCTTTTTTTTTTTTTTTTTGAGATGGAGTCTCACTCTTTCGCCCAGGCCGGACTGCAGTGTTGCTATCTTGGCTCACCGCAAGCTCCACCTCCCGGGTTCACTCCATTCTCCTGCCCCAGCCTCCCGAGTAGCTGAGACTAGAGGCACTCGCCACCACGCCTGGCTAATTTTTTGTATTTTTAGTAGAGACGGGGTTTCACCGTGTTAGCCCGGGTGGTCTCGATCTCCTGACCTCGTGATCCGCCCGCCTTGGCCTCCCAAAGTGCTGGGATTACAGGCGTGAGCCACTGCGAGCCCTGGCGTCTTCAGTGCACAATTCTGCAGAACGCGGGGCCTGCATCCCAGCTCACGCACAACGCGTGTGTGCAGGGTAGCCCCGGGCCTGGGCCTGCTTGCTCTGGGGCTGGGCTGGAGAGGCCACTGCCTAGCTTGTTTTGAAAATGTGATGGGGGAGGGAGGGCAGCTGGGAGGGGAGCACGGGGTTAGCAAAGGCGGGAGGTGGCTCAGAACAGGTGGAGATGGGGATGGACCTGGTACCCGACTGGACTAAGAACAGCCAGCCCGCAGAAGTGTTGGAAGGAGAACAGGATCGAGAAGGATCGAGAATGACCGAGAAGCTGTGCGGACGCAGCAGCCAGCACTGAGACAGCTGCCCTCGGACCTGGGCAGACCCCGACAGCTTCTCACACAGGCCTCGGTGAACCCACCACAGGCACGGGGGAGAGCAGAAGCCCTGGCCGTCCTCCGCGTTTCCATGAGGGGAGAGCCAGGGAAGGTGTCGGGAAGGGAGCCGGGTTGGTGGGGAGCAGAGGAAACCAAGGAGCAGGTCTGCAGGCTCCTCCCACTTCCCCAGGTCTCAGGTCTCCCGCCCGCTCCATCTCGTCAGGTCTGCAGGCTCCTCTCACTCCCGCAACGCCCCCGCAAGGTTTTCTGTCAGGGGGACCCCAAGCTCCCAATGCAGAGGGCGCCCGGCCTCGAGGCTCTGAGGGGCCCTGGGCTGTCCCTGTGCCCCACCTGGCTCCTCTCTGCTGGCCCAGTCCCCTCCTTCTACCTCAAGGCACCTGTTTCCACAATCATTTCTTCTCCCCTGAAGCTTATTCATTTCCTCACCTATTCTAGGTACCTCAACGCGCCAACTTTCAACGCCTCTGGTCAGATCTCGTGTGCCGGCCAGCCCTGCGGCAAAACCTCCAGAGGGGACCCAGGGGCCCTCACGGCCACGGTGGCGGCCGCACCGGCTGGGGAGAGCCAGGAGGCTCCGCGCTCCTCCCAGCCGAGCCCACCCCGCGGAAGGCTGGGCCCTCGTTCCCCTCCCTCTCCCGCGGAGAACTTGGAGAACACAGGCCGCCTGCAGCGTCCTCCAGCCCGGCGGCCCCGCCTGTGGAGGGCACAGCAGCCCCAAGCGGAGCCGCAGGCGCTCAGCGCAGCCGGGAGGGAGCCAGGCCCCAGCGCGGCGGGAGGCCCGAGGCAGGAGTCTGGGCGCGGCCCACAGCTCTGGGCTCAGCCGGGCGGCCGGCGTCCCCCCAGATGAGCAGCAGCCCGGGCTCGCAGGGACTGCCCGGGCCGCGCACGCACAGCCTCGCTGGGCCCGCGAGAGAACGGCGGCGCCATCCACGTCCGTCCCGCGGCCCCGAGGCCCACGGCCTGAGTGGCGGCCCTGCCTCCCCGCCCCGGCACCGCTCAGGCGGCCCACCGGCTGTGCTTCCCGGTGGCTTCCACATGCGGTGGTCCCGTCTCCGGGTCTCTCCCGGGGGTGGGGCGCTAGCAACGCGGAGAGCGGAGAGACGGTCACAGCGACCGCCCGTTTTCCCGCGGCCAGAACCAACGCGCCAACGTACCCTGGTCCCCGCATCTCGGCTCCTCAACCCTACGGGACAGAACCCGCTTTCTTCATTAAAAATGGCACATGCTCTTTGTAAGGAACTTAAATAAGTTAGACAAGCACAAGAATCAATGTTAACAAAGCCTCCCAATGCCACTGCCGGAAACCTGCCCTCGTGAACGTGGGGAGCTCATTCCAGGGATCTGGCCACAGTTTGGCTTCTGCAGAATGTCGGAGAGTTGGGGTCACACAGAATAATTTCTCTCACTCAGCGATACGCACTTAAGGCTCATGGAGGCCTCTCTACGGCTTGAGAACATCTTTTCAGGACTAAATAATGTTCCACCATCTGGATGCACGGAGTTTAACCATTCATCTACTGAAGGACGTCTTGGCCGCACTTGTCCTTGAACTTCCATTGATATTTTTCTTTTTGTAATTTATATTATTCTGATACTGCAACACCCACACTCAGCCTCTATTTTTTTCGTATCACTTGCCACCTGTCATTTTGCTGTGAGATTTCCCTTTATTTTCTAAACCTTCCTTTGATTTTATTTTTGCTTTTCAAAAATTATTGGCCGGGCACGGTGGCTCACGCCTCTAATCCCAGCACTTTGGGAGGCTGAGGCGGGCGGATCACCTGAGGTCAGGAGTTCGAGACCAGCCTGGACAACATGGAGAAACCCCATGTCTACTAAAAATACAAAATTAGCCGGGTGTGGTGGTGGGCACCTGTAATCCCAGCTACTCGGGAGGCTGAGGCAGGAGAATTGCTTAACCCCAGGAGGTGGAGGTTGCAGTGAGCCGAGATCGCACCACTGCACTCCAGCATGGTCAACAGAGCAGAACCATCCAAAAAAAAAATATATATATATATATATATATATTATTTTTACAAACAGGATCTCACTGTCACCAAGGCTAGAGCCAGCACAGTGGCACGATCCTAGCTCACTGCAGCCTCAATCTCCTGGGCTCAAGTGATCCTCCCACTTTAGCCTCCCAAGTAGCTCGGACTACAGACATCTGCCAGCTAATTTTTTTTTTTTTTTTGAAGATGGAGTCTCACTCTGTCGCACAGGCTGGAGTGCAGTGGTGTGATCTCGGCTCACTGCAACCTCCACCTACTGGATTCAAGTGATTCTCCTGTCTCAGCCTCCCAAGTAGCTGGGACTACAGGTGTATGCCGCCATGCCTAATTTTCTGTATTTTAGTAGAGATGGGGGTTCACCATTTTGCCCGGGCTGGTCTCGAACTCCTAAGCTCAGGCAATCCGCCCACCTTGGCCTCCCAGAGTGCTAGGATTACAGATGTGAGCCACCACCCCAGGCCTAGTTTTTTTTTTACTATTTTTTTCTTAGAGACGGGGTCTTGCTTTTTGCCCAAGCTGGTCTCGACATCCTGGGCTCAAGCAATCCTCCTGACTCGGCCTCCCAAAGTGCTGGGATTACAGGTATAAGCCACAGCACCAGTGAGGATGGTCCACTTTAATCAATGTTCCTTGAGCCTTAAGGTCCAGAGACTTTCTCTGAGCCTGCGGTAACCCTTCACATTTCTACCCGCTCTCTTTCATCTTGAAGTATATTCTGCATATGGCATCACTGTAGCTGTGGCACTAGGACTACAGCTAGAGCGGCTTTTTTATCGTTAATGTTTACCTAGTGTCTTGTTTCCAACTCCTAACTTTCAACCTTTCGACACCATTATGTTTTGGATGTGTCTCTTATACACCACATAGCCAAATTAAAGAAAAAAAAAATCCCTCGAATCTCACATTCTTTTGAGCTGGTGAGTTCTGTTTACTGACAACTGCTGCTGCCATGTTATTTTATGATTTTTAGTTCCAGCTCTGGTTCCCTCGCCCCTCCCCCAGGCTTCTATGCCTTTGATTAAAGCTGGACAAGGTGGTTTTCAGAAAGTATTCTTTCTACCTGGTATTTATTTGGAAGATTTGCAACCTGTTTCTACACTTCGAATGGTAACCCTTAAATTTTCAACACTCACATCTGCTGCAGTGAAGTCTGAAGTTAACACATCTCTTTCCTTTCTTCTTAATAATAATATAGAGATCTGAACGCCTTGACTATCCAGCTTCACCCTGGGCTGTGTTACTTCTGGTAGTTTCTTTTATATACCCTATATAAATCATGATCACCACTGATTAACATAACCAACGCTTATTTCTTTCTTTTTTTTTGATGAAGTCTCACTCTGTTGCCCAAGTTGGAGTGCAGTGATGCAATCTCGGCTCACTGCAACCTCCACCTCCCAGGTTCAAGCGATTCTCCTGTCTTGGCCTCTTGAGTAGCTGAGACTACAGGTACGCACCACGACATCCGGCTAATTTTTTTATTTTTTTAGTAGAGACGGGGGTCTCACTATGTTGGCCAAGCTGGTCTTGAACTCCTGACCTTGTGATCCACTCACCTTGGCCTCCCAAAGTGTTGGGATTACAGATGTGAGCCACCGTGCCTGACCCGCCAATGCTTATTTCATTTTCACCACATATTTACCAGTTTCTTTGATTATCTTTGCTTTTTTTTTTTGGAGACAGAGTCTGGCTTTGTCACCCAGGCTGGAGTGCAGTGGTGCAATCTCGGCTCACTACAAGCTCTGCCTCCCATGTTCACACCAATCTCCTGCCCCAGCCTCCTGAGTAGCTGGGACTACAGGCGCCCGCCACCATGCCCTGCTAATTTTTTGTATTTTTAGTAGAGACGGGGTTTCACCGTGTTAGCCAGGATGGTCTCGATCTCCTGACCTCGTGATCTGCTCGCCTCGGCCTCCCAAAGTGCTGGGATTACAGGCGTGAGCCACCGTGCCTGGACTTTTTTTTTTTTTTGAGATGGAGTCTTGCTCTGTTGCCCAGGCTGGAGTGCAGTGACGCGATCTCAGCTCATTCCAGCTTTTGCCTCCCAGGTTCACACGATTCTTGTGCATCAGCCTCCTGAGTAGCTAGGATTACAGGCGCCTGCCCTCACGCCCGGCTAATTTTTGTATTTTCAGTAGAGACAGGGTTTCACCATGTTGGCCAGGCTGGACTCAAACTCCTGACCTCAAGTGATCCACCTGCCTCAGCCTCCCAAAGTGCTGGGATTAGAAGTGTGAGCCAGCACCCAGCCCCCTTTGCTTTTTGAATCCCACTCCTGTGTTTCGGGCTCAACTCCACCTCTCTGAAGAATAACCTTCAGTATTTATTTCTACAAGAGCCTTTGCACAGTGAGCCTGAAGCTTCGGCCGAAGTGGAGCCAGTCACATGGCTCTCAAGTGCTCATCAGAGAGACCTCAGCCCACATCCGCCTCCCCTCAGCCCACGTCGGCCTCCCCACAGCCCACATCGGCCTCCCCTCAGCCACAGGTTTGCTGTGAGCTGGTCACCAGTTCACCACGTTCCTCTCAGGGAAGTCTTTTTGTTCTGGTTGCATCTAAGATGTTTACTTTTTAATGTTTTGAAAATTTCCAATGATGTATCTAGCTGTGGATGTTTTTAAACTCTGGACTTCTTGGAGTTTCCTGTATTTCATGAACTCTGGAAAGTCCTCAGTCTTCCCTTTCTCCTTTCCTGCTCTCTTCTCCTTCTGGAACTTGTACTGGACATCGGCTGGCATCGCCTCCTCCCTGGGCCGCACATCTCTTCCTGACACTGCTCCTCTCTTCAGCTGAGTTGGTGCTGCTTCTCCTGCGTGCTGACTGATTTAACTGTTAATGACTATGTTTTTCATTTCTAGAGGTTTTCATTCTGTTTCTTTTTCAAACACAAATTGTCTACTCATGGCTTTTTGTATTGTTTTATTTATAATTGACGTAATAATTGCACATATCATGGGCATACAGTCTTGACTAGTCTTAAGGTTGCTTCCTTTTACATCTTTATCAATTTTAACATACATTTCTTTTCTATTATCTTCAGATTTTGAGAACGAAGAGTCTTATTTTCTCTCACCTTGAAATGAAATTTATTCCTTTTAAAAGCTAATTACCCATATACACACCTACTATATGGCCACAAACTCTTTTTTAAAAAAGCTAATTACAAGAAATCCTGTAACATCAGAAATAAGGCAAGTAAAACAATCTGACTTAATTATTTTAAAAAATTAACCCTCCTTTTTTTTTTTTGAGACGGAGTCTCACTCTGTCACCCCGGCTGGAGTGCAATGGCGCGATCTCGACCCACTGCAACCTCCACCTCCCAGGCTCAAGCAATTCTCCTGCCTCCGCCTCCTGAGTAGCTGGGATTACAGGCGTGTGCCCACCACACCCAGCTAATTTTTGTTATTTTTAGTAGAGACAGGGTTTTGCCATGTTGGCCAGGCTGGTCTCAAACTCCTGACCTCAAGCGATCCACCCACCTCGGCCTCCCAAAGTGCTGGGATTACAGGAGTGAGGCACCATGCCCAACTTAACCTCTACTTTTAAGTTAAAAAGTTAGGCTGGTCGCAGTGGCTCTCTGCTGTATGTAATTCCAGCACTTTGGGAGGCCAAGGCAGGTGGATTGCTTGGGCCCAGGAGTTTGAGACCAGCCTGGGCAACATGGTGAAACACTGTCTCTACAAAAATTACAAAACTCAGCCAGGCATGGTGGCGTGCACCTGTAGTCCCAGCTACTCGGGAGGCTGAAGTGGGAGGACTGCTCGAGCCAGGGAGGTGAAGGCTGCAGTGAGTCAAGATTGCACCACTGCACTCCAGTTCAGGCGAAAGAGCAAGACCCTATATCAAAAAAAATAAATAAATAAAATCAATTTCAGAATCTTTTTTTTCTCCTGCTGGTCCCTTGATCTTGGGTTTTCTTTTTTCTGCTTAATTTCAGAATCTTAAATGTTGGCTGCAATAAGCTGACTCAGTGATTCTCCTGGAAAACCTTTAGGATTCATCCAAGAAACGCTAAGAAGCCCTGTACTCACCTGTACTTAACCTCATGGTAAACCTGCTCTTCTACTAAACGGGATGTGAACACGACCTCTGTTCTAAGCTTCTTTTAGAAGATACAATGCAGAAAACACAGAGCTCTATTTGAGGCCCTGAGCCTTTCTCACCCTGATTCAATTTAACTCCTTCACATTCCTGCAGCTTTCCTGCAAACTATGGAATAATTTTCTTACATTTTCATACCAAGAAGAGCTTATGATTTATCTCAGATGCATGAAGGTTTAACTCCTACCCAGGCCCTCTCACGGTGCCAGCAGCATCTCCTACTGGACCCACCACAAGGGCCCAGCCGCCTCCCCACCCTGACAGCCTGTGCTGCAGCTGGTGTCAGCCACACCTTGCTCCTCTCCCACTCTGCACCCTGCAAAGATTTCCCATCCTCAGCAGCTTTGGACTACTTGGTGTCGAGGCAGGTAAAAACCAAGGTGACCCCAAGAAAATGGCTGCTCCCCCAAAGGAGGCAGAAGGGGGAAGTGAAGATGAGGAAATGTCAGAAGATGAAGAAGATGACAGCTGTGGAGAAGAGGTTGTCACATCTCAGGAGAAAGGCAAGAAGGCTGCTGCAATCCCAGCCAAGAAGGTGGCAGTTTCCCCAACAAAAAAGGCTGCAGGTGCCACACCCACAAGAAAGCAACTGTCACTCCAGGCAAAGCAGTCGCCACACCTGCCAAGAAGGGAGCCATACCAGACAAAGCATTGGCAGCAGCTCCTCGAAAGGGGGCACCCCAGCCAAGGGGGCAAAGAACAGCAAGAACGCCAAGAAGGAAGACAGCGATGAGGAGGAGGATGACTCTGAGCCAGCGGTGATGAAGGCAGCAGCGGGTGCCCCTGCCTCAGGGGATGAGGATGAGGATGATGAGGATGATGCTGAGGAAGATGGCTCTGAAGCAGCAGCTATGGAAACAGTACCAGCCAAAGGAAAGAAAGCTTCTACAGAAGCTGTTCCTGTGAAATCCAAGAGGATGGCTGAGAATGAAGAGGATGATGAGGACAAGGACGAGGGTGACGATGATGAAGAGGATGAAGTGATGAAGACGACAAAGAGGAGAAGAAGGCTCTGTCAAAGAAGCACCTGGAAAATGAAGGAAATGACCAAACAGCAGCTTCTGAAGCCAAGAAACAGAAAGCGGAAAGTGAGAAGCACAGAACAAACTGTGCCTTTTTTTTTTTTTTTTTTTTTTAGACAGGGTCTCACTCTCTCGCCCAGGCTGGACTGCAGCGGCGTGATCTCGGCTCACCGCAACCTTCACCTCCCAGGCTCAAGTGATTCTCTTGCCTCAGCCTCCCGAGTAGCTGGGATTACAGGCGTGTACCACTACTACCCGGCTAATTTTTGTATTTTTAGTAGAGATGGGGTTTCACCATGTTGGCCAGGCTGGAACGTCTTTCAATCTTTGTTGGAAACCTGAACTTTCACAAGTCTACTCCTGAGTTAAAAACTAGTATCCATGGGCCAGGCCTGGTGGCTCACGCCTATAATCCCAGCACTTTGGGAGGCTGAGGTGGGCAGATCACAAGGTCAGGAGTTTGAGCCACCGCGCCCAGCAAAAAAAAAAAACAAAAAAACAATTTTTTTAAATTACCTCTGACCTGGAAGCCCCCACTTCAAGTTGTCCCGCCTTTGTGGACCAAATCAACGTATATCTTAAATGTATTTGATTACTGTCTCATGTCTAAAATGTATAAAACCAAGCTGTGCCCTCCACCTTGGGCACGTGTCCTCAGGGTCACCTGAGGGCTGTGTCACAGGCCATGGTCACTCATATTCAGCTCAAAAATAAATCTCTTCAAAAATTTGACAGAGTTTGACTTTTTCATCAACTATGGTCCAATGTCTCATTCGAGTTTTTATTCTAAAACCAATGGGTGTCCTGCGACTCTGCCAGGACCACTAGTGACTCCGAGCAAATGCAGGGCCCAGGAGGAGAGCCCAGACTCCTGGAAACCCGCAGCAGTTCCCAGAATCTTTCACTCCCATAAACCCTCGACTCTGTCTTGATCACATTGCTGGTCTGTTACGCTCTGTAAAATATTTGAGAAAATAAATACTAGGAAGCTGGGCGTGGTGGCTCATGCCTGTAATCCCAGCACTTTGGGAGGCCAAGGTGGGCGGATCACGAGGTAAGGAGATCGAGACCACTCGGGCCAACGCGGTGAAACCCCGTCTCTACTAAAAATACAAAATATTAGCCGGGCATGGTGGTGGGTGCCTGTAGTCCCGGCTACTCGGGAGGCTGAAGCAGGAGAATGGTGTGAACCCAGGAGGAGGAGCTTGCAGTGAGCCGAGATCACGCCACTGCACTCCAGCCTGGGCGACAGAGCGAAACGCAAAACTGTCTCAAAAAAAAAAAGAAAAGAAATACTAGGAACTTTCTATTCTAACACAGAAACTCAAAAGTTTTAAAATTGCATGTTATTCAACTATAAAGACAACATCTTTCTAAAATGTAATTTAGGTACAAATCCAAATTTCTCTCTGTCTCACCACCTTTCATTCAGTTCTAGGAGATCATAACCTGTTCTCCAAGTACTGGAGACTGGCTTTTCTCCTCTGGAAGGACCCCATTGCCCTTTTTAGTCACACTCGCCCAGGACCACACAGGGGTGGCCCTGGTGCATGAGGTGGACCTCACCCAGGACCCTCGGGAGCGTTTTCAGAAGGTGAACAGTTTCCAGGTCCAGGCCTGATTTCCCAGGGACTAATACTGAGCTTAGCCAATACTGTAAGCAACAAAATTAAATAAAGGATCCAAATGCACAGTCTAAAAACTTGCATAAACTCAGTATTTTGACTCAATATTCTCTTCTCCGAATGCCAGCTATGTATTATAACACATTTAAAATGAGCTTTTATTTTTATTTAAAACGCACCACTTTATTTTCCTTACCAGACAGCCACGCATTAAGTACGTTCCAGTCACGTGACTTCTTCAGCGAGCCCCCAGGCTTCCACAGGAGTCTGGGAGCTCCTGGCCAGAGGAGTCCTGAGATTTCAAATAATCAAGCCTTCTCCCCAGCCACAAGTTCCTTTGATGCTTGGGTTACTGAACACAAACGCAATGGATAATTTGTCTTCAACATAATCCATTTCTGTTCCTAAACGTGTTAGCTGCGCTTTCTTTCTGATGAGCACTCTGATTCCAATTTGAACTTCATCAAAATCTCCTTTGTCTTCGTATGTTCCACAGTATAAGAAAGGCCAATACGGCCCTTGGTTCGGACATCAAGTTTCTTTTTTTTTTAAATTTTCTTTTTGTACTTTTAGTAGAGACGGTGTTTCACTATGTTGGCCAGGCTGGTCTCGAACTCCTGACCTCGTGATCTGCCCGCCTCGGCCTCCCAAAGTGCTGGGATTACAGGCATAAGCCACCGTGCCCGGCCAGGACACCAAATTTCATACCTAGATGCTCAGACCTATTTTTAAGAAGTTGTTTTATCTTGCTTACTGCTGAAGGTGTCAGGGTGAGGGCGGCCCGAGTGGTCTGCAGCTTCCTCTTGCTCACAGGCCGGGGGACTAAGGAAGGCGAAATCTTCACTGTCCTCCTGGACTAGCTCCAGCCCCAGGAACTATGGCCTCTCTCCATGCACACGGCAGACGAATTCATGAACTTGCTTTTAAACCTGCACAAGAGTCTTTCTGATCATTAGTTCTTAAAATCCTACATTACCATGGAAATATCACGGAGACTCTAAAGCTCCCCTTAAAGTGACCAAAAAACTAGATAAGCGTAGCGTCCTAAAATCTCATAGAAACACACAGTATTGGCTAAGAGGGAAGCAATGTCAAAACAGGGAACCACATAAAAGCCTTCAAAAACTACTGGGAAAGAGCCCGCAAAATGGAAAAACTCATAAGAGGTCGAGGACAATTTACATAATTTATAACAAAGGAATGGAGCGTCCCAGGCACTCAGGAGTCCGTAAATGACTCCTCCGTCCTACAAGAAATGGGATGTCTCCTACAGTCGCAAGTCAGCCCGTGCCTTCTGGACCTTTTCTAGATACGTCTCTTACAAACGCTTCTTTAAAAAGGCGAGAATGTGTGGCGTAGCTAATATTCTGTCTTCAAACTCAGTAGGAAGTCAACAAAGAAAAATCCCGCTGAAAGCGCCAAGGCCGGCTGGGTTCCCCGCACCTCCTGCAGGTGAGTGGTGCCCGGGGCTGGCCACCGTGGAGCGTCGGGGGCGCAGCGCCCCGGGCCGGCGGGCCCTGCTTGGCGTTATGTAATCACCCCCGGGCCGGGCAGCCGGGCCAACCCCGGCGCCGCCGACCCGCTCCACTGCACAGCGCGGCGGGAGCGACACGCGGCAGGCAAGCGCGGCTGGGAAACGACCCGCGGCTCCGGGGCCGCGAGGACCCGGCCCTGGCCCTGGCCCGGCCTCTCCTCGCGTCCCCTGGCCCGCGCCCCCGCTCCCGGAGCGCCCGGCGGGCCCAGCACACGCCACAACGGGCAAACAGGCAAGACCGACACCCACCACCGCGCGGCGCCCCAGGCAGGGCCTGGGCTCGGAGACCCGCGCGGCGCTCCCGCGTCCCCCCGGCCCGCCGCACTCACTGTTGTACTGCACCCCCTTGGCGAAGCGCCTCTGCAACGCCTGGTTCATGGACTGCAGCCCGGCGGGGATGTTCTTGTCCCGGCCCGGGGCCTGGTCCGACCCCACCAGCTTCTTCAGGGCGGAAAACATCTTCCCGCTCGGACGTCCCAGCCCGGGCGCGGCCGGCGAGTTCAGCGGCGGCGGGGAAGGGGTGCGACTCGCACCATGTCCCGGCGGCCCCGGCCCCCCCGGAGGCCGGAGCCGGCGCGGCCAGAGGCCGGGGTCCCGGCGGCGGAGCGCAGCCTCGAGCGGCGACTCGGGAACCTCAGCCGCGGCTGCTCCGCTTCGGCCCCCGCGGCCTCTGGCGCGGCCGCTCTCCAGGCGTCAGCGCCGCCATCTTGGCGCCGGCTCGGCGGGACGCGAGGGGCGCACGGCTACGGGGCGCCGCGAGGGCCGTGGGGCGCGGCGCGCGCCGTGGGCGCATGCGCAGGCGGTTCTGGCGCGCAGTTCCCGGCCCGGGCTGCCTCCCCCGATCCTGCGTGCAGAACCTCCCCCGATCCTGCGTGCCCCGTGCTCCTTTCCGAGACCCCGGTCGCCCCAGCGTCCGCAGCAGTCCTCGAAAAATGTTTATTTGTGTAACAAAGCAGGGAGCGGGGCGGCGGGGCTACTTCTTCTTTTTCTTGGCCGCCTTGAGCTTCCCCTCGATCAGCCGCTGCGCCTGCCTCTTGATCTCGGCGCGCGAAGGGACGTAGCTGTGGTCCACGTCGGCGAACTGGAAGGTGTCTGCGGGCGGAGGCGGCGGCTCGCACACGGGACTAGCCCACCCAGGCGCAGCCGCCCGACCCGCCTCTCACCGCTTCCCTCCACCCACCCGGGCCAGGTGCCTTGCCCCAGGGACAGCCCCAGCGTGCCGGGAGGACTCAGCCCAGCCCATCCTCAGCGGCTCACGCTGCCCTGCCTAGCCTTTCCCGCAGAAACCCCAGTGGAAGCTCCGGCCCAGGCCTTCCCCGCGCTCCTCCCTGCTCCAGCCCTGGTGCCTCTCCTCCGGGCCTGTCTGGCATGGCATGCCTCCTCCTTTCGGAGAAATTAACAAGGTATTTCAGTGGCTTTAGCCTCCCCATGGCATCACTAAGTCACCTCCATCAATTAAAGTCCTGCAGGTACAACTGATGCACTCTGTAGCCCCGCTGTCCCTCCAGGATGTCCCGGTGGGACGGGAGCCGGCGCCACCCCGACCTCTGCTCCAGCCACCCGCCTGCAGCCCGGGCCCCAGTTCCGGGGCCTGTACCGATCATATCCTCCTCCCGGTCCTCAAAGCTGATCCTGGTGTTGTACTTCTCCTTCAGAGTGGAGGACTCCAGGGCGTCCCTCACCTTTGTGTCGCCCTGCAGGGCAAAGCCCCCTTCAGCCGTGCAGACACTCTGAACGGGGGGCCTGTCAGCTTTGAGGGGACATGGGCTGTGCAGGTTCCTCCCAGCCCGGGGCTACCTCCTCGGTCCTGGACACCATCTGCACTCTGTCAGCCAGGTACGTGAGCTTCCCCTCGCAGTACGCCAGCTTGCTGTTCAAATCGAGGGCGTCGGAGAGCACCACTTCTCTCTGTGGGCCGGGAGGAGGAGGGTCTCACCTCCCCTCTGGCCCTGCCCAGGGACCTGGTGTGTGGCAGCTCCGCCTCACTCCCGGTACCTGGGTCGCAGGCAAGGTAATGCCCTTCAGCCGGACGTAGAGGTTGTCGATGCCCATCTGGATGGTCAGCAGCAGCTTCTGGCCCTTGGTCATGTTGCTGTGCGCGAGCTGGAGCCTCTCTTCTTCCTCTTTTAGCATGTCTGTTATCTTCTTCTCAATAGACTTGAAGCTGCAGAAGGCAATAGGGACACAGCAGTGAGGGGCACAGGCCCGAGGGCTATGGTGGGGCCACCCAGGAGCCCAGTCCTGAGTTGGGTGCTGTGACTTAGAAGCTCAGGTGTGTGCAAGTGGAGTCCCCTGGCCCCTCTGTGGGACACACACGCTTGTTGGCAGTGGGTACACTCCCAGCTCCCAGCCTGGCTGCAGCCCAGGGGCCTTTGTGAGACTGCGGTGGGTGGCCCGCAGTGCCTGAAGCCCGGGGCACCTGATGGAGCTAGGCTTCTGGCGGAACTTGAGCACAGCCTTCTCCAGCTCCAGCTGCTTCACCAGGGCCTTGAGCTGCACCCGCCGCTCCTCACACTCCTCCATCTGCAGCTCCAGGTTCTCCTCCGTGTTCCTCTGGGCCAGGAAGCGGCCAGCGATGTCCTGGCCAGTCCGGGGGAGAGGGAAGCCGGTGTGGGCCAGGAAGATGGGCAGAGGGGGCTTCACAGAACTGGTTTCTTCTGGGCCCCTCCCAGAGGCTAGTGCACTTTCTCTGCGCTCATTCACAAGTGCGATCACAGCTCACTGCAGCCTCAACCTCCCAGACCCAAGCGATCCTCCCACCTCGGCCTCCTGAGTAGCTGGGACCACAGGTGTGCGCCACCACACTTAGCAGGGGTGAAGCGCTTTGTGGATGTCATTGCACACGACCCTAATGGCAGGCAGAGAGGGTAGATAACCCCATGTGGAGATAAGGAGATCATCACTGAAGGACATTGTGTCACTTGAGTCACTTGTCTGACAGTGGACAAGCTTGTGTCAGGGCAGTGGTTGGGAGCTCAAGGCCTAATAATAATAAACGCAGATACGAAGATGGGATTAAGATAAAAGGATTTGGGGTGGCTGAAGGAGTTACCACTTTGTGTGTCCATTTCAGAGCGCCTCAGACCCCAGCCCAGCTCAGCCACCCTCCTGCCATGCTCCAGGAGTGCCAGGGAGCATTACCCAGACGTGAGAGGCTCAGCCACCCTCCTGCCATGCTCCCGGAGCGCCAGGGGCATTACCCAGACGTGAGAGCACTGTACAGCACTCTTGACCTTCTCCACCACAGCAGTCACGCCAGCCTGGTATTCTATTTCTGCCGTGGAGGTCTCTTTCCTCCTCACTGGCAGAGCAGAGGGGACGGGCAGTCAGCATGCAGGGATGGCTCAGGGGCTCTGTGTAAGGCTGTCGGACACCACCTCTGTACCTGCCCAGCTGCTGGGGAGGCCACCCAAGACACAGGTGTCCTTCAGAGGTGCCTGCCCCCGCCACCTGCTCCCTCCTTAGCCCAGCCCTGCAGGGACGCCCCAGGCAGCCCCAGAGCAGAGGTGGACCCGGAGTGGCGCGGCACAGTGGGCCCGGCGGTGCTTCTCAGAGGCAGCTTAGGGGTCAGGATGCTTATCCTCTGCAGAGTCACTGGGGACTGGGCCCTTGGTGCAGGGCCCTTGGGTGCTGGGGCCAGCATCTCTGAGGCCACATTTGGCTGCAGGCTCTCAGCCTCTGGAGGGAGAGGCAGGGACCTGTCCTTCCCTTCACCCTGGCGACTGCATGTCACACCTGGCCTCAGGGTGACCTGATCCGTTGGCCCGAACCAGTGCTAACCTCTCCTTGGGACCCTGGCTGGGGGCAGGTGAGGAGCTGAGCGCTTACATTTCAGAGCCTCCATGCTCATCAGGTTCGAGGGGAAGTCCAAGTCCATCTGGCCCTGATGGGAGGTGGGGGTGGGGAAGGGATGAGACACCCTTTGCAGGGAGTGGGCCCTGAGTGGTGGCCCTGAGCCTGTGTCCACCCAGCTGTCGTGGGAACGGGTAGCCAGCCAGGCCCTGGCCTGAGGCTTACCCGGTGGTACTTCTTGCTGGTCTCCTTCGTGTGGATCTTGTCAATCAGCTTCTTCTGCTGGTTGAGCTGGTTCTCCCTTGCCCGGTGCTCCTCGATGAAGGACGCCTCCCTTTGCCTCATGTTCCTCTGGGGACACGTGGGTGGGCACATGGTTGGGGAGCTGTCTCCACAAGGCCCCTAATGGCACTAACGCCAGCGGGCAGTTGGCCACGCTCACCTTACTAGACTTCGGAACTGCATCCCCGGCCACTGGCCGCACCCTCTTCGTGCCCGTGGCCCCTCAGCTCAAGGCCCTCCTTGCCCACGCCTCTCAGAGCATGTGCCACCTCAGATGCTTTGCTGCCCTCCAGCCCCTGGCCCCCAGCTGCCTCCTGGCCAGCTCCACCTAGAACTCACGGAAGTGGATTCAGCCTGCCTGAAGACAGATTCCTCCTCTTCCCCAAAACCTGGCCTCTTCCAGCGTGCCCTTGGGTAGCCAAAACCATCATCTGCCCACCCCTGCTCACCCATCCCAGACACTGCTCTCACCCTCGCCACTCTCGTTGCCAGCGCTTAGTGGGGCTGCCTCTTGAGTTCTCGGCTCCGTCGGCCACCCCTTCTCCACCCCGGGCCTGCCCAGGTGATCAGCGCTTCTGCCCTGGCGCCTTCCAGTCCCCGCAGCCTGAGCACACCCTTTCTGAAGCACAGACCTGGTCACATCTTCCCTCCACCTCCTCCCAGGGCTCCAGGTCAGTCCTTGGGCCCCCAGCCCAGCCGCCTCCATGGACTCCTGGGGCCTGTGCCTCTGCAGCCTTCACCGCCCTGGCCACACGCTGCTCCATGTATCACACCCCTCCCGGCCCAGGGCCTTTGCCCAAGTTGTACCTCCTCCATAACCCTGGCCACACCTGACCTTTGCGGGTTTACTCCCTCAGTCCAGCTCAAGCACTGTCTTCCTGGAAAGCCATCTGCCACCCCACCTCTCTCTGTCAAGCTGGCTCAGGGGCTGTGTGGCATTCCTTCATTAACTATTAGATGAGTGCCACTCACTTCAGGAGGACGGGGTCTGCCTGTCCCGGTCCCTGCTGTATCCTCAGAGCCTTGCAGGGACCTTGGCACAGACTGGGTGAATAGGTGACCCCCGCCCTGGCCTGGCCAATTCTCTCCCTCTCTGCTTCATGGCTCCTGTGCTGGATGGGCCCGCTCTGTCCAGTGGGTGAGCAGAGCAGGCTGGCCGGGCTGGCCACTGGATCCTTCCAGGGATTGTAGGCAGTGTGGGAATGGGGGTCTCCTGAGGGACCCTGGCCAGGAAGACACAAGAGAGCCAGCCCTGGAGGGCCCCCAGCCCTGGGCCCTGGGCCCTGAGCTCACCTTGACCTCATCTGTGATCATCATGGCGTCTTGGGACATGATCTTCATATCCGACAGCTCTGAGCAGTAGTTGACCACGAGGTTCTGCAGCTTGTCCAGCTCGATGGGGTATCCTGCCAGCACCTGTGTTGAATGGGGTTCTCTTGTGGCCCATACAGAGTGGGCTGCAGTTGCCCCCAGCTTTCATTCCCCGACTAAGAGCCCTGAGCACAGTGATAGGTTCTGCTCTGTGGCCCCAGGCACCTCCCCCACTCCCCGCAGGGCACAAAGCTGATGAAAGGTGTTTCACGGGGAGTGGACAGTGCTGGCCTGGTGAACTCTTCCACCGCCTAGGGTCCAACAACCCAGAGAGACTGAGAGTTTGTGATGAAATGTTCTGCAGAAAAGGCTGACTCTGAAACCCAGGGAGGTTTGGGGGCAGCTTTGCTTTGAAGTGAAACAGAGGGGCTCAAGACATGGGCTTGGGGTCAGAGAGTCAGGATTCAAGGCCAAGGCAGCTTCTGACTAGCTAGCTTAGCTGTGTGACATTAGGAAAGTTATTTAACCTCTCTGAGTGTCCCCATTTGTAAGATGATGGCTCATTCAGAAGGCTGCCGTCAGGATGACTTGAGAGTGTAAAAGGAATTATTTAGCCCAGAACCAGGTACATACATGCTCAAGATAGCTTTGCTATAGTAGTTTGTTTTTAGTAACTACAAGTATAGGCCAGGCACGGTGGCTCATGCCTGTAATCCCAACACTGGGAGGCCAGAGGCAGGCGGATCATGAGGTCAGGAGTGAAACCCCGTCTCTACTAAAAATACAAAAATGTAGCCGGGCGTGGTAGTGGGCGCCTGTAATTCTAGCTACTTGGGAGGCTGAGGCAGGAGAATCGCTTGATCCCAGGAGGTGGAGGTTGCAGTGAGCCGAGATCTCACCACTGCACACCAGCTGGGGCAACAGTGTGAAACTCCATCTCAAAAGACAAAACAAAACTACAAGTGTTGAATCTTCATTTTTAAAAATATGGATGACTATGGGAATTATTATTTGTTTTTTCCTTTGTTCTGAGACTGAATCTCGCTTTATCACCCAGGCTGGAGTGCAATGGTGTGATCTCGGCTCGCAGCAACCTCCGCCTTCTGGGTTCAAGTGATTCTCGTGCCTCAGCCTCCCGAGTAGCTGGGATTACAAGCACGCACCACCATGCCAGGCTAAGTTTTGTATTTTTAGTAGAGATGAGGTTTCACCATGTTGGCCAGGCTGGTCTAGAACTCCTGACCTCAAGTGATCTGCCTGCCTTGGCCTCCCAAAGTGCTGGGATTACAGGCGTGAGCCACCATGCCCAGGCCGGGAATAATTGATTTTTAAGTGTGTATGTTCTAAACAGAAGAAGGCGCCACCAGGGGGACAAGCACCCAGGCGAAGGAGGGGCATGGACGGGGTGGGGAGAGGGGTGGGCCCAGGAAGGATAGAGAGGCAGGGCTTCCAGGTGAGCCAATAGGACCGGGGCCAAGGTAAGAGGGACAGAGGACGGAGCTGAGAACCATCTGGGCTGGGACCGCAGCAGGAAAGAGCTGCGATGCAGCCCCCATCCAGCACTCTCCTCCTAAACTGCACTTCCATGCTGTCACCTTCCTGAAGCATGGCTCTCCAGAGCTCCCCTTTGCCCAGTCGTAGGGTGAGGGTGTTTCCAGCTGGCTCTCCGCCCTATCCACAGGTTGCTCCTCTTAGCACCTCTTATGCTCTCCCTTCCCATCTACAGTCCATCTGGAGCAGGTTCTGCTTTGTGGCAGCCCGAGGGGCGGTGCTCAGCCTCCCATGAAGGGGTTCTCCCCTCACAATCGGACTGCTGGCTGCCTTTGGCCTCGTCTGCAGGGAGCAGGGCGGGTGGGCTGGCTGGGTCGGCAGCAAGCCCTGCTTACAGGCCCAGCGGACCCTCAAAGGTGCAAGGACTTTCTGAGGGTGCAGGACCTGTCTCTGACTCTCAGAGGCCCAGGCGTGAGAAAATGACAGGCAAGATATAAACAATACTAAATCATTTAATACGTGCAAGAAAGTCCGAAGAATTCTGATATACCCCACGATATGCTTTTTTGGAATAGCCAAAAATGAAGTTAAAAAACGTTTTCCACATGCCTCGGCGTCCTGCGTAGCCGGTGGTCAGGCAGAGCTCCCTCTCCCTGGCGGGTGCGGGGCGGCTCCGCCCCAGGACGCTCCCGCCCTTCCCAGATCCCAGCCCCGGACCCCCGCCCTTCCCGGGCCGCTGGGCTCACTGTCTTCAGATAATCCAGCAGGTCCAAATACAGCAGGTGGATGTTCTGGCTGGTGAAGATCTTGATCATTGTCTTCTCGATGTTGTTCTCCAGCTGGCGGATGATCTGGGGCGGACCGAAGGCGCAGTGAGAGGGCGTGGGGACCGGCCGCCCGGAGGGTGTCGGGGCTGGGCTTTCTCTGGAGGGGGTCGTGCTCTCTCAGCCCCGCCCCTCCCGTGAGCCCTCCCCAGTGGACCCGCCACTCCCGCGAGTCCCGCCCCCCGGTGGCTCCGCCCCTCCCGTGAATCCTGCCCCAGTGGACCCAGCCCCGCCTCTCCACCTGCAGGAGCCGCAGCTCCTCCTTGCTGGCGTCGGGCTGGCTCCGCAGGCTGGCCAGCTCCAGCTGCATGCTCTCCAGCTTCTGCCCGCGCCGCCGCACCAGGTGGATCAGTAGGTTGTGCATCTTCACGCGGTCGAAGACGTACTTGCGCAGCTTCTCCCGCACCACCTGGGTCGGGAAGGGCACCGCCCACTCGTGGTTGCGCAGGGGGCCGCCATGGAGCCCGCCAGGAGGCGGGCGGGTGGAGGCTGGTGGCAACCCCACAGGGAACCTGGGGCTGGGCACCTGCTCCGTCCCTCGTCGGCTCCGCAACATCTAGAGGGGGGGGTGCTGGCAGGGGTGGGGAGGGTTGGGTCTCGAGGCCCCTCCTGCCTGGTTACCTCCATGGTGCTGCGGCAGTGCGTCAGTCGCAAAGGCAAGTTTTTCCCGCAGGCCTTGGAGATGGTCCACTGGTCATACTGCGGAGCGGCGGCGGCTGAGCTAGAGCGGGCCCTTTGCGCACCCGCAGCCGCTGGCCCCTCCAGGCATTCTCCCCAGGGCCTCTTGTATCCCACGCTAGCCCAGTAGCGAGACCCCTGCTCCCAGGAGGAGGAGAGAGCCGCGGGACCCCATCCTGGCCATCCAAGTTCGGAGGCGACGTGGTGGGGGGGTATGCAGAGGAGGGCCCTGGTGTCCCCTAGCTGGCTGGAGAGCCGGAGGGGGCCCCTGCTACAGGATGTAGGCTCACAGATGCCAAGCCCTCCGGGTTGGGTGGTGGGGAACCTGCCCACCGGATGCTGGGGTGACTGGAGCCCAGGGCACAGGTCCTAGCAGAGCCCCTCCTCACATGCCCCCTGGATCAGAAAGATTGGGGTGGGGGTGGAGAGGAGGTGTCCGCCCTCGGAGTGTGTGTGTACTCAGCTCCTGCCCTGCTCCCCAGGCAGAGGGGAGGGGTGGCGTTTGTGTACCTTCTTGGCCAAAGCCCAGTCCTGGGCCCCGTGGCGGATGTTGCTGCGTAGGAGGGCCAGCATGGCCTTGTTCTGGTCCGTATTCTCTTTCCCCCCTTGGATCTGGAGTGCCCGACACTGCTCTGTGGGCAGGTGGAGGGGACACAGTGGCCAGGATTGCACCAAGGGCCTGGCCTGGAATCCCCCGGGGGAGGCTCGTATCAGGGAGGCCCGAGGGTGCAGGGGGATGCCACCTCCATGGCCAAGATCCCTCCTCCCGCCCTGTCCTGGGAGACATTGCTCCACTGCCCAGCAGCAGCTGTCTGAAGGGCTCTCAGTGGACAGGTTCGGGGAGGTGGACAGGTGGGGAGGGTGAGGCAAAGGAGAGGGATGGCAGGGTCCTGTGGTCCCTTCCAGATCTGCTGCCCATGGAAACAGGCGAGTGTTTTCCTGTCCCTTCTGGCTTTGGGGCCCTTGTTGCTCTTATGCTCACAAGTCTCCTTGAAGACCCTCTCTCTGATTCAGTCCCTCCATGCAGGCCCCTTTGATCCCTTCTCCCAGCTCTGTCAGGGAGTGGGCAGTAGGGGGTCTGTTTTCTCCTCCATGTCCTGGATTGTCCTGGTATTAAAACTATTAAGTCCTAGGCCAGGAGCGGTGGCTCACGCCTGTAATCCCAGCACTTTGGGAGGCCGAGGCAGGCAGATCACGAGGTCAGGAGATCGAGACCATCCTGGATAACATGGTGAAACGCTGTCTCTACTAAAAATACAAAAAATCAGCCGGGCATGGTGGTGGGTGCCTGTAGTCCCAGCTACTCGGGAGGCTGAGGCAGGAGAATGGCGCGAACCCGGGAGGCGGAGCTTGCAATGAGCCGAGATCGCGCCACTGCACTCCAGTCTGGGCGACAGAGCGAGACTCCATCTCATAAAAAAAAAAAAAAAAAAAAGGCACAAAGTATAGAGAAAGAACAGTGGGCCCAGGGGACTGGCACACTCAGCATGCGAGGACCTGCACTGGCCCCCGCCTCTGAGTTCCCTCAATGTTTATTGATCATTATTTTTACTATCTTAGCGAGGGGAGTGTAGCAGGGTAACAGGTGGGGAGAAGGTCAGCAGGGAGACGTGAGCAAAGGAATCTGTGTCATGAATAAGTTCAAGGAAAGGTACTGTGCCTGGATGTACATGTAGGCCAGATTTATGTTTCACGTTACACAAACATCTCAGTGTAGCAAAGAGTAACAGAGCGGTATTGCTGCCAGCGTATCTCGCCTCCAGCCACAGGGCAGTTTTCTCCTATCTTAGAATAGAATGAATGGGAATGGTCGGCTTTACACTGAGACATTCCATACCCAGGGATGAGCAGGAGACAGATGTCTTCCTCTTATCTCAACTGCAAAGAGGCCTACCTCTTTCACTAATCCTCCTCAGCAAAGACCCTTTACAGGTGTTGGGCTAGGGGGTGGTAAGATCTTTCCTTTCACAAGAGGCCATATCTCAGGCTGTCTCAGTAGGGGGAAACCTGGACAGTACCCAGGCTTTCTCGGGCAGAGGTCCCTGCGGGTTTCCGCAGTGCACTGTGTCCCTGGGTAATCGAGAATGGAGGACGGCGATGACTTTTACCAAGCATACTGCCTGCAAACATATTGTTAACAAGGCACATGCTGCACAGCCCTAAATCCATTAAACTTTGATTCAATACAGCACATGTTTCTGTGAGCACAGGGTTGGGGCTAAAGTTACAGGTTAACAGCATCTCAAAGCAGAAACAATTTTTCTTAGTACAGATCAAAATGGAGTTTCTTATGTCTTCCTTTTCTACACAGACACAGTAACAGTCTGATCTCTCTTTCTTTTCCCCACAGAAAGTTGTGCACCCAGGAACCCCCAGACGGGAAAGGGAGACAGGTCACGGTGGTGTGGGCTCACCCTGGAGCTGAGTGATGGTCTTCAGCTCCTGGGTCTGCTCCTCCACGTCTGTCTCACTGTGCCTCCTCATGGCTGCTCTCAGGCCCCCCAAGGGACCCTGTGTACCTCAAAGCCTCCCTGGGCTCAGCTTGCTCAGAGCCGCCACTCAGATTGTCCCCAGAACCTCAGCCCATTATGATGAGAGCCAGGATTCTCAGTGCCTGGGCAACCCTGGAATTGCAGGGCCTCCTGCCCCATTCTGCCCCCAGCCACCTTGGGGTGGCCTCCAGACGTGTGTCCTAATCGAAATGAGTCTCCTGGCAGCTGCTCGAGGCTTAGGAACTCTGCCAGGCAGATGTGTTCTTTGAGGGGGAGGTTTGTGATGGGTCGGCAGCACTGGCACCTCATACCTGCACTGGGTTCCCTCCCTGGCCCCTCCCATGCCCCAAGCTGTCCTCCATAAAGCAGCAGGACGAGTCTCCTAAAACTATTCTGATACTGCCGTATGGGGCCTCCCTCTGCACCCCCAGCCCCAAGTCCAAACTCCATGCCCTGGGTAACCTGGCTCTTGGGACATCTCCGCCTTATCTCTTCCGACTTCTGTCCCTGACCTCTCTGTGCTGCCTGGAGCCCACCCTGCTTCACCCCCACTTTCCTTTGGGAATTATTGGGTCTTGGGTTCATGTGTCACTCCAGAACGGGTAAGTTCTCCATCTCTGCACCCCCTCCACCCTTCCCTTAGAGAGGAGTGCCTGGAGCACCAGGCAGCCTGGAACTCTGTGGGGCACGCACGAGATGGGGTACACCTGAGATGAAGTACTTTTTCCCAGGCTTGCCTTAGTAGGCTCAGGCGGCCATAACAAGGTGCCACTGGCCAGGTGCGGAGGCTCACGCCTGTAATCCCAGCACTTTGGGAGGCTGAGGTGCGTGGGTCACCTGAGTTCAGGAGTTCAAGACCAGTCTGGCCAACATAGTGAAACCCTGTTTCTACTAAAAATACAAAAATTAGCCCAGTGTGGTGGTGGGCGCCTGTAATCCCAGCTACTTGGGAAGCCGAGGCAGGAGAATTGCTTGAACCCAGGAGGTGGAGGTTGCAGTGAGCTGAGATCGCGCCACTGCACTCCAGCCTGCATGACAGAGTAAGACTCCATCTCAAAAAAAAAACAAAACGACAGCAAGGCGCCACCGACTGGGGGGTGTGAACAGCAGCCTGGAGGCTGGGGGGCTGAGATCATGGGTCAGCAGGGCTGGTGTCTCCTGGGGCCCCTCTCCTTGGCTTGCGGACGCCACCTTCTCCATGTCCTCACGTGGCCGTCCCTCTGTGTGTCTGTGTCCTAATTTCCTCCTTTTATGAGGATACCCCAATGACCTCATTTTACCTTAATGACCTCTGGAAAGCCCCTGTCTTCAAATACAGAGACATGCAGAGGTCCTGGGGGACAGGAATTTGCGGTGACCCAAGCCAGCCCGACAATGGCCTTCGCCCATGTGTTGTCACATAGATCCTTTCCCTTTCTGGTCACTGTTTTTGGAAAGCCAGTCCAGGCAAATTCCAGGTTCTCCCTTCTCTCCCTCCCACCCAGGCCTTACCCTCAGGGTGCTGGGATGTCCTGCTAAGGGTGTGGTCCGCTCACCTCCCCTTGTTCTTGGGGGCCAGGCTTGGAATCTAGCTGAGGCACAGCCTTCCTGCTGTCCTTCTTCCTCAGATATAAAACACCTGAATTTTAGTGGGCGCATGGCTGCCCAGAGCAACTCTGCCTTTCTGAGCATCCTGGCACTGGATGCGCCTGACGACTTCGTTCAAGCCAACAGAGTGACAGCAGCAGTGGCGGGCAAGCTGCCCTCTCTCCTACCTCTTAAATGAGATAAAGACACAATGGTCGAGGCTGGTGCAGCCACCTGGGGCCATGAGGCAGATTTGGGAACAGAGGCCACTACAGCAGGGAGCAGAATGAAAGGAGCCTGGTCCCTGATTCCCTGTCAACCCTGGACCACTCACTTGGACTTTTACACAAAAGAAAAATAAAGCTCGGCCCCGCGCGGTGCCCAGCGGCTCACGCCTATAATCCCAGCACTTTGGGAGGCTGAGATGGGCAGATCACATGAGGTCAGGAGTTTGAGACCAGCCTGGCCAACATAGTGAAAGCCCGTTTCTACTCAAAATATGGAAAGTGTCAGGCGCGGTGGCTCACGCCTGTAATCCCAGCACTTTGGGAGGCTGAGACGGGCGGATCACCTGAGGTTGGGAGTTCAAGACCAGCCTGACCAACATGGAGAAACCCTGTCTCTACTAAAAATACGAAATTAGCTGGGCACAGTGGCGCATACCTGTAATCCCAGCTACTTGGGAGGCTGAGGCAGGAGAATAGCTTGAACCTGGGCGGCAGAGGTTGCGGTGAGCTGAGACTGCACCACTGCACTCCAGCCTGGGCAACAAGAGCAAAACTCCATCTCAAAATAAATAAATAAATAAAAATTAGCCGGGCGTGGTGGTGGGTGCCTGTAATCCCAGCTACTTGGGAGGCTGAGGCAGGAGAATGGCTTGAACTGGCGAGGTGGAAGTTGCAGTGAGCCGAGATCGCGCCACTGCCCTCCAGCCTGGGCAACAGAGCGAGACTCTGTCTCAAAACAACTAAACAAGAACAACAATACAAAAAACAGAAAAATAAAGCTGCATCTTGCTGAAGCCACTGTCACCTTGAGCTTCCTGTCACTTTGAAGGCCCAGGAGGTACTCAATAAACTTTCTTTCCAGTGCCTGGCAAGGTGAGGTGTGGGGGCTGAGCTGGGTCTGGGGCAGCAGGGACCATGCTGTGGGCCTTCAGTGCTGCGGGGAAGCCAGCTGTAACCATGATGGACTTGTGGAGGTTCTGTCTGGTCTCCACCTATTCTTCCTCTTGGGGCTCGGGGCTGCGGGTTGACTTGCCCACTCAGAAGCTTTCCTTCCACACAGACATAGATACAACAGGCTACCTCTGCCTCTGGGGAGTGACTTCAGCTAGGCAGGTGGGCGTGGCCCACAAGTTCCTCTTCTCCCAGCAGCCAGGCTCTGGCCAGCCTAGCCCCTTTTGCTCTGCCCCTACATGCCAAGTGCTACAGAGGCAGACCCCCATAGAGAGGCGCTGTGGTGGTGTCACGTGGCCTACAGGGCTGGTGTGAACGTCAAATTCTGGGGTTCCGCGTTGGGAACTTCCCTGTACATCCTCGGTATGTAACTTGCATGTGATCCTCATATATCAACTGTAGGGTAATAAAGGTGTCATGTGACCCGTCATCATCTTACCCTTCTGATTTTTTCACCTCGTCAGGTGGAAACTTGGGTGGAGAGAAGGATAAGCCATTTATTAACCCCACACCCCTAGCACCAGCTGTCACCTTGGATTTGTCGGAGGTGCAGGGGCTAGAAAGGGAATGACAGGGTGCACAGGCCCCTTCTATCCTGTGCCCCCTAGGTGGTGGCCCCCAGACACACCCTCTCTGCTGGCAGTGCAGACCATGTGTCCCGATACCCTAGAGGAGAACCACCACCCCAGGGAGAGCCCTTTCTGCTCCAACCTCCTGGACAGGTCCCAGGTTGGGGCAGCAGCCGTCTGCAGGGGTTTGTCAGGCCTGGCCACGCATGCAGACAGAGGATACGACTGGGGTACCCTAGGGTGTGGGGAGGGTCAGCCTGGGGTCGGGGGGCATGAAGGCTGTGTTCCAGACTCCTCCTGCCCCCAATCCTCTGTGCCCCGCTGGAGCTCTCCTAGCTTCGCCGATCTGTAAGAGGCAAAGAGAGACGAGCTCGAACCACATCTGTCGTGGCTTGGCATCCCTGTGCCCATTTTATTATGGCAGAAACTGGGTTCCGTAACAAGGACAACAGGCAGTGGGGGCCAGGCCTGGGTCCAATGCAGGGCTTCTCAGTCCAGCCTCACTCCTCTTGGGTGCCCACGTGGCTGCTGTGGCCTTGCCACACCCTTCACTCTGTACCCCTCCTCTCAATCTCAGGGGCACCCCAGCCCCTCTTGGTTCTTTCTCCTGCAAAGGGAGCTCTTCAAGATCTGTCTACTGCACCAACCCCCAGCTCCAACTCATCTGGGACTCACATGCTGAGGAGGCCAGGCCAGAGGGAGGGACCTTGTCTAGCCTATCGTATGGGGCACCCAGGCTTGGCTGCCCGAAACTCTGGGCGCTGGAGCTCTGGCATTCACTTCTCGCTAACCCCCAGGCTCTCTCACCTGTGCTCATGTCTTTGGGGAGCTGCCCGGTCTCCAGGAAGAGCCAGAGGTTGTTGCATTTCTCCGACTCCACTCTCGTCACCCCGTAGCTGGCCACAGAGCCTGCGACTGTGGAGCAGGAAATGGAAGAGGGCTGGGGCCTCTGTGCTTCTCAGGCTAAGAGAACGGGGCACAGGCTACTTCCTGACAGACGTGGTGGGTGGGCTCAGGTGGGGCTGCCGCCGAGACCTGGGGCTCCATGTCAGAGTCAGGGACGCAGAACCACAACCCCAACCCTAGCAGAAACCCACCCCTCAAGAGAGCTCAGGCAGGGGCCCTGGAGTACCCACCCACGGCCACTAGGAGGCTCCACTGCAAAGGGTATGGAAACCTCCTCTGAATGAACATCTGCAAGCCGAAGGCCATGCCGGTGCCTGCAAAGAGCCGAGGTCCCCATCAGCCTGTACCCGGGGCTGGCCGGGGCCCACCTTGCCAGGCCCCCAGCACCCGCGGGCAGGTGACTTGGCGCCCCTTGCTGGGGAGCCAGGGCGGGGCGGGAGGGTGCGTTCTCTCCCAGCTGCAGGACACCTGGACGCAGCCTACCTGTGACGAAGGTGAAAACGCCCTTCATGAAGGCGTGTGACTGGCATGCGGCATACTCCCCGAGTCCCTGGGGTGGCAGAGGGGGGATGAAGGCTCGATCCCCTGCCCTCTTCCTTCACCGCCTCTCCTGTCCCTCCTCTGGGCACACCCTGGCTGTGGAGGAGTGAGACCCTGGGCGCTTGGACACGTCCCACCTCCCCTACGCCCACCCGGACGCCCTGAGCCCCTTAGCAAGAGAGCGCCCCCAGCCTCCGCCACTCTTCCCTGACGAGGGCACCCCCATGCCCCACACCCCCGCCTCGCTCAGGTCAGCTTCTGGGGTCCGAGGCCCGTGTCCCAGACCGGCCTTCTCACCGGGTGCTTGGCAGCCACGGCGTCGTCCACTCGGGACAGACCCAAGTTCACCATGGTTGGCAGGGATCGGGGAGAGGGTCTGCGCAGGCGCAGACGGAAGGGTGGGGCGGGGACCTGGGGGTGTGGCCTAGAGGACAGGCCGGCTCAGTTGCGGGCGGAGGGGCGGGACCCGGATCTGGGGGCGTGGCCTAGGGACGGGCCCACGCTGGAAAAGGTGGAGGGGGCGGGGCCTAGCAGACGGCCTGAGGGCGGGCCTGCGCTGCAGCAGGCGGAGGGGGCGCGACCTAAGACACGTGGTCTGGGGGCGGGGCCTGAGAGAAGGGACCTTGGAGACGCGGCCTGGGGGCGGGGTCTGAGAGACAGGACCTGGGAGCAGGCCTGCGCAGGCGGAGGTGTCGGGTTCTAAGAGGCGGTGCCTGCGGAGGGCCGGCGGAGGGGCCAGCGGAGGGGCCAGGGCCTTGGATTGGGGGGCGGAGCATGGGTCGAGCAGCTAGAGCGCAGGGGAGAGGGGTGGGGCCTGGGGCCTGGCCACGCCTCTAGAAGCTTGGGCCCTGTGACCTTCCGGCGACAACTGGGCGGGGCGAAGGCGGGCACCGGGCGTGGCATGGCTGAGAGCGCGTGCTCCTCCCCCCGGCCGGGCCTCATTCCCACACTTGCAGAGGCCTATGATTTTCAGTGTTATTTTGCTTAAGGACTACAATCCGGGATTGAATCTCTCATAAGCCACCACGGAGTGGAGATGTATAAAATTACTGTTTAGCAAAGTGGTTCTGTAACCAGCAGCTTAACAGCTGAGCCTCAAACTCCTTTTTTTTTTTTTGCATGACAAAGTCTTTACTTTTAAATAATTATCAATACACCAAGTAATAACATGTACAAGTTCTTGAATTCTATCAGCTAGTAATTTTGATTAAGAGAAACTAAAATCAGCCCAAACAATTCCACTCGTATTCACTGGTGTAATCATTAGCAAGAACGGACGACTTCAAGGCAGGCTGCTGCTTCACACAGGTTACAAATAACTATTTACTACTTTTTCATCGATAAAGTCCCTGATCTTCAAGAAAGTGTTAGGGAAAAAAATTAACCCCTTCCTTTCTTCAAAGAATTATTATGTGGTTTTTTTTTTTTAACTAGGTCAAAGAAAGAAAAAGTCAACACGGATATACGTGTTGCTTGAGCCAAAAGGCATGGGAAAAAAGACAACATATAACCATTAAATTCCTAAGAAATATGAGGTAAAAAGATGAAATCTTGGCCAGGCGCAGTGGCTCATGCCTGTAATCCCAGCACTTTGGGAGTCCGAGGCAGGTGGATCACAAGGTCAGGAGTTCAAGACTAGCCTGGCCAAGATGGTGAAACCCCGTCTCTACTAAAAATACGAAAATTAGCCAGGCATGGTGGCAGGTGCCTGTGATCCCAGCTACTGGGGAGGCTGAGGCAGGAGAATCATTTGAACCTGGGAGGCGGAGGTTGCAGGGAGCCAAGATTGTGCCACTGCACTCCAGCCTGGGTGACAGTGAGACTCTGTCTCAAAAAAAAAAAAAAAAGGCTTAAGTCTTTAGATAATTTCTAAGTCTGTACAAAAAAGCTAGATTTGCTACTCTCCAAAAAGTGGACAGACCTACTCTATAATATATGGAAACAATTTAATGCCATTTGTGGGGAAAAGAGAGATCAGACTGTTACTGTGTCTATATAGAAAAAGGAAGACATAAGAAACTCCATTTTGATCTGTACTAAGACAAATTCTTCTGCTTTGAAATGCTGTTAATCTGTAATCTTAGCCCCAACTCTGTGCTCACAGAAACGTGCTGTATTGAATCAAGGTTTGAGGGATTTAGGGTTATGCAGGATGCACTTTGTTAAAAATGTGTTTGCAGGCAGTATGCTTGGTAAAAGTCATCGCCATCCTCCATTCTCGATTACCCAGGGACACAGTGCACTGCCGAAAGCCACAGGGACCTCTGCCCGAGAAAGCCTGGGTACTGTCCAGGTTTCCCCCCGAGACAGCCTGAGATACGTCCCCCAGCCCGACACCCGTAAAGGGTCTGTGCTGAGGCGGATCAGTGAAAGAGGGAGGCCTCTTCGCAGTTGAGATAAGAGGAAGGCATCTGTCTCCTCCTCATCCCTGGGAATGGAATGTCGACCGTCCATTCTATTTACTGAGAGAGGAGAAAACCGCCCTGTGGCTGGAGGTGACACATGCTGGCGGCAATGCTGCTCTGTTACTCTTTACTGCACTGAGATGCTTGTGTCAAGTTAAACATAAATCTGGCCTACGTGCACATCCAGGCACAGCACCTTTCCTTAAACTTATTTATGACACAGATTCCTTTGCTCACATGTTTTCCTGCTGACCCTCTCCCTGCCATTAGCCTATAGTCCTGCAGAAAAGGGAGAAAGCAAAAAGTTGGAAAGAAACAGAAGTAAGATAAATAGCTAGACGACCTTGGTGCCACCACCTGGCCCTGGTGGTTAAAATAATAATATTAACCCCTGACCAAAACTACTGGTGTTATCTGTAAATTCCAGACATTGTATGAGAAAGCACTGTAAAACTTTTTGTTCTGTTAGCTGATGTATGTAGCCCCCAGTCACGTTCCTCACGCTTATTTGATCTATTATGAGTCTTTCACATAGACCCCTTAGAATTGTAAGCCCTTAAAAGGGCTAGGAATTTCTTTTTCGGCGAGCTCGGCTCTTAAGACACGAGTCTGCCGATGCTCCCGGCTGAATAAAAAAAAACCTCTTCCTTCTTTAATCCGGTGTCTGAGGAGTTTTGTCTGCGACTCGTCCTGCTACACTGCCACATCCCCCTCGCGAGATAATAGAGATAGTGATCAATAAATACTGAGGAACTCAGAGACCAGCACAGGTGCAGGCCCTCACTTGCTGAGCACCAGTCCCCTGGGGCCACTTTTCTTCCTTTATTCTTTGTCTTTGTGTCTTATTTCCTTTTCTCAGCCTCTCATCTCCACCTTGTGAGAAATACCCACAGGTGTGGAGGGGCAGGCCCCCTTCATCTGGCACCCATCGTGGGTTCCGTTCTGTAAGGTGAAGATATGCTACGGTGTGATAGTTGAGGACAAAACGACGAGAGATTCCCCGAGTACATCCGCGGTCAGCTTCGCGGTAAGCTTGTGCGCTCGGAGGAACCCAGGGTAACAACGGGACAAACTGAAAGTAAATATGCCTCTTACTTACCTCTTATCTCGGCTTCATTAAAATTCTTTTAAGAGGGGGAGTTAGAGTCTCTACAGAAAATCTAATCACGCTATTTCAAACAATAGAACAATTCTGCCCATGGTTTCCAGAACAGGGAACTTCAGATCTAGAAGATTGGGAAAAAATTGGCAAAGAATTGAAACAAACAAGTAGGGAAGGTAAAATCATCCCACTTACAGTATGGAATGATTGGGCCATTACTAAAGCAGCTTTAGAATCGTTTCAAACAGGAGAAGATAGTGTTTCAGTTTCTGATACCCCTGAAAGCTGTGTAATAGATTGTGAAGAAGAGGCAGGGACAGAATTCGAGAAAGGAATGGAAAGTTCACATTGTGAATATGCAGCAGAGTCTGTAACGGCTTGGTCAGTGCAAAATGTTGACTACAATCAATTACAGGAGGTAATATATTCTGAACCATTAAAATTGGGGGGAAAAGGTCCAGAATTATTGGGGCCATCAGAGTCTAAACCACGATGGCCATCAACTCCTCCTCCCGTGGTTCAGATGCCTGTAACATTATAATCTCAAATGCAGGTTAGACAAGCACAAACCCCAAGAGAATATCAAATAGAAAAGGAAAGAGTCTCTATCCCAGCAATGCCAATCCAGATACAGTATCCACAATATCAGCCAGTAGAAAATAAGACCCAACCGCCGGTAGCCTATCAATACTGTCCGCCAGCCGAACTTCAGTATCGGCCGCCCCCAGCATATCAGTATGGACAGCCAGGAATGCTTCCAGCACCACAGGGCAGGGCGCTATATCCGCAGCCGCCCGCTATGAGACTTAATCCTACACCACCATCTAGTGGACAGGGTGGTGCATTACATAAAATTATTAATAAAGCAAGACAACAAGGAGATATTGAGGGGAGGCAGTTCCCAGTAATATTACAGCCCATACCACCTGGAGAAGGGGTCCAAGAGGGAGCGCCTCCCCTGGCTGGGGCCAGATATGAGTCCTTTTCTATAAAGATGCTAAAAGATATGAAAGAGGGAGTAAAACAGAATGGACCCAACTCCCCTTCTATGAGAACATTATTAGATTCCATTGCTCGTGGGCATAGACTCATTCCTTATGATTGGGAGATTTTGGCCAAATCATCACTCTCACCCTCTCAATTTTTGCAATTTAAGACTTGGTGGATTGATGGGGCACAAGAACAGGTCTGAAAAAATAGGGCCGCCAATCCTCCAGTTAACATAGATGCAGATCAACTATTAGGAACAGGTCAAAACTGGAGCACTACTAATCAACAAGCAATGATGCAAAATGAGGCCGTTGAGCAAGTCAGAGCTATCTGCCTTAGGGCCTGGGAAAAAAATCCAAGACCCAGGAACCACCTGCCCCTCGTTCAATACGATAACACAAGGCTCTAAAGAGCCCTACCCTGACTTTGTGGCAAGGCTCCAAGACGCTGCTCAAAAGTCAATTACCATTGAAAATGCCCGTAAGGTCACAGTGGAGTTGATGGCATACGAAAACGCCAATCCTGAGTGTCAATCAGCCATTAAGCCATTAAAAGGGAAGGTCCCAGCAGGGGACCTGGGATGGAATTGGAGGGGCTATGCATAAAGCTATGCTAATGGCTCAAGCAATAACTGGGGTCGCTTTAGGAGGACAAGTTAGAGCATTTGGGGGAAAATGTTACAATTGTGGTCAAATCGGTCATTTAAAAAAGAATTGCCCAGTCTCAAATAAACAAAATATAACAAATCAAACTGCTACAGCAAAAAATAAAGAGCCACCTGGCCTGTGTCCAAGATGTGGAAAAGGAAAACACTGGGCTAATCATGTCATTCTAAATTTGATAAAAATGGGCAACCTTTGTCAGGAAACTGGAAGAGGGGTCAGCCTCAGGCCCAGCAACAAACTAGGGCGTTCCCGCTTCAGCCTTTTGTTCCTCAGGGTTTTCAGGGACAACAACCTCCACTGTCACAAGTGCCTCAGGGAACAGGCCAGTTACCACAATACAACAATTGTCCCCCGCCACAAGCCGCAGTGCAGCAGTAGATTTATGTACTATACAAGCAGTCTCTCTGCTTCCAGGGGAGCCCCCACAAAAAATCCCCACAGGGGTATACGGCCCACTGCCCGAGGGGACTGTAGGACTCATTTTAGGAAGATCAAGTTTAAATCTAAAGGGAGTTCAAATTCATACTGGTGTGGTTGATTCAGATTACAAAGGTGAAATTCAATTGGTTATTAGCTCCTCAATTCCTTGGAGTGCCAGTCCAGGAGACAGGATTGCTCAATTATTACTCCTGCCTTATATTAAGGTTGGAAACAGTGAGACAAAAAGAACAGGAGGGTTTGGAAGCACTGATCCGACAGGAAAGGCTGCATACTGGGCAAGTCAGGTCTCAGAGAGCAGACCTGTGTGCAAAGCCATTATTCAAGGAAAACAGCTTGAAGGATTAGTAGACACTGGGGTGTGGGCGGAAAGCCACCCAGGTGCCGAGGCATGAGACTGAAGGCACAAGCTGTTCCAATATAATCAAGAAAATAGTTAGGATAAGAGAAAGTTATATTAGAAATAGGATATAGAGATGAATGTATATGGATATTATCAATCATTAGTTTTTAGTATTAACCTTTGTATTATTATTATAATCAAAGAAAAACCAGAGTTAGGAGCTGAAGGGACATTGTGAGAAGCCACCAGAAGACAAGAGTGTGAGCTTTCTGTCACACCCAGATAAGGGCCGCTTGAGGACTCCCTGGTCTAGTGGTAGCGCCAGTGCCTGGGAGGCACCCGTTACTCAGCAGACCTTGGTCTAGCGGTAGTGCCAGTGCCGGGAAGACACCCATTACTTAGCAGACCTTGGTCTAGCGGTAGCGCCAGTACCTGAAAGGCACCCGTTACTTAGCAGACTGGGAAAGGGAGTCTCCCTTTCCCCGGGAGTTAGAGAACACTCTGCTCCACCAGCTCTTGTGGGGGCCTGACGTTAGCCAGGCCTGCCCGCAGTCATCTGGAGCTTCGCCGTCTCCTGTGGTGCTGTGCTTCAGTGGTCACGCTCCTTGTCCACTTTCATATTCCGCCTGTACACCTGCTGCTTCTCTTAAGTTCTTAGAAGACAGCAGTAGCAGAATTAGCAAAAGTATTAGAGTCTTTGATCTCTCCGATAAGTGCATAGAAGAAATGCTGACGTCTGCTGTCCTCCCTCTCTGCTTCAGCTACCACAAAGGGAAAGGCCCCCTGTCACGTGGACACGTGACTTGCTTGACCTTATCAATCACTTGAGATGACTCACACTCCTTACCCTGCCCCCTTACCTTGTATACAATAAATAGCAGCGTGTCCAGGCCTTCGGGGCCACTACCGGACTCTGCGCATTGGTGGTAGTGGCCCCTGGGCCCAGCTGTCTTTCCTACTATCTCTTAGTCTCATGTCTTTCTTTCTACAATCTCTCATCTCTGCACACGAAGAGAAAACCCACATGGCCCTGCAGGGCTGGACCCTACACTGGGGCGGATGTCTCTGTCATTGCTTTGCATCAGTGGCCAAGAAATTGGCCAAAACAAAAGACGGCTGCAAATTTGGTGGGCGTAGGCACTGCCTCAGAAGTGTATCAAAGTACTATGATTTTACATTGTTTAGGGCCAGATAATCAAAAAAGTACTGCTCAGCCAATGATTACTCCAATTCCTGTTAATCTGTGGGGTCGAGATTCATTAAAACAGTGGGGTACGGAAATCACTACGCCTGCTCCATTATCCATCCCCACGAGTCAAAAAATCAGACTAAAATGGAATATGTACCAGAAAAGGGACTAGGAAACAGTGAAAACGGCATTAAAGTCCCAATTGAGGCTGAGGGAAATCAAGGAAAAAAGGGAATAGGGTATCCTTTTCAGGGGCGGCCACTGTAAAGCCTCCTAAACCCATTCCATTAACTTGGAAAACAGAAAAGCCTGTATGGGTAAATCAGTGGCCGCTACCAAAACAAAAGCTGGAGGCTTTACATTTATTAGCAAAGGAACAATTAAAAAAGGGACATATTGAGACTTCATTCTCGCCTTGGAATTCTCTTGTGTTTGCAATTCAGAATAAATCCGGCAGATGGCGTATGCTAAGTGACTTAACAGCCATTAATGTCGTAATTCAACCCATGGGGGCCTCTCCAACCTGGGCTGCCCTCTCCGGCCATGATTCCCAAAGATTGGCCTTTAATTATAATTGATCTGAAGGATGGCTCTTTTTACCATTCCTCTGGCAAAGCAGGATTTTGAAAAATTTGCTTATACTATACCAGCCATAAATAATAAGGAACCAGACACCAGGTTTCAGTGGAAAGTGTTACCTCAGGGAATGTTAAACAGCCCAACTATTTGTCAGACTTTCGTAGGTCGAGCTCTTCAACCAGTTAGAGACAAGTTTTCAGACTGTTATATCGTTCATTATGTAGATGATATTCTATGAGCTGTTGAAACGAGAGACAAATTAATTGACTGTTACACATTTCTGCAGACAGAGGTTGCCAATGCAGGACGGATGATAGCATCTGACAAAATTCAAACAACAACGCCTTTTCATTATTTAGGGATACAGATAGAAAATAGAAAAATTAAACCACAAAAAATAGAAATAAGAAAAGATACATTAAAAATATTAAATGAGGCCGGGCGCGGTGGTTCACACCTGTAATCCCAGCACTTTTGGAAGCCGAGGTGGGCGGATCACGAGGTCAGGAGATCGAGACCATCCTGGCTAACACAGTGAAACCCCGTCTCTACTAAAAATACAAAAAATTAGCCGGGCATGGTGGTGGGCACCTGTAGTCCCAGCTACCCGGGAGGCTGAGGCAGGAGAATGGTGTGAACCCGGGAGGCAGAGCTTGCAGTGAGCCGAGATCGCGCCACTGCACTCCAGCCTGGGAGACAGAGCGAGACTCCATCTCAAAAAAAAAATATTAAATTACTTTCAAAAATTGCTAGGAGATATTAATTGGATTCTGCCAACTCTAGGCATTCCTACTTATACCATGTCAAATTTGTTCTCTATCTTAAGAGGGGACCCGGACTTAAATAGTAAAAGAATATTAACCCCAGAGGCAGCAAAAGAAATTGAATTAGTTTAAGAAAAAATTCCGTCAGCACAAGTAAATAGAATAGATCCCTTGGCCCCACTCCAACTTTTGATTTTGCTACTGCACATTCTCCAACAGGCATCATTGTTCAAAATACAGATCTTGTGGAGTGATCATTCCTTCCTCACAGTACAATTAAGACTTTTACATTGTACTTGGATCAAATGGCTACATTAATTGGTCAGGCAAGATTACGAATAATCTAATTGTGTGGAAGTGACCCAGATAAAATCATTGTTCCTTTAAACAAGGAACAGGTTAGACAAGCCTTTATCAATTCTGCTGCATGGCAGATTGGTCTTGCTGATTTTGTGGGAATTATTGACAATCATTATCCAAAACAAAAATCTTCCCATTTTTAAAACTGACTACTTGGATTTTACCTAAAATTACCAGACATAAACCTTTAGAAAATGCTCTGACTGTGTTTACTGATGGTTCCAGCAATGGAAAAGCAGCTTACACTGGGCCAAAAGAACGAGTCCTTGAAACTCAGTATCACTCAGCTCAAAGAGCAGAGTTGGTTGCCGTCATTACAGTGTTACAAGATTTTAATCAGCCTATTAATATTGTATCAGATTCTGCATATGTAGTACAGGCTACAAGGGATATTGAGACAGCCCTAATCAAATATAGCATGGATGATCAGTTAAATCAGCTGTTCAATTTATTACAACAAACTCTGAGAAAAAGAAATTTCCCATTTTATATTACTCATATTTGAGCACACACTAATTTACTAGGGCCTTTAACTAAAGCAAATGAACAAGCTGACTTACTGGTATCATCTGCATTCATAGAGGCACAAGAGCTTCATGCTTTGACTCATGTAAATGTGGCAGGATTAAAAAATAAATTTAATATCACATGGAAACAGGCAAAAAATATTGCACAACATTGCACCCAGTGTGAAGCCCTACACCTGCCCACTCAGGAGGCAGGAGTTAATCCCAGAGGTCTGTGTCCTAATGCGTTATGCAAATGGATGCCACACACATACCTTCATTTGGAAGATTATCACGTGTCCATATAACAGTTGATACTTATCCACATTTCATATGGGCAACCTGCCAGACAGGGGAAAGTACTTCCCATATTAAAAGACATTTATTATCTTGTTTTGCTGTCCTGGGAGTTCCAGAAAAAATTAAAACTGACAATGGACCAGGATTCTACAGTAAAGCATTCCAAAAATTCTTAAATCAGTGGAAAATTTCACATACAATAGGAATTCCCTAAAATTCCCAATGACAGGCCATAGTTGAAAGAACTAATAGAACACTCAAAACTCAGTTAAACAAAAAGAAGGGGGAGACAGTAAGGCGCGTAGCACTCTTCAGATGCAACTTAATCTAGCACTCTATACTTTAAATTTTTTAAACATTTATAGAAATCAGACTACTACTTCTGCAGAACAACATCTTACTGGAAAAAAGAACAGCCCACATGAAGGAAAACTGATTTGGTGGAAAGACAACAAAAATAAGACATGGGAAATAGGGAAGGTGGTAACGTGGGGGAGAGGTTTTGCTTGTGTTTCACCAGGAGGAAATCAGCTTCCTGTTTGGATACTCACTAGACATTTGAAGTTCTACAATGAACCCATCGAAGATGCAAAGAAAAGCGCCGCCGTGGAGATGGAGACACCGAAATCGAACACCATCGACTCGCCAGATGAACAGAAGGGTGATGTTAAAAGAACAAATTTTTGAAGCACCAAAAGCCTATTTAAATTTGGTACTAGGAACTGAGGCAATCGCGGGAGTTGCTGATGGCCTCGCAAGTTTCCCTTTTTTTTTTTTTCCTGAGACGGAGTCTCGCTCTGTCGCCCAGGCTGGAGTGCAGTGGCGCTATCTCGGCTCACTGCAAGCTCCACCTCCCGGGTTCACGCCATTCTCCTGCCTCAGCCTCCCGAGTAGCTGGGATTACAGGCGCCCGCCACCACGCCCGGCTAATTTTTTGTGTTTTTTTAGTAGAGACGGGGTTTCACCATGTTAGCCAGGATGGTCTCAATCTCCTGACCTCGTGATCTGCCCACCTCGGCCTCCCAAAGTGCTGGGATTACAGGCGTGAGCCACCGTGCCCAGCTGGCCTCGCAAGTCTTAGCCCTGTCACTTGGGTTAAAACCCTCGGAAGTTCCACTGTTGTAAATTTCATGTTAATCCTTGCGTGCCTCTTCTGTCTGTTGTTAGTCTGCAGGTGTACCCAACAGCTCCAAAGAGACAGCGACTATTGAGAATGGGCCATGATGACGATGGTGGTTTTGTCAAAAAGGAAAGTGGGAAATGTGGGGGAAAGAGAGATCAGACTGTTACTGTGTCTATATAGAAAAAGGAAGACATAAGAAACTCCATTTCGATCTGTATTAAGAAAAATTCTTCTGCTTTGAAATGCTGTTAATCCGTAACCTTAGCCCCATCCCTGTGCCCACAGAAACATGTACTGTATTGACTCAAGGTTTAGGGGATTTAGGGCTGTGCAGGATGTGCTTTGCTAAAAATGTGTTTGCAGGCAGTATGCTTGGTAAAAGTCATCACCATCCTCCATTCTCGATTACCCAGGGACACAGTGCACTGTGGAAAGCCGCAGGGACCTCTGCCTGAGAAAGCCTGGGTACTGTCCAGGTTTCCCCCCACTGAGACAGCCTGAGATATGGCCTCGTGGGAAAGGAAAGACTTTACAGTCCCCCAGCCTGACACCCGTAAAGGGTCTGTGCTGAGGCGGATCAGTGAAAGAGGGAGGCCTCTAAGAGGGAGGCATCTGTCTCCTGCTCGTCCCTGGGAATGGAATGTCTTGGTGTAAAACCCGACCGTCCATTCTATTTACTGAGAGAGGAGAAAACCGCCCCATGGCTGGAGGTGACACATGCTGGCGGCAATGCTGCTCTGCTGCTTTGCTGCTCTTTACTGCACTGAGATGTTTGTGCCAAGCTAAACATCAATCTGGCCTACGTGCACATCCAGGCACAGCACCTTTCCTTAAACTTATTTATGGCACAGATTCTTTTGCTCACGTGTTTTCCTGCTGACCCTCTCCCTGCCATTAGCCTAGAGTTCTGCCACATTGCCCTTGTCGAGATAATAGAGATGGTGATCAATAAATACCGAGGAACTCAGAGACCAGCGCTGGTGCAGGTCCTCACTTGCTGAGTGCCGGTCCCCTGGGCCCACTTTTCTTCCTCTATACTTTGTCTCTGTGTCTTATTTCTTTTCTCAGTCTCTCATCTCCACCTTGCGAGAAATACCCACAGGTGTGGAGCGGCAGGTCCCCTTCACCATTTCATAAGACTATAACTAGAGCTGTGCTAAAGCTTCATATTTCATGGGGGCACCTAAAATGCCAATCCAAAGAACAGGTGCTTCTCTCTTCTATCCATTTATGCGGTAGTTTTCATGGATTTCTGGCTGAATGTCACAGACAAAAGCCAAGAGGTTATCCCAGACTTCATCCCTGCTGTGAGGAAACTAGGTCTGGAGGATGGTCCTCTTCTCCTGGCTCTCCTTCTCCACTTCGGTGCTGCCAGTGCCATGGATGCCAGTGCCGCAGCTTCCTTGGCCTTCAACTCTTTCTCCCTCTGCAGGTGGTACTGTTCAGTTTCAGCCTGAGCTGCTTCTTTGGCCTGCGTCAGCCTCCAGTTCTTTCTTGTTTTTTGAGACGGAGTCTTGCTCTGTGGCCCAGGCTGGAGTGTAGTGGCAGCGATCTTGGCTCACTGCAACTTCTACCTCCCGGGTTCAAACAATTCTCTGCCTCAGCCTCCTGAGTAGCTGGGACTACAGGTGCATGCCAGCATGTTGCAGGAAGTCAGGGACCCCGAATGGAGGGACCAGCTGGAGCCGCAGCAGAAGAACATAAATTGTGAAGATTTCATGGACATTTATCAGTTCCCAAATAATACTTTTATAATCTCTCATGCCTGTCTTTACTTTAGTCTCTTAATCCTGTTATCTTCGTAAACTGAGGATGTAAGTCACCTCAGGACCACTGTGATAATTGTGTTAACTGTACAAATTGATTGTAAAACATGTGCGTTTGAACAATATGAAATCAGTGCACCTTGAAAAAGAACAGAATAACAGCCATTTTTGGGGAACAAGGGAAGACAACCATAAGGTCTGACTGCCTGCGGGGTCAGGCAAAAAGAGCCATATTTTTCTTCTTGCAGAGAGCCTATAAATAGATGTGCAAGTAGGAGAGACAGGGAGGAGATGGTGTTGTGGTTCTAGTTTGAGGGTCTCGGAGCTGGAGACCCAAGGAGGAGCAGGTGTTGATCCAGTTTGAGGGTTGGGGAGCTGGAGACCCGAGGAGGAGCCGGTGTTGATCCAGTTTGAGGGTCATGGAGCTAGAGACTGGGGAGAAGCTGGTGTTGCTGTTCTACTTTCAGGGTCATGGAGCTGGAGACCTGGGGAGGAGCAGGTGCTGCTGTTCTAGTTTGAGGGTCATGGAGCTGCAGACATGTGGAGGAGCCAGTGGTGTTCTAGTTTGAGGGTCATGGAGCTGGAGACCCGTGAGGAGCTGGTGCTTCTGTTGTTTAATTCTGAGGGTCGTGGAGCTGGAAACCCAGGGAGGAGCCAGTGTTGCTGTTCTAGTTTGAGGCCCGTGGAGCTGAAGACTCGGGAAGGAGCCAGTTCTTTTGTTGTAGTGTGAGGATCGTGGAGCTGAACACCCAGGGAGGACCGTTGTTGTTCTAGCTTGAGGGTCGTGGCGCTTGAGACCCAGGGAGGAGCTGGTGCTGCTGTTATTCAAGTCTGAGGGTCGTGTGGTTCGAGTCGTGCAGAGGAGCTAGTGCTGCTGTTGCACGTTGAGGGTCATGGAGCTGGAGATCTAGGGAGAAGCTGCTGCTGCTGTTCAAGTCTGAGGATCGTGGAGCTGGAGACCTAGGGAGGAGCTGGTGCTGCTGTGTAGCTTGAGGGTCATGGAGCTGGAGACCTAGGGAGGAGCCGGTGCTACCCCCATGTAAGTCAGAGGGCTGTGGATCTGGAGCCTCGGGGGAGGAGCCCGTGCTGCTGTTCAGCTGTGGGGAGGATCCGGTGCTTCAGTTGAAGTTTGAGGGTTTGGGAGCTGGGGACCCAGGGAGGAGTCGGTGATGCCGTTCTATTTTGAGGATTGTGGATCTGGAGACCTGGGGAGAGGCCGGTGCTGCTGTTGTAGTTTGAGGGTCGTGGAACTGGAGACGGGGAGGAGCCAGTGCTGTTGCGGTTCATGTCTGAGGGTTTTATAGCTGGAAACCCAGGGAGAAGCCGGTATTACCGCTTTTAAAATCTGAAGGTCGTGGAGCCTGAGACCCAGGGAGGAGCCAGTGCTGCTGTTCAAATGGCTCCTCCCTGGGTCTCCAACTCCACGACCTTCAAACTAGAACAGCAGCACCACCCTCTCCCCAGGTCTCCAGCTCCACAACCGTCAAACTACAACAGCAGCACCAGCTCCTCCCCGGGTCTCCAGCTCCATGACCCGCAAACCAGAACAGCAGCACCAGCTCCTCCCGGGGTCTCCAGATCCACGACCCTCAGACTGGTTCTAGTTTCTGTTTCAACTTTCTGTTGTCTTTTTGAGACAGGGCTCTGTTGCCTCGGCTGTAGTTTTGAACTTTGATGTGAAGGAATTCTCCTGTGTGGCTGCTCCTACGCTGCATGGGGTCTGAGCATCTGCTTGATGTCTATTTTTGTCCTCCATTCTCTCCCGGAGACCCACCCACATTGACATGGTTCATTTTCATTGCTGCGTGATCTCCCATCTCCATTCTCTTCCTGGACCCACCCACACTGACATGAGTCTTTTTCATTGCTGCGCGATCTCCCATTGTCTGAGGGGAGCATGGGAAACGTCTTCATCTTTCTGTGGACGAGGGTTCAGCCAGGCTGGGGCCCTGAGGCCTGTGCTGCTGGGAACACTCTCGGGCATTTCTTTTGAACACAGGTGCACGTTTCTTCTGGTCAGTCAGCAGCTTTCAGTTTTTACAATTTCATCCCAGGTAAGAAATGTCATTTTCCTCATAACCCACAAAACACACCCTTTCATATGCAAGGATACGAAAGACGATTTCACACTCATTCTCAGCAGTGGCTGATGGTCCTCTTGCTCTCCATTCTTCCCAGCCCTTGCATTGACTGGGTTGTGGGAATTTTGCCGTCTGGTGGGTGACACGTGATACCTCATCCTGTTAGCTGAGACCCTGAGACTCTCTTCATTGCCCTTTCCTTCACTTTTCCTTTTCTGTGAAGGGCTGGTTCAACTTTTTTTTTTTTTTTTTGAGACGGAGTCTTACTCTGTCACCCAGGCTGGAGTGCAGTGGCCCAATCTCAGCTCACAGCAACCTCCACCTCCTGGGTTCAAGCAATTCTTCTTCCTCAGCCTCCTGAGTAGCTGGGACTACAGGCATGCACCACCACGCCCAGCTCATTTTTTGTATTTTTAGTAGAGACAGGGTTTCACCATGTTGGCCAGGCTGGTCTTGAACCCTTGACCTCGTGATCCGCCTGCCTCAGCCTCCCAAAGTGCTGGGACTACAGGTGTGAGTCACTGCGCCCAGCCAGGGCTGGTTCAACTCTTTTGCCTAGTTTCCGTTTAGTTGGCTGAATTTTTGCCTTTTTCTTTTTCTTTTTTTTTTTTTTTTTTTTGAGATGGAGTCTCGCTCTGTCACCCAGGCTGGAGTGCAGTGGCGCGATCTCGGCTCGCTGCAAGCTCCGCCTCCTGGGTTCATGCCATTCTCCTGCCTCAGCCTGCGGAGTAGCTGGGACTACAGGCGCCCGCCACCACGCCCGGCTAATTTTTTTTTTTTTTTTTGTATTTTTAGTAGAGACGGGGTTTCACCGTGTTAGCCAGGATGGTCTTGATCTCCTGACCTCGTGATCCGCCCACCTCAGCCTCCCAAAGTGCTGAGATTACAGGCGTGAGCCACCGCGCCCGGTGCCTTTTTCTTTTATTATTAATTATTTGAGATGGAGTCTCATTCTGTCACCCAGGCTGGAGAGCAATGGCACGATCTCCGTTCACTGCGGCCTCCGCCTTCTGGGTTCAAGCGATTCTCCTGCCTCAGTCTCCAGAGTAGCTGGGATTGCAGGCGTGAGCCACCATGCCCAGCCAATTTTTGTGTTTTTAGTAGAGGTGGGCTTTCACCATGTTGGCCAGGCTGGTCTGGAACTCCTGACCTCAGGTGACCTGCCTGCCTCAGCTTCCCAAAGTGCTGGGATTACAGATGTGAGCCACCGCGCCTGGCCTGCCTCTTTCTTTTTCAAGAGGACTCTTTATAGATGATGCCCATTCATTCTGATGACTATCTGTGTGTCAAAGATGGGTTTGAATCCACCAGGATGAACCTGCAGGATCCCCTCTCTGTGGTGGGAGAGGAGACAGAGAGGGGTAGAGGGGCACGGAGAATCAGAGCCAAGAGGAGGCCGAGTCAGGCGGGGACTGCAGGCTGCTGTGAGGACGTGGACCCTCCTCTGAGCCAGGTGGGATTAGCAGGGGATTTTAGCCAGAGGAACCGTGGGATCTCCCTTATGCATTTCTGCCATGGTTGGCTGCGTTGAACTCACCTCTTGAACAAGACTTGGCCTTGGCCACCCAGAGGCCCCTGGCCAAGAGTTTGACTCCTGGATGGCCACTGACACATCCATGTTTGGTGCACACATGGCTGGGCAGCCCCGAGACCGGCTCTGCCTGGACCTCTCATTGGTGGCATTTCTCGCATTTGTCCCCTCCCAAGTCTGGCCTATTTATGAGCCTCATCGCACCTCAGCATGAAGAAGGAGGTTTGGCAAATGGCCCATAAAGCATTTTTTAAAACGTTAATGGTCACTGTTGTGGGGAGAAAGGGCCACTGAGCTTAGATGCTCTCTTTGCTGATGTGGTTTGTTCAATTAAGTGAAAATAAAGAGCCATTGCCTTTTTGCACGTACCTGGTCTGATTACCAAGCAGCCAAGGAGGCCTCGGGGCATCTTGGAAGATGGAACCACCAGCCCTGTGCGAACTACAGGCGCTTCTATATAAGCTGCTCCCAGGTGAGGGGAGCGGGTCAGGCGATCCCAAGCTCCGCTTCCTACCCGGCATGAGTGAGCTGTGTGTGCAGAGGTGGTTGTGGAGGAATCCCAGGGTCTGGCCAGTCACCTGCAGGAGGACAGGGATGATTCTCTTCTCATATTCATCATCCACAGTGCCTGGCACCTGCTCCAGGCCATGGCAGGTGTACAGGTGTCCAACTGATCTTAGATAACGAGGGACCTGCTCCGCGGCCCTGAGGGTGGGAGGGAAGTCAGCCTGAGAGCTTTCCTGGGTCATGCCTCACCTAACTTACATGGCGTTTCCAGGAGAGAGGGCTACTGGCAGTGTTGGTGTATCAGTCAGGATGAGTAACAGCAGCCACTACAACAACAGCTACCAACGCTCAGAGGGATGCACTCGAGGGTTCTTTCCGTCTCTTGTCTCTTGACACTAAAGATATGTGTCAGTCCATCCGCATTGCTATAAAGGAATACCTGAGGCTGGGTTAATTATGGGCGGGGCAGCTCCCCTGAAAGGACTCTTAGGAGACAAGTACCTGTGACTGTGATGTGCATCTTGCAAAGTCCTAAAGGGAAGTGGGTCAAATTAGCTTTCTCCAGCAGACAGGGAGGGGCACCCACGGCAAACTCCCTTTGCCTGGGAGCAGGTGTGGTCCTCGAGTCCTATGTCGCCTGTTTCTTCCTCCATCTTGACCTGCAGGCCTGATGTGATCTGACCTCTGCCTGCCTCTCTCACTCCATCTCCCCTCCTGCTCCTGTTCTTTCTACCAATTAGGTTACAGCCACGGTGAATGTGACAAGGACCCTGAGTCACGGTGGCTTAACTAAGAGAGAGGTTCATTCCTTTCACGTGAAAGTCCAGCCAGTCGGGTGATTCTTCTCTGCGCAGTTTTAGGGTCTTAACCTCCTTCCATCTTGCTGCTCTGACTTCCTTAGGATGTAGCTTCCTCCTGAGAGTCTCCTGCCAGCCAGCAGGGAGAGGAGAAGGGGACACAAGGGCACAAACTTTCCTTCCTCTAAAGGCAGCTGCTGTGCACAGGCCTCGCCTCCCCATTGGCCACAGCCTGGTCACATGGCCACTGCTTGCTGCAAGGGATGCTGGGAAGTGTAGTCTTCATCCTGGATGCCAGTGCCCACATGGGTCACTCCTGAGGCCGAGGGGAGAGAGGACATGGGAGAGAGTTGCTGGTCTCCCCAGCCCTGGGGTCAGGGTTGACTCCCTGGGTGATGGTTGTTCTTGTGTGTTGACTGGGTCTACACATCAGTTCCACTATATTGTGTGTCTGTTCTGGTGAGGTCTGGGTGCCTCCAGGCCTGAGCAGGAGAAACCAGCAACAGGATTTGTTTTGTTTTGCTGAATCTAGGATCACATTGTTGCAGGAAGTAGCTGGCAGCTAATGATGGCTGTTGCTGGGGGATCTGCTGGCCTGTAAACCAGGGTGTTCATGTGGCTGCTTGGGCTTCCTTTCAACATGGCTGCCTCTGAGCAGTTGTACTTCTCATGTGCCAGTGGACTTCGAAGACACAGGAAGTAGCAGTCTCCAGGCCAGTTTAGCAGTTTCCAGGCCACTCCTCGAACTGGCACAGCATCCCTTCCACTGTATTCAATTGGCCAAAGTGTAACAGTGAAACAGTAGAAGAATTAACATAACTCACTCCGTTTGTGTTCAAGGGGCCTTTACCCATCCTGCATGTAGGCTAGGATAATTTCTGAGCACTGAGATAATATGCAAAAACAGTAATCATGTAGTTTTAAAAACTAACTCTGAGGCTGAAAGTATATAAACAACTAACAAGATTTTATTAAATATGTATAGAAGCATTGCGACCTGACTAAGGACAAAGAAGTTCCCAACCTCCTCAGACTCTTGCTGGTGCCCAGATGTCTGTGGTCATAGGTCACCTCTTTTTTTTTTTTTTTTTGACAAGTTCTGTCACCCAGGCTGGAGTGCAGTGGTGCCATCTCGGCTCACTGCAACCTCCACCTCCCGGGCTCCAGTCATCCTCCTACCTCAGCCTTCTGAGTAGCTGGGACTACAAGTGCACACCACCATGCTAGGCTAATTTTTGTATTTTTTGTAGAGACAGAGTTTCACCATGTTGCCCAGGCTGGTCTCGAACTCACGAGCTCAAGTGGTCCACCTGCCCTGGCCTCCCAAAGTGCTGGGATTACAGGTTTGAGCCACCCCACCCAGATGTAGGTCACCTCTTTTTTTTTTTTTTTAACAGAGTCTTGCTCTATCACCCAGGCTGGAGTGCAATGGCACCATCTCAGCTCACTGCAACCTCTGCCTCCTGGGTTCAAGTGATACTCCTGCCTCAGCCTCCAGAGTAGCTGGGAATACAGGCATGAGCCACTGTGCCTGGCTAATTTTGAATTTTTAGTAGAGACGGGGTTTCTCCACGTCGGTCAGTCTGGTCTCAAACTCCCGACCTCAGGTGATCTGCTCGCCTCGGCCTCCCGAAGTGGGAGTGTTGGGATTACAGGTGTGAGCCACCGGACCCGACCGTAGATCACTTCTTGATCCTAACCACCTTCTCTTCCTCTGCCCTTAACATAAAAAGAGCCTGAAATTTGTACCCACCTGAGATGGCACATTAGGACTGTAGTCTACCATATTCTTGGTTTGCTGGCTGTCTGAATAAATTGCTTTCTTTCCACCAACTCCTCCTGTCTCTTGAGTTTTGGCTTTTGAGCAGCTGAACATGTGTTCAGTTACAAAAGCAGTCACAAGGTGCCCCTCCCGCCAAGATTTAAAGGGTGGAGAATTAAACTCTCACTTTGAAGAAGAGAGTTCAGGACTGCCCCTTCCATCCGAGACAGCAAATGGGCCAGTCCCTGAGCAGGTAGATGGGGAGGGGAGGTGGCAGAGAGGCCTGAGACCTACAGCAGAGTGCTGGTGAGGAGGACCATGGGAGGGACCACAGACTCACGATCTGTGTTGAGAAGAATTTCCAGGAGGCTGGGAATGGGCCTGTCTTCCCTGAAATTAGTATTTAGAGAGAATCTGGAAGAAAACCATGCTCTCAGAGTTAGGCTTTGGTATGGAAATCACCCCTTTGCCTGCTACACTGTTTTCTTTTTTTTCTTTCTTTCTTTTTTTTTTTGACATAGAGTCTTGCTCTGTCACCCAGGCTGGAGTGCAGTTGGCACTATCTTAGCTCACTGCAACCTCCGCCGCCCAGGTTCAAGTGATTCTCGTGCCTCAGCCTCCCGAGTAGCTGGGATTACAGGTGCCCACTACTATGCCCAGCTAATTTTTTAATACGTTTTTAGTAGAGACGAGGTTTCACCATATTGGTCAGGCTGGTCTCGAACTCCTGAACCCAAAGTGCTGGGATTACAGGCGTGAGCCACCATGCCTGGCTAATTTTTTTCTATCTTTTTAGTAGAGACGGGGTTTCTCCATGTTGGTCAGGCTGGTCTCAAACTCCTGACCTCAGGTGATCTGCCCACCTTGGCTTCCCAAAGTGCTGGGATTACAGGCGTAAGCCACTGTGCCCTTCCTGTTACATTGTTTTCTAGATGGTGGGAGACGGGAATATGCAAATGGACAATGAGCAGACCCTACCAGGACAGAGCTCTGATTCCAGCAGCCAGCGGGAAGCCCACAGCAAGCCCGGAGCAATGGCCCCCATGGCCAGGACGTGGGTAGTAACTGGCAGCTGCCTTTCATTTTGACCCAGCTTCCAACAGGGCCCACCTGGAGACAGGCAAACATGCTCCCGGACAGTCCTGTTGGACGCCCTGCGCCTTCTCATTCTCTCATTCTTGAGGTCCTGATCCAGACGCTAGGAGAGGGGTTCTTGGACTTTGTGCAAGAAAGAAGTTGGGGCAAGTCCATAAAGTGAAAGCAAGTTTATTAAGAAAGTAAAGAAATAAGCTGGGCACGGTGACTCACGCCAGTCCTCTCAGCACTTTGGGAGGCCGAGGCAGGTGGACCACTTAAGGTCAGGAGTTCGAGACCAGCCCGGGCAACATGGTGAAACCCCCGTCTCTACTAAAAATACAAAAATTAGCCAGGTGGCACTTTCCTGTAATCCCAGCTACTCGGGAGGCTGAGGCAGGAGAATCGCTTGAACCCTGGAGGCGGAGGTTGCAGTGAGCCGAGATCACACCACTGCACTCCAGCCTGGGAGATAGAGTGAGATTCTGTCTCCAAAAAAATTTAAAAAATAAATAAAGATAAAAAAGTTTATAGATGATGATTCAGGGAGAATTCGTGACTTCGTAATGATTTTATTTTGAGGATTATCACCAGAATAAAACGTTGACGATCTCTTTTTCAAATCCTGGCTCAGCGCTGACACACTTTCAGGAGGGACGCTGAGGGGTAGCTCCAACCCAAAGAAACGATGTACCCAGAGGCAGGCGGGGTGCGGGGAGGCGGGGTGCGGGGAGCCCGGGGCCGAGAGAGCAGAGCAGACTGCCCCCTGGTGGAAGGATGCAGGGACGCCACCAGCACGCGGAGGGGAGCCATGCAGATGAGGCTGCGTGAGTGATGAGGCTGCCCAGGGAAGGGCAGGGGGCTCAGGGCCCTGGGGTTGTCCTGCAGAGCAGGCCCCCTCAGCAGGGCGAAGAGAGAGAGGAAGGTTTTTCCTCCTCCTCTGAGGGCAGAGGTCTTGGGTTAGGAAGTGCTCTTAGGGGCAGGGTGCAGTGGCAGGGGCCTGGGCCACTCAGGGTGGGGGCGAGGCCTGGCCTGGGGGAGACAGATGGGTGGCAGCCCTGGCTAACCGAAGCCATTGGGAATTTATTGGAGAAAATCTGAGCTCAGAGGATTAGAGAAGGCTGGAGAACAAGCAGGTGGGGACTGGAGCAGCTCTCAGAGCAGGAGCCAGGAGCCCAGCAAGAGCTCAAGGGGAAGGGGTGGTGGTGGGGGGGGGCAGTGCATGGGGGGTGGGGTGGGAGGGGACTGGGCTCTGAGAAAGGACCCCAGTTCACTATGTCAAAAAGGAAAAAAAGGCAGGGCGCAGTGGCTCACGCCTGTAATCCCAGCACTTTGGGAGGCCAAGGCGGGCAGATCACCTGAGGTCAGGAGTTTGAGACCAGCCTGACCAATATGGTGAAAGCCTGTCTCTACTAAAAATGCAAAAAAATTAGATGGGCATGGTGGCTACTGTTATCCCAGCTACTTGGGAGGCTGAGGCAGGAGAATCGCTTGAACCCGGGAGGTGGAGGTTGCAGTGAGCTGAGATTGCACCACTGCACTCCAGCCTGAGTGACAGAGCGAGACCCTGTCTTAAAAAACAAAACAAGGCTGGGCACGGTGGCTCACACCTGTAATCCCAGCACTCTGGGAGGCCGAGGCAGGCGGATCACAAGGTCAGGAGATTGAGACCATCCTGGCTAACACGGTGAAACCCCGTCTCTACTAAAAATACAGAGAATTATCCGGGCGTGGTGGTGGACACCTGTGGTCCCAGCTACTCGGGAGGCTGAGGCAGGAGAATGGCGTGAACCCAGGAGGCGGAGCTTGCAGTGAGCCGAGATCGCACCACCGCACTCCAGCCTGGGCGACAGAGCGAGACTCCATCTCAAAAAAAAAAGAAAAGAAAAGAAAACGAAAAAAACACAAATAAATAAGAGTTGAGGTATGATATATGCACAGCTGCATTCGCCCCTTTGGGGGCACAGTTGTGTGAATTTAGACAAATGCAAATGTTCATGGAACCACTGCAGGCGGGACAGAGCAGCTCTGGTGCCCAAAAAGCTTCCTTGAGGTCCCTTGTGGTCAATCACTGCCCGCACCTCAGCCCCCACAGCCACTGGGAAGCCTCCTGCCCTGTGGGCTCACATGTCCTAGAACGTCGTGTAAAAGGAATCGCAGATCGCAGCCTTTTCTGCCTGGCTTCTGTCCCTCTGCGGGGTGCACCTGGGATTCAGCCACCTTCGTTCCTTTTACCCCCGAGTGTCCGTCGCGTGCTGCTCATGCAGACATGCTCAAGTTCGCTGTAAACATAGTTTTCACTTCTCCCGGGCAGAGATCTCTGTAAGTAGGTAGGGTGGTGGAATGTTTCACTGTGTGAGAGTCTGCCAGGAAGTTTTGCAGTGCGGTCCCGTCTTGTTCTTCCCACAGAGGGTGATAGTTCTGCTGGCTCCCAGCCCTCACAGGCTCTAGGGATTGAGGCTGTTTCTGTGGAACGCCTTCCACGGTCTGCGAGGTACACAGAGGGGTCTCGAAAAGCTTCCAGGTTGCATCTTCCCACGGACTGATGCTGAGCGTGTTCTCATCTCCCATCTGAATGTTTTCTTTGGTGAAGTATCTTTTCGGATTTCTTGCCTTTTTATTTTTATTTGTTTATATATATTTTTTGAGATGGAGTTTTGCTCTTTTACCTAAGTTGGAGTGCAGTGGCATGATCTCAGCTCACTGCAACCTCCCCCCACACACCTTGCTTCGGGTTCAAGTGATTCTCCTGCCTCAGCCTCCAGAGTAGCTGGGACTACAGGCGCCCGCCACCATGCCCAGCTAATTTTTGTATTTTCAGAAGAGATAGGGTTTCACCATGTTGGCCAGGCTGGTCTCGAACTCCTGACCTCAGGTGATCCACCCACCTTGGCCTCCCAAAATGCAAGGATCACAGGCGTGAGACCCCGCACCGGCCTCTTTTTATTTTTAATGGAGTGGCTTGTTTTCTTATTTCTGGGTCTTGGGAGTTCCTCATGGATGCTGGATTTCAGTCTCATCTCAAGTGTATGTGTTTTGTAGATGTTTTCCGTAGGGACAAGCCCCACAGGGTTGGTGGGTCTCTCCCCATGTGCAGAGATGAGAGAGCATAGAAATAAAGACAAAAGACAAAGACATAAAAGAAAAGACAGCTGGGCCCGGGGACCACTACCACCAAGACTCGGAAACCGGTAGTGGCCCCGAATGTCTGGCTGTGCTGATATTTATTGCATACAAAGCAAAAGGGACAGGGTAAAGAGTGTGAGTCATCTCCAATGATTGATAAGGTCCCATGAATCACATGTCCACCGGATGGGGGGCCCCTCCCTGTTTGGCAGCCGAGGCAGAGAGAGAGAGGAGACAACTTACGCCATTATTTCTGCATATCAGAGACTTTTAGTACTTTCACTAATTTTCTACTGCTATCTAAAAGGCAGAGCCAAGTGTACAGGATGGAACATGAAGGCAGACTAGGAGAGTGACCACTGAAGCACAGGATCACAGGGAGACGGTTAGGCCTCCGGATAACTGCGGGTGAACCTGACTGGTGTCAGGCCCTCCACAAGAGGTGGAGGAGCAGAGTCTTCTCCAAACTCCCTCGGGGAAAGGGAGACTCCCTTTCCCAGTCTGCTAAGTAGCGGGTGCTTTTTCTTGGCACTGACGCTACTGCTAGACCACAGTCTGCCTGGCAACAGGTGTCTTCCCAGACGCTGGCGTTACCGCTAGACCAAGGAGCCCTCTGGTGGCCCTGTCCAGGCATAACAGAAGGCTCACACTCTTGTCTTCTGGTCACACCTCACTATGTCCCCTCAGCTCCTATCTGTGTATGGCCTGGTTTTTCCTAGGTTATGATTGTAGAGCAAGGATTATTATAATATTGGAATAAAGAGTAATTGCTACAAACTAATGATTAATAATATTCATATATAATCATATCTATGATTTATATCTAGTATAACTCTTGTTATTTTATAGGTTTTATTATACTGGAACAGCTCGTGCCCTCAGTCTCTTGCTTCGGCACCTGGGTGGCTTGCCCCCCACAGTTTTCCTGCTGTATTCTAACTGCTGACTCAGGTGAACTTGGCAGGGGCGTGGCTGGGAACTGGAACCTCCTGCAGACCAGTGGAGGCTGCAAGCAGAAGCTCTCGGCTCCTTCCCTTCCCCGACGCTGGGGGCCGAGGGTCTTTCTCTGACCCTGTCCCCCTCATGTTACCAGTGGAGGGTGTCCAGGTTCTTGGCATTTTGAACAAAGAATTGGACAAAACACACAAACAAAGCAAGGAAAGAATGAAACAACAAAAACAGAAATTTATTGAAAATGAAAGCACTCTCCACAGGGTGGGGGCGGGCCGAGCAAGCGACTCAAGGGCCGTGGTTACAGAATTTTCTGGTGTTCCAATATCCTCTAGAGGTTTACCGTGGGTTACTTGGTGTATGCCCTGCACAAATGAAGAGGATGAAGTCAAAGTCATTTTCTCAGCTGAGCACGGTGTCACACCTGTAATCCCGGCACTTTGGGAGGCTGAGGAGGGTGGATCACCTGAGGTTGGGAGTTCAAGACCAACCTGACGAACACGGAGAAACCCTGTCTCTACTAAAAACACAAAATTAGCCGGGTGTGGTGGCAGGTGCCTGTAATCCCAGATAGTCAGGAGGCTGAGGCAGGAAAATCACTTAAACCTGGGAGGCAGAGGCTGCAGAGAGCCAAGATCGCGCCACTGCACTCCAGCCTGGGCAACAACAGCGAAACTCCATCTCAAAAAAAAACAAAAAAAACAAAAAAAACCCCCAAAGTCATGTACTTGGTATGAGCCCTATGTAAACCCTGTGTAAACAGAGAGGATGGAATGAAGGTACAAAGCCATTCACCTTCCCGTCATCGTTGGTGTTTCCATTTGATTTGGTTCTACGATGCCCTTAGGCTCCCTGCCTCCAGGCACTCTTCTCCTGCCTCACTCTCACTCCAGAGGACTGGCAGTGCTGGCCTCCCTGGCAGAACCCCCACCCCTGACCAGAGGGGTCTGGGTGGTGTGCTCCGAGGCCACCTGCTGCTCCTTGCCCAGTGTCCCTGGGTGCTCTGTGGGGACACAGAGAGGTCACTTGGGAGGTTCCAGCCTCTGCCAGCCCGTGGCGCCTTCCTGGCGTCATTGCCCCCCGCACACTTATACAACCAGTGATAAGGCGGTATCCAATGCCGTAATCCTCTCCAGGGCCAGCTCAGCCCTGTCCGGTCCCATCTGGTCCCTGCTGCTTGCTGGGAGCCCAGCTGGGGGCTGCATCGGAGGTGGTGGGGGTCTGGAGTGAGGGGTGTCCAGGCCTCTCTCACAGTGTGGGGGCACAAGCTCTGCCCTGGACACTCTGCCAGTGTGACCCTACCCCCATGTTGGGGGTGAGAGAAGGGGGCTTTCTGGGTGGCCAGACCCCAGGAGAGGGGCCTAGCCAGACCAACCCTAGCCCAGCTGCCTGCAGCTGCACCCCAAGGGCCCTGGCTCAGCCCAGCCAGACAGAGTGTGGACAGAGGGGCTTGGGTGGGAGTCCAGACAAGCCAGGACAAGTCTCTGCTGTGGCCTGGCAGGGGCCCCGTGATTGGTGACATGTCTGGCAGGCCTAGGGGACAAATCCTCAGCCCGGGTGCATCAGGCCAGAGCCTGGCTGTCTGGAGCCCTCCAGGAAATGAACCGCGGGGCTGCGGGACACCCAAGTGACTATGCCAAACAATGGACAAGGGGGCTGGAGTCTCAGAGCCGAAGTGCCTTCCGCTTCCATCGGCTCCGCCCAGGAGCAGGTGCACCCAGGTGGTGGCCTGGGCTATAAAGCTGGCCCCCTGGGGCTTGGGGACTCAGCACCAGGGGTTGGAGGGCAGGCATGGGGATGACTTCGTTCCTGCTCGGCACAATCCTAGCCCTGCTCTGGGCGCCCATGGCTCAGGCTGAGGTTCTGCTGCAGCCTGACTTCAATGCTGAAAAGGTACCAGGGGCCTCTGCTGTCCTGCGGCGGGTGGGAGCTGGGCCCCTGCCGGAGACAACGTGATAGTTGTGACAACTGCCTTTCCTGGGGCGCTTGCTCTGTGCCCGGCCAGGCACGAGCTATAGGCCCACTCTGCGCTTAGTTCTAAACCAACCTGCGAATGGATCATTACTGCACCCACTTCACAGCTGGGAACTGAGGCTCACAGCTGCACTGTGACCTGCCCGAGATGAGTTCATGTCCACCTGGGCTCAGCTCACACCCAAGACAGGGCCACTCCGAGACCCCTTGCTGTGTGACTTCTGGGTTGTCCCCTGGGTCCCTGGGTAAGGAGGGCCCTGTTGCTGGCTGTCCTGGCCTGCGGGTGACTAAGCCCCCGGCAGTTCTCAGGCCTCTGGTACGTGGTCTCCATGGCATCTGAATGCAAGGTCTTCCTGGACAAGAAGGACCACCTGTCCATGTCCACCAGGGCCATCAGGCCCACAGAGAAGGGCGGCCTCCACGTCCACATGGAGTTCCCGGGGTGAGCTACTTGGGCTGGGCTGCCTGGGCTGGGCTAGGGGGGCCGAGGTAGCTGGGTGCCATGAGTGAGCCGGCTGTGCACCCCCAGGGCAGACGGCTGTAACCAGGTGGATGCTGAGTACCTGAAGGTGGGCCCCGAGGGACACTTCAGAGTCCCAGGTCGGTCCTGCCTCATCCGCCTTCAGGGGTGCTGGACGCCGCTTCTCTGGGGGTGACGTGGGGCTGACTTTCCACCCGGGCCCCAGCTGTTCATCCATCTCCAGCCCCCTGTCCGCCCTCCCCGCCCCTCCTCTGTCCTCGGGGAACAGGCTCACAGCCCAGCAGCAGGGGCAGGCATGGGTGGGGTCGGTGCCCGGGCCCATCCACTTCTCCAGCCTGATCGGCCGCCTGCCTCTCTGCAGCCTTGGGCTACCTGGACGTGCGCATCGTGGACACAGACTACAGCTCCTTCGCCGTCCTTTACATCTACAAGGAGCTGGAGGGGGCCCTCAGCACCATGGTGCAACTCTACAGTGAGTGCCTGTTGCCTGTCCCACCTCCTCGCACTGGCCCCTCCCCAACTTCCCACAGGCCCCGCCCCAACCCGTTCTGGCCGCCCCCCACCTCCCCCCGGCGGCCTGCCGGCCGGCACCTCCCCACAGGCCCCGCCCCTCCTCACAGGCCCCGCCCCCACCTCCTCCGCCCCCCCGCCTTTTATTAGGCCCCGCATCCTCATCCCTGGGCCCTCCCCTTCTGGTGTTGCCCCATGCCCTCTCCTGCTGTGACCTTCTCACACACTCCTGGCCTGGCCAGGACCAGGTGGGGTGGGAGCTGGACCCGCGGTGCTTTGGATGTGGAGGAGGTTGGCTGGGGCGGGGGGCCCGCGGTGCATGCTCCTCTCTGGCCCCCTGAGAGTGCTACCTGGCCCTTCCCTGCCTGGACTCGCTGCCCGAGCTCTGGGGCTGGAGCTGAGGTTCTTTTTTTTTATTCTGAGACGGAGTCTCACTCTGTCACCCAGGCTGGAGTGCAGTGGCGCGATCTCGGCTCACTGCAACCTCCGACTCCCAGTTCAAGCAATTCTCCTTCCTCAGCCTCCCGAGAAGCTGGGACTACAGGCGCCCACTGCCACGCCCGGCTAATTTTCTGTATTTTTAGTAGAGACGGGGTTTCACCGTGTTAGCCAGGATGGTCTCAATCTCCTGACCTCGTGATCCACCCACCTCGGCCTCCCAAAGTGCTGGGATTACAGGCGTGAGCCACTGCACCCGGCTGGGGCTGAGGTTCTTTGACTCCTGGGGACTCCCCGGGTGGAGCCGACGGAGTGAGGATGGAGGCTTCCCGGCTGCAGGGAAAGATGCTCAAGGGGGAGTAGGGCCCAGGAGGACCGCCAGACCACCTCAACCTCCCGGACATCTTGGTGTGAATTGGGGAAGGGGGCCCCAAGTTTCCTTCAGCCAGGCAGGAGCTTTATGCAGCACACAACCTGCCCCAACCCAGGGTGGTGGCCTTGCTGTCGGCCCTCAGGGAGGTGGAGTGAGGCCAGGAGACCCCCTGCTGCACTCCTGTGAGCTGCTGGGTTCACAGTGACTCTGCTCTGCCCAGGCCGGACCCAGGACGTGAGTCCCCAGGCTCTGAGGGCCTTCCAGGACTTCTACCCGACCCTGGGGCTCCCCGATGAAATGATGGTCATGCTGCCCAAGTCAGGTACCCTGGCAAGCCCTGCCCCGCCCCACACCCCCAGCCTCGCCCTCCCTTCCCAGGAGCCCACCCTTCCTTCCCCTCACAGCACAGGCAGTGTGCGGGCAGCAGGTGGTCTTCTCTTCTAGGGGTGGGCTGGCAGCCCCTGCAGCCCCTCCCCCACCTCCCCCAGCGCAGACTACGGGAGGGCTTTGGGCAGCGCTGGGAGGGAGGCTCTGGGCTCCACTCTCTGGGGATGGTGGGGCTGTCCAGTGGCCTTTGGCACCCAGGGGTTGGGGGCTGCGGGAAGCAAGGGCAGTCCTGGCCGTCACCATCTCGTGGATGTCTTCCTCCCCACAGACGTATGCAACCCTGAGAGCAAGGAGGCGCCCTGACACCTCTGGAGCCCCGCCCCGGCCCTTCCCAGGTGGGTTCTCCAGGCCCTGCAGGGGCTGCCCTGGTGGCCTCTCCCCTCCCTATCGCAGCTTGACGTCTGCTTGTGTCTGCCCCATGCCCGCCCAGCTGTTCTGCCTGGCGACCCCACGCTGCAGGCCTCAGCTTAGACATCACCTCTCCCAGGAAGCCTCCCTTGACTTCCTAAGGTACCCATCACAGAGCACCACAAATGGGGCGACTTAAAACAGCAGAAGTTTGGCCTGCAGCAGTGGCTCACGCCTGTCATCCCAGCACTTTGGGAGGCCGAGGCAGACGGATCACCTAAGGTCGGGAGTTCGAGACCAGCCTGACCAAAATGGAGAAACCCCGTCTCTACTAAAAATACAAAACTTAGCTGGGCGTGGTGGCACACATCTGTAATCCCAGCTACTTGTGAGGCTGAGGCAGGAAAATCGCTTGAACCCAGGAGGCGGAGGTTGCGGTGAGCCAAGATTGCACCATTACAGTCCAGCCTGGGTGACGAGAAAAACTCCATCTCAAAACAAACAAACAAACCCAGCAGAAGTTTATCTCTCCCAGTTTTGGAGGCCAGAAGTCCAAAATCAAGATGTCCACAGGGCTGGTTCCTCTGGAAGCTCTGAGGGTGACTCCCTCCCTCACCGTCCCCCAGCTCCCACGGCTGCTGCTGTCCTGGGCATTTCTTGAACTGTGGAAGCATCTGCCCTGTCTCTGTCTCCGTCCTCCCACGGCCACCTTCCTCCTGTGCATCTGTGTCCAAACTTCCTCCTAGTGTCTGTGCTGCCGAAGCGAGCGCCTCACAGCCCTCTTCTTATGAGGACGCCTGTCTTTGGATTCAGGGCCTGCTGTAAATGCAGGATGATCTTATCTCCAGATTCTAAACTACCGGTATCTGCAAAGACCGTTTCCAAATAAGGCCACGTTCAGAGGTTCCAGGTGGGCCTGAAGTTTCGGGAACACGATTTAATCCACGGCTCTGTGTCCCCACTGTATCCACACAGCCCCTGGCTCCCTCCCCAGGGCAGGGTCCTACCTTGGAATTGTGGGTTCCTTGTCTTCTCTCCCAGGGCCCAGACCACAGCCTTCGCGCGCAGTGCCCATCACAGGAGCCACATGCGGGTGGGGTCTTGGGGAGACCTACCCCTAAACCAGACACCAGAAGACCGCTGGGTCCCTTGCCCGGGCTCACTGCCAAGAATTTGGGCACAACCACACGTCACATGTCTGACGTGACAGTCACCGGCGTCTGGAGGGACGCTGGCCCTTCCTGGCGTGGCGGGAGGTGGTGGGGGGCTCTGAGGTGGGGCTGTTTCTCCTGCGTTTCCGCTGTGCTGCCGCTGCATTTCCTGCATCTCTGCTCCTCTCCATGAGCTTCACCTCCACTCCCAGGGTCCTCTTCCTGGAGACTCACCGTCCTGCCTGGGGACACTGGGGCTGTTCAGCTTTGCACAAGTCTGCACCAAAGTCTCCCTGCACACACCCGCTGGGTTGGGAAACATGGGGGTCAACACCAAATCGCCCTCCTCCACAAGGTTCTGTGGGCGGAACATGTAGCCCCATCCCCCCATGATCTTGAAGAAGCAGCTTTCGGGGTAGAGTGCCCCGCCTGGGCCACCACGGGTGACCATGGAGGCTGTGGGTTCTGTGGTGGCTTCATGGACATTCCAGGGCTTTCTTGCCAAGCAGCCCCCTTCACTGAGGACCAGGCAGAGGCTGTGTCTCATTGCCACTCAGCCAGGGACTGGGGCATGGTGCTGGGTCCTCCCCCGCCAGGGAAGATGGGGAAGTGTTGGAACCAGGGACGGCCTCTGGGGCAGCCTCACGCCTGGGGCCTGCAGGGCAGCAGTGGTAGCTGGTGTGTGTTTCCAGGTTTGCAGGAGTTTTGGGAGCAGAATGAGCTCTCCCTGGCCTGTCGGTGCTGGCTTTGGAAGAGTGATGCCCAGCTTGTGGGGAGCAGGAAGGGCGTTTGTCGCGGGAGTGGGTGATGGAGTAGCCATGCATTTTCTATGCAGGTGGAGCCAAAGCAGCAGGCGCCTTCGCCCCTGGAGTCGAGACCCACAGCCCTCGGGGACCACCTGGAGCCTCTCCATCCTCCGCCCCCCGCCTGTGGGATGCCTCGTGGGATGCCTCTTTCTATTCAATAAACAGATGCTGCAGCCTCACGGCCCTCACCTCTTTGGACATGCCCTGGGGGAGGGCCCCTGCCTGACCCCAGCACTGCTGGGGAGACTGAGGCAGGGAGGCAGGTGTGAGAGGGCCCTGGCCGAGGGAGCAGGAGGCAGGGGTGAGAGGGCAGGAGGCAGGGGTGAGAGGCCCTGGGGAGGGGCAGGAGGCAGGGGTGAGGGGCCCTGGGTGAGGGGGCAGGGGACACGGGTGAGGGGCCCTGGGTGAGGGGGCAGGGGACACGGGTGAGGGGCCCTGGGGAGGGGCAGGAGGCAGCAGCCACTCTTGGCCTGTGTGGGGGCTGCACCCACAGGAAGAGTGGAGCATCCTGGCCCAGTCCCTATGGGTCTGCAGTGCTGCGGGGAACTGGGCACGCTGTGAAGATGGCCCGGCCACTGGGGCTCTGCTGGGCACACAGGCCCTGGGGCGGTGGGGGAGCTGGGGGAGCTGCAGGAGGCCGGGGAGTTAGGCTCAGGGAAGGAGGCCTCTCCCGGTGTGGGGAGCTCGTGGGGACGCTGGTACCCGGCTAGCCACTTCCTGTTAGCGGCATTTTCTTCTCCGCTGAGTCTGTGTTGGCTGCTGGGCCAGGCGCACATTGGCAGGCCCAGAGAAGGTAGATGCCGGAGACAAAGATTCTTTCCTCCCGAAAATGATCGGGTTTTTAAAAGTCTCAGTAGAAGTCCCGGCTCTGGAAGGGTTGCTGAGGGCAGGAGTCCCCTCCCCTGGCGTGGTTTTGCCTCCCACCACTGATGTGATCATGGGCACCTGGTTTACACCCCTGGAAATGGGTCACTGTTGTGGCCAGGGGACTGCCAGCCAGCCGGGGCGCTCCACAGCAGACCCACAGACATAAGTAGCTACCCCGTGTACTCCTCATTTCAAAGATCAGGAAACTGGCCCAGCATGGTGGCTCACGCTTGTAATCCCAGCACTCTGGGAGGCTGAGGCGGACGGATCACCTGAGGTCAGAAGTGCCAGACCAGCCTGGCCAACGTGGCAAAACCCCGTATAAAAATACGACTTATCTGGGCATGGTGGCGCACGCCTGTAATCCCAGCTACTCAGGAGGCTAAGGCAGGAGAATCGCTTGAACCCAGGAGGCAGAGGCTGCAGTGAGCTGAGATTGTGCCACTGCACTCCAGCCTGGACGATGGAGCAAGACTCTGTCTCAAAAAAAAAAAAAAAAAAAAAAAAAAATCAAGAAACCAAGGCACAGAAGGGTTAGGTAACTTATCCAAGGCTGCACAGCCAGGAAGAGGCCAGGCTGGCTGCAAGCCTGGGTGATCAGGCTCCAGGGCCGGGCTCCGCACTGCCCCCGGGTGGTGATGTCTGGTGCAGCAGAGGCCCTCCCCACTGTCACTCTGGTTGCTGGCGCTGTCCCTCTGGCCTCCGGAGCTCTGACTGCCCACTGTGTCTGGCACACATTTCAAAGGGCCGGGCGTGGGGTGGCACAGGAAGGTGCTGGAGGCTCTGGTCCGTTGCCCATCAGTGCCCACGGCCCTTGCAGCGCAGGCCAGAACGAGCCCAAAAGAACAAGCGTCGTGTGGGGTGGGGGCCACCGAGCCCCAGGTGGTGTGGGTGGGGCTCCTCCTCCTCTCAGGCCCCCAGAAGGCCCCAGCAGCGTCCACCGCTGTCCACACATCAGGAGGGTGACCGGGCAGGCTGCTGTCTAGGCCAGGCTAACCCCCGCGGTGGGCGTGGGTGTCACCAGGGCCGGATGGCGCTTGTGCGGAAACCCACGTCTCTGAGCAGCCAGCAGCCAAGCTGTCCTGATGACGTTCCCGGGTGGGCGCACAAGCCTGCTCTGTCCGTGTATAATCGGCCCAGGCTGTGCAGCAGGGGAGCCCGGAGCCCGGACCCCGCCATGGAGGCCAGGCTGCCGTGCACCATCCTGGGTGTCCTCGTGGTGCTCTGGGCACAGGTGGCAGCAGCCATGGTGGAGCTGGACCGGCAGAGGTGGCTTCTCCTTCTTAGTTGGTGGGGCTCCTCCTACACCCCCAGCCCTGCAGGCTCAGGGAAGGAGGCCTCTCCTGGTGTGGGGAGCTCGTGGGGACGCTGGTGCCCGGCTAGCCACTTCCTGTTAGCGGCATTTTCTTCTCCACTGAGTCTGTGTCGGCTGCTGGGCCAGGCGCACATTGGCAGGCCCAGAGAAGGTAGATGCCGGAGACAAAGATTCTTTCCTCCCGAAAATGATCGGGTTTTTAAAAGTCTCAGTAGAAGTCCTGGCTCTGGAAGGGTTGCTGAGTGCAGGAGGCCCCTCCCCTGGCGTGGTTGGCAGGCTGGTGAGCTGTACTGCCCGAGACAACTGTTCTCTGGCGTTTCTCACCCCGCCTTGCCCTGCAGGCTTTCTCTTCCAGGCCCCTGCTCCTGGGTCCTGCCCCTGAGGTCAGGCAGGGCCTGTGGTTCCTCCCCACATGCCCCAGGAGCCCCAGGGCCTGTTCCTCGGCTCTAGATGGCCCGGTGGGGAGCGGCTGCCCTGTCGGCATTGCTGTCTGATGGCCTGAAGGGACCCCTTGGAGGGACACACGCCTGGGGACAGTGGGCTCACAGATGTCTTGCTGCTTTGCCACCGAGCCTCACGGCCATCTGCTGACCTCTCAGAGCCCAGCAGGCCCCTGCCCGGGGGTTCGTGGAATGCCCCTGGGGGCTTCAGACCCACTGCTCAGCTCTTGGCCGGGCTCTGTCTCTCTCTGGATTGGAGGATTCTGGCGGGAAGTTGGTGTGGCCTCTGATCAAAGCCTGGTGCTGACGGCCCCGAAGCGGGTGGAGGGCTTGTTCCTCACCTTGAGCGGGCGTAACCTGACCGTGAAGGTCGCATATAACAGGTAAGAGGCCTGGGGGCTGCCGGAGAGGAAGAGGCATGCATGGCCGGGGACTGGGCGTGGGTTGCTGCACCCGCTGCAGCGCGGGGTCTGGGCTGAGTGCCGTCCTGCTGGTGGGCCAGCATTCCCTGTGCCCGCCTGCCTGGGACCTCGACCCCCAGGCTCCTGGATCTGCATTTTCTTCTAAATATAAGCGTAGTGTTTTAATGAAGCGCCGTGAACTTAGAAGGAAGGAAAAGGGGTGTGGGACAGGTGGCTGGCTGGAGGGAACAGAGCCCCCAGGGGAAGGCCGGTGCAGCCCCCGCCTGGCACATTCCCCGCCTCATCCTGCTTCAGGCCCTGGGATGCTCCACAGTGCTGCCTGTGCCCTTCCTAAAGACACGGCCCCACTCCGGGAAGGAGCCCAGCAGGCGGGACACAGGCTGGCATTTTCCCGATGGGCACTTTGCTGCCTTTCAGCTCAGGAAGCTGTGAGATAGAGAGGATCATGGGATCAGAAATAGACACTACGGGAAAATTCGCTTTTCCTGGTAAGTGCAGTTGCCCCGTCATGGCAGCTGGAGCCCGGCTGTGCACACAGCTACTCCTTATTGTTCCCTATGCTGTTCCCTGCACTGTTCCCTGCACTGTTCTCCATGCTATTCCCTTTGCTGTTCCCTGTGTTGTTCCCCATGCTGTTTGCTGCACTGTTCTCTGTGCTGTTCCCTGCACTGTTCCCTGTGCTGTTGCCCATGCTGTTCCCTGCACTGTTCCCAATGCTGTTCCCTGCACTGTTCCCCATGCTGTTCCCTGCACTGTTCCCCATGCTATTCCCTGCACTGTTCCCCATGCTATTCCCTGCACTGTTCCCCATGTTGTTCCCTGCACTTTTCTCTGTGCCGTTCCCCATGCTGTTCCCTGTGCTGTTCCCTGTGCTCTTCCCCATGCTGTTCCCTGCACTGTTCCCTGCACTGTTCCCCATACTGTTCCCTGCACTGTTCCCCATGCTGTTCCCTGCACTTTTCTCTGTGCCATTCCCCATGCTGTTCCCTGTGCTCTCCCCCATGCTGTTCCTTGCACTGTTCTCCCTGCTGTTCCCTGCACTGTTCCCCATGCTGTTCCCTGCACTTTTCTCTGTGCCATTCCCCATGCTGTTCCCTGCACTGTTGCCTGTATTGTTCCCCATGCTGTTCCCTGCACTGTTCCCCATGCTGTTTCCTGCATGGTTCCCTGCACTATTCCCAATGCTGTTCCCTGCACATTTCATGCCCCAGACCTTCCCATTCTCCCACCAACACACTGGATCATCCTTCAAAAGCTTCTGTAATGTCCCCAACCACTCAAGTGCCGGGACTGGGTGGGGGCAGGGTGGAGTTAGACCCTGCAGACCCTGGACTTCGAGGTCCGTCCCCCTCAGAGGTCTCCCCCAACGCCATGGCCGGCTCCTGAAGGCCACAGAGAGATCCACGTGCTGGACACCAACTACGAGGGCTACGCCATCCTGCGTGTGTCCGTGATGTGGCGGGGCAGGAACTTCCGCGTCCTCAAGTACTTCAGTAAGCTTGGCCCTGGGGGGCTCTGCCCAGCTGCCGCCCTCCCAGGGACTGCCCGCCCAGCCCCCCTGTGCCCCACAGCTCGGAGCCTTGAGGACGAGGACCGGCTGGGGTTCTGGAGGTTTCGGGAGCTGACAGCAGACACTGGTCTCTACCTGGCGGCCCGGCCTGGTGAGCCCAGGGGCCTTGGGGTGGAGGCTGGGCTGGGCCCCGTGGGTTGACTCTGCAGCCCCTCATGCTGGCCTATCCCGCAGGACGGTGTGCCGAGCTCCTGAAGGAGGTGAGCCTGACCCCCGACCCTGGCCTGCGCTGAAGTCCCCGGGCCCCTGGCCCAGTCCCTGGCCCTGTCAAGAGCCCCCCGTGGCTCCACCTCCCGGCCCTGGGGTGGGGCCTGTTCACCCCTTCCTGTGAACAGGACATCAAACACCACTGGTGGGCAGCTCCAGAGATGAGTCTGTCTCCTGGTTTGGAAAGAGCTGGAGCCTCCAGGGTGGTGACCCTAGGCTGCCAGGCAGGGACCCCGGGAGGCTGGGGTCACGGGGTGCAGAGCTGAGTGGGGCAGGGGAGCAGAAATGGCGCCTTTTCTTCGGTGTTCCGTGCAGGACTGCTGGCTGCTTCAGCCCCTGAAGGTCCTGTCGGGGGCACGGCACAGGTCCTGCGGGCACTGCCTCAGGGCTCCCACGTTGGGCACTGCAAGAACCCAGTGTCTCCCTCACCTCGCTTTGTCTTGGCCCTAGAGGTTGGGCCTGTTACCCCATTTTGCAGATTGAGAAGGCGCTCAGGGAGCTGGGTGCTTTGTGCAAAGCCAGGCAGCGAGGACAGAAGTTCCCGCCACGTGGCCTTCATCGCTGCCCCGTGGGGCCTCCAGAGACCACATGGGCCTGAGCCCCTGCACTTTTGTGTCACAGGAGCTGATTTAATGGAGTTCGTGCCTCAGACCACGAGGTTCGGAGCCCCCGCCCACCCCGGCCCCTCCTGGGCACCCTGCCCACCAGGTCACCTGCACCTGCTCTGAATAAACTGTGAAGTCAAGCCACTGCCTGGTGTGTCTTTCCGGAGGGCCGATGGGTGGCAGGTGTGGGAGGATTTGCCCGCCCGAGGTCTGTGTGTTTTCCGTGGCTACTGGACAAACAGCGTGGCTCACGTGCAAGGCAGCAGCCCCTGCCCTCCCGCCCTGCCAGGGTCGTGGTCAGGCTGCCCCAGGGTATAGACCACAGACAGAAACAGGGCTCCTGGTGGAGTCTCAGCAGGTCTCTCAAACGCATGGAGGCCACACCCCTCCTGCCTGCGTCCTCCATGGCTCCCCACTGCCCAGGGCTCCAGGCTCACGGCCCGCGCCCAAGGCCCTACCTGATAGGCCCCGCTTCCGGCCTCCCTGGACCCCCAGCTGCCCAGCCCTGCTCAGTGGCCACTTCCGCAGTGGGCTCTCACCCCGTGGCCTCGGCTGCCACCAGCCAACTGCATCGCTTTCTCCTCCTGCCTGGCCTGGAACACGGGAAGGGCGAGGAAAGTGGCAGTCAGCCCGGAGGTTCTGCGCCCAGGCCCCTGGGGATCAGCCGGTCCCCCACATATGCAGGTGAGACAACCCGGGCTTACAAGGGTGGCTGCCTCGTGGGGGCGGCGGAAAGTGATACCTGAGGTCGAGTGGCGCCGGGGGCTGTGGGGGAACAGCCCGAGTGGGGGGACCTCGCCAGCCCCCAGCACGGCCGGGACACCAGAAAGGCCCTGCTAGGAACGAGGACTGCACCCTAGATGCGCCTCAAATCCAGAACTGTGCCCCCGAGACCCAGAGGAGGGACATGTAGGAGTTGCATTCTGACAAGTTAGGGGCTCCTGGGAAACAGCCGTGACTTTGCGCAGCTGTGCCCGGCTGAAGCCCACAGGTTCAAGGAGCTTAGCCTGGACTTGGATTTCCTGCCGGAGGGGCTGTCACTCTCGCTGTCTGCTCAGGCTCCCATAACAAAATACCCCAGACTGGGCACCTTAAACAACAGAACTGTATTTCCTCACCATTCTGGAGGGTGGAAGTCCAAGATTAAGGTGCTGGAAAATGCAGTTTCTGGTGAGGGCTTCCTGCCCACTCACAGAAGGCAGCCCCTCGCTGTGTCCTCACCTGGCGGGGAGTGCTCTCTGGGTGCCTCTTTTTCTCCTAATAAGGACACCAGCCTGTTAAATTAGGGCCACTCCCTTTGACCTCACTTAATCTCGATTGCTTCTTAAGGGTCCCATCTCCTGAAACAGTGACCATGGGATCTGGGGCTTCAACGCAGGAATTTGGGAGGGCAGAATTCATCCCAGAACAAAAGTCAGTGCTGTTTAGAGGGTGATAGTAGATGCAGGGCCACCATCGTCAACAACGTCTTGCCCCAAAGTCACTGGACGTCCAAAGACAGAAAAATATGACCCACGTTAAAAAGAAAAAGAAAAAGAAAAAAAAGTTACTAAAAACTGACACTTAGAAGACCCAAAGTTGTATTCAGAAGATAAAGGCCTAAAACAGCCATTATAAGTAGTTAAAAGAAAAGCAAGATATACTCTAAGGAAAGAAATAGTGACACGATAGCATTAAAAGACTAATTGATAAAGAAAGAAGGAGTGAACGTAGGAGATCAGATCAGGAAATCAACAGAGAAATGGAAACTATAAAAAAGAAAAAATTATGGAACTGAAAAGTACAATAAATGAAAAATTTACTGGAAGGACTAATAGGAGTTGGCCATGGCAAAAATAATGTCCATGAATTTGAGCACAAATCAATGTAAATTATCCAGTCTGAGGAACAGAGAAGAAAATGGTTGATAGCACCTCAAAGATCTGTGGGGCAAGATCAAAAATGTAAACTAGCCTGAGAAAGAAGAGAGTGAGAATACATGAAGAAATAGTGGCTGACATTACCCAAACTTGATGGAAACATCAACTTAGATAGCCCAGAGGCTCAGAGAAACCCAGGCAGGATGAAAAAGAAAGCCTCACAAAAGTCACACCTGGGGACATTATAGTCAAGGCACTGCCAACCAGTGATTTGGATAAAAATTTAAAGGGATTTGTGGGTAAAAGACAGGGCACATCCAGGCTTGGTGGCTCACATCCATAATCCTGTAATCCCAGCACTTTGGGAGGCTGAGGCAGGAGGATCACTTGAAGTCAGGAGTTTGAGACCGGCCTGGGCAACATAGTGAGACTTTGTCTCTCTTCAAAAACAAACAAAAAAAGACAGGGCATGATATAGTTTGGCTCTGTGTCCCCACCCAAATATCACGTGGCATTATTGTAATGCCCAATGTTGGAGGTAGGGCTTGGTTGGAGGTGATTGGATCATGGGGGCGGATTTCCCCTTGATGTTCTTGTGATAGTGAGTGAGTTCTCAGGAGATGTGGTTGTTTAAAAGTGTGTAGCACTCCCCCTTTCATTCTCTCTCCTGCCGGCCATGTAAAGATGTACCTGCTTCCCCTTCACCTTCAACTATGATTGAAAGTTTCCTGAAGCCTCCACAGCTGTGATTCCTGTACAGCCTGAGGAACCATGAGCCAATTAAACTTCTTTTCTTCATAAATTACCCAGTCTCAGGTAGTTTTTCATAGCAATGTGAGAATGGACTAATACAGGGCATAAACGGGGGGACACAATGGCTGTCTTCTCATGGCAGATGGAAACCAGGAGATGACTATAGGCCGTCTTTATATCGATGAAAAAAAAATCAACGCAGAGCTCTTTATCTAGGACAAATATCCTTCAAAACTGAGGGTTAAATAAACATACTTTTAGACAAATGGAAGTGGAGGGAATTTATCTCTAACACAGCTTCAGCACAATAAATACATGCCAAGGATGTTCCTCAGGCAGAGGGAAATGACTCTGGACGGCCACTCAGGTCTGCAGGAAGAAGATCCGTGTGACAAGTGGGGACCAAGTGAGCCCATTGGAAGCTGCATTCCTTGTCCTCCACTTGGTTACTTAATTATATCAGCATAGACTCAGCTGTTCCTGTTTTCTTCCATAGCTTACAGTTTATGACAATGATTTCTACCCAATAGGAGTGCCTTCAAAGTGGCTTCAGAGTGTTGTTGGTGCATTCCCTGATTCCTTGAGCACATTTTTGCTTTTTGGCACAAAAAACATTCCAAGTTCCTCTTACGTTTTCTGTACACAGGCTTTGAATAATTCCCCAGAGTCCTGGTTCCTTTTCATATAGAATGGTGTTGGGAAACCAAGCTCTGAGTGTTTGGTGTGCTTTCACTTTTACTGGGTCTGATTGTATCTAAACCTTCTCAACAGACAGAGCCCGGACTTTCCTTCCTCCCTCCTTCTTCTTCCCCTCCCCTCCCTCCCTCCCTCTCTCTCTCCTTCTTCCCTTCCCCTCCCATTTCTCCCTCCCTCTCTCCCTCCTTCCTCCCCTCCCTCCTTACCCTCCTTCCTTCCCTCTTCCCTCTCTCCTTCCCTCCCTGCCTTTCCCCATCTGTCTACCAAAATCCGAGTTCACATGGATACTTCCAATTCCAATGGATCGCCACAGGGTTCACTCTGATCTCTCCCTTTTCTATATGTCTATATTTAGAATTCTCTTTTCCAACACAGAGAAACCCATTATCCTTGATATATTTACTCATTTGGTCCCTTCTAGAGCACATGGAAAGTAGTATCAGAATTGCTCACCCAAACCACTGTTAGTCATGAGCCTGCCCGCTAGAGCTTAGGATGTGTTTATAGCTCTTTCTGCCGTTAGCCCAAGAATGCAGAGAAAAACTGCTGTGTTCAGAAGTTACTGGGGACAGTCCTTTCCCCTTCAGAGTGGCTGTCATTTATTTATAATGCAACCGTATCCCATGTTAGGAATTTGTTTATTTTACTTTTGAGTATAATATACCAAATTACCTTGATTCCAAAGTCAAAACTGTACAAAAACGTTTACTCAGAAAAAGTCTAACTTCATCCCCCCACTCTGTTCCAGCTCCACACCCCGGCAGGGAACTAGACTCTGAGGTTTATCCTTTGTTTTTTTTTGTTGGTTTGTTTGTTTTTTGAGACGGAGTCTTACTCACTCTGTCAACCAGGCTGGAGTGCAGTGGCGCAATCTCGGCTCACTGCAACCTCCGCCTCCTGGGTTCAAGCGATTCTCCTGCCTCAGCCTCCCGAGTAGCTGGGATTACAGGCGTGTGTCACCACACCCAGCTAATTTTTGTACTTTTAGTAGAGACGGAGTTTCACTATGTTGGCCAGTCTGGTCTCGAACTCCTGACCTCAGGTGATCCACCCGCCTTGGCCTCCCAAAGTGCTGGGATGACAGGCCTGAGCCATAGCGCTTCGCTTGGCTGATGGTGTGTGCTGTTTTGTGGCTACCTCGGGAACCAGCCTCCTGCAGCCCTTAGGGACACTAGTGGGACTGGCGGGTGTTTCCTTCTCAGAGGCCTGGCCCAGCTGCTTGGCTTCCTACTTTTTTGTATTTTTATTTTATTTTAGAGATGGGGTCTTGCTCTGTCACCCAGGCTGGAGTGGAGTGGCACGATCACAGCTCACTGCAGCCTCAACCTCCTGGGCTCAAGCAATCCTCCCACCTCAGCTTTCTGAGTAGCTGGGACTACAGGAGCACGCCACCATGTCCAGCTAAAATTTGCTTGTACAGACGAAGTCTCGCTATGTCGCCCAGGCTGGTCTCAAACTCCTGGACTCAAGCGATCCTCCCGCCTCAGCCTCCCAAAGTGCTGGGACTACAGGTGTGAGCCACCGTGCCCAGCCACAGCTCCCTCCTGAAGGCTCCAGGCCTAAGTGTCCCGCCCCCTTGTTCTGTGGCTCAGCCCCTGGGCAACTCCTGCTTGCCATGGCTTTGGCTGGCACCTCCGTGGCCCCACTGCCCGGTCAGTCTTCGCAGGCCTGGCCCCCAGTAGCTGTGTGGTTTCTGCCTCCCTCCTGCACTCTGGTGGTCACAGGCCCTGCTGCGTGGGTACAAGGCAGGCGGCCAGGGCTGCAGTGTCAGCTCTGTGAGTGCAGGCGGCCCTGGGCACTGGAGCCTTGTTGCACGGACATGCTCCTGGCACCCTTGTTGATGAATGAGCGAAGGTGTGTGGGAGTGAATCCCAGAGGGTGCAGGCCACGGCACTGGGGGAGGACCCTCTCGGCTGCCTCCCAGTGGGCTTCAGGGGCTCAGATAGACCTTGCCGAGCACCTCTGTCCTCTGCTCCCGGACGGGGGCTGCAGAGAGCTCTCAAGGGGCCTTGGGAGGCACAAGCAGGCCAGGGTCCCAGGGAGGGGAGGCAGGAGGCAGCAGGGCCGGATGGTGGGCTGCAGGGGTGGAAGGAAGAGGACAGTCTGGTCTGGGGGTGCTGGCTGTGGGAGACAGAGGCCAGGCCACAAAGCAGAACGGTGGGTGAGCAGGAGGGGGTGGGAGCCTTTTTCAAAAGGCTTTCAGGGACTTTTTATATTTAATGATTGAAACAAAAGATATCGAAAACCACAGCTCCTAAGAACCACTTGTTCTCGCCCTGGTTCCTCTCCTTGGGCTTGACCTTGGCCTCCTGCAGGGCCTGGCAGCGGACAGCAGAGTCCCTGCTTCCCAGACTGGGCAAGGGAGAGCGTGGGTCCCCAGGAAAGGGGGAGGTGGTGCTGCTGGCTTTAGGATGCCCATTCTGGAAACTTCTGGTGGAAGAAAGCAGGGATCAGTACAGTATGGTTGATGCACACACTCCAGACCCTCTCCTGGCTGTGCAGCTGGTCTGATCTGGGCTCAGAGGCTGCCATTGCTCAGTGCCCCCCTGGGTAATTTTGCAGGAGGCCAGGAGGGTTCCTGGCGGTTAGTGCCGCCCACACGGAGAAATTCAGAGCCATATAAACGGGTCTCCAGGGCCTGGAGGGACTGCACACCCTGGGCCTGTGGCACGGTGCGGACCTGGGAGGATGGGCGGCCTGCTGCTGGCTGCTCTTCTGGCTTTGGTCTCGGTGCCCAGGGTCCATGCCCTGTGGTTGGGAAGACTGGACCCTAAGCAGGTATCGTCCTCCTGCGGGTGGGGAAAGCTGGTCCTCGGGGGCCAGCCCCTCCTTTAAGGCCACACAGCTTCTGGGTCCCCAGGGCCAGCCCAGACCAGCATGGGCAGTGGGGAATGAGTTGGGCCAGCCCATGGGGAGTCCCAAAGGCAGGAGCCTCAGGGCAGGAGGGGTGGATGCTGGAGGGTTGGAGGCTGGAGGGCTGGAGAATTGGAGGCTGGAGACTGGAGGTTGCAGGGCTGGAGGCTGGAGGCCTGGAGGCTGGAGGGCTGGAGGCTGTGGGGCTGGAGATCTGGAGACTGGAGGCTGGAGGGCTGGAGGCTGGAGGTTGGAAGGCTGGAGGCTGGAAGGCTGGAGGCTAGAGGGCTGGAGAACTGGAGGCTGGAGGCTGCAGAGCTGGAGGCTGGAGGGCTGGAGAGCTGGAGGCTGGAGGGCTAGAGGTTGGAGGCTAGAGGGGTGGAAGGCTGGAGGGCTGGAGGCTAGAGGCTGCAAGGGTGGGGAGGCTAGAGGGTGGGAGGGTTGGAGGCTGGAAGGCTGGATGGTTGGAGGGTGGAGGCTGGAGCCTGCAGGGCTGGAAGGCTGGAGGCTGGAGGGTTGGAGGCTAGAGGCTAAGGCTGGAGGGTTGGAGGCTGGAGGCTGAGGCTGGAGGGTTGGAGGCTGGAGCCTGCAGGGCTGGAAGGCTGGAGGTTGGAGGCTGGAGGCTGGAGGGCTGCTGGCCCTCACAGGAGCGGCCTCAATGCAGCTTCTTGGGCCCTGGTACGTGCTTGCGGTGGCCTCCCGGGAAAAGGGCTTTGCAGTGGAGAAGGACATGAAGAACGTCGCGGGGGTGGTGGTGACCCTCACTCCAGAAAACAGCCTGCGAATTCTGTCCTCCCAGCACGGGTGAGTGGGGCGGGTCCTGCCAGGCCTTCCCATAGGCAGGACTGTGGCTCAGCCACATCATGTACTTTGCACATCTGCTCCCGGGCACCGCGGCCTGGGGGCTTCCCACGGCCCCTCTGCACCCCCCCTCACTTTTCCCTCTGGGCTCTGTGCAGAGCCACCAGCCCTCTGCCCAGCTACTCACATCTGTGTCCCTGGGGCCTCCAGGTGGCACTCCCACCTTCAATACCGCGGGCAGGCACTGCTCTGACCACGCTCCTTCATGCATCCCTGTCCTGGGTCATCTGGGCTTCAGGCTGTGGTCAAAGCTGGGGAAGCCTGTCGTCTCAGCAAGCCTTTGTCGGGAATTCTGTTTAAAGGAGGGTAATGCATTTGGACCTAAGAACCACTGGTACTTTCATAACATAAATCCCCAAACAATATGGTTGTGGACGCTGTTGGCTGGACTGGCCCTGTGGCCTCAGGCCAGCGCACCCGACCACATGCATGGCTGGTGGTGGTGTGCAGGGGTGGGGTGGGCCAGGCTGTGGGGCGGCCATGCTACACAGGGGACAACTACAGGGCAGCCGGGCTGTGGGGGTAGCCGTGCTGGGGCAGGAGTCGGTGCCCGCCTCCCTTTGCAGAAGAGTGGCCTGCTGGGTGGTGTGGTGGGCGTCTACCCCCTGGCAGGCTGGCAGCAGAGCCCAGGCCTGAACCACTGAGCCACGCACGGGGCCCAGAGAGAAGAACCTGCCCTCCTCACCAGCGTGCTCTCCCCCTACTCGCACCTACAGGGTAAGGGCAGAGACCCCACTGCACCCCCCGGGCCAGGCCTGGCCTCAGGGTGAGCTGGGACCAAGGGGCTCCAGGCTGAGGTGGCAGCTCCCACATGGCTTTCCTAGTTCTTCTTGCTGTTTCTCCCGCATGGACTCAGCCTCAGCTTCCTTCGTTGGAAAACGCCACTGCACCTTTGCTGGGTTTTGCTCACGCTGGGGACTGACCACTTAGGGAGCGCCGGCCCCTTCCCCAGAGTCGCAGGAGAACCCCCACCCTGCCCCGTCCTTCCCCCAGGTCGTGGGCAAACCCCCGCCTCGCCCCGTCCTCCCCCCAAGTCGTGGGAAACCCCCACCCCACCCCGTCCTTCCCCCAAGTCGGGGGCGAACCTCCCGTCTGTCGAGTCTCTTGTTGCTTCCTCAGCAGCATTCAGGATTCCTGGTGGAGATCTGGCACTGAGGATCTCTCAGGAGGTGAACGGGAGTGTCCGCCCCTCTCAGGACTCCCGTGCCGTCCACTCCCCGAGAGCAGGTTTCCGGGCATCAGGGCATCTGGCAGAAGATGGAAGCTCTGGCCTCACTGCCGGCTGGCCTGGCCTGGACTCCTGGGCTCCGTCTCCTCTCACCGGGCCCCGGGGTCTTGACCCTGAGTGGGTGACGGGCCCCTTCTTTTCCAGGCTGGAAGGGTGCAGCTAGAGTGTCGTGGAGCTAATAAAGCGAAACTCGGGATGGGTGTTTGAGAATCCCTGTGAGTCTGATGGCCACGGCCTCACCCAGGCGGTTCTTCCCTGCAGCATCCCCAGGCCCCCTGCGGGCAGGGACGGAGGGCTGACTCCACTCCCGAGTGCCAGGAGGCTACAGGGTCTGGTCTTGGGATTGGTGCCCATCCTGAGGGTGAAGAGAGGCCCCCGGACAGAGGACTGGAAGCTTACTCCCATCAGGCTCAGACGCCAGTGGGGCCCAGCCAAGGTCCCCATAGGTGCAGAAGGCGAGGCGCCTGTTCAGTGGCTGTCCACAGGGACAGGGCTGGGCCGGTGTGACCCAGCCGCTTCTCATTCACACCCGGGACAGGCTGGGGCAGTGCTTGTCTGTCTGTCCGTCAGTGTCTGAAAGCCCCTTGATGCTGGTACCAGGTGGGGTCTGGGGTGGGGGACAAAGCTTGGGGGCTCTGGGTGTGCTTGGAGGGGTCTCCTGGGGTTGGGCGCTCTCACTTGAATTGGCTCCTCCGTCCCTGTGGCCAGCACCAGCTCAGCGGCCCCTGGACGGATACAGCAGCTGCTCTCCCCCATGGCGGGGAGTTTTGTTTCCTAGCGATAGGCGTGCTGGAGCTCCGGGTGCTGGTCACCAACTTCAGAGACTATGTCATCATCTTCACTCAGCTGGAGTTCGGGGATGAACCCTTCAACACCGTGGAGCTGTGTGGTGAGTGTGCCGTGCGGGGCCCACGTGGGGAGCTGTGTGGTGAGTGTGCCGTGCGGGGCCCATGTGGGGAGCTGTACGGTGAGTGTGCCGTGCGGGGCCCACGTGGGGAGCTGTACGGTGAGTGTGCCGTGCGGGGCCCACGTGGGGAGCTGTACGGTGAGTGTGCCGTGCGGGACCAATGGCTGCACTGGAGGTGGCCTTGGAAGGACCGGGGTCCTTCCCAGGGCAGGTGGCCTCCTCCCTGACCCTTCCCAGCCCCTCCCTGGCCCCTCCCCGCCTCTCCCCAGCTCTCAGAGGTTGCTTCCCCCTGCACTGCCCTGGTGCCCCCAGGTCGGACGGAGACAGCCAGCCAGGAGGCCATGGGGCTCTTCACCAAGTGGAGCAGGAGCCTGGGCTTCCTGTCACAGCAGCAGGCCCAGCTGCAGAAGGACCGTGAGTGTCCACCGGAGCAGCCACAGGGGAGGCTTGGGGCAAGTTCTGGAGCCCACAGGGCGTGATGGGGTGACACAGACCCTGGGGCTGATTCTGGCTTCTGCCTGACTCAGTCGCCCTCAGGGAGTCAGGCAGGCTGAGGAGGTCTTCACCTGCCCCTGCCCAAAGTCAGGCCTGGGGGGCTGGTCCCCATGGCCGGGGAGTCTTGTGGGCGGGGCCCTGGGGTGCTGGGGGGCGCAGTCCTTTTTCACAGCCAGTCTTGCCTTCCCTTCTAGTCACCTGTGCTCACAAGATCCTTCCGGTAAGCCGCCGTCCTGAGCCTCACCCCGGCTCCCTTGGGGGTAGGGGGTTGGGGAGGCCACGCTACGCACAGTAGACGGGAGGACCCTCTGCCCAAGCCCACGGGGTTCGTGGCTCCACTGCCTCTAAGGCGGCTGAGGGTGTGGAGGGCGCCTCCGTGGCGTGCTGGGCCCCTCACACTCCTCTTGGTTTTCAGTGAGTGCTGCATCCCCAGTAGGGATGGCGCCCGCAGGGTCCTGTGACCTCGGCCAGTGTCTACCCACCTTGCTCAGCGGCTCCCGGGGCCCAGCACCAGCTCAGAATAAAGCGATTCCACAGCAAACCAAGGATGCTCTTGACTGGGGGACAGCCGGGGAATTGCGGGGAGGATGGCGGGGGTCATCACCAAGGGCCAAGCCACAGAACCATAGAGCCAGCTGCAAAGAAGACGCATGCCCAACCCAGTCCCTTGCCAGAGCCCCTCTGGGTCTTCGGACACCCAAACTCGGGCCCCGGCTCGGAGGTGGGGGCTGGTCAGGGGACACAGCCTGGGAGGGAGCCAGCAGTGATGTCCACCAGGACCATGGCTGGGGTGCCACAGGCTCCAAGGATTGCCCAGGACAAGAGAGACGTGGTTGGTGGGGCTCAGAGAGGCCCCCGATCCCCCAGGCTCAGGCTTCTCTGGGCTGGGGTTGTGGCTCTTGCCTGGGCAGGCACGGGGACCCCAGACGCCCGAGCCTGCAGGTCCTCCTGTGTTCTGATGGGCGTGGGGGGCTGCCTGCCATCCTGGGAGAAACACAGGCCATGGGGGCCTCGGGGCTGGATGCAGGGCTGGGGACTGTGAGAGGCTCATGGCTGGAGTGAGGCGAGGTGCACACAGATGCCTTGACCTGCCAGACTGGGCATGCACATGCATGCACATGTGAGCACGCACTCACACATGCACACACACACACTCATGGGCACGGGCACACAGCCCCGGCCCGCCCTTCGGTACCTGCTCAGGTGCTGGGTGCCAGGCCCTCAAGAAGGTGGCGGGGGCTGTGTGGGTGGCTGCCGCGCGGGGCTCCCACGTCCACATCTGCCCCAGAAGGGCCACAACCAGCCCTTTGCCTGTGACCTGGGAGGTCTGGGATGAGGACCAGGGCTTAATGAGTCTCAGGGGCACACACAGTGACCCCAGGCCGGGCACAGAGGGCAGGAGGGTCCTGGGGCCTCAGAGAGGCCTCTGTCTGCCGGGGCAGCCCAGGCCAGTGGTGACCACAGGGCGGGGCAGTGCTGGCTGTGCCGGAGTGTCTGAGGGTGGTCCCTGGGCGGGGAGAGAGTAGCAGAGCCCAAGGCCACACCTGCTGCCTCCCTCCCCTCCCTCCCCTCCATCGTCTCCCAACACAGGCTGGCAGCTCCAGGGAGGTTTAAACACTGGCCTTGGCGGCTGAGGGAGGAGGGTGAAGATGAGGCAGGGGCTGCTGGTGTTGGTGCTGGGGCTGGGGCTGGGGCTGGCTGCAGGGTCCCAGGTACAGGAGTGGTACCCCAGGGAGTCCCACACCCTCAACTGGAACAAGGTGAGCCATGTGCCGCTGGTCCCTGAGCAGGGAGCCGGCCCTGGAGCTGAAGCAGGTTCCTGCACAGTCTCCCGGCAGCCGCCCAGGAGCAGGGCTACCAGGAGTTCCAGGCACGGGCACAGCCCACCTGGCCTCTCCCACTGCAGCCTCCGGCAAGGGGCCCCGCAAGTTGCAGGGCAAAGGCAGGGAGCCTCGAGGGGGTTCAGGGGGGTCGGGGGGTCAGGGAGGGTCAGGGTGGAGGGACCCAGAGAGCTGTGGCCGAGGAGGTCGGGTGACGCCCAGAGTGCAGAGTGGGTGTGGAGCAAGCGGGGCATATTCTGTAGCGGGAGGGCCCGGGCACCTGCTGAGTGAGCCGTGGGAGCAGCACTCATTGGCACGGTGGTGCCCAGGGCACTGGGGTTGGCAGCAGGCAGAGTTGGGAGCCGGGAGCCGGCGGGAAGGGAAGTGGCCGAGCAGTACCCGGCCCCCAGGAGGCCACATGGAAAGGAGCCGGGGCCTCTGAGGTAGGGGGGCCTCCCACCTGCTGGTGCCCACAGCCCAGCCCTGTGCTGCCTGGTGTCCCTGACCAGCTGGGCACCTGCTTCTCTGCGGCCCTGCTCCAGTGGCCAGGGCTTGAGTGGCCGGGACCAAGGTGGCACCTGGGTGGGGCTGGGCTCCGGCTCACAGAAGGGTCACTTGTCTCCTGGGTTCTCTAGCTGGGAACCTCGGGGGTGGGGACAGCCCCCAGGTGGCAGCTCCTGTCCCCACCCACACACCCGCTGCTCAGTTTTCAGGGTTCTGGTACATTCTGGCCACGGCTACTGACGCCCAGGGATTCTTGCCGGCCAGAGACAAGAGGAAGCTGGGGGCGTCCGTGGTAAAGGTGAACAAAGTGTGCCAGCTCTGCGTGCTCCTCGCCTTCAGCCGGTGAGTGGGCAGCGCCCCCCAGGAAAGGGTCTCCCCTTCCAGGAGGAGGGAGCTGCCTGGGGGCTGGAAAGGAGTCTGGGAGGAGCCCGTCTGTCTGGAAGTTCCACAAGGACCATCCCCCCGACTTCCTCCCCCCTAAACTCAGAGGAAGCCGCCTGCAGGCCCTGGGCCCCCACATGGGAGCCGCCTGCAGCCCCTGGGCCCCCACGGGTGGGAGTTGGGAGTTTCTCCCGTGCCGTGGGACAGGCCCCAGTCCGAACTGGAAAATCCTCAAACCACAGAGCCTCAAATTGACACGAGTTGGATAGTGAAGCAAAAAACTGGGGACCTGGGGCCTCAACCTTCCCAGGTCCCACGGGAGCAGGGGTGGGACCGAGACGTGTGGGTGGGGCTCGGCGGCTGGCGGGTGGGAGGAGGGGTTCCCTGGTCTGCAGCCTGAGCCCCCGCCTTGGCCCCAGGTTGAAGGGGTGCCAGTCCCAGGAGGTGATCCTGAGGAAAGACAGGAAGAAGCCGGTGTTCAGGAACACCTGTGCGTATGCGGCGGGCCCGAGGGAAGGACGGGAGGGAGGTGTGCTGGGGCTCTGGGCCCCAGAGGAACTGCGTGAGATGCCTCTGTCCCCCCTGTGCCTTGAGCAGACCCCTTGTCCCCGAGAGCACGTAGCAGGCGGGTGTCAGGCTGGCTGTGTTCCCAGAGCCCACACGTCATGTGCTGGGCGGCCTGGCCCGGGAGGGGAGGCCCCCGGAGGGCACTCAGCCTCTCTGGACACCTGCACCTGGGTGGGGGCTCTGAAACCTCGGACACCAGGGGTCAGCGCTGCGGGCGGGCACAGCCACACCATCCGGGAACCAGCGGGCATCCTGGGAGTCTCTTTCAGTGAAAGGGGTGAAGGCCTTCCATGTGCTGTCCACTGACTACAGCTACGGCCTGGTCTACCTCCGCCTGGGGCGCGCAGCCCAAAACTACAAGAACCTGCTGCTCTTCCGTGAGTGGGCACAGCGGGTGGCGGGGGATGGTGGAGGGGGTGCAGAGGGAGGCACAGAGGGGCGCTGGGCACACGGGGCCGGGCAGGACCCAGGGGGTGAGGCGGGCAGGGAGAGTGGAGGTTGGGGCTGTGGTCAGGGCAGGGGCAGTGGAAGCCAAGACCACAGCAGTCAGGTCCTGGAGGTCGCTGAAGCAAGGATAGGGGATGCCAGGAAGAGGCGGCAGAGCAAGGTGGGCCATCCAGGGGGAGTGGAGGCCACCAGGATGGTGGGGGGTGCAGGTGCAACGTTCTGGGTGAGGGACACAATGGGGAGGAGGAGGCGCCGGAGGGGTCCCAGGTAAGGGTCTGCCCGGGATGGAGGGGTGTGGAAGTGACCCAGTGTGGGTTAAGGGCCGCAAACCCAATTCTAGGCACCAACCACCTGTGGTACAGGGAAAGAAGTGGCCCTCCCAGTTGGAAGGGGTAGAGGAGAGGTGGGTCCTGGGGTCTCAGTTGAGGTGGGGCACGCTCAGGGTGCAGCAAGCTGGGGCACAGCTGAGGGGCTGGCTGGAGGGGACTCTGCAGGCAGAGAGGGTTCCCCAGGCGACAGCATGGAGACCCCGGCTTCCCGAGCCTGGCTGCCTCCTAAGTGGGGAGGGGCCCAGCGGCCGCTGTCCTCCCCTGGCCAAGCCCTGCTTCATGCCTAAACTCTGAGGACATTTCAGCAGCTCCTGGGGTAGGGATGGGGTCAGGGTGCAGACCCCAAAACGGCCAGAGCTAGACTCTCTCATGTGATCCTGATCTCCACCTCAGATAGACAGAATGTTTCGAGCTTCCAGAGTCTGAAGGAATTCATGGACGCATGTGACATTCTGGGGCTCTCCAAGGCCGCCGTCATCCTCCCGAAAGATGGTAAACTGTGCCCTCAGCCTTTTGCCCTCCTGGCCCTACCTGCCCGTCCCATTGGGGAGCTGATTCGTTGGGGGAAGGAGAGATGAAAGGACCCATTTGAAAGGTGCCATTTTAAAGATCCACCCAAACGTGACTCCCACCTCCTGCCGCCCCTGAGAATCGGGGCTCGGCCTGGCAGGCCTTGCACCGACAGCGAGAGGCACCCGGAGCAGATGCTGCATCTGACCAGGCGGTGCCGCGGCTGTGGCTGCAGGATCGGGGGCTGCATGGCTGTGTTCTCGTGGTGCCCAAGACGAGCACGCATGGAACCAGGGAGCGGCCGGGGCAGACGTGTTCATGGTTCCTGTGTCTCCTCCGAGCAGCCAGCCCACGCATGGCTGTTTTCCTCTCCCACAGCGTCCTGTGCACACACCATCCTGCCATGAGAGCCAGTGTCCTCTGCTCTTTCCTTTCAACGTGTGGTCCTCCCAGGCCCCGGGAGCGTTGTTCCAGATGTCAGGTGGAGACCATGGCTTGTTGAGAGGTGTTTGGTGACTCTAGGTCATTGATAATGTATCAATGACAGAAAATCAAGTGGCTCAAGGGATCCTTTATGACCACAGAAAGATGGCGGAAGGAGGGTACAGGCTGACCGGGTAGCGAGATGTCAGCCAGGCCCCTTCCCCAGTGTCCTCTGGAGCACACTGCAGGCTGTTGCTGTTCCTTGTCTGCTGTGAAATAGACCACAGGCTGGCCCAACGCAGTCCTCGCCGTGTGCCTTCCCTCTGCCCTCCACGCTGCCGCCACCCTCTGCGTTCCTTGACATCCTGCACTTTCTCAGGAAGCCGTTCACATATCCACCCAACATGGAGAAGCCCCCATGACGTGCCAGGCAGCGTGCTGGCCCCTGCGGCTGCGTTAGGGAGCAGAATCGGCAAACACAGTCCCAGAGTTGATGCTTGATCAGGAGAAGCCAACCTCAGCAGCGTGATCACCTGGATACTCGAGTATAGACCCTAGATCACCTGGATACTCGAGTATAGACCCTAGAAGTGTATCTAGGCGCGGCCAGGGCCCAACAACAGCAGGTCTGACTCATTCCATCCAGGGCAGCATCAGGGAGCGCTTCCTGGGGGAAGTGGCATTTGGGCTGACCTGGGAAGGGTGGTGGGTGTTAAGTCAGTTCGGGTGGGGCTGGAGGAGCAGGGGTGCATCCCCAGAACAGGACATGACTTCTGAAAAGACATCAGAGTAGAGAAAATGGCTTCTCAAGGAGATTGGGGATGCCAGTATGAGAACGGCGGCAGGGAGAGCCACAGAGGAGCAGGAGGGGGTCCACCGGACCATGGCACCTCGAAGGCTGCAGTGAAGGGCTTGGGTCTCACTCAAGGGGTGATGACGGGAGGTTGTCTGAGATGAACCCCCCAACTGAATGAATGGACTTTCTTCTGGCCAAGGCGATCCCAAAGAAACCCTGAACCCAAGTCCTCAGCCATGACGGGGTAAGGGGTCAGCCCCTCCTTCTGGCCCGAGAAGAAATCAGAGAGTGGTTCTGGGCAGCCCATGGAGAATTTGCTCAGCTGCACGTGTACACGCTTCTCCTTTCATGAATACTCATGATCCTTCTGAAGCTTATTGGACACCTATATTTGGCCATCTCCTTCAGCATAAATTCCTCTTCCCTCTGCCCCTCCCTCCAAGTGTCTGTTCCAGGCTTCTGGCCCGAGGCTACGCTTCCTAGCCTGTCAGAAAGGCTGCCCTGCTGGCTGCAATCTCTTATGAGAAATAAGGCTCTCCTGTGTGCAGAAAAGTAATCTGGAGCCCAGGCAACATGGTGAGACCTCATCTCTGCAAAAAATACAAAAATTCCAAAAATTAGCTGAGCGTGGTGGTGGGCACCTGTAGTCCCAGCTACTCAGGAAGCTGAGGGGGGAGGATTGCTTGAGCCTGGGAGGTTGAGTGAGTCAGGATCGCCTCACTGCACTCCAGCCTGGGCAACAGAGTGAGACTCTGTCTCAAAAAACATATATATAGGCCAAGCACGGTGGCTCACACCTGTAATCCCAGCACTTTAGGAGGCCGAAGCGGGTGGATCACGAGGTCAAGCGATTGAGACCATCCTGGCCAACACGGTGAAACCCCGTGTCTATTAAAAATACAAAAAATTAGCCAGACGTGGTAGCGCACGCCTGTAATCCCAGCTTTTCAGGAGGCTGAGGCAGGAGAATTGCTTGAACCCAGGAGGTGGAGGTTGCAGTGAGCCGAGATCGCACCATTGCACTCCAGCCTGGTGACAGAGGAGACTCTGTCTCAAAAAAAATTATATACATATATAATATATATATTATTATAATATATTTTATATATAGTATATATTATAACATATATATAAAAGGCTGGGTGCCTGTAATCCCAGCACTTTGGGAGGCTGAACCAGGTGAATCACTTGAGGTCAGGGGTTCGAGACCAGCCTGACCAACATAGAGAAAAACTGTCTCTACTAAAAATACAAAGTTAGCCATGCATGGTGGTGCATGCCTATAATCCCAGCTACTCGGGAGGCTGAGGCAGGAGAGTAGCTTGAACCTGGGAGGCGGAGGTTGCGGTGAGCTGAGATCATGCCATTGCACTCTAGCCTGGGCAATGAGAGCGAAATTCCATCTCAAAAAAAAAAAAAAACAAAAAATACAGCCGGGCATGGTGGCTCACACCTGTAATCCCAACACTTTGGGAGGCTGAGATGGGTGTATCACGAGGTCAGGATTTCAAGACCAGCCTGGCCAAGATGCTGAAACCCTGTCTCTACTAAAAAAAATACAAAAATTAGCCAGATGTGGTGGTGGGCGCCTGTAATCCCAGCTACTTGAGAGGCTAAGGCAGGAGAATCGCTTGAACCCAGGCAGTAGAGGCTGCAGTGAACCGAGATTGCTCCACTGCACTCCACTGGGCAACAGAGCAAGACTCTGTCTCAAAAAAAAAAAAAAAAAAAAAAAAAAAAAAAATATATATATATATATATAGGCTGGGTGTAGTGGCTCATGCCTGTAATCCCAGCACTTTGGGAGGCCAAGGCGGGTGGATCACGAGGTCAGAAATTTGAGACCAGCCTGACAAACATGGTGAAACTCCGTCTCTACTAAAATACAAAAAAGTTAGCCGGGCGTGGTGATGCATGCCCGTAGTCCCAGCAACTCGGGAGGCTGAGGCAGGAGAATCATTTGAACCCGAGAGGCAGAGGTTGCAGTGAGCCGAGATCGCACCATTGCCCTCCAGCCTGGGTGACAAGAGCGAGACTCCGTCTCAAAAAAAATACAGAAACGTGTCCACGACCCAGCACGTTCTGCAAAGCTCCTCTGGGTCTTCCTGCCCCAGCCCCAGCCCAAGGAGCCACTGGTCGTCTTCCTGTTACTACGTCAATTTCCATTTTCTGGAGTCTCCTGTGAATGAGATCACTCTGCATGCACGCTGCGTCGGGGGTCCGGCTTCCTTCACTCACAGAGCTGAACAGCTGTTGTGAGATTCACCCACACTGTGTGGTCACTCGTTCATTCCCTTTCATTGCTGGCTGCTGCTCTGTGTTGTGGTACCAGGGTGAATTTCAGATTGTGGCCAGGTGCAGTGGCTCAGGCCTGTCATCCCAGTACTTTGGGAGGCCGAGGCGGACAGATCACTTGAGGTCAGGAGTTCGAGACCAGCCTGGCCAACATGGTGAAACCCTGTCTCTACTGAAAATACAAAAATTAGCGAGGCATGGTGGCAGGTACCTGTACTCCCAGCTACTCGGGAGGCTGAGGCAGGAGAATCACTTGAACCTGGGAGGTCGAGGTTGCAGTGAGCTGAAATCATGCCACTGCACTCCAGCCTGGGTAACAGAGCAAGGCTCCGTCTCAAAAAAAAAAAAAAAGAAAGAGAGAGAGAGAGAGAGAAAGGAAGGAAGGAAGGAAGGAAGAAAGAAAAGAAAGAAAGAGAGGAAAGAAAGAAAGAAAGAAAGAAAGAAAGAAAGAAAGAAAGAAAGAAAGAAAGAAAGAAAGAAAAACTAACTCCAGGATTGAGATGTAACAGGTGTGGTGCACGCACTCATGGTGACTGTTCCTCGGGAGGCTGAGGTGGGAGGATGGCTTGAGCCCAGGAGGTCAAGGCTGCTGTGACCCGATTGCGCCACTGCACTCCAGCCTGGGTGACAGAGCAGACCCTGTCTCAAAAAACATTAAAGAGTGGCAGAGACATGACTACTTCTTCCAGAATCCCAGGCCAAGGCACAGTCATGGAGAGGTGGGCCAGGCCCCCCGGCCCCCCTCCGATGTCTCTGCTCCCTCATGCAGGCTGGCTGCAGAGACAGGACACCAGCTGAGCAGGCGCCCCAAACTGCTGTCTGGCCTTGAGAACCCTGAGTGTGGGCCTTGAGAACCCCGAGTGTGGGCCTCTGAACTACCCATTCACCAGGGTGAGGGCAGTGGCTCTGTCCCGGGGGACCTGGGCTCTGTGCCCCCCTTCCCTGGGCCTGGCTCTGTCCCGGGGGCTCAGGCTCTGCGCCCCCCTTCCCTGGGTCCAGGGAAGCAGCCATCTCCACAACTCAATCCTGTCAGTGGGGAGGAGAAGAAGGAAGAAGGGAAGGAGCTGGGAGAATGGGGAGAGGGGACCACTTGGGGGTCCCACGGGCAGGGAGGGAGGGGCAGCAGGCAGGGTTAGACGCGTACACACCACCCGTGCCAGTGCACCTCCCTCCGCAGCGTGCCACCTGGTGGGTCAGAATTGCTCGCGTTCTGTGGGTACCAGCCGCCACCCTCCGCAGGGCCCGTGCGGTCTATGACGCCCTTTCATCACACACAGCCCTGTGGGTTAGGCCACTCCGTGGCCCTGGAATGAGCCTCAGAGACACCATAGCCTCAGCTGCTTCCCGGATAACACCATTTCCCTGACCCCTATTTCAGAGGCAGTGGCACGGCCAGGGTTCTCTCTGGAGGAAGATGAGAACAAGAATCCAGGGGAGGCCAGGCACCATGGCTCACGCCTGTAATCCCAGCACTTTGGGAGGGAGGCACATAGGTGTATCACCTGAGGTCAGGAGTTCGAGACCAGCCTGGCCAACATGGTGAAACCTCCTCTCTACCAAAAATACAAAAATTAGCCGGGCGTCGTGGTATATGCCTGTAATCTCAGCTACTTGGGAGGCTGAGGCAGGAGAATCGCTTGAACCCAGGAGGTGGAGGCTGCAGTGAGCCGAGATCGTGCCACCGCACTCCAGCCTGGGTGACACAGAGAGGCTCTGTCTCAAAAAACAAACAAACAAACAAAATCCGGGGGAGCCCATAGGTGTGTCTGCTACAGATGAGCCCCCAGGTGAGCCCACAGCCTGTGGACATCCTTGCTGGCTGGCAGCAGAGACAGCTGCGGCCGGGCCGATGGGGCTGGCCAGTGCTCCTGGACACCCCCCACCTCCCGAGGGCCCTGTGCAGTCCTGTCCTGGAGTTACAGTGGTCACTCCACTGGGCCTCTGAGGTCCAGGTTGGGGACGAAAGGCGGCAGGGAGCGGCCTGAGGCTCTTATGAAAGCCCAACAGTTGGTCAGAGTCTGCAATTCCCAAAGGTTCCGGCATGGGGCTGGGCACCTGTGTGGCCCCATGGAAGGTGTTTAAAGACCCAGAGTCACCAACTGGGGCTGACGGCTTTTTCACTGCTGCACGTGGCTGGGTCATCTTTCTCCTTTCTGTTAAGCAAAAGCCCTAACAGTTTCAAAGAACTGGATAAGTGTGGGTGGCAAGCCATCTAGGTGCCGAGGCAAGAGACTGAGGGCACGAGCTGTTCCAGTTTAATAAAATATATTGGCCGGGCGCGGTGGCTCACGCTTGTAATCCCAGCACTTTGGGAGGCTGAGGCAGGCGGATCACGAGGTCAAGGGATCGAAACCACGGTGAAACCCCGTCTCTACTAAAAATACAAAAAGTTAGCCGGGCGTGGTGGCGGGCACCTGTAGTCCCAGCTACTCGGAGAGGCTGAGGCAGGAGAATAGCGTGAACCCGGGAGGCGGAGCTTGCAGTGAGCCGAGATCGCGCCACTGCACTCCAGCCTGGGTGACAGAGCAAGACTCCGTCTCAAAAAAAAAAAAAAAATATATATATATATATATATATATATATATATATATATATGTCAAACAAGAGTTATGCTAGATCTAGATCATAGACATATTATATATGAATATAATTAATCATTAGTTTATAGCAATTACTCTTTATTCCAATATTATAATAATCCTCACTCTATAATCACAACCTAGAAAAACCAGGCCATACAGAGATAGGATCTGAGGGGACATAGTGAGGAGTGACCAGAAGAGTGTGAGCCTTCTGTTATGCCTGGACAGGGCCACCAGAGGGCTCCTTGGTCTAGCGGTAACGCCAGGGCCTGGGAAGATGCCTGTTGCCAAGTGGACCATGGTCTAGAGGTAGCGTCAGTGCCAAGAAAAAACACCTGCTACTTAGCAGACAGGGAAAGGGAGTCTCCTTTTCCCCGGGGGAGTTTAGAGAAGACTCTGCTCCTCCACCTCTTGTGGAGGGCCTGACATCAGTCAGACCCGCCCGCAGTTATCCGGAGGCCTAACCATCTCCCTGTGATGCTGTGCTTCAGTGGTCACTCTCCTAGTCCACCTTCATGTTCCATCCTGTACACCTGGCTCTGCCTTTTAGATAGCAGTAGCAAATTAGTGAAAGTACTAAAAGTCTCTGATATGCAGAAATAATGGCGTAAGCTGTCTCTCTCTCTGTCTCCTCTCTCTCCCTCTCTGCCTAGGCTGCCAGGCAGGGAAGGGCCCCCTGTCCAGTGGACACGTGACCCACGTGGCCTTACCTATGATTGGAGATGGCTCACTCTCCTTATCCTGCCCCTTTGTCTTGTATCCAAGAAATATCAGCACAGCCTGGCATTTGGGGCCACTACAGGTCTCCGCGTCTTTGTGGTAATGGTCCCCCGGGCCCAGCTGTCTTTTGTTTTATCTCTTTGTCTTGTGTCTTTACTTCTACAATTTCTTGTCTCCGCACACGGGGAGAAAAACCCACTGACCCTGTGGGGCTGGACCCTACAGATAGGAAGGGCCGACCTCCAGGTGACGAAAACCAGGTGGACCGTGGGGTCAGGCTGAGTGTGTCTGCAGCCCCCGATCAGGCCTGCACTGTGAACGGCCACCGGCTGTGGGAGGTCCTGGCATGCCCCAGTACTGCAAACTGGGGGTATCAGAAGCTCGTTCTCAGTTCTAGAGACTCCAAGTCCAGACCCAGGTGCTGCAGGGTCACGCTCCTCCGAAGGCACTGAAGGAGGCTCTTTCCTGTCTCTTCCAGCCGCGGGCGGTGCTGGTAGGTCTAGGTGTTCTGGGGCTGGGGCTGCATCTCTCCTATCACTGCCCCTGCCCTCCCGAGGCCTTGTCTCTTGTGGCCAGCCCTGCTCTTCTCAGCAGTCATTGGATCTAGGACCTTATTTTGTCTTTCGATTTGTTTTTTTGAGACAGGGTCTCACTCTGTCGCCCAGGCTGGAGGGCCGTGGCACAATCATGGCTCACTCCAGCCTCGACCTCCTGGGCTCAAGCGATCCTCCTATCTCAGCCTCCCGAGTAGCTGGGATGAGTGTGCAGCATGACACCCAGCTAATTTGTTTCTATTTTTTGTAGAGCCAGGGTCTATCTATGCTGCCTGGGCTGGTCTCGAACTGCTGGGCTCAAGCTCTCCTCCCAGCTTGATTTCCCAAAGTGCTGGGGTTACAGGTGTGAGCCGCTGCACCCGGACACGCTGTTCCACACATGGTCATGCTCACAGGTTCAGGTGGAATGACATTTTGTGGACAGTGTTCAGCACTGCACAGTCACCTTCCCCCAGTCTGCCCCCACCAGGGTCAGACCTCCCCAGCACTCTCCCCTTCCCCATGGGGGCCTGATCCCTGCTCATGCCCAAAACGTCCTGGGGTGCCTGGCTTCACACGCTCTGCAGCCCCAGCAGCACTCGCCGGCAGCTCTGCAGGGCTCCACTGGGTACTGTGACTTGTACTCACCCCTTCCGCCTCTGTCACGTGACCTGGGGCAGGGGTGTGACGCCTCCACCTTCCCACTCCCACACCCACCGCCCACTTCACGGCCCTCTGCATGTGGACTTCGTGTAGTGGCCAGGAGCCCCTGCATTTTCTCCAGGAATGTCTTCCAGTCTCAGGGCCAGCTTCGCCCAGGCCTCGACCTGAAGGATGTTCACACGGCTCCTTCAAAGCCCTCCCCATCAGTGCCAATCGACAAAGCAATTCCAGGATGTCCCAACCCTCAGGGGTGTGGCTGGGGGGGAGTGCTTGCGGGGGGGGGTGGGGGGGAGAAGCAAACCCTTGGTAATGACCTTGGTGTGAACCTGTGTGTCCACAAGGCAGCCGAAGCAGGGAGGGGAAGGCGTCCATGTTTAGTTGATTTTTTTATCCAGAATGGCGATCCATTAAGTCTGGAAGAAATTCTGAGTCGTCACAGAGAGTGAGAGAGTGTGGGTGTTCTGGGACTGCAGGCTGTCTGTTGCTGTTGCTCTTGTTTTTTTTTTTTTTTTTTTGAGAGGGAGTCAGTCTGTCGCCCAGGCTGGAGTGCAGTGGCACAATCTCCGCTCACTGCAACCTCTGCCTCCCAGGTTCAAGTGATTCTCCTGCCTCAGCCTCCTGAGTAGCTGGGATTATAGGCGCGCACCATCACGCCCAGCTGATTTTTGCATTTTTAGTAGAAATGGGGTTTCCCCATGTTGGCCAGGCTGGTCTCGAACTCCTGACCTCAGGTGGTCCACCTGCCTTGGCCTCCCAAAGTGCTGGGATTACAGGCGTGAGCCACTGCACCAGGCCTGTTTGGTTGGGTTTTTAAATTTTTTTAAAAAGTTTTTGAGATGGTGTCTCACTCTGTCACCCAGGCCGGAGTGCAGTGGCACAGTCTCAGCTCACTGCAACCTCCGCCTCCCGGGTTCAAGCGATTCTCCCACCTCAGCCTCCTGCGTAGCTGGGATTATAGGCACCCGCTATCATGCCTGGCTAATTTTTGTATTTTTGTAAAGATGGGGTTTCACCATATTGGCCAGGCTGGTCTCGAACTCCCAACCTCAGGTGATCCACCCACCTCGGCCTCCCAAAGTTCTGGGGTTACAGGCGTAAGCCGCTGCACCTGGTGGGCTTCTATTTTGTTTCGAATGGTAAGTGCTGTGGTTTGAATGTGTCCTCTCCAAAATTCAGATGTTGCCAGTGTGAACGTATCAAGAGGTGGGGCCTTTGAAGAGGCGATTAGGCCATGAAGTCTCCTCCCGCGCGAATGGGATGAAGGCCCTTCTGAAGCAGCATCCAGCCTCCTGCTAGGCTGCTCTGCTGCTACGGGACAGAGCAAGAAGGCCCTTACCAGACACAGACACTGGCCTTGTTGAGGGCTCCTCCTGCATGAATGAGATGAAGGCCCTTCTGAAGCAGCATCCTGCTAGGCTGCTCTGCTGCTACAGGACACAGCAAGAAGGCCCTTACCAGACGCCAGACACTCGCCTTGTTCCCAGACCTCCCAGCCTCCAGAACTGTTCTGTTCTTTATGATTTACCTGGTCCCAGGTATTTTGTTATAGCAGCACAAATAAACTAAGGCAGTAAATAAATAATTTCCTTAATTTTTTTATCGCAGTAAAATATACAGAACATAAAATTCACCATTTTAACCTTTTTTTTTTTTTTTTTAAAGACAGGTTCTCTCTCTGTTATCTAGGCTGGAGTGCAGTGGCACAATCACAGGTCACTGCAGCCTCAAACTCCTGGGCTCAAGGGATCCTCCCCCCTCAGCCACCTGAGTAGCTAGGATTACAGACTATGCCTGGCTAATTGTGTCCAGCTAATTTTCACCATGTTGCCCAGGCTGGTCTGGAACTCCTGGCCTCAAGCAATCGGCCCACCTTGACCTCTCAAAGGACTGGGATTACAGGCGTGAGCCACCACACCCGGCCTGGCCCTAACCTTTTTTTTTTTGAGACAGAGTCTCGCTCTGTTCCCCAGGCTGGAGTGCAATGGCTCGATCTCAGCTCACCACAACCTCTGCTTCCTGGGTTCAAGCGATTCTCCTGCCTCAGTTCCCGAGTAGCTGGGATTACAGGCATGCACCACCACGCTTGGCTAATTTTGTATTTTTAGTAGAGATGGCGTTTCTCCACGTTGGTCAGGATGGTCTCAAACTCCCAACCTCAGGTGATCCGCCCACTTTGGCCTCCCAAAGTGCTGGGATTACAGACATGAGCCACCGCACCCGGCCTGCCCTAACCATTTTTAAGTGCACACTCCAGTGGCATTAAGTACATTCACATTGTTGTGCGACCATCACCACCATCTTCTTCTCCAGATTTTTTTTTTTTCAGAGGGAGTCTCACTCTGTCACCCAGGCTGGAGTGCAGAGGCTGGATTTCCACTCACTGCAAACTCCGCCTCCTGGGTTCACGCCATTCTCCCACCTCAGCCTCCCGAGTAGCTGGGATTACAGGCGTGCGCCACTATGCCCGGCTAATTTTTGTATTTTTAGTAGAGACGGGGTTTCACCACATTGGCCAGGATGGTCATGAACTCCTGACCTCAGGTAATCTGCCCGCCTCAGCCTCCCAAATTGTTGGCCTTACAGGCGTGAGCCATTGCACCCAGCCGTGGCTGACTTTCTGCACAGAAGTGCCATCTACCTACCGTCTGACCTCTGTCATGTGACCCGGGGCAGGGGATGTGACATCTCCACCTTCTAAGTACCCCTGCCATGGGGCAGCTCCCCTCTCAGGTGCTGGGGCTCAGGTCCTCTCCTGGGTCTCAGCAGGTCATGGTCTGCTCCAGGGCTATGCATACTGGTTTCAGTAAGTGTTTGGCAGATCTGCCCCCCAGCATGGAGCAAGTGCTGGGTCAGGGTGCAGTGGACTCAGTATCTCTGAAGGAGGAGATGTCTCTTGCCCTCTCTCCACAGCTAGAGCTTTCACTAGCTACAGAGCTACAGCCAACTCCTGCACCAGCTCAGAAGGTAGAGCCAGCTCCGGCTACGACTCGGGTGCTAGTTCCAGGATCAGAGCCAGCTCCAGCAGCAGCTCCAGCAGCACAACCAGAGACAGGGGCAGCTCTGGCCACTTCTGTGCCGGCTCCAGTATAGCTCCAGCATCCGCCCTCTAACCAGGACCAGCTCTAAAACCATTTGCATGGTTAGGGCCAAATATCAGCATCAGGTTCAGAAAAAGGGCCAGGGCCAGCATCAGCTACAGGACCAGCTTCAGCACCGCGGCTCACACCAGTGCGGGTTCCTGTACCAGCTCAAGAACTATGGCCACAGCCAGCACAACTCCAGATCTCACTCCAGCTGCCGCACCAGCTCTACCACCTACTCCAGAAACAGAGGCAGCTCTATCACCAAATCCGGTGCCACCTCTGGTGACTGCTCGGGCACCGGCTCCAAAACCAGTTCCAGGGTTTAAGCAAGTTCCAGGTGTAGACCTCCAGCCAGTGCCAGGTTCAGAGGAAGGGCCAGCTGCAGCACCACCTCCAGAGCCAGAGCTGGCAGCAGATATAAAGCGATGGCTGATTGCACAACCAGAACCAGAATTAGAGGCAGCTCCAGAGCCACAGCCACCTCAGACCTGCACCAGCTCCTGCACCAGCTTCAGAATGAGAGCCAGCGTTCCCGCCAGCTCTAGAGCAAAATCCAATCAGGAACCAGCTCTAGCACCACATCCAGAGCTAGGACCAGCTTTGACACTTTTCCCAGGGCAAAGACTAGCAACAGCAACACAGCTAGAGGCAGCTCCAGAACATCAGTCGCCGGGGCAGAGCCAGCTTGTCTCCAACAACCATGTCAGTGCTAGGACAGAGCCTGCACCATCTCTGGAGGTGGAGCCTGCTCTGGTGCCAGCTCCAGCCCCAACACCAGAGCTAGAACCCAACCTGCCGGTGGGGCCACACAGGGAGGAGCCTCAGACCACGCAGTTGCAGCCCAGTTGCAAGGTGTCCTGGGGTCCTGGGCTGGGGCTTTTCTTAGGAGCCCTGGGGTGTTTTCTGGCTTTGCAAAGGCAATGAAAATTTGAGTTGAATTTATTACCAGCTCCTGCCACCTCTAAGCCAGCACCCGAGCTGGAGCCAGCTCCCGCACCCGGGCCTTCCTGGCCTTTGCCTGTGGCTGCAGAGAGCAGGCTGAGCGAGAAGCCTCATCTCCTGGTGTCCCCTCCAGGCTTAAGGCTAGAGCGGTGTGCGCTGTGCAATGCGGAGGCTGCCCAGCCCCAGGACAGCAGCGCGGCCTTCCTCCCAGCCCCTGCGGCTCAGACCTGTCATCCCCTGCTCTGGAGCTCGCGTCCTGCTCCGAGTCCCGGCTCCACCGTTCGCAGCCCGGCGACGGCGGCGAGTCGCTTGGCCGCGAGGCCTCGGTGTCCCGCCCTGCGCGGTGACCGAGGTCCCAGGACACAGCGCAGACAGGGCGCTACGCAGGCCTGGCCGGGGTCACCCCGCCTGCCGGGACCCTCGCCCGTCTCAGCACTCATTAGGCGCCTGGTGTGTACCCGCGCCCATGGCCGACACCGGCAGAGCCCCTGGTGGGGAACGGACGGGGCGCGTCGCGGGAGCCCCATGCTGCCCCGGGCGGGCGCTGCTCGACAGTCACGGGAGCCGCCCAGATGGCTGGGACCACTGGGACCACTGGGACCACCGGGACCACGGGCTCGTGGAGCGTCCTCCTGACCTGGCCTGGAAATCCTCCGCGAAAACGGGGAGCCGCGCGTGTCCGTGGCGTGTCCGGCACCCGGCGGGTTGGAGACGGCGCGGCCCCGGCTGCTGGCCCTGTGGGGCGGTCGCGGTGCAGGACACGGGTCACGGCGCTGCCGCTGCTCTGCGTGGCAAACCCACGCGCCCACCCGCCAGCCACGGAGCGGCGCCCACCTGCGGGCGCGGGGAGCGGCACGGCAGGGGACCGCTGGGGGGCGCTGCTCGGGCGGGACGGATTGACTCGTGCGGGCCGCCGTACACGCTATAAAAGGCGCGGCGCGTCTCCTCTCGTCCTCTGCGCGCGCCGGCGGCTGCCATGGCGGGTAGGCAACTGGCCTTCTCCTACCGGCCCGTTCCCAAGCGCCTCCCCGGGTACCGCCCAGCAGCCTCGCTCTCCCTGGCGCTGCGCGGCCTAGGGGACTCGGCTGCCGGCTTCCGGGTGCGGGGTGGGGGCAGGCTCTGATTTGGGGCGTCCTGGCCGCGTGAGCCGCGGGATGGGGGCCCGGGCCCCGGAGGAGGCGCCGCTGCTGTGTCCCTTGGTGGAGAGGGCGCTGCCGGCCCTGCGCGGTTTCCAGCCAGGAAGCTTCGGGAAGCCTGGTGAGAGCTGAGTGCGCGAATTCGGATCGTAGAGAAAAGCACCCCGTTCACCCACGACCCTTCCGCTCCTGCTGCTGCTGCTTCCCTGAGTCGCTGAGGCTGTGGGAAGATGTTTGTCAGCATCTTTGAAAAATTGATTTCTTATCTGTGTCCACGCGTCCGGTGGTCTCCTTGTCACTGTGGCTGCTCAGCGGGAGGCTGTTCTGGCGGGAGGAGGACTGCTCGGTTGTCTGGTGGGCATTCCGCCTCGTGGTCCTGGTCCCTTGATACCTGCAGGGGGATCGGCAGCACGCGCTCCGTGGTCACTGTGTTGTAACTCCAACTTCCCCTCCCGCAGATTAACCATAGAGTAAGGGGAGAGAGTAACATGGGTCGGATTTTTCTAGAATGGCCCTTGTGACAGTGAGCTTTTTGGTGGCAGGGACCTTCTTTGGTCCGCCTTCCTGGAGACCAGATGCAGCAAAACGCATCTGGTCTTTTTTTTTTTTTTTTTTTTCCCCCCCGAGACAGAGTCTCGCCCAGTCGCCCAGGCTGGAGTGCAATGGTGCGATCTCAGCTCACTACCACCTCTCCCTCCTGGGTTCAAGCGATTTTCCTGCTTCAGCCTCCCGAGTAGCTGGGGTTACAGGCGCCAGCCACTAGGCCAGCTAACGTTTTTTTTTTTTTTTTTTTTTTTTTTAGTAGAGACGGGGTTTCAGCATGTTGGCCAGGCTGGTTTTGAACTCCTGACCTCAAGTGATCCGCCCGCCTCGGCCTCCCAAAAAATGCAGTGTTTATGTGATGCTCCTCTGTGGTGTTTGCGAGATTTATACAAAATTGGGGTTTCTTTTTTCTCCAGGACGTCTGCTCACTGGAAACGACACGTGCATGGGGTGTTGGGTAAGTTGGTGCATTGGAGCTGGAACAGGGTCAATCCTCCAGTGTAACTAAGCCCTGCTATGCAACATCTTAAGTGACTGGAGGGACCAGTCGGTCTTGTGTTCACATTGTGGCTAGAAGCTGTCTCTCCAGGGGAATAAAAACGGATTATTTCGTCTTCAACAGGACACTGCCCCTAGAGGCGTTGCAGCTGTGGCTGCCATGTCACATCTGTGTCATTAGGCGGCAGAGATTAGAGAGGCTATGTCTACGCTCAGCGTTCTGCCCCGTGAACGTTTGAATGTTTGATAGTCTGACACTCCTGTTTCGTGGACAGGCGTCTGTCTTCCTTCGCTGGTATTTGGGAGAGAGGGCAGGCCCTGTGCGTTCTAATCCTCTCGCTGGGCTAGGCTGGCAGCTAGGGGTCTGAAGGGACAGTGGGAAGGTAGAGGGTGCCTTCACCAGGAGCAGCCTTCATGAGTGAGTCTTAAGAACCTGTGAGGATCAGTCAGGTCTGGTGTGCGCTGGGTCCTGCCGTACACTGTGTCAGGATCACGCAGGACAGGACTGGGGAAGGGTTTGCTGGCGTCTCAGTTAATAGCAGTAATGGCAGCCACTTGTGTTCTTGATTCTTTGCCAAGCATTCTTGTTATTTAACACAGGAAGGAGGTGACTTTGCCTGTGATGGACTTCCAGTGTGAGCACTGGCCACAGTGACCAGGCCGACTGGCACCAGCCCTGATCAACGTAAGAGGTGAGGCGGAGGCTTGCCCTCCCTCCCTGCCTGCCCTGGCTGCCGGGTGCATGTGAGCGGCTGCCCTGCAGATGCTGTCCTGGACCTGTCGGCACCACAGACAGTTGCTCTGCCGTGCCTGTGGCCTCGGGGCAAAGAGAAAGTGGCGATTTCTACACTCAGTGCTCGGGAACCAGTGGGCACTGAGAATGGTTTATGGCCTGACATTACTTGCAACCAAAGCCAGGCAGCATTTGGGTTTTCGCTTTTGGAAACCACCTTACCTGGTTTGCTCCATGAGGGAGGGGCAGCAACATTGCTGGGAACCCTGAGGTGTAGATATGTATAAATGAGCTGTGTGTGTATCTGAAGCTCCGGGCACTTGTGGGGTTACCAGGAGTGTGCGTCTCACTCCCAGGCCTTGTTCTGGAAATGATTGTGTAGGTGTGAGAGACCTTGGGCAAGTTTGACTAAGAACAGTTGAGCTGGGATAAACAGGCTATTCCTTGTCCAGCATTATTAATCCCAGTTGGGCGGGGGCGGGGGTGGCAGGGTGCAATTCCTGTGCACAAAGGAAGGGCCCTGGGTAGGGGTCAGGAGCTGCCTTGCCCAGAGATGTGTCTGGGTCACTTTGGGAACAGGAATCCTCTCCCCAAAATGGGTAGGAATGGGGGTACAGAGGCCAAAGACGCAGCTGCATGTCCTGCAATGCCTGGGACGCCCCATGGTGAAGAGTGATGTGGCCCTAAATGTCAGCAGTGTCAGACTTCTGCTAAGAGATAGTATCAAGAAAGATAACTTCAAAATACAGTTTCTGGAGGCAGGCGCCGTGGCTCAGGCCTGTAATCCCAGCACTTTGGGAGGCCAACACGTGTGGATCACCTGAGGTCAGGAGTTCGAGACCAGCCTGGCCAACAGCCTGAAATCCCGTCTCTACTAAAAATACAAAAATTAGCCGGGTGTGGTGGCACAAGCCTGTAATCCCAGCTATTCGGGAGGCTGAGGCAGGAGAATCGCTTGAACCCGGGAGGCAGAGGTTGCAGTGAGCCGAGATCACGCCACTGCACTCCAGCCTGGGCAACAGAGTGGGACTCTATCTCAAAAAAAAAAAAAAAGTACAGTTTCGGGATTTCATAAATTGGGTTCCCTGAAGGTCATTTGGTGAATCCAGGTTAAAGAACCCTGGTCTGCATCACTGTCCTTGTTTTTCAGATGCAGAGGCCAGGATGTGGGCCCAGCCCTGTGCCAGGAGGCTGGCTGGAATAAAGGTACAGATACAGGCCTCACCCCCTCTGGGACCACTGGCACTCAGGGTGTTTGCAGCGTCAGAGCCCAGCTTTCCAGAAGCCCACCTGCCCCCAGGGCCACAGCTGCAGCTCCTGCTCTGCTGTCATTACAGGGATGGGCAGGCTGGCATGGGGGCACCCGCTGCCCCTGGCTGGGTAGTGCTGTGTATTCCCGCCGGCCAGGGGCCACTGCCAGGACCACCCCTCCATTTTCATATCCCGATTCTTAAGTTCTGCCATTGTGGTATTCTGGTGGAAAAAAAAGAACCGCTTGGCTGTTTTTGAACTGCCTGGAACCTAAGATCCTGAGTTTTTTCCCCCCCAAGGGGGAAATCTATATTGAAAACATTTATTTTAAAATACAGGATGAAGTGAATTAAGATTAAATGAACATTTCTTTAAGGATAATATTCTGTGTTGGCAAAACTTGAGAATAAATTGGTCTGGAATGGAATGGAATGGATTGTCTTGACTCATACGTTGCGGAGCACAGCCCGCCCTGGAGAAAGGTGTTGCTGTGGTGGGATCTTCCCACCAGGGTCCTTGCCTGTTCTCCTAGGGAACGGCTGCTGGGTGCCCTGGGCTACTGGGGAGAGCGCACGGGGCTGGAGAAGACGGCCATTCCTGGGCTGTTTCCTAGGGAATGAGTTCTACATCTTATGGCTGGATTTTGTAAAATCAGTTTTTAAAATACCGCATGTATCTGTTTTCTTACTAAGACACCTTTTTTCTGGTCTGTTTGCCACAGCCCAGGTTTGGGGGGGTACTGGTCATTGGCTGTTTCAGAAGCCACTATGTTCGGGGAACTGCCCTGGCGGCTTCAGAGGTGTGTGGGTTGAAGGGCAGGCAGGGGCTCTGGAATAGATCTCACCTTGAACACCTGAGGGCTGCCTCCCCAGGATTCAGGGGCTCAACCCCAGCCTGAGTGCCTGGGCTGGGTGGATCCACAGCGGGGTGAAGGGTCTCACGCGCAGCATCGATGGGGGCTCAGGGTGCTCAGCCCTGGGCCTTACATAAAAGCTGTTTATTGACATTACGTTCTTCAGAGTAACAAACTCCCTTGGAGGGCCCTCCTGCCGGGATGTCCGCCTTTGCTCTGAGCCGGGGTCTCATGTCTGTGGTGTTGGAATCCAGAGTCCTGACCGTAGGGGAGTGATTTTGCAAAAGTTGCATTTCACATCTGACAGGATTCCTTGAGGAAGGGCTGGACCCTGGCACCTGGCCAGCTCCAGGAAGGGTGGCCGGGCCCCTCACTGCCCCATCAAGAGTACTTGGTGTTGGAGATCTTCTTCCAGAGCAGAGTCTTGAGGTGGCTGAGCACCAGCGAATGATGGGCCTCCACCTGGCTGGCCAGCCCGCTCAGCGTGGTGCAGGTGCGCAGCTGCGTGCCCAGCTCCTCGCGGAGGTCGGCGGGTGCGCCAGGCAGCAGGTAGCCCCGTAGCAGTGCGCACACCTTGGCCAGGTTGGGCTGGATGAGGTCGCCCTTGCACTGCCTCATGAGCCTGTCACACGGGGCCCTGCAGTCGTGCCCGTAGGTGCAGTCGGCGCTGTGCTCGCAGTGCCGGCCCTGCAGGAAGCGGCGCACGGTGGCCTCAGGTGCCACCTGCTGCAGGTCGGCCATCTTGAAGTCGTAGGTGGCTGTGTAGCCCACATTGGCCAGTGTGGTCTCACACATGTAGAAAGTCCCGTAAGAGCTGTGGAAGAGCTCCTCCACGAACTCCAGCAGGCCGATGGCGATCTTGGCCCGCCAAGGCCACGCGGGCCCCAGCCACTGCTGGAGAGCACCCTGCAGGGCAGGCGGCAGCAGTGGGCGCAACAGGGGTGGAAGGGCGGCCACGTGCCAGGCGCCATGTGGCACGCCCTCGGTGAGGTAGAGGTCCCCGCAGTAGCCCAGCAGTCTGGAGGCGTGCTCCTTCTCCTGCAGGGACAGCAGCAGCAGGAACTCGTTACGCTGCAGCAGGGCCCACACGGACTTGGCTTCCGCCAAGGACACCCGGTTGTCCTTGTTGAAGTCAGCCATGAGCAGGACCTGGCCAACCAGCGCCGGCAGGGAAGGCAGGTCTCCCAGGTTCGCCTGGCGTTTGGGACCAAAAGAAAGGAAAAGCCAGTTGATTTGATGTCTGGGAGCACGAGCTGGCCTTGACCTGGTCCTCCTGGTGGGGTGGTCTGCTGGCCAGACCAGCACATCTGCCAGGTTAGGGGTCCCAGCCCACAGCTACACAGGTGGAGGAGGCAGCCAGCAATGTGTCCACTCACTGCTGGCCTGTGTTGCTGCTGCCAGATATACCTCCCTCCTCCAGACAGACCTCCCGCCTCCTGGCAGCCTTGGGTGCACCTGGGGAGCTCGAGTGTGGGCACCTGGGCAGAGAAGCCTCAGAGCTTCCCTGAGGATGAGAATCGGCAGAGGGTGGAGGGCACGCACTGGCTGAAGCCCTGGGAAGCGGCCCCTCTCCGCAAGCCCTGGTCTCCATTCGGGGCACCTGCCCTGCTGGACCCACGGCCCTTGACAGCAGAAGCCTCCTCTCGACCTCAGCTGCCAGCCCACCGGCGCCCCCAACCCTTGCTCCCAGCCCTGGAGAGGCTCCTTCCCTGGCAAGGCTCATGCCCAGGGGCTGGGGGATGGGAGGTCTGCCCAGGGTCCACTTGGGCCCATCTATGCCTTTGCGCTGGGCATGTTGGTGCCAGGGCTGCCCACTGGGCACATGACCGTGGTGTGGACTCCTGCCCTGCCCCCCAGGAGAGCTGCCTGACCTTGAGGAAGCTGAGGGTCATCTCCCGGAATTCCTTGATGGAGGTGCCCCGGGTGGGCTTGTCGAACAGTACCAGCTCCCGCCGGGGGGCTGCATCCGACCGGGCCTTGGAGTCGAGGGTCTCCTCAATGCCACACTTGATGGTTACATCCTTGTCCCGCCAGAGCCCGCTGTACACCTGGACAGGGCCATAGAGGTCCTCCGTGCAGATGTCCCCCTCCCACTGCATGGGCAGTATCAGCCCCAGGCCCACCCGCCCTGCCAGTGGCTATACCTGCTGGCCCGGGGCCACCGAGAGGCAGGTCCCCCACTCCACCATACGCAGCTCACACAGGTCCTGGCAGACGGAGCCCGAGATGATCCCCTTGTGGTACTGGTCACACTGAGGAGACAGATGCAGGGTGTGCCGGATGGGGCAGCCACACCCCTGCCCCACTGAGCCCCTCCCCACAGGCCCGAAGCCCAGCTGGCAGGGTCCTCCACTTGCTGCAGTTGAAAAGCTGCCAGCCCCTCACACAGGCAGTGCCGAGGCCCTGGGTCATGCCATTGGTGGCTGCAGGATGGGGCTGTTGGCTGCAGGGGCAGCCCCGCCAACCCTCCGGTCCGGTCCCATCCCCACCATCCTGGCTCCTATAACAGGATGGCACAGCAAAGGCCACTGCCTGGACATGAGACACACACCATGCCCAGTGTCAACCCCGGGCCAGGGCCAGAGGCAGGAACCTGGAGGCAGCTCTCTCACCCAGCTGACTGAGCTCTCTGGACCATCCAGGCACTGGCCAGTGAACTAGAATTCACCCTAGTCCGTAATATCTACACCACCAGCTGCCACACGTGCTCTGTCTGCCTGACTCTTCATTCCTGCCTCGGGTGACGCCAGGAGGGAGGACAGCCCCCAACTCATGGCGTCCTCCCTGCCCGGATCAGTAAGTGAGACATCTCTGAACTTGTTTCCTATGGTGGTGCTGACTGGACTGTGTCTTCCATCTGAAGGGCCAGGAGCTGCCCCACCCAGGCAGGGCTTTCCCCAGGATACCAGGAAGAACAAAAGGGTAGGCTCTTGGTGCCAGTGCGATGGATGGTCAGGCTGGCAGAACCTGGACAGGAGTCAGACACGAGCCACAGGGCCTCTGCCAGAGAAGCAACCCCCTGGTCACAGGTCAAACAGCTGGGTGTCATCCCGTGAAGGGTGCCGCGTCCAGCTCCTCTGCTCCCCATCAGGGCGGGCTGCCAGCCATTCTGCACTGGGCACTCACGGGGGCTCTCACGACAGATCCTGATGCCCAGAGCCACACCTGCATGGCAGCTTCTGGGTGGGTTTCCACTTCTCCCAGGCGTGGGTCTCCTCCTGTCCCAAGGACTTGACCTCCATCTTCGGCCCGGCCCAGCCTTCCCCAGGCTGAGGCAGAAGCACAGGCTGTGGCCTCACTATTTGCCCCAAGTGCAGCCAGGACAGGGCTCACCGCCAGAGGTGACAGTCTCAAGGATACCCCTGGGGTGGAGTGGGCAACAGAGCCCCAGCCTCTACCTCCTCTCCCGGCCCTTCGAGGCCAGTGCCCAGGCTCAAGCGCTCTGTTGTCAGAGCTGTTTGTCAAGGCTTAGAAAACGGACTCCTGGGGTCCCACAATGACTCTGGGCCTGTCCTTCCCGGTCCCACAGGCCCCTCCTTAGCCAGACCCCCAGGGAGACATTGTTAGTGGTAATTAAATCAGGCTTGGGGCTGGCTGCCGCCCCTCAGCCCCCACCTCAGCTCCAGGAGCCTGGCAGCCCCTCAATCCCAGCGCCCCGCGGGAGGTGACGGGGTGATGGAGCTGGCCCGCCCCTCTAGGGGTGGGGGGAGAATTCCTGGATGTACAGCCTCAGTTGCCAAGGAGCCTGGCTGAGCAGGCTTGGAGGGAGCTGGGGAAGGGAGCTGTGGAACACCCTGCCCTCCAGGGGTCGGGAGGCGGGAGGGTCCCCGCCCCCCACACACCAAGGATGGGGACAGAAGTGAGATGGGCCAACTGGAGGCCGAGGACCCCGCCACGTGAGTCACGAAGGCAGCGTCTGTCCCGGCAGCAAGAAAACGCCAGCTCTTCGTCAAGACAGAAAAGGAAAATGAAGGAAAACCGCACACTTGTCCAACCCTCCACCTTGCAGGCAGGCCCTTTGCCACCGGAGTCCACTCCCGTCCCCAGACCAGCCCCCTGCGCCTGGAGCCCCCAACCAGCCAGCTCCCTGCACCCGGAGCCCCAGAACACACAGCCCCCTGCACCCAGAGCCCCAGACCAGCACCCTGCACCCGGAACCCCAGACCAGCCCCCTGCACCCGGAACCCCAGACCAGCCCCCCGCGCCTGGAGCCCCAGACCCGCAGGAAGCTGTCCTGCTCCTGGCACACAGTGGTGCTGGGGAAGGAGCCTGTGGGCCACGCTGCTCTCTGCCAGACTGGGGCTGGGCCTGGGGCCCCCCACGGTTGGAGAGATGGAGCTGCCCCCATGGTCCTGGGCGCCTCCCAGCACCTAGCAGGGTGGGGAGAGGCTTCCTCAGAGGCTGAGGCAGGCGTGTGCTTGGCCTCCTCAGGGCCCCCGCCGCACATTGGTCCCCTCAACCACCCAGCCTGCTCCCCGTCTGCAGCAGGGCTCAGTGGGGACTCACAGTCCAGTTCTTGGCCTCGTGAGGGCCCTGGTGGAACCTGGGACTGGCCCTGCACTGCTGCTGCCTCACTGTGTGAGCTGGGCCAGGCTCTGCGCCTCTCTGAGGTGTCCAATGCCCCCATGAGGCGGGGCAGGGAACCTCCTCTGGGAAGGAGGGGACGTCTCCATGGCCCCTGGGGTGGCTTCGGGAGAGCTGGGCTTGGCCTGACCTTTGGGAAGGCTCTGAGCAGCCAGGGAAACCCCCACCGGGCAAAGAGCCAGGGCAACCTGGGAAACTGACGCTGCAGCTTCCTCGTTTGTGAGGGCACCTCCTCCTGCTTTGCGGTCCAGCACCCAGTAGGTGCTCAGAACCCACCTGGCCATGTGAATCCCCTGCTCACTCCCACCCGCCCCCACCCACAACACCCCGGCCTGGAGGTCCGGCCCCTCCACCTCCTCAGTCCTAGGAGCTCCAGGGGTGCATCTGCTCGGGGCACAGCCCTCCCCACCCATGGCCCAATGTGCCACCCTCCCACCCTGCTGGGCTCACAGGCCCCCTGAACTTCAAGGGTGAGCAAGGCCTGATGCCAGGGGCCTGGAGGCCTCCCCTGGGCTGGCATGGGCTCCAAACAAGTCCTGGGCACAAGCTCTCCTAGCTCCGGACCCCACACCCCACTCCTCCACTGCCACCTCTGGGCCTTTCCACATGTGGCCCCTGTCAGACATGGCTCTGTGGGGCACAGGCCTGTCCACGCCCACCCAGGTAGCTTCATCCACCACCCAGCTGCCAGGAGAGGTGCCCTCCCCATCTGACAGAGGAGACACCGAACCTGGGGTCTCGCTGCACCCAATCCCCCTATGACAACCCACAGTGGCGGCTGCTACGGGCCAGATCCTTCTATGCCCAGGCCTGACCCCAAGGGGAGTGGAGGCATTGGAACCCTGGTCATTGGGCAGGCTGGGGTCAAAAATTCAGTGGGGACCTGCCCAGCTCTGGGCGAGTCTAGGGTTTGCCAGGAAGAGAGAGCTGGGATGACCTCCCCTCCGAGCTAGTCACAGGGTGTGCAGAGGAGCAGGGGGTCACCTCGGTGTGCACTCGTGGACACGTTTGCTCCCAGACACACACATGCTCACATATGCCAGGGGACTTAGCCCTGTCTTCCTGAGGTGGAGGCTGTGGAGGACCTTGCCCTGCCACCTGCCTCGGGGGACCCCTGGTCCCAGGGGAGCTAGCAAGGTCACGAAGGCCAGCACACAGGGGTCTCCATCCCGGCCAGTAAGGACACCACACGGGGGTCTCTATCCCGGACCAGTGAGGCTAGCTGCCCACCCCAGGCTTCCTACTAAACATCCTCCCTCCCAAACATTTCTGGAGTCTGCCCTGCTGTCTGCCCCCAGCCCCAAGCCTCTCCCTCTCTCCTGGGCCCCTGCAGCCACCCCCACATCTCCTCCATCCTCCTCTGGACCCCCGTCCTCCACACCCAGCCTGAGGCAGCTTTGCAGATTCCACCTAGAAACCCATGTGCCTCGTGGGCCCTGGGTCTGGGGAGGCAGGTGTCTTCAGGGCCTTGTACCCCAGCGTCTTGGGCAGCAAGGGGGCACGGCCCAGTCCCCAGCCCGCACAAGCAACACTTACAATGACCACCTGGCAGACGTGGCCGCGACATCGCTCCGAGTAGGACGAGTAGTGCACGTACACCAGCCAGCTGCCCGCAAAGACGCCCAGCCAGGCCAGGAAAATGCAGCGGACCCTTAGGCCTGGGAGCCGACCCTGTGGGGGAAGGGGCTGCATGAGGAGATGCCCTCCGGGCACCCAGGCTCAGGGTGCCCTCAACCCCACTTCCCACGGGAAGGGCCTCCGGATCCACCCCAGCCTTCCCCTGCCATCCCCTTGGCCCGCTGGCGCCCCCATCTTCTAGAATCACCCCCAGCTCAGCCACACCTGCTCCTGGCTCTGCCTCTCAGAATCACCCCCAGCTCAGCGACACCCCGCTCCTGGCTCTGCCTCTCCAGGGTCACATACCAGGGGCTGCAGGGGCTGGAGGTTGGGGCAGGCGCTGCTCAGACTTTTCAATGTTATGGGCGGGTACAAATAAATGTCAAAACCAGGGGACTACAGGGTGGCCGATTCTTTCCTCTGCTGAATGAAGTTTTTTTTTTTTTTTTGAGAGGGAGTCTCACTGTGTAGCCCAGGCTGGAGTGCAGTGGCGTGATCTCAGCTCACTGCAACCTCTGCCTCCCAGGTTCAAGTGATTCTCCTGCGTCAGCCTCCCGAATAACTGGGATTACAGGCATGCAACACCACGCCCAGCTAATTTTTGTATTTTTAGTAGAGACAGGCTTTCACCATGTTGGCTAGGCTGGTCTTGAACTCCTGACCTCAGGTGATCCACCTGCCTTGGCCTCCCAAAGTGCTGGGATTACAGGCGAGAGCCACTGTGCACGGCCAAATGAAGATATTTTTACAAACCCTTCCTATCCTGACCTCATTTCATAACATCGTCACCTCCGCACAAGGCCAGGTGAGCGCACCCACCGCGAGCGACACTGCCCCTATTTTCCCACCGTAATGCAGACTGGTGGGAAGTTCCGGCCAGACCAGGCCCGCAAGGAGAACCAGGTTTGGAGAACGGGGCCCCAGGGGCCCAACGCAGCCACATCCTGGAAGCCTTTAAGAGACGCAGGCGGGCCGGGCGCGGTGGCTCACCCCGTAAACCCAGCACTCTGGGAGGCTGAGGTGGGCAGATTGCTTGAGCCCAGGAGTTTGAGAACATCCTGTTTCATCCTAGTGAAACCCCGCCTCTACAAAAATACAAAAATTAGCTGGGTGCGGTGGCTTACCCTGTAATCCCAGCTCTTTGGGAGGCTGAGGTGGGTGGCTTGCTTAAGCTCAGGAGTTCGAGACCAGCCTGGGCAACATGGCAAAACCCCATCTCCACTAAAAATACAAAAATTAGCTGGGCGTGGTGACTCACGCCTGTAGTCCCAACTACTTGGGAGGCTGAGGCTGGAGGATTGATTGAGCCCGGGAGGTTGAAGCTGCAGTAAGCTGTGACCGCACACTACACTCCAGCCTGGATGACAAAGCGAGACCCTGTCTCAAAAAAAAAAAAAAAAAAAAAGACACAGACTCAAGACACCGATGTTCACAACAGCCCAGCGGTGGGCAGTCCTGAAGTTCACAGCCGGGGGATGGAAGAGCAGCTGCGTCTATCGTATCCACACTGTGGAGTGACTGCGCCCTGAGAAGGAAGGAGATTCTGATGTTCACCCAGAAGGGAGGAACCCCAGGACAAGAAGCTCAGTGAAACGAGCCCGTCACCAAAGCACAAATCCTGCAGGACCCATTTACACAAGGTCCCCAGAGTCGCCAAAACCATAGAGACAGGAAGGAGAGTAGAGGGAGCCTGGGGCGGGGAACGGACTGGGAGTGTGCCTTTGATGCAGACAGAGCTTCAGTTTGGGAAGTTGGAGAGCTCTGCGGACAGAGGGAGGTGACCACTAAACCGTGCACTTAAACAGGGTTAAGATGATACATTTTATGCTATACGTATTTTACCACAGTTAAAAATTAAGGCCGGCCGCGGTGGCTCACGCCTGTAATCCCAGCACTTCGGGAGGCCGAGGCAGGCGGATCATCTCAGGTTGGGAGTTCGAGACCAGCCTGACCAACATTGAGGAACGCCATCTCTACTAAAAATACAAAATTAGCCAGGCGTGGTGGCACATGCCTGTAATCCCAGCTACTTGGGAGGCTGAGGCAGGAGAATCGCTTGAACCCAGGAGGGAGAGGTTGTGGTGAGCTGAGATGGCGCCATTGCCATTGCACTCCAGCCTGGGTGACAGAGCGAGATTCCGTCTCAAAAAAAAAAAAAAAAAAAAAGAAAGTAAGCACGCAGCCCCGGCCCCTGCCTAAAGCTCTCACCCAGATGTCTGGGAGCCGGCTTTTAGGGAGGGCTCCAGGTCACTCTGCCATCCTCAGTCCCTCTGCCTTGGTTTCCCTACTGGCATGAGGAGCCTCAGGCACGGGCTCTACAGTACAGGCCTCCAAGCTGGGCTTCCAAGGGTGACAGCCAGGGACAGCTGCATGCCACCTTCCCTCTCCCCAGCCCCCTAGCAAATTTCAGGCCTCTCAGGCACTGGCCAGCAGAGGGGACTTGCCCTATGCAGGGGCTCAGACATCCCTGACCTGGAGCTGAAGGGTGAAGGGCCCAGGCTTGGGGGCCAGCTTCCCCTCAGAGAGGCCCCACTGCTGGCTCCAAGCACTCCCTGTGGCCTCCTGTCCACCTGCGGCCAGGGAGAGGCTGCCCACTGGTCACATCCTCCTCCTGGCAGCACCTGGCCACACCCCCACCTGCCTAAGTCACAGCCCCCATCAGAAGTCGTGGGCTGCAGCCCAGCTTAGGCCGTGAGCAGGGAACTCCTCCCTAAAATGGGGCCACCAGCTCCTCAACGAGGACAAAGCACAGCCCAGGCAGCTGAGGTCGTTTTTTCTGGTTCTTTCAGGATGGGTGGGCCCTGGTCTGCTTCCCCGGCATCCAGTCACTGATGGCCGCCCCAGGCAGGGCTACAGAGGGAGGACCCCTAGCAGCTGGGGAAGGGCCCAGAGCTCCAGTAGCAGGGGGGTCCTGGGGGTCCTGGAGCAGAGGGTGTGGCTCCGGTGGGGGGAGCCCTCCAGGCCTAGGATGGTCTCCGCCCCCTCAGACCACTTGTCCTGGGCACTGAATCTGTTTCCGGCAGACTTGCTCAAGATGAAAAACAGGAAAGCAGAGAAACAATGGGGGGTGGGTGTTGTTCTGGCAGGATAAGGTCGGAGGGCTCCGTCTGGGGTGAACGTGCCCGAGGCAGGGCCACACAGGGAGGCCCAGCATGGGCGGGGTCTCGGAGGACAGCCAGGAGGAGGGAGGCTGCAGCTGGCGCCGGGCCTAGGGCTGACCCCAGCTGGGGACAGTGACACCAAGCTAGGGACTTACCCAGTTCTGCTCCCCAGAGCCCCGACTGGGCTTGGGCCAGGGCCTATTTCCGCCTGGCCAGCTCTGGTTCATCCCCCAACTCTTTCATTGTTGTTGTTCTTTTGAGACAGGGTCTTGCTGTGTTGCCCAGGCTGGAGTGCAGTGGTCCAGTCACAGCTCACTGCAGCCTCGAACTCCCAGCTTCAAGTGACCCTCCCACCAAGCCTCCCAAGGTCCTGGCATTACAGGCAGGAGCCACCTTGCCCAGCTCTCCCCTAGGTCTTGATCTTCCCCAGCTGCCATCCCTGACCGTGCTGTGGGTCCTGGGGTCCCAAGCAGCTGCTCTGCAAGGCCCCCACAGTGCTCCCTGGCCCACCTTGGCTCCCGGGCCTGGCACAGATGGACGGGCAAAGCTTGAGTGTGGAGGTGGCCCCACCATCCAGGACCTGGGCTGGGGCTTTGCAGGGGCAGGTGGGGACCAGCTCCTGGTGTAGCCACTTGGAGGGTGGGGAGGGTCACCCAGGGGATGGGAACAGCACCAGTGGTCCTCAGCCCAGCAGGCTCAGACCATGGGCCGGGAGCCCCACAGCACTAACCCAGAAAAGCAGTTCACAAGGCCAGGAAACTGAGGCCCTCACCACTAGAGGGGCAGGCTGGGCTCCCACCAGGGCTCTGGCCCCGAGCCAGCCACCCTGGGAACAGCCAACATCCCTCTGCTGCCATTCCCGGGCGGAGCTCCAAGCATCAGCATCTCTTCTGCAGCTGCTGGTGGAGGCCTTTCCTCGGGGGAGGGGACCACTGTGCACCCCACCTCGCAGCGACTGGGGTGGTCCTCAGACCCCTTAGCTCTCACCCTGCCCCAAGGCTGAGCCGGGACCACCACAACCTGAAGCCCCAGGTGGGCACAGAGGGTCTCGCTGCAATCTGTGAGTTGCTGGGTTCCATACACTCTTCCCAAAAGGGGAGCTGAGGCCAGCCAGGCCCTGAGTTCAGGCAGGACCCAGGCAGGGTTCCTCCTGCTGACCCAGGACCACCCTGCGGGGGCCAGGGAGATACAGGCAAATCTGACCAGGACTGGCTCCTCTGGCAGGTGGCTGAGGTCCTGGAGGGTCTGGGAGGGCACCCCATCAGAGGCCGGGCCCCGGATGATTGGAGCCTGATGGGCCTGGCCTGCATCTCCCCAAAGCAGAAGGTGAAAGGGCTCCCGGCAGCTGGAACCCAAGGCAGCCCGGGCCTCCCCTGCGGACCCGGCCAGGCCCCTGGAGGGGACAGTGACTTGTTCAAGGTCATCCCGGGGTCAGGGCAGGGTCCCCGCGCTATGGCTGGCTGATGGGATGAAGGGGCAGGGGGCGGAGAGGTCATGTCCTTGCCAGGGCGTTTCTGTGTGTCCCAAGTTTTCTACCGCAGAATAACACGCCTCATTTTTTAAGTGGAGAAAAGAGGAAAGGACTTTTGTGTGGCTTCTGGGCCTGGGGGGCCGGGACCGCCTGCAGGTCGGGGCGAGGGCCTCCAGGCCGCAGCATCCCCGCGCCCGGACCCTCCCGTCGCCGCCACCGCCCCTCCCCCAGCGTCCCGTCCTTCCTGAGCCACTCGCCCCCTTCCCGCTGCCCACCCCGGGCTCATGAACCCCTCGTGTCCGAACCCGGGGCCCCGCTCCGCACTCGGCCCACTCCGGGGCTGGAGCTCGGCCTCCCCAAGCAGAGGCGGCCGGGGGCGGCGGGCGCGCACCGCGCTTACCTGCAGGCCCTTGGAGAAGGGGCAGAAAAGCACCAGGTGCGCCAGGCGCCGCAGCCGCCGCATGGTGGGCGCCGGCCGGGGCTGCGCGGGCCCCGCGGCTCGCTCGGCCTCAGCCCCGGCCCGGCCTGGCCCGCAGCCGCCGCCGCTCCCTCGCCATGCGGGCCGCGCGCCCCCGGGCCCGCGTTAAAGGCGAGGGCGCGCGCCTTTCTGACGGCCGACGGCGGCGCGGCGGGAGCGCGCGGGGGAGGGGCGCGGCGGGGGCGCGCGGGGGCGGGGCTTGGCGCGCGGCCCGCCTTCGACCCCCGGCTCGGCTGAGGAGGGGGCGGGCACCGAGGCCCCGCCCACCAGCAGACCCCGCCCCTCATGCAACGGGGCTGCGGGAGGGGCCGGGAGCCGGGGCCGGGGGCGCGGCTGTCGAGCTCCTGGGCGTCTCGAGGGCGCTTCCCACGCTGGAGAGAGGCCCCGTGCGCTGCGCAGGCTGCGGGGTTCAGGGCTCCCCACGCGCGCCCCCGGTTCGAGGCCGCAGAGCCAGGGCTGGTCCTTCCCCTGGGTCCTCAGGATGGGGTCAGACGCGCGGAGCCCTGGGCTGGCCGAGCCTGCAGCCCGCTCCGGGGTCCGACCCTTCCCTCCTGGCTGAGACCCTGCGCCTTGGACACTCGCCGCGAGGACACTCCCTTCGCCTCCGCGTGGGGTGCTCGGGGATGAGCCGCTGCCGCCTCCACAGGCAGGTTCCGTGTGAACAGAAGCTTTCATTGCACTTGGGTAAACACCTGGGGGGGCTGAGTTGGACGGTGAGGGATGTGGGGCGCTGCCAGCAGCTGCCAAGACGCGCTCCCTCCCCGCGGCCGCCGGCGCTTCCAGCTGCTCCGCATCCCGGGCGGCTCTTGCTATCGGCAGGTTTTTAAATTTTAGCCATTTCCCTGGTGGTGGCGTCTCGCTGGGGCTGTGGTTCGCGTGTTTAACACACTTTCTGCGTGCTCAGTTACCACCTGTGTATCTTCTCCAAAGTCTATTCAAGTTTTTGACCATTAATAAAAATCACGTTGTTTCCTTATTATTAAGTTTTGAGACTTCTTTACATTTTGGTTTTAATTTTTAATATCTAGAATGAGACTGAGTCTCGCTGTTTTGCCCAGGCTGGTCTCGAACTCCTGGGCTCAAGGGATCATCCCGCCTTGGCCTCCCAAAGTGCTGGGATTACAGGCAAGAGTCACCTGATGCCCAGCCGAGACTTTTTTTTTTTTTTTTTTTTTGAGAGGGAGTCTTGCTATGTTGCCCAGGCCGGAGTGGTCTCCAACTCCTGGCCTCAAGTGATCCACCTGCCTCAGCCTCCTAAAGTGCTGGATTACAGGCGTGAGTCACCATGCCTGGCCTGAGACTTCTTTATATCTTCTGGATATCTGCCCATTATTACACATGTGATTTGCAAAGATTTTTCTCCCAGTCTGTGGCTTTCTTTTCATTCTCTTAACAGTTTCTTTCTTTTCTTTTTCTTTTTTTTTTTTTTTTCTGACAGAGTTTCACTCTTGTAGTCCAGGCTGGAGTTCAGTGGCATGATCTCAGCTCATTGCAACCTCCGCCACCCAGGTTCAAGCGATTCTCCTGCCTCAGCCTCCCAAGTAGCTGGAACTATAGGTGCAAGCTACCATGCCTGGCTAATTTTTGTATTTTTAATAGAGACGGGGTTTCGCAATGTTGGCAAGGCTGATCTCGAACCCCTAACCTCAGGTGATCCACCCGCCTCAGCCTCCCAAAGTGCTGGGGTTACAGGTATGAGCCACTGCACCCGGCCGCCGTATCTTTCAAGGAGCAGAAGTTCTCGATTTTGATAAGGGCCAATTTAACTATTTTTTTCTTTTATAGATTGTGCTTTTGCTTATTTGTTTTGAGACGGGTTCTCACTCTGTCACCCAGGTGGGAGTCTAGTGGCCCAATCATGGCTCACTGAAGCTTCCAGCTCCTGGGTCAAGCGATCCTCCTGCCTCAACCTCCCGAGTAGCTGGGATTACAGGCACGTGCCACCACACCCAGATAATTTTTGTATTTTTAGTAGAGACAGGGTTTCACTGTGTTGGCCAGGATGGTCTCGAACTCCTGACCTCGTAATCTGCCTAGCTTGGCCTCCCAAAGTGCTGGCATTACAGGCATGAGCCACCACGCCCGGCCACACCAGGCTAATTTTTTAGTGTTTTGTAGAGATGGGGTTTTACCATGTTGCCCAGGCTGGTCTTGAACTTTTGGGCTCAAGCGATCCTCCCGCCTTGGCTTCCCTAAGCACTGGGATTCTGGGCGTGAGTGAGCCACTGCAACCAGCCCGGATCGTGTTCTGAGTGTGTCATCTTTAAGAAATTTTTGCCTAACTGAAGGTCACAAAGGTTTTCTGTGCTTTCTTGTAGATGTTGTATAGTATTTGGCTTCATATTTAAGTCAACGACGCAATTCCAGTTAACTTTTGTGTATTGTGCAGGGTGTGGATCGGAGGGTTTTCAGTTTGGGGCTTGGGGGTTTTGTTAGCATTTTTTGCACATCGACATCCAATACTTCTGGCATCATCTGTTGAAAGGATGAGCCCCTCCTCACATAATTGCATGGCAGGGAGTTAAACAGAGAGTGACAAGGCCAGGGGGCAATGGGGTCAGGGTTCTATGCCAGGTATAGAAAGGAGGGGTGGGCCTGGGGGTGTGGCAGTGGCCTAGGCCAGACACCTGGATGGACAGGGCTGGAGGCAACATGAGGAAGGGGAGAGGGGCCAGTGGGAGAAAGTAGCAGGTAGACCCTCCCAGTCTCAGCGACCCCCAAGGTAGCTGTAGCCCAGGCTGGGAAGAGGGACTGCCATGTCCCCGAGTGACCTTTCCTCTCTCCCTCGATCCAAGCACTGTCTGTCTTCCAGCGAGAGTCCCAGAGCCCAAGAAAGGGAAGAGCAGTACAAGGGGGTGGGACACAGAGCACAAGCACCAAGAGGCCAACATACAGGCTTCTCCCGGCCTGGAGGGAGGCCTTGCCATGTCTGCAGCTGGGAGAGCATGTACTTCCCTGCGTGGCCGGTCCTCCTCCTGCAGGAGGGCTGTCCCAGGGCCAGGGGGAGTGGGCACAGGGCAGTGGTGGTCGGTCCGGCCTGCAGGGAGCTCAGTTGGAGGGTGCAGGAGCCCACACCTTCCGTCAGTGTGAGCCAGGCCAAGACTGCGGCCAAGAAAGTTCTGGAGGGTCTCCCGAGGAGGGGGTAGGGGCGCAGGAGAGAGTGATCCATGGGTCAGGATCTGGGGAAGGTGTGGGCCATGAGAAGGATGAGCGCAGCCTCAGTGCCACCCCCAGGCTGCCAGGAGGGACATGGCCCGCCCTGGGAGGAGTGCCTGGTGAGCGCATAGCCGGCCCTGGGTGACCCTGTCCCCGAGATCTTCCAAAAAGACATTTCCCAGCAGGGCCCACGGGATGGGGTGCTCCCTCCAGGCAGGGACCAGTGACCACGTTCTCCTGTGCATCTGCAGCGCCCGGCCCAGAACCTGCACAGTGTCCGTGGACACTAGCCCATCAAGTGTTCATGGAATGGGCACTGGCCGGGTTCCAGTTCAGTTTGAGTGGGTCTAGTTCTCGTTTTAGGGCCCTTGTTTCTATACCACCAATGGGTGGCATCCACCTGCCTGGAACATGAATGGGGCAGAGGACCCGGGAGGTGCTGACTGGTATCTCAGGTGTGAGGGGCAGGAACTGGGCTGTGCCTTGCTGTTTCCAGGGCCCTTTGTGGCCTGAGGCCCTGAGCTTAAACCCTGGCCAGGGCAAATGACAGGTAAACGAAAGGTCTGCTGCACAGACACAGACACAGAGACACAGGCTCACACACACCTTCGGGGCAGGCTCCGGGGACAATTCTGAACGTGGAGGACCTTCCTGCCCTCTCTTTCCTTCCCATTCGTCCTAAGGCCTAGGAGTTTCCTCCCCAGGCAGGGGGCCCATTGCTCTCCCTGCCCTGCTGCAAAACTGGCATGTCCCATTCCAACTGCTATAACCGTGGCTCTTCCCCAGTCATCCCCTACTCACACCCAGACCTTTTTTTTTTTTTTTTTTGAGACAGTCTCGCTCTGTTGCCCAGGCTGGAGTGCAGTGGTGTGATCTCAGCTCACTGCAAGCTCCGCCTCCCAGGTTCACGCCATTCTCCTGCCTCAGCCTCCTGAGTAAGCTGGGACTACAGGCGCCCGCCACCGTGCCCAGCTAATTTTTTGTATTTTTTAGTAGAGACGGGGTTTCACTGTGTTAGCCAGGATGGTCTCGATCTCCTGACCTCGTGATCCACCCGCCTCAGCCTCCCAAAGTGCTGGGATTACAGGCATAAGCCACCATGCCCGGCCTTTTTTTGTATTTTTTTGTATTTTTAGTAGAGACGTGCTGAGACCAGTTCGGTCGAGGAGACCCTAACCCAGTGGCACTAGAGGAATTAAAGACACACACAGAGAAATATAGAGGTGTGAAGTGGGAAATCAGGGGTCTCACAGCCTTCAGAGCTGAAAGCCTCCAACAGAGATTTTCCCACGTATTTGTTGACAGCAAGCCAGTGAGCACACCAGGTGAGCAGCCGTTTAGGGGGCCCTGGTGGATCAAGGGTCCTGGAGAGCCATGAGGTTTTCCTCAGATGGTGGGGTGCAGCGCGTCAAGTTTCCCCCAAAGGGAGAGCTGCCACTTTCGATATGAAGCTGACATATCACCGGGGACCTGCCCGCTGCTGTTGAATACAGGCTTCCGTTTGTGAAGAGAAGCTCTCGGGCCCTCCTTCCTTGTGCTTGTTGTGTCTGAGTTGAAAACCCTCCAAATGGGACTGTCAGGCTCCAGTCACAAGGCCTCTGTGGTCAGGTGGTTGACTGGGACAAGAGCCCATTGTAAGCTAATTTTGCTTTTTGAAAACAAGGGGTGAACCTAGTAGTCATGTCAGAGAGTCAGTGAATCCACCACCCCAAGGGGCGCATCTGGGCACAGGCTGTTTTCCTTCTCTGGAGTTTCCAGATAATGGATCGTCAGCCACAGTGACTTCTTGTTCAAAGGGATCACTAGGGCTGTGAGGCCCCAGCGGGAGAGAGAGTGGCCTGTGGCTCACGGGGCGGCAGCTAGAATAGCCTGTTGGTTCAGGCCCTGACATAAGGAGGCTGATTTGTGGGTTCAGTAATTTATTTTATTTATTTTTTTTATTTTTTGATACCAAGTCTTACTCTGTTGCCCAGGCTGGAGTGCAGTGGTGTGATCTCAGCTCACTGCAACCTCCACCTCCCAGGTGCAAGCGATTCTCCTGCCTTGGCCTCCAGAGTAGCTGGGATTACAGGCACGCACCACCACGTCTGGCTCATTTTTATATTTTTAGTAGGGACAGGGTTTTGCTATGTTGGCCAGGCTGGTCTCAAATTCCTGACCTCAGGTGGTCCACCCACCTCGGCCTCCCAAAGTTCTGGGATTACAGGCATGAGCCACTGCGCCCGGCCTGGGTTCACTAATTTAAGAAGCCAAGTCGAATGCCCCACTGAAGCACATCCTGTCTCCAACACCCACACGGTTCAATCAAGTGCTGGGTTGTCCTTTTGGGTGAGATGAGGGAGCAAAGAGACAGCAGGTTTTCCTTGACTGGCTGAGGCAGTGAGTGCTGTGGACCCACCTGCCTCATCCCAAGAAACTCCACCTGGTGAGGCAGCCGCTGGACGCTGTTGACGTTTTGCCTGCCTCTGTGGACAGGGAGGTGTGAGAGTACCCCCGTCTAGTTCTAGAGACCGAAGGCTTCTGAGCTGCCAACCTGCAGGACATCATCTGTATCATGGCACCTGTGGACATCAGAAGTCCTAACCTGCCCACAGGTGGCCAATGGCGAGGTCCGTATGGGAACACACCTGAGTGTACTGGAGACCTGGCCATGTGAGTGCAAGCTGGTCTTGCTCCTCCTCTGCCAGTGGTGTGGCGAAAAGGCATTGGCAGGATCCAAGACAGTATAGCAAGTACCCGGAGCCCACGTGATGGGCTTGGTGTGGTCACAGAGTGTGAGACAGTTAGGGCTCTGGGAGCAAAGCTGACTTCTGTTGGTGGTAATCCACTGTCAGCCACCGGCAGCTCTTACCTGCTCCACTGGCCACTCAGGGCTATTGTGTTGCCATATTTCATCTTTTTTTTTTTTTTTTTTTTTGACAGGGAGTGTCACCCAGTGACTGTCACCCAGGCTGGAGTGCAGTGGCGTGATCTCGGCTCACTGCAGCCTCTGCCTCCTGGGTTCACATGATTCTCCTGCCTCAGCCTCCCAAGTAGCTGGAACTACAGGGGTCCACCACCATGCCCAGCTAATTTTTGTAGTTTTAGTAGAGACGGGGTTTCTCCATGTTGGTCAGGCTGGTCTCGAACTCCTGACCTCAGATGATTCACCCGCCTCGGCCTCCCAAAGTGCTGGGATTAGAAGCATGAGCCACCACGCCCAGCCTTTTCTTTCTTTTTTTGAGGCAGACTCTCACTCTGTCGTCCAGGCTGGAGTGCAGTGGCACGATCTCGGCTCACTGCAACCTCCACCTCCCAGGTTCAAGCGATTCTTTTGCCTCAGCCTCCCGAGTAGCTGGGACTACAGGGGCCTGCCACCACACCCCGCTAATTTTTTTGTATTTTTAGTAGAGACAGGGTTTCACCATGTTGACCAGGCTGGTCTCTAACTCTGGGGGTCAAGTGATCTACCGGCCTCAGCCTCCTGGGATTACAGGCACGAGCCACAGCGCCTGGCCCCATATTTCATCTTAGTCCCCCTACTGCCCTTAATCCCTCAATCAAACCGCTGATACTCCTTTTTCCCTCTGGGATTCTGTACCCACCCTGAAAGCGGGTTGCAGAGAGATTCACACATCCCACTGGCCCTTCCCTGCAGGCAGCTCTTGCCAATAGGGAGAGTCCCCTCTGGCACTTACAGGATGGAAGTATAGGGATGAAACACAGTTCCTACGCGGCAACGCACAAATAGAAGCATCAAAAACAGGGCATCAAATTGGCCCAAGACGCCACACCCACAAGATCACATCAGCCTTCGTTCCCCATTTCGAACCGTGCACAAACCCGGTGAGCGGAATCCAGAGAACTTTTCCTTCCACTGGTCCAAACAGGAGAGTGATGTGGGCGACTCACATCTGACACAGCCATAAAGTTTGAGTTCTTCTTCTCCTCCAAGTTCTCCAGCACACTTGGTTGGTGCCCACGGCCTTGGGAACCTCTAATCATCTTTCTTCCTAACGTAAGTGAAGGGGGGTGAGAGGTGGAAGGAGGACGTCCATGAACAAAGTTCTGCATTTATTTTCAGGCAGCGTGGCAACGGCTCATGCCTCAACCAGGCACTGTTCAGTGATTTTCAATCCATCCAATGCTCCATACCAGGCAGTGAGCTTCTCATAGCTGACCCATCTACTTCAGTTTTGGGCGCCCCATGATTAGTAGCCATTGCCATGTTGTTTTCAGCTGGATCTGTGGAGTTTGCACCATTTGGCCAACTCGAGCTTGGTGTCTCAGTGGCAATCTTACTTGAGGATTCTTCCTACTTTAGACAAAATAGATGTAACAGGTTGATTTGAGCATTAAAGGAGGCATGAATCAGGCAGCACTCAAAGCTGGAAGAGGCTCTGGGAGCTCTGTCTTAGCAGTGTGTGCAGCAGGCTTTTACAGGCTGAATGTGGAAGTGAAGTACGGAAATAACTCAAGGCCAGGCCAGGCACCGTGTCTCACGCCTGTAATCCCAGCACTTTGGGAGGCCGAGGCAGGCAGATCACATGAGTTCAGGAGTTCGAGACCAGCCTGGCCAACATGGTGAAAGCCCGTCTCTACTAACAATACCAAAATTAGCCGGGCATGGTGGCATGTGCTTGTAGTCCCAACTACTGGGGAGCTGAGGCACGAGAATCACTTGAACCCAAGAGGTGGAGCTTGCAGTGAGCTGAGGTCACGCTACTGCACTCCAGCCTGGGTGACAGAGCAAGCAAGGCTCCGTCTCAAAAAAAAAAAAAAAAAAAAAGTTGCATAATGTTCTGTCTCCTGGATCGACCGTAATTTATGCAACCAAGTATCTCTTGGCGGGTACTTAGGATGTCTGAACTGTCTCTTTTTCTGAAACACACTGTTTGCACAACTGGCTATATCTGTGTCCCGTTCCTTAATTATTAACTGGGGACAGATTCCTGCAGGTGACATTTGTGGGTCAGAGACTTTGAACAGGTGGCTTTCCATCATAATCTGCTCCAGAGAGCAGGGTAACCCTGGGGGTAGCTGAGGCAGAGACGCAGCCCATCCCCGTCTCGTGGGACTCCCTGGTGGCAGCGCTGACTGGACTCTGGGGCAGCGGCCCTTCAGGGGGCTGCTTCCCTCACTCCCCAGGCACAACCTCGGGGGAACAGACTGCCCTTCCCTGGGACCCCAGCCTCACTAGCCCCCTACCCACCCTCCTCTGGTCCTGTCTTCTTTTGGTTCCAGAATTCATCTGGTCCTGCCTTGCCTTGGAGCCAATGCTATTCCCTATGCCAGGAATTCCAACCACCCACCTGACGGCCCCGTGAGCAATCCACCCCGGGGGACCAGCTCCTATGACCTCCCTTTCATGGAGGCCCTCCTGATCCAACAGGTCATGCAGACACCCCTTCCTGCTGGGCTCCCCACTAGCCCCCAAGCCCCCTCTGGTAGGACCCACCTTGCCTGTCTCTGTCCCCATGCTGACCACCGCTGATTCCTTACCTCAGCACAGGGGTGGAGGCATGTACATGCACGCACGCACACGCTCACACACGCAGGCGCACGCAAGGGCGAGCTCCATCATGCCCACTCATGCACACACACTCCTTCCGGAGAGCTCACTGACACACACGCACATGCACACACACGCGCAAACACACACGCGTGCACACACACACCCTGGGGCTTGCTCAGCCCTGCTACGAAGGGCCCCTTGGGCTCAGGCCGCTGACCCTGCAGCTCCTGGCACTCCCAGTCCAGGGTCCCTTCGGCCTCCCCCTGAGCCTGGCTGGCCTTTGGCCTGATCAGGGTCCCTCAGTGGAGCTGTGACCTTCTTTTCCTCCCTCTAGAAGCTCCTGCGAGACCAGCAAGGGTGTTGTGATAGGGATGGAGGAAGGAGGAGAAGGGAGAGGGAAGAGGGGAAAAGAGAGGGAGGATAGGAGGGGGAAGGAGGAGGGGGAGGGGGAAGGAGGAGGGGGAGGGGGAAGGAGGAGGGGGAGGGGGAAGGAGGAGGGGGAGGGGGAAGGAGGAGGGGGAGGGGGAAGGAGGAGGGGGGGAAGGAGGAGGGGGAGGGGGAAGGGGGAGGGGGAAGGAGGAGGGGGAGGAATCTTGCAATCTAAATAAAAACATCTTTGGGCCTCATTTGCGCCCCAGGCCCCCCAGGCTCCGCCAGGCTGGGTGGGTGGAGGTGCAGGCAGTCGTGGAGAGCTGAGTCCTGGACTGGCCTCGCAGATCCCAGTCCTGGCTGCACTGCCTCAACCACGTGACTTTGAGGGCAGCTCCTCCTCTTGACACCCCAGCTGTTCACCTGCACAGCCTGGAGCCCACCCTGCTGTCGGGGCTGCGGTGAGAATCTGCTAAGGGCCTGTATTGCAGGGTCTGGTGTCGCCCAGGGAAGTTCTGCACCAGGTTGAATCTCCAGGTCTCCTATTGTGTTTTAATCATAGCCTACCTGTCTAGACCTAGTGTATCCTATAGGGTGTGTGGTGGCAAAGCCCCAGGGGGCCCCAGGGACCCTCAGCTCCCAGCATCTGTCACCTCCTGCCCTCCCACGGTCTTCTGGGCTTGGTCTGTGCAACCCACAGCCCTTGGTGGGAGTGTTGGTGTGTGGTTTCCTGGGCGCCCAGGGCCCCTCCGCAGGGCTGGTTAAAACCAGTACTGTGAGGCGGGGCGCGGTGGCTCACGCCTGTAATCCCAGCACTTTGGGAGGCTGAGGCGGGCAGATCACAAGGTCAGGAGATCGAGACCATCCTGGCTAACATGGTGAAACCCCGTCTCTACTAAAAATACAAAAAAAAACAAAAAACAAAAAAAAACCCAGTACTGTGGCACAGACAGCAGCTGGTGCCAGGTGGCCCTGGCCGGAGACACTCAGGGCACATAGACGTGCAAAGACAGCAGGCGGCCGAACACCTGTCACCGTCCCACGTCACGTAAGGGGAGCAGTGCATGTCTGCACTGGCCGTGTGAGCCCGCGGTGTGCAAATTCCTCCGGGGAACGTGTTCACCAGCCCTGCCAAGAGCCGTGCGTGCAGCTGGCACGGGGGGTCCCTGAGCAGATCCTGGCCCTGCTGTGCCCGCCTCTGCGGGGTCGTTCAGCCCTCCTCGACAGAAGGTGCGCCTAGGAGGTGGAGCTGGATGCACAGAGGGAAGGGGGGTTCACCTAAAGCTCAGACAGATCAGGACCCCGGAGCCCGCCTGGGGGGACGTGTGAGGCTCCCCCACAAGGCTGAGCTCCCTGAAGGCAGGCTTCCCCCAGGGGGGTGCAGCCTGCCATGACCCTGGGCCTGTGGGGACGGGCTCCTGACCGGCTGTGGTCTCACCAGGCAGACGCTGGGCTCCTGCCAGGCTTCTTGACCGTCTGTCTTGCCAGCCAGGACACATTCTCCTGGCCCGCCTGGCTTCTGCCTGCTTATTAAGAAGGTGGTGTGAAAACAGAGCCACCTGCCGTCGCCCCAGGGCTGCGGCCAGGTGCTCTCCGCAGGGTTCTCTGGGAGGCTGGGGAGGAGGCAGGCCCAGGGCCCGGGCACTGTGCTCAGCCAGGCCCCACAGTACTGGGCAGTGCAGTGCGCTGGCAAGAGAATGTGTCTGCCTCTATTTGTACAGGTGACTGAGCAACAACAGGGAGAGGTTAACACCATTTAAAGAAAGGGTTTTGGTTTTGGTTTTGGTTTTTTTGAGACAGTCTCGCTCTGTTGCCCAGGCTGGAGTGCAATGACACGATCTCGGCTCACTGCAACCTCCGCTTCCCAGGCTCAAGCGATTCTCCTGCCTCAGCCTCCCAAGTAGCTGGGATTACAGGCACCCGCCATCATGCCCGGCTAATTTTTGTATTTTTGGTAGAGACGGGGTTTCACCATGTGGCCAGGCAGGTCTCGAACTGCTGACCTCATGATCTGCCCGCCTTGGCCTCCCAAAGTGCTGGGATTACAGGTATAAGCCACCTCGCCCGGCTGGAAATGAATTTTTAAAGTGGAAGATTGTATCTGTCTTTATACCAACACACTCATAAAATATAATTTTCAATGTATTTTTATCAAGGAAGGAGCCCCTGAAGGCAAAGGGCCCAGGGTCCCCAGGTTCCATCGTGCCCTGTGCGGAGGGTCCTGGCCATAGAGCAGCAGCAAACTGGGGGCGCTGGGGATTTGGATGAAAGACACCTAGAAACACGAAGGAATAGGGAAGGAGAAAGGAAGAGAAGGGAGGGAGGGAGGCAGGGAAAACTAATTCCCCAAGCCCAGAAACTGGGGTGGGTGGACTTGCAGAGGGGAGGAACTTCAGTGCACCCCAAACGCCCGGAGGCGCCTGTGCAGCTCCAGTCATGCAGGCAGAGCCGCAGTCTCAGGGCCCCTCCATGCTGGTTCCCACTAGTGGCCCGGGGGCATCCACTGCTCGGAGGACGCACGCCGTGGGTGGGGCTGGGAGGCTCCTGCCTGGCGCTGCTGAGTTTTGGAGGGGCCCTGGATTCCTGGGGTGGTTCCCCCCCCCAACCCCTCCCGGCCCAGCACTCATAGGAAGACTCTGGGATTGTGTGGAAGGTTGGAGCACAGCAAGTGGCAAGTGCCCCTGGGGACGCTTTAAGGACCAAGGATGGTAGATCCAAAGGCGTGACCTCCTGTGGGCTCCCGCGTCTGGGGCCACATGTTCCCCCTCCTCCCTCCGTCCCTCTGCCCTGTGGCCTGGCGCCGCCTCCACTCCACCCCACCCCACCCCACCCCGGGGCCTGTCCACCAGAGGGCAGTGCTGCCCAGCCCTTCGCAGAGGCCTTGGGGAGAATCCAGGGGTGGCCTTGCCGGACTTGGCCCTAGGCTGGGGAAGGGGTCGCCAGCTGAAATACAGGACACCCAGTTAGATCTGAGTTTCAGATAAACAACAAATAACACTTTTTAGTGTAAGTATGTCCCCATATTACAGGGGACATGTTTATGCCAAAATATTCTTCCTTGCCTATCTGAAGTGCAGATCTAACCTGAGCCCTGGGTTTTTGTTTTGTTTGGTAAATCTGGCAACCCTGCCAGGGGCAGCACAGGTGACTTGCAGGCTCTTGGAAGGCGGCTCCCAGGAGCAGGCAGGGCTGTAGCTAGCTCGGCAGGGATGGCCACCGTCTGCCACACCTGCCCGAGGCTGTGACTCAGGCGGGGCTGTGACTCAGGCAGGGTGCAGCAGGGCAGGGAGGGTGGGAGCTGGGCTCACCTCTTACCCAGAGACAAGAGGACCTGACCCACTCACCTGCACTCAGGGCTCTTGTGCTGAGGCCTTGGGGTGGTGAGGGGCGTGGTAGAGGTCAAAGGCCAGAGCCCTGTGTCCTCTGCTCTGGAAGGCACCGCTGTAGGTGTAGTTAGTGTTGCTGACACCCTCTAGGCTTGTGCAGTGCACAACCTGCACAGCCAGGCTAGGCGCCCGGGGCAGCTCCTCTGGCTCCCTCCTTACCCAGGTCCTGCCCTCCTCTCTCCCTGCCTGCCATGCACCCGCCCTCACTGTGGCCTCTGGACTCCTGCTGGAGTCTCCTTGATTACATTTAAGTCACAACTCCACCTGGAATTCAACTTGGGCTCAGACACTCCAACCCACTGGGATGGAAAAGAAGAAAATGGAGTGTGTGGGGCAGACACTGGCCAAGCTGAGGGCAGGTCAGCACAGCCTCATGTCCAGCAGAGGGTGTCCAGGTTCTTGGCATCATGAACAGAGAACTGGACAAAATGCACGAAGCAACGGAAGAAGGACGCAGCAAAGGCAGAGATGTGTTGAACCTGAACGCGCACTCCACAGTGGGAGCGGGGCTGAGCACAGAGCCTCGGGAGCCCTGTTACGGAACTGCCTGGGGTCTAAATATGCCCCAGAGGTTTCCATTGGTTACTTGGTATCTGCCCTGTGTAAACGGAGAGGTTATTTCCTGTCGTAGCTGATGTGTTTCCATTTGATTTTGTTCTAGGGAGTCAGCGTGAAACAGCCTTAGGTTCCCAGGCTCCAGACCCTCTTCTCCTGCCTCACTGGGGCCCAGTCATTGTCGTGTCTGGATCTCGGAGGCTGCCCCTGGCCCTGGCTGAAGCCCGCCCACCATCCCCGAAGGCCACTCCTTCCCAGGACTTCCAGAGGCTCTCGGTGCGCCATTTCCCAGGTGGCCCCTGACAACTGAGGGCTCCAGGCTCTGCACAGTCCACGCTGCCACTGGGATCGGAAGGGCGGATTCCTCCCTCCTTCAGTCACTCATTCACTCACCAATGGCTCACCTGCCATGGGGCGCCTGCCGTGGGCCAGGGGCAGAGAAGAGGGTGCGTGCTGGAAGCGAACCCATGGGTGGGCAGTCGGGTGGGGAGGGAAGCCCGCCTGCCTCTGCCCACAGGAGCCCAGGCCTGGCACGGCCCCAGGACACAGGCCCCTGCCCCACACGGCAGCACAGATTCCCACGGCCCAGGCCTGGCATGGTTCAGAGGAGGACATGGACACCAGGTCCACGGGGGGCTGCCTGGACTCCCTGGAAACTGGGTGCACCAGCCGGGTGGCCGTGGGAGTGCGGCGCTCAGCCTGAGAAGGACCCAGCGTCGGGAGCCCCTGCAGTGTCTCTCGGACACTTCACCAAAGGAAACTGCAGCCTCGCCTGGGACCTGACGGCCCTTCCTTGAGGTCTTGCTGTTTCTCTCATTTGGTGGAAGAGGTGACGGCCTGTGGCACTCAGGCCTCGGCTTTGACGGCGATGCTGAGCCCCTAACCCCCTGGCCTCAGCCTCATCTTGCCAAGAGGATGATCCTGTGGAAAGGTGAAGTCGCTCCCGAAATTGGGGGGCGGGTCTGAGCCCCCAGTTGGGTTTGCTAAGGCTTGGACGAGTGCTGCCAAAGGCCCTTCTGATGGCGTCATGGGCAGGGCGCAGGGCCAGAGCCAGGGCCACCCTGCAAGAGCCAAGCCCCTGGACACCACCGCCGGTGGGGAAATTGGGGAAATAGGTGCTCTGGAGGTATTCGGGGGAAGGGTGAAGGAGGAGCCCACTGCAGCCCAGGCCCCCCTGTCCCCGCTTGCTGGGGTTGCGACCTCCGCTCCTCTGCCCCAGTGGGATCACCTGCTCCGAGCCCCGCCCACAGTCGGGAGGCCCTTGGAGGGGCTCAGGAAGCAGCGCCTGCTGTGGCGGGTGGGGCGGCCTTGGCAGTGGAGGGGGCTCCTGAAGCGCCCATTCTCTGGGGCACTTGCCTCCCTCCTGTGCCCTAGGCGAGATACAAGAGGAGGGGCTTGGAGGCCCTGGGCCTCATCGGACGCCGCCCTCAGCAGTGAGTAAAAAGCCATGGGGTGAGGCCGAGGCTGCTGGCTGGGCCTTCATCCCCGCCTTGCTTGGGCTGGCCTGGGCCGTCCCAAGCCTCGGTCCCACTGAATCATCACACGCCCCCTGCACGAAAGGGAAACTGAGGCCTAGAGAGGCAGGACTGATCCAAGGTCACCCAGGGTCTCCTGGCTGGGCTGGGCTGCCTGACTCTGACCCTGAGCTCTTCAGCCCTGCACCACATCCCTCTCGGACTGGGGCCCAGGCACACGCCACCCTCTGGGCCTCCGCGGTCCTGTGTGAGCTCCAGCTGTGGCCGTGTCAGAGGCCGGAGCTCTGCGTCTGCTCTGGTGCTTCCTGCCACGGAGCCCGACTTGCCCCGGCTCCCTGCTCCTCAGATGCGCCACTTAGACACAGGTGTCCTGGGTGCGAGAGGCCGTGCATAGGGCACAGCTGCTCTGGGCAGGGAAGGGCTACTGCAGTGTGGGCCCTTCCTCCCTGGGCCGTCTCCTCCCTTCTGTCTCCTGATGCCTCCCCGCCCCTGTCCTCTCCATCCACCTCTGTTCTCTGTCTCCCAGCCCAGACACCCTCCCGGCAGAAGTACCCTGTGGGGTGCGCTCTGCCCCTCACTCCCACCCCAGCCTGTGACCTAAGAGCTCCGGATGGGACATCCAAGGCCATGACCTCCTGTTGGCTCCCACATCCGGGGCCATATATCCCAAGGTCCCAAGTGCCCTGGCCAGCACCCCTTGGGGCCCTCACCCGCCCTCCCTGACTCCCTGGGGAGACTGTGGACCACCCCGCCTGCTGCAGAGGCCCGGGCAGCCAGCCCAGAGGGCTCACCTCATCTATTTTTAAGCACATGCCCATGAAAGATTCACAGACTGCTTTATTTACAGGTGGTGGGAATGGCATTGAGGCCAGCACACCCACCAGGAGGTCGGACAACCCGTCGGCCAGGGTATGTTGTGCCCGAGAGCCCCAGGCATGCCCAGCTTGGACCTCAGCCACTCTGTGCAGGCTGAGGTCCCAGCATAGCCCAGCCTCCCCGTCCAGCCTCCAGGCCAGGCTCTGATGTCCTCCCTGGAAGGAGGGAGCCCCTGAAGGGACCAGCCCGAGGCCCAGCTGTGCCGTGGCTGCCCCCTGGCCACACGTCCCAGTGTCTCCAGCTGCCGAGAAGCCCTCCCCTTCCCTGGCTCTCGTCCCGGTGTGTCTCCGGGGCAGGTCTTTGGGGAGAGGCCTAGTCAGGCCCACGTGCCCCGGCGGCCCGGAAGCTGCCTCCTGTCACACGCTGGGCACATCGAGCGTCGCGTCTCCACTTTACAGATGAGGAAACCGAGGCTCTGGTGCCTTGAGGTTTTAAAGCCAGATGGACTGGTCTTCAAAGCCTGGCTGCCCTGCCCCTGCCAGTCCTTCCTGGGCCACACAGCGCTGGCTTCATCTCTGCTTCTTGGAATTGGAGAGGCTTGGCTGGTCCTTCCGTCCTCACTCGCTCCCTGGGCTGTGGGATCCCCGGGCCTCAGGAGCTGGTGCCAACTCAGCTCTCACTGTCACCTGGTGTCATGCGCTGTCTGGCCGGGTCCCAGCAAATGCCCAGGAGGACTCTCAGCTGTCCTTGGGTGGGTACAGCTGCATGGCCACCACCGGCCCAGCACCCCCTGCCCCGGTAGCTGAGGGCATCTCAAGGGTCAGACAGGGCGCTGGCCATCCCTACACAACAGAACCAGGCTCCCAGTCCCTCACCACACTCTTGGGATAAACCCAGCAGAGCCCATGCCAGCCCTCCCTGGGTGAGAAGCACTCATTTTAGAGAAAATCTCTTTTCGAGGCCGGGCACAGTGGCTCACATCTGTAATCCCAGCACTTCGGGACGCCGAAGCGTGCAGATCACTTGAGGTCAAGAGTTTGAAACCAGCCTGGCCAACATGACAAAACCCAGTCTCTATTAAAAATACAAAAATTAGCTGGGTGTGGTGTTGGGCGCCTGTAATCTCAGCTACTCAAGAGGTTGAGGTAGGAGAATCGCTTGAACCCAGGGGGCGGAGCTTGTAGTGAGCCGAGATCACGCCACTGCATACTCCAGCCTGGGTGACAGAGCAAGACTCCGTCTCAAAAAAAAAAAAAAAAAAAAGAAGAAAATCTCTTTTCTTGGCGTCTCTGCCAGCCCATAAGATTCCTGGAGCTTTACTTCTAGAAACAAATAATGTGTTAGCTTCCCAAATGTGGCATTATATTAAAATACAAAGTACTTCCTCATCATTCCCCGAGTCCCCGGGCCGCCTCCTCTCGGATCTTGTCGGAGGAAAAGTGGACGTTTCTCTCAACCCTTCTGCAAGGTGCAGAGAAGAGGGAGGAGGTGAAACTGGATCACACCCTCTTCAGGAGAGGAGTGGGCAAAACCCCACCTTGTCTGGGGAGGCAACAGGGTCACCGTGTGCTGCCCTGGTGCTGCTCCTGCCAGCCCTGGCAGGAGCCTTCTGGGTCAGAGTCAGCCTCTTTTCCTCTGTCACGTCCCGGCTGTCTGGTGTTCACCCTTGAGAGCCTCAGTTTTCCCTCTGTAAAATGGGGATGCCTTTGCTACTAGAGAAAGTGTGTGCTGGGCACCTGCTCTGCGCCAGATATTGGCCTGAGTGCTGGTCACACATGGTGCACAAAACAGAAGAGGCCCCACGGGCTCCATTCCGGGGGGAGGAGAGGAGGGAGAGGTGTCCAACACACACACAGTCACCTGGGGGTGCAGGAAGATGGTGGCCACCCTGGAAAGGTCGGTGGGCTGGGAGGTAAAGGACAAGAAGGGGGCTGGCACGTAAAACCCCTGGACAGGCCTGAGGGTTGTGAGCACTGGATTCCACAGCCAGGGTACAACCTGCTTGGGACCTGGGTGCACAGAGCCTCCAGCTGAAGGTGCTGTGAAGCCCCACTCCTCCAGGAAGTCCACCTGGGACCCCAGCCCACACCCCCACATCCCCCAGCTCCTGGCAGCAGCACTCCTGGCTGCAGCATGCACCCACCACATCTGCCCTGGAAGATGAAAACCCCGCAGCCATCAGCAGCCACCTCTCAGCCTCCCAGAGGCACAGCAGTGCAGCTCTCAGACCTCCCAGCTGCGGGGTGTGCAGTTCCGGCTCCAAGAGTGGAAAGAGGTCAAGCCAGGCCCTCCAAGCTGATTCCAGATGAAGCCCAAATGGATCTAGAAGGAGACTGGGCTGGAGAATGCTCTCCTGGGCTTCGCTGTAAGACGCCCACAGGCCTAAGGCAAAAGGATGCATCTCCACTTTCAAGAAAAGCTGGTACCGCCTGGGCAGGGGCTGCTGAGCCCAGGCAGTGAGACCCCACGTCCTTCAGGACTGCAGTTCCCCATTCATTTGAAGAGCAGTTTCTGTATTTGTCGTTGTCTCGGTACAGTTTGGGGGGTGGTTACAATGTTCAGGGGAATGTTTTAACAGCTCAACTCTGCATCTGAAAAAAGAGGGGCCGTAATCCCCTGCTGACCCCTCAGAGCACAGGGCGGCCAGCACTCCCGCAACTGCAGCAAACCCAAGAGTCCCTATGAGGAGGGACCCCAGGAAACTGCTTTTCAATCTCCATCTGCTCCCTGAGGTGGGACGCCGGGTGGGGGCTGGGCCAGGTGACTGCTGCCCTTGTCCCAGCCGCACCTTGCCCTGCCACGCTGGCCGTGCTGCCAAGCGGATGTGAACGCCGCCACCTGACACCCACCTCGCCTGCCCCCCGGAGCGTCCCTGGTGACAAGGCTACTTCCGGCACCCAGGGTGGGGCATCCCAGCCCCGCCCAGACACACGCCCCAGTTTGCCTGTGCGCCCCCAAGAGTCTCCCCACAGGGGCCCAAGGACACCCTAAGAGCCAGGCCTTCTCTCAGGTGGCCACTGGTCACTCGGGGGCGGTTCCAGCGGCTCTTTGCGTGGCCACCGGCCTGGCACGGGCGCATCCCCGCTGGTTTTACGCCCTTGGGGAGCTGTGGTTCTGCGCGCAGGAGCCTGTGGCTGCCCGGGCAGCGGGGGGAGGGGGCACCGGGCGGGGCAGGAGGCCCAGACCATGGAGGGCAGCGCCAGAGCCAGAGCCACCGGCAAGCCATGATGGGCCCCCTGGGACCGGGAGGGTGGGAGCAGAGCGCCAGAGCCTCGGTAACCTGGCAGAAGGCTTACCGAGGGCCGGGCCGGGTGACCCAGGGCGGGAATGGGGGGCCGTGTTGGGGGGGGGGTTGGGGACAGTGGCGGGGCGGGGCTGAGGGGCCGTGTCGGGGCGGAGCCTGGTGAGGGGACCGTGTTGGGGCGTGGTTGGGGACAGTGTCGGGGCGGGGCGCCGCACCTAGCCCTTCCCTGCCGCACGCTCCTCCCCCACCGCGCGCCACGCCCCGCCCCGCCCCGCCCCGGCCCGCCGCCCTCGCAATAAGGGGCCTGAGCGCGCGGGGGAGAAGCCGGAGCAAGAGCGAGAGCGATCTGGCCGCGCCGTCGGGCGCCGGGCCGGGCCATGGAGCTGTGGCCGTGTCTGGCCGCGGCGCTGCTGTTGCTGCTGCTGCTGGTGCAGCTGAGCCGCGCGGCGGAGTTCTACGCCAAGGTCGCCCTGTACTGCGCGCTGTGCTTCGCGGTGTCCGCCGTGGCCTCGCTCGTCTGCCTGCTGCGCCACGGCGGCCGGACGGTGGAGAATATGAGGCAAGGCCGGGGGCCGCCGGGAGGGGCCGCGCCGCTTCCGCTTCCCTAACTTTCTTCTGGGTTTCCCTCCTTCCTGCCCCGCCCGGCCCGCCCCGTTCCGGGGCTCCGGGGCTCCGGGGAGAGCGCGCCTGGGCCGGCGGCGGGCACGGGAGGGGGTCGCGGAGTCAGGGGGTCCCGGAGCCGGCGTCACAGTGCTCAGCACCCCACCCCCCGCCCTGGCCCCGGGCGTCTACACCGGTTTCGGCCTCCGCCGCGTCCCTGCAGCCCGGCGTGGGGTTCCGGGGGCGGAGCGGCTTTCGGAGAGAAAGGGGGCCGGGCCGCGCTGGGAGAGGCTCAGCCCTGCTTCCTGAGCGGGGAAACGGAGGCCAGGGCGGCGGGGACTTGCCCCAGGGCCATTGATCGGGGCGCACGGCGGTGTGGGGGCGCCCCTCGGCCTCCCTCCGACGCCCTCCTGCCTGTCCGCCCGGTGATGGGCGCACCTGTGGGGCGGGTTCCCCTTTCTCTCCCCTTCCTCTTCGCAGGGAGGTGGGGGACCCGGAGGGGACCTGCTTCTGTGCTGGGGAGGGCGCCCCTGGCCTCCCGCTCCGGGGGTCCAGCTTCCAAGCGAAGGGAAGGAAGAGTTAGGACTAGGGTTTGGCGGGGCTGAAATGTTCCCCTGGACGCCTTCCAGAAGGTGGGAGCTTGGTTTTGCCAGGCTGGGGTTGGGGGCCGGAGGTCAGAGTGGGCTGCCAAAGACGGCGGGGGCTGCCTGCTCCTGGGCGGGGTGGCTGCCGGAGAAGGCTCTTGCCTGCCCCCTCTCCCTGTTAGCCGTCCTCAGGCTGTTGCTACATTTCTCTCTGCCCTGTTTGGACTGCCCAGCCAGTGGCTTTTGCAATGGCCTGGGGTGAGGGCATTGTGGCCCCAGAGGCCCCCTTCCCCGTGGTTCCAGAGGCAGTGGGTGAGGGTTTGCTAGCTCCCCGCACTCGCTGTCCTTGCCAGTCCTGGGAGGGCACTGAGGCTGCTGGAACGGGCCTACACTCATGGACCCCCCCTGCCCAGCCATGGCTTCCCACGGAGCCCCAGAAGCTCCAGGAATATGAAGAAGGACCCTGGGGCTGATGGTGAGCATGGAGAGTCCGAGAAGGGCCTGGTGGCTGCTCAGCCAGACATGTGTGTGACCGGTGGTGACGCAGGCCAGGTGGCCCAGGCCGGGGTCCCGGGGAGTGCACACTCCACGGCTGGCCCGGGTGGTGACTGGCGCTGACATCCCCAGTGGAGCGCCCTTCAGGGAGGAAGGCAGTTTGCAGAAACAGGGAGTTCCTGGGGCCTGGGCTCTGGGCACCTGTGCTGGAATCTCTGAAGGCCTCACCTGTGGTTCTGACCCTGGTATCCCCTGTAGGCAGGGGTCTCTGTGAGGGCCCCCCCTCTGCCCCTGGGGTGCTTCAGAGTAGGGGCGAGGGTGCAGCTTTCCCAGCTGAGGAGGGGCCAGTCTGTGGGTTCCTTGGGGGGGTGCCCTCCACCCTGAGGAAATGGCTTGTGTGGTTCTGATGCCAGCAGGGCATCCTGTGCCAGGTGTGTCCTGGGGTGCAGACAGGGGACAGAGTCCTGTTCTTTCAGCAGAAGTGATGGTGCACCTGACTTAGGAGACCTTGGAGCAGACCCCACTACTGAGCCAGGCCACAGGCCAGGGGCCTCTTCATCGGCGGCCACCTCGTGTGAGAAAGCCTGGCTTGTTCTGCAGGGGCCTCTGCCTGGACTTCATGGCTGTTTCCCAGGGGCCAAATCACAGTTCACCTGCTGCCCTTTCTATGGACCTGGCAGGCTGGGCTGGCTGGCACTGGCCCTGCTGCCCCACTCGGCCCTGTCCCCATCTCAGCCTGGAGATTCTGGCTAACCCGGGCGTCCTTGGGACCTGGGGCCTCTGATGGGGCCTCTGATGGTGCTTGGATGGGACCCTCCTGCTGCCCTCACCTCTCCAGGGCAGCACCCAGGCTCAGGCCTGTGGAGTAGTGGCTTCCGGGACACTGGCTGCTAACAGCAGGTGTTTTGTTCCTGTTTTGGTCCCTGAAGAGAAGGGAGGGCCAGAGGGCAGGGCAGTCTGGAGGAGAGGCCTGGGGCTCCACGGCTACCTTCCCCCACACCTCTGCACCTGCTCCCCAGGCCCCAGGGTCCCTGATGACTCCCAAGACTCCCAGCAGTGGCTAAGAGTGGGGCTGTTGCGAACGCGCGTTCATTCCGTGGGGGCCGTCGGGAGGGGTGAGAAAGGCAGATGAAGAGGAGGCGCTTTGTCACTCCAGGGAAGGGACCCGGGAGCTGGAAGGGAAGGAGGGGATACTCGGCCTCTGTTCCTGCCGTGCGCCACGGGTGCCTCCAGCCTCGGGAACAGGGATTCGCGTGTGCTCCGTGTTATAAATAAGGACACTGAGGCTGAGATAAGCAACTTGAAACTGGGGCAGGGTCCCCAAGCCAGGATGGGGTGGAACGGGGGTTCGAACCCACTGACAGTGACTCCAGAGTCCCTGCTTTTCCCTTTCCCCCTGTTCCCAGCCCAGCGCTTGGGACCGCTGGGGCACCCTGCAGCAGGCCTGAGCTCTGGGAGCGGTGCTCCATCTTGCCGCTGAGCAGTGGCTGCCCTGGCTGAGGCCCAGCCCCTCCCCACGGGGCTCCAGGCGGCACCCAAGAGATCCCCACCGTCTACGCCGTAGTTCTGAGCATGTGAGGGACAGTGATGGGACTAGAACCGCCGAGGCAGCCTTTGTTCCCACCGGGCTTGGGGCTGAGACCACGGACCCCTTCCAGGCAGGGGGTGCCCCCGAGCCCTTCCCTGTGTGCACAGTTAGGGTGGAGCTGCAGGGCACGTTTCCTCACCACGGGCCTATGCCCTGGTACATCCATTCGACAGAGGAAAGCCAAGCCCAGAGCTGCTCTGTGCCCTACAGCTGGGTTCAGCTATAGGATCAGAAAACCCTCAAGATAGCAGCTTAATCCACAGAGAAGTTTACTTTTTCATACAGCAAAGGGGACCAGAAGGGCAGCCTAGGGAAACAGCAGTTAGTTTCCGGCTCCTTTGACCTCTATTCCCACCATTTTCAGCGTCCCAGACAGAAAAGGGGTGCCCTTCCTCTTCAGGATGCTCCCCGAATTGAACCCCACGCTCTGCTGGTATCTGGAGGCTGGGAACTAGTGGTCGTGACAGCTCCTGGCTGCAGGGCAGTCTCCTGTCCCGTGGAGCACGTGCCCACACCACGCGCAGTGTGGGGAGAACGCGCAGGGGACTTGGGATGTCTGGCAAGGTTTGACCCAGATTTGCCGGCCAGTGCACGGTCCTGGGTCCCCTGACAGATGTCCAGTGATGACAGATGCCATCAGTGATGACAGATGCCCTGTGTCACCACAGCACTGGGGTCTTAGTCCCAAGGGAGACCGTGACCTTGGTCCTCCAGAGCTCTCCAGGTCCAGGAATTGGAGCTGTCCTGACTGAGGGATGGGAGGGCTTCCCTGGCCCCACTCCTTCCGGTCTGCCACACCTGCACTCCCACACATCCCCTTTGAGGAGTCATCGGGGACCCCCCACATCCAGGTGTTTGTGTGGGCTGGACCCCGCACCCCTACAGACCTGTTCCGCCTTGTGCTGCAGCTCAGATGACACTTGTCGGAAAACACCAGATTCCTCACTGGGGTCCCTGTCCCCGGTGGCCCCATCGAGCCCCAGCAGTAGGGGAGGGGGCTGCCCTGAATGAGCTCACGCAGCTGAGGATGGGCAAGTCCTGGCTCAGAGAGCTGCTGGGTCTCCTGGGATTGTCCCAGCCCAGGACCAGGGCAAGGGTCAGCGAGTGGCCTTCCACGAGGACAGCCTGGCTGGGCCCTGACCTAGAACCACCTCCCTGAGCCAGGTGCTGGTGGGATTGGGGGCTTAGGCACATTGAGGGGCCTTTCGCTTTGATTTACTTTGGATTTTTTTTTTTTTTTTTTGAGACAAGGTCTCTCTCTATTGCTCAGGTTGGTCTCAAACCCCTGGGCTCGAGTGATCGCCTGCCTCAGCCTCCCAAAGTGCTGGGGTCACAGGCGTGAGCCACCGTGCCCGGCCCCACCCATTTTGGATTCTTTTCCCCCCATGTCATCCTCATCACAGCCACTGTTGGTGGAGGTCCCGCCCTGGGCCGAGGGTGCCCCGGGGAGGAACGTAAGCCCACACGCCCTTCCAAATGAGCCCAGGAAGTCAAGTGCATTGCCTGAGGCCATGGCTGGGAAGAAGAGAAATGGGATCCAAATCCCTGTCAGGCCGCAGAGCCTGAGTGTGGCAGCAGCCTAGGTGTCTGGGGGCTGAGCTCAGGCGGCCTGAGGAGGCTGCGTTCCCACCACCCCAGACGGGTCTCTCACGGCGCTTCGCTCAAGGCCAGTGGGCTCCAGTCTGAGGGCTCCTGAAAAAGACCAGGCAGGACCTGGGCTTTCCCTCAGCAGGAGCCCACTGCTCCGATGCCACCAGAAGGGCCCGGTCTGGGCTCAGCCTCTCTTAGTTTTGGGCACTGGGCTGCTTCCTGGGCCTCCGGCCTTGCTGGGCAAAGCTAGCACAAGTCACCCGCCTGGCAGTGGCCGGCAGGGCTCCCCGAGCCCCAGGCTTCCGGCGACTTTGGCTTTGCCCCTGCTGGGGTACCCCGGGGAGGCAAGGAGCCCAGGACCTGGATTTGGGGTCCGTGTGACTGTGTCCTGGTCTGGCACAGCGACACCTGCCCCAGGCCATGGGGAAAGGACAGGGCAGCCCCTTGTCCCCCCGTGGTTGGTGGGAGGGGAGTTTGGGTGAGGCAGGGTGTTTGGCACAGGACAGGACCTGGGCTGGGCAAGCTGGTGGGAGAAGCCTGGGGACAGTGGCTGCTCTGGCCACTCTGAGCTTCCTCCTGGGGGAGGCCGGAGCAAGCTCCCAGCCCTGCTGAGGGGTTGAAGGGACTGCGTAGCCCAGGGGAGGGAGGGAGCCTCAGGATGAGCTCCTAGAGTCCTACTGGGGGCCCTCGCCGCCCCAGCACGATTCCGCCAGCTCAGAAGCAGGGTTCCGAGGAGGGGCTCAGGCCTGTTCTGGCTTCTCTGCTGTGTGGCTTTGGGGAAGTCACTTAACTTTGCTGAACCTTGAACCTCGCATTCCTCATCTGAAGGAGGGGGTTATGATCGTACCTACCCTGGGGGGTTACTGTCAGAACAAAAGGAGGTGACTCATGTAGAGCCCTTTTCTCGAGGCTTTGCACACAGGAGGTGCAGGGGGCCTCTGTGCTTAGAAGGCGATTTTTCTCTGCCTGGGTTCCCGGGGGTGTCCTCGGCTGCAGGAGCCTCTGCAGGGCTTAGTTCAGTCCCTTCCTCTCTGAGGAAACACTTTTTTTGTGTGTGTGAGTTGGAGTCTTGCTCTGTCACCCAGGCTGGAGTACAATGGCGCCATCTTGGCTCACCGCAACCTCTGCCTCCCTGGTTCAGGTGATTCTCCCTCCTCAGCCTCCCAAGTAGCTGGGATTACAGGCACCTGCCACCACGTCTGGCTAATTTTTGTATTGTTAATAGAGACGGGATCTCACCATGTTGGCCAGACTGGTCTCGAACTCCTGACCTCAGGTGATCCGCATGCCTCGGCCTCCCAAAGTCCTGGGATTACAGGCGTGAACCACTGCGCCCATCCAGGAACCGCTTGTAAAGTGAGAGTCTATACTTTCCCACCAGCTTTCAGAAAGCTCAGCTATGTACGGGACATTAGATGGGGAAGTGCGGTGGCCCCACGTGGCTGGTGCAGATGGCCCTTTGTCCCCTTGAGGACGTCAACTTTGACTTTCTTCTGCCCCCAGGGTATACCTTTCTCCCCCAGCCACACCGTGGGCTGCAGTTATAGAGAGCCACAGCCTCCCGCTGGCCTGGGGCAGCCTCCGTCCGTCCATCTGTCTGGCCTGAGGACCAGGGGCCGGTGGTGGGCGGCAGGACAGAGTGCTTGCTCAGCGCTGCCTGCTGGGCGGGAGTTTGTACCCCGTGTCTTTCACAGTTGAGAGAAGTATCCGTGCACGACCCATCCCCTAAGCAGCTTAGATACAAAAAAAAAGGGAGAAGTTTTGGAGCCGGAGGGCGGTGCTGGCCGCACAGCAGTGGATGCGCCGAGTGCCACAGAACTGTGCGCTGAGAAACGGGTACAATTATATTGTTTAGGTGATGGGTGTTATACCACAGTCAAAACAGGGGAGGGCTCAGCGCACTGGCTCCTTCCTGTCATCTCAGCACTTTGGGAGGCCGACGCGGGTGGATCACGAGGTCAGGAGTTTGAGACCAGCCTGGCCAACATGGTGAAACCCCGTCTCTACCAAAAATACAAAAATTAGCCGGGCGTGGTGGCGGGCGCCTGTAGTCCCAACTACTTGCTAGGCTGAGGCAGGAGAATCGCTTGCCGGGAGGTGGAGATGGCAGTGATGGCAGTGAGCTGAGATCATGCCACTGCACTCCAGCCTGGGTGACAGCCAGACTCCGTCTCAAAAAAATAAAAAATAAACGAACATCTTATTTTTTAATAATTGTAGATTTACAGAGAAGTTGCAAAGATATTACGGGGGACCCCATATGGCCTCACCAGTTTCCTCCCTTGTTAACATCTTACATCACCAAGATGCAGTTGTCAACACTAAGAAACTAGCTGGCCTGGTGCGGTGGCTCACGCCAGTAATCCCAGCACTTTGGGAGGCCAAGGCGGGCGGATCATGAGGTCAGGAGATCGAGACCATCCTGGCTAACATAGTGAAACCCTGTCTCTACTAAAAATATAAAAACTAGCCAGGCCTGGTGGCCTGTGCTTGTAATCCCAGCTACTTGGGAGGCTGAGGCAGGAGAATGGCTTGAACCCGGGAGGTGAAGGTTGCAGTGAGCTGAGATCACACCACTGCACTTCAGTCTGGGTGACAGAGTGAGACCCTGTCTCAAAAATAAAAAAGTAAAAGATGGAACTGGCCGATGTCACTACCAGAGGGAACCAATGTCCCTTTCAGATGTGGCCCGAGCCTTCTGCAGGCAGCTGGCTTTGGAATTGCAGGTGTGTCTTGGCTGCTGCTAGAAATTGTACGTGTGTCCTTCACGGGAGATGAGTGTGGACCTGCCCTGTTCTTTCCCTGTGCCCCAGCTGGCTGTGAAATGGACCCTAATTTACTTTTTCTCTCCCTACTGGGGGACATTTAAGCATTTTCAGGTTTTCCTAATTCGACGCACACTTGAGCACCGCAGACTTCTCACTCCAGCCGTCGGGCGAATTCCTGGAAGATTCTGCGAGGGGAGGGGCCAGGTTTCCTCAGGGCTCTGGCTGGGCCTGCCAACCTGCCCTCCACAGAAGCATCTTGTCTGTGCGACTCCTCACTCCTGCCAGCCTCTGGGCCTGTTCCCAACGCCCTGTTGGCACCTCCTGTTATCAGGCGTTTTAATCTGTGCCAGGGGGAAGGATGAGGACAGACTCTTGTTTCCATTTGCATTTCTTTGATTGGCGACACGACCGTCTTGCTAGCACCAGACAGTTCCGTGTTTTCTGCTGGTGAACTGCCGGCTTTTGCCTCCTCGTCTTCTTGGAGCGTCACAGGGGTCCGGGAAGCTGGATTGTGCAGATGAGGGTGGAGGCAAAACAGCCCTGCAGTTCCCATGAGTGCGCGGGTGCTGCCAGCCCGGGTGCGCCTTCTTGGTGGGAGGGGACGGTGGTCGGCGCGGCCTGGTGAGGAGGTATCTAGAGTTGGCTGAGGAGGGCAGATCTGAGGAGGCCCCAGGCTTCCAAGACCAGGGACGGACAGCTGGACCCATCATCAGAATTAGCCATTAGGCCCCCCTTGACTCAGTTTCCCCATCTGCAACACGGGGTCCTGGGCATTGCCCCATCCACCCGAGGTGGTGCTGCCACAGGCCTGGGCTCACACATGGAAGGGCAGAGCGCCAGGGCCGGGGAGGGGACAGGGGTTTGTGTCGCTTGGGAACAGACGTCAGCCAGAGAAGGTGGAGAGTTCTGGAGATGGAGGGAGAAGAGGCTGCTGGACACTGAGTGTGCCCAGCGCCCATGAACTGTGCACCCAGAAAAGGCCAAGGAGATACATTTTATGTTACGTGTATTTTACCACAATTTTTTTTTAAAGGCTGGGCGAATTGGCTCAGGCCTATAATCCCAGCACTTTGGGAGGCCGAGGCGGGCAGATTGCTTGAGCCTAGGAAGGAATTCGAGACCAGCCTGGCCAGAGATGGTGAAACCCAAAAACACAAAAACTAGCCAGGTGTGGTGGCGCACGTCTGTGGTCCCGGCTAGTCAGGAGCCTGAGGTGGGAGGAGCCCAGGAGGTGAAGGCTGGAGTGAGCCAAGATTGTGACGCTGCACTCCAGCCTCGGTGACAGAGCAAGACCCTGTTAAAACAACAAAAATCCCCACCAGTATGGCTTTGAGAGAAGGCCCCGGCTTTGAATTTCTGCTCTGTGGCCTGGGGCAGTTACTCAGACTCATCTGTACAAAGCGGGGGGCCCTTAGGACTGTTGGGGGATCAAATAGTGGGGGGCACTAGTCTGCATGGAGAGGGGAGCAGCACTGGGAACCCCCCGGTCAGCGCTGGCACAGCCTTGCCCCTGGCCATCCACCCCTGCTAGAGCTTCGGAGTGGAGCTCCATCCTCCTGGCTCCATCCCCGCCGGCTGCCCTGTGATGGGCAGGTGCCCTATCTGGGGTGTGCCCAGAGCTTCCTGGCAGCACAGCAGGGCAGAGGCTTGGGACACTCAGAGCTCGTCAGAGTCTTTGGGTGCCCCTTGGACATCCCTGGTCCCAACCATGATGGGCTGCTTGGACAAGGCCACCTCACATTTGCAGGTGCTCCAAGGGCAGCCCCCAGTGGGCTGGGCCCCTGCCAGAGTGGGGGCTGCTGGGGCCGGGGCTCAGGTGGCCCGGACCCTGGCTCTGCTGCTGCTCCTGGTGTGACCTCAGGCAAGTCCTGAGCCTCCCACCGCCTCTTCATGGGGAAAGAACCCGGCCTGATTCTGTAGGGTAGGGGTGAGAGAGGCTCTCCGTCTTGGCTCTTTTCTGGAAGAGCCTTTCGGAGGTCCTGTCAGAGGTCTCCACTGGCGCTGACACTTTCTTCCTGATGTGGCCCTGCCTTGAGGGGCCAGTGACCTTCCCCAGGGTGTGTGGGGCCCTGTTTCCTCTGCTGGGGTGCAGAGGCTGCTCTCCCCGACGTGGGTCCTTCATGGCGGACGTGAGAGCCAGTGCCAGTTCCTTTCCGGCTGGGTCCCCTGTGGGGTGGATGAGGGCCGGGTGGGCCCCTGGATGTGGATTTGGAAGTGGGCGCCTTCCCACGCTCCTAGCATCCGAGTTCCAGAGGCTCTGGGTTTTCCCCTGTTGCTGGGGAGACGGAGGCAAGGCAGCCGTCCAGGTGGGTGAGCCGGGCCCGGGACTCTGTCCGCTTCAGGGGCTCCCTCCCCTGTGTCTCCCGGTCTCCTGCCCCGTGCCAGGAAGGCCCCTCCCCAGCCTCCTCCACACCCCACCCCCAGGCCTTCGCGCCCCACCTTGGCTGCGGGATCTGCGGGATCTGCGGGACCCGTGTTCACGGTGGCCTCCCCTGCAGCATCATCAGCTGGTTCGTGCGAAGCTTCAAGTACTTTTACGGGCTCCGCTTCGAGGTGCGGGACCAGCACAGGCTGCAGGAGGCCCGGCCCTGTGTCATCGTCTCCAACCACCAGAGCATCCTGGACATGATGGGTAGGCCAGGCCTCCAGGGCGGCTTCTGGGGTTTGAGTGGGGCCTGCTGAGCTGGGGCTCTGTGGGGCTGGGGCTGGGTCCCGGGGACGAGGACACAGGGCTGCCTGTGCCTGGGCAAGCTCGGCCTCAGTACCTCCCTCAGGGCCGGACACAGAGGCTCGGAAGCCACACGACCCATCCAGGTAGCCAGGGAGAAGGCAGGGTGCCAGGCAGGCCTGTGGGTTCTCAGCAGCTGTCTTCCAGCGCACGATTTCTCCCCCACTCTCACTGTCTCTGTGTCTCTGTCTCCCAGGCCTCATGGAGGTCCTTCCGGAGCGCTGCGTGCAGATCGCCAAGCGGGAGCTGCTCTTCCTGGGTCCCGTGGGCCTCATCATGTACCTCGGGGGCGTCTTCTTCATCAACCGGCAGCGCTCCAGCACTGCCATGACAGTGATGGCCGACCTGGGCGAACGCATGGTCAGGGAGAACGTGAGTGTGCAGGGCCGGGGCCGGGCGGGGTTGGGGTGGGGCCTGGGCAGGGCCAGGCAGGGGCCAGCGTGTGACTTGTTTTTGGCAGAAAAAACAAGACCCCCACATCATCCATGCTCTGCAGGTGGGGTCCCATGCCAGCTGCTTTGCGAAGTGGGGCTTCTTAGGAGGCGAGGGGGCGTGGCCTTTCTGGGGCGGCCTGGATGTGAGGTCAGCCCAGGCTCTTCTCTCCCTGCAGCTCAAAGTGTGGATCTACCCCGAGGGTACTCGCAACGACAATGGGGACCTGCTGCCTTTTAAGAAGGGTGCCTTCTACCTGGCGGTCCAGGCACAGGTAGGCCGAGCCCAGCCCTCCCGGGGTGGGTGCAGGCTGGGGAGGCGGGGTCAGGCTGGCTTAAGGCAGGAGGTGACCACCCAGCCAAGATGAGGACCCTTGGCACGCAAGGGACTCCTCCCACTGAGTTGGGGACAGGGCCTCCTTGTCCCTTCCCACACTTGCCCCCTGACCGGCCCCCTTGGGCCTTTCGCCCACACAGAGCCCAGAGTGACCAGCTGCCCTTGGTGGGCACTCAGTGCTTGGCCTGTGAGGCTGGGCAGGTAGAGGGGTGGGGAGCCGGGCCGCTGGCCTTTGCTGGCAAGCTCTCAGGAGGCTCATTCTGGGCTTCTGCCTGGCTGGGGTGGGCTTCAGGGCATGGGCAGTGGGTCTGGAGAAGCCAGGCTTTAGGTGTAGCGTCGGGTCGGGCCAGAGCTCGGGGTGGGTGGAGCTCATTGTGAGCAGCGCTTGCAGACTCTGGACTTCCTGGTCCCCAGCCTCCAGGGGTGCAGTGCATCCTGGGGTGTCTGGGAGAGGCCAGGGTATAGCCATTCCCCAGCAGCTGTCCTGCCTCTGCCGCTGTGCTGGGAAGGGTTGCGTCAGGAGAAGGAGCTTTTACCCACCTGGGTGGGTTCTCACTCAGGGCAGGGGTCTCAGCTCCTTCCCTCACACTGGCCACTAGTGGCCCCCGGTGCCTGGCCCTGTGCAAGGTGGTGGGGAGGGGGCCCTCCTTCCGGAGGCTCCCAGCTAAGGCTATGAGGCTGGGGAGCCCCGGAGGCGCTGGGCTGGGCGGGCATCCTTGGGCTGTGATCCCAGCCCTGCCCAGGTGCAGGGCACACCTGCCCAGCCTGGGGCTGACGTCACTTCCCTTTGGGGGCAGAGTGAGGGCTGGATTGGCTCTGGGAGAGGAGAGGGGAGACTGGCGGCTGTGATGGGGGTGGCTGGGGGTGGCCGCAGCACAGCTTCAGCCAGGAGACCCACGGCTTTTCTGTCCCTGCCCCCAGTCCCCAGCCTACCGGCTGGCCCCCTGGAGGTTCTCTGGCTGCCTCGGGTTAATGATCACCCCCAAGTGCCCTTGGATTTGACCCTGGTGACTTCCAGGAACACCAGCAGGCTCCACCCCTCCCCCTGGCTAGAGCTGCCTCCCTCGCTGGCTTCCTGAGATGGAGAGGACTGGGAGGGAGGCGTGGGCAGGGAAGAGTGCCATAACCTCCTCCTAAACGGGATAGGGCCCTGCCCCCCTTCCCCCCCACCGGCTAGCTGCACACCCAGTATGGGGACAGGTGTGAACCAGACAAACAAGTGCTAGCTCAGGAGGGCTTCCTAGAGGAGATGAGTAAAAGATTTGCAGGATGAGCTGATGGAACTTTGGGTCAACCAGGGCAGGACAGGTATCCCAGGTCCCAGGGGCAGGACAGCCACAAGGACGCATGGCAGCAGCGAAGGCAGGGGTGGGTGGGCCGCAGGACAGGGCTCCCCAACCACATGCAGCCTGGGGTGTGCCCAGCCTGTCCCCAGGGCTGCCTCAGCCGTGTGTCTCCCTGCCCGCAGGTGCCCATCGTCCCCGTGGTGTACTCCTCCTTCTCCTCCTTCTACAACACCAAGAAGAAGTTCTTCACTTCAGGTACCCCCACATGTGTGCACCTGGGGTGTAGGCCCCGCCTGACCCTATGGTCACAGAGCCCCGGGCCCCTCATCGTTCCCATTTCCCGGTGGCACCCGTGGCACAGCCACACGGTGACCATGTGGCAAATGAGTGATTCAGGCTGGAGTCCCAGCCGTGGGCGGCATGGCCTCCTGGCCCTGTGAGATGGGTGGTGCTGGGCCCATTTTTCAGATGAGGAAACTGAGGCTCCAAGAGGGTAGGCTGGGTGCCCGACTTCACACCCAGCTTGGGGGCCTTGAGGCAGCCTCCTTCAGGGCTGGAGGGTGGCCTCTGAACCCATGCATCCAGGCTGATGCCCACATGGGGTAGATGGAACCCAGGCAGCCCAGGGGCACAGGCCGCGGGCCTCGTGGCCTCTGCCCCTTCCAGCCAGTTCCCAGAACATGGGCACCTGGTGCCCAGATGGGACAGTGGGGTCAAAGTTGGAAAGCAGTGGGGGAACCCAGCTCCATCTCTCCCCCAGCCCCTCGCCCCGTATGGAGGGCAGAGGCCAGGCAGTGAGGTAGGGGCTGATCAGGAAGTGGGGCTTTCTGGGGGCAGTAACAGGGGAGCGCAGACTTGTCGAAACTGCGGCGTGAAGGCCAGGCAGCCATGGGTTTCACTGCAGCAACGTTACCGCAATTAAAATAACCCACTACGGCTAGGGAGTCCAGGGGAAGAGCCCGGCCTCAGGGGCTTCTCAGGGAGGGGCTGTGGGGGGCTGGGGAGAGGCGAGGCCAGGGCAGCAGGCCGAGGTGGGCCCCAGCTCCCCACAGGCCACTGAGGTCTGTTGCTTCCCCCACAGGAACAGTCACAGTGCAGGTGCTGGAAGCCATCCCCACCAGCGGCCTCACTGTGGCAGACGTCCCTGCACTCGTGGACACCTGCCACCGGGCCATGAGGACCACCTTCCTGCACATCTCCAAGACCCCCCAGGAGAATGGGGCCACTGCGGGGCCTGGCGTGCAGCTGGCCCAGTAGCCCAGACCACGGCAGGGCAGGACCTGGGGAGGACAGGTGGAAGCCGATGGCTGGAGGATGGGCAGAGGTCCCCCAGGCTTCCAAATACCACTCTGTCCGGCTCCCCTGGCTCTCACTCGGCCCAGGAAGCAGGAAGCTTCTGTCACTGGCCTCAGACACGGGCCCCTGGCATCCCCTGCAGCGGGCTCAGCTGGACCCTCCCCAGGCTCGAGGGCAGGGACTTGTGCCTACGGCGCCTCTGGGAGCTGGGATGGTGAGGATGAGGCCTGCGGCTGTGCCCGCAGGTGGGCTGAGCCACAAGGCCCCGGATGGCCCAGGAGCAGATGGGAGGATCCCGAGGTCCGACACACACCATCCGAGCCCTCTGCTCAGTCGCCTGGGACCCACCAGGATGCAGCTGGGCTCCAGGGTCCAGCCCACAAGCTGCATCAGGCTCTCAGGGAGAGGAGGGGCCTGGAGGGCCGGGAGTCCCAGACTCACGCACCCTGGGCCACAGGGAGCCGGGAATTGGGGCCTGCTGCTCCTGCCGGCCTGGAGGACTCTGTAGGGTCAGCATTGTACTCCATTGCTGTTTTTTTATAAACACACTCTTGGAAGTGGCTGGGGAGCTGTGATCACTCACAGGGCGGGCAGGGTGACCAGGGCGGTGGAGCCGATGCTGTGTCTTCCCAGCTGCCCTCCCTAGGGGCCCAGGGTGCAGGGACCGCCACCCACCCGTGTTCCCTTTCCAGGAGTGGGCCATCACCCTATACTACTTCCATCAACGGGTAGGGGTGTCGCCTAACGGGCAGGTGTGCCGGGATCCTCAGGCTACTGGGAAGGAGGCCAGAGATTTGCCCTTTGGCCTCTGGTTGGGGCCAACACGTCCCCAAGACAAAGCTCTCTGTGGCCTCACAGAAACCACCCCCTCCGCCTTGGAGCCCCCTCCCCACCCCACGACTGCCCGCTCCACCTGGCCCCTTTTGCCAGCCGGCACCCGGCAGTGGGTCTAGGAGGGGTGGCCAGGAAGTGAGCGCCCTCCTCTCAGGACCCCAGTCCATCCACTGACACAGCAGCTCACATTTCATTTTTATTGTGCTGGGGGTCAGGCAGCAGCTTCCATTGAGGCCCCACCCAGCCTCCAGGCTGCCTGGCCTGTGCCATGGGTCCCAGGCTCCAGCAGGGAGTTCGTACCTTCCCTCAGCTGAGGGCCCACCTGGCCCTGGGATGCCGTTGGGGTAGCCAGGGGTGGATTCACACAGAAGACCCCAGCCCACCCCATGCCAGGGCCCTGGGAGCCTCCTGAGGAAGGGGAGAAAGAGGAGGGCCCTGCCTGGCCTTCTGCTCAGTCACCCCGAGGTGGTTTCTGGACCCCCAGCATGTTGGGCAGGGGCATGGGGGCTGCAGCGTGGCGTGAGGGGCTCAGTCCAGCCTGGGGCGCCGGGCAGTCACGAGTCTTTCTTGCAGGAGCCTAGGGTTGGATGAGGCTAAGGTCAGAGGTCACTGCTCCCCACAGCCTCCCCGTCCAGCTAGATCTGACCCCTTGGCCTTTGGTCGCCCCCGACCCCCAAGCCTGGGTAGCCCCTCTAGGCCCACTGGGCCCAGACCCGGGAGGAGGGCTCTGCAGGGTGGGGGGCACTCACAGGACCCCAGCTGCTCCTCCAGGAAGGAAATCTGCTCGCTCAGAGAGTCGATGCGGCCCAGCTGCTGGAAGGAGTGCACCAGGAGGCTGCCGGGGTCCGGGAGCCCGTGCTCCAGTGCCTGCGAGGCCAGGCTGTGCAGTGGGGCCAGCACCAGTTGCAGCTTCTGCGGGTGCAGAAGGGCAGTGACCCTGGGCCGGCCCCCGCCCTCTCTGCTCCACCAGGGTCTAGGGAGGACCGCTGGGAAGGGCTCCACAAGCCTCCAGCCCCAGCCCCTGCGGCAGGGCTCCAAGTGTCCACTAGAGGGGGCTGCCGTGGCAGAAGAGCTTGCGGCAGAGTGGGTGCCTGGGGCATCAGGCTGGCCTGGTGGTCCCAGCCTTGGGGTCCCTGGCAGGAGAACTAGGGGGACAGCTGGACCACTGGCCAGTGGGAAGACCAGCAAGAGCTCTTCGTCCTGGTGGGGACAAAGGTGGTGGGGGGTGGGGAGGTCTCGTCTGGGTCCAGGCTCTGTGTATGGTCTGGGGGGCTGCCAAGCTTGGTTCCTCCAGCCCTGGGGGGTCCTGGTCAGTGTCCGGCTGCCTCTGCCCGGCATGGATCCAGGCCAGGGCCCCCTCGGCGGTCAGCAGCGAGGAAGCCGCCTCCCTAGGGCCAGGACCTTTTCAGACCACCCCCAACCGTCCGTGGGTCGGGACCATGTCCCAGGAGGCTACGGAGCCTGTTCCCCAGCCTGGGCCTCTGCTGTCGTGAGGACCTGCCCCACCCCACGCCTCACCTCCTCCAGCAGGTCCACCCTGGACTGCAGCCTCTGCACTTCCTCCTTCATGGCAGTGTCCACTCCTGGGGGCAGAGCCAGGCGCTGAGTCAGGGACGGCCGGCTCCCCACCCACACCCCCAGGCTCCCTTCTGTCCCCAGGGAGAGGCAGAGCCAGAAGACTCAGGCCCAGGCCTCTGCCGCTCCCGCTGCCTGCCTGGCGCTGGCCAGAGGTCTCAGGGCTGTGCCACCTAAGTACATCGGGGCGCATGGCTCTGCGCAGATGCTCAGGGTCCCGGCCACGCTGACGGAGGTCAAGGCTGAGGTCTCAGCGGCGCTTTCGATGCGGTGCTGTGGACGGCGCATTATTACTCACGGTACGAGTTTGAAGTGTCACAGCGCGTACCAAAAGTAATAATGTCCCATCGCCAGCGGAGGCGTGGCGTCTTCCAGAATGCTGCGCTGGACGCGGACGGGACCCCGGGATGGGGCACTTCCACCTTCTTGGCTGACATGAGGCTCCGGGCAACCTGCCCCCAGTTCTCGGGAACCCACCTATCCTCCCTCCCCATCCTCCCTCCCTGGAGAGGGAGCCCCCACCGCCTTCCGCCCATATTCCAGTGCCCCCCACCATGCCTAACACAGAGCCACACGACAATGTCCACTGCCTGCCCGCCTCCCCAGGCCAGGCACAGCCAGGGCTGAGTTTACCTGTCGGGTTGGGGGCCACCCTGGGGGGCCCTCCCTTGGGCACGCAGAGTGTACCGTCTGCAGACAGGCTGTGCCCCTCCCAACACTGGCACCAGTAACTGCCGGCGGTGTTGACGCAGCGCTGGGGACAGCTGTCCCTCCTAGCACTGCATTCATCCACATCTGCAGGAAACGGGGTGTCAGGCAGCCACGCCTGCGGGAGGGGTCCTGCCCACACAGCTCCCTTCACAACCACCCACTCATGGGCCAACAGTAACCCCAGGACATGCAAGGAGGTGCCCAGGACCCTTCCAGGGCCCCCCAGGGTGGAGCCAGCCTCACCTGACTGGCAGGTGTCACCCTGCCATCCTGCAGGGCAGCGGCAGCGGCCAGGCTGGACACAGCTTCCTCCGTTCCGGCATGGCGGCTGGCATATTGCTGTGGGTGGGGGAGGCTGGTCACCAGCTCAGTTGGGTCCCCAGCGCCTTGTGGGGCAGCTGCTAGGGAGGGGGTGCTCTGCGGCAAGGTGGTGCTTTGCTCGGGGTTCAAGAAAAGCAGCAGGAGTGTTGCTGGAAGACTGGGGAATAGTCGCCCTCCTGACTAACACCGGGTGCCGAGGGACGTAGCCCTCACCTGCTCCACAGGCCCTGGGAAACCCGCTGGTCCTCTTCCAGCCGGGGCAGCACGCGTAGTGAGGCCTGGCAGGGGCCAGCCCCGGGCTGCGGCGGTAGGCGGTCCTATAGATGGTTCTGTGGGGTGGGCGGGACAGCTCAGAGGGGCATCCTACTCCCCCTTAGTCACCTGCTGGGCATCTAGAGTCCCCTCTCAGAGTGGACAGGGTCACCCCAGCATGCCCCCAGGGGTCTTCTCCTCAAGGGATGGCACTGAGGGGTCACTGCACAGCCGTTTCCCTGCCTGGGCCTTCCGGTGCTGGCCGGGACTCAAGCCACAGCAGGAAGGCCCAGCCACACTCCGCATGGAGCAGAGGCAGTAGCCAGGCCTGTGTGTGCCCCCACCTATCTGGCCTCCTACTGTGGGGGCATCCAGGCCCAGAGGAGAGGGTGTGCCCGGCCTGTGGCGAGTCACAGCAGAGTGTGGGCCCTGGGCATCGGAGCACTTCTTAAACCTCCAGGAGTCTGAATTCCCAGGCCCCTCCCCCAGCAGGGGGTGGAGCTCCCACACCCAGGAAGGAGGACTCTGCCTGAGGCTGAGACTTAGGGGTGTGTGCCCCTTGTGTGGGCATACAGGACATTTCAGGGTCTCATCTGTGCCCGCTGGGGGCCGTCACGTGGAGGGGGTGCCCAGTGCAGTGGGACCAGGGGAGTCAGGCACCATTCTGTATATATGGGACCCTGCAGCCAGGGATGCCAGGGCAGGGAGGGGTTAGTCCCCCGGAAGTAGAGGGGTGCAGACAGGATGGGCGACCCCTCTAAACATGGGGATGCCCTTAGAGGTGCTGTCCTTTGAGACGTGTCAGGGCAAGAGCAAAGATTAGGACACTGGAGGTGATCGTGGAACCCCTTGGCTCCGGCCACCCTGGGTCGCCCATCTCAGGCAGCCTTCTCATGGCTCTGGCCTCAGTTTCCCATCTTGGGCCTCGCCCCTGACATGCTGACGTGTGGCAGACGGGGGCAACTTGGGGGATTGGCCTTGGGAGGCTGGGGCTGGGTAGGCTCAGTGTGGTGGGGCACTCACCGGTAGGTGCTGCAGGCCCGGTGCCCGTCGCAGGTGGTGAGGAAGGGCTGGTACACACGCTGCACGAACGACTCGGAGACAGGGTCCCCGTGAGCCCGGACGGCACACACCCTACGGCTGCAGGGGTGGACAGGGGGTCAGCCCAGGAGTCCCAGAGCAGGACCCAAGAATGATGGGAACATGTGGGCGGGGCAGGACCTTCAGCAGAAGCCCCCAGGGAGTCCCCCACAGGAGCTGAGGGCTGCCTCTAGGAGGTGCTGAGGGCTCCCAGTCCCCCGACCCCAGCACTCCCAGGCTAGGGCTTGGCTCACCCCGGCCGGTAGGCGTGCTCCGTGCCGCCCACTGCCAACACCAGAAGCCACGTCAGCAGCACCTCCTGAGAGCCCCTCATGGCCTGCGCCTCCAGGCGGGGTGGCCTTCTCCTCTGGGTGGCCTGGGGCACAAAGCATGACCGTTAAGTCTCCCCGCAGATGCCCTGCCCCTAGGCCGCGGGTGCAGTTTGCACTTGCTCCATGAGGCCTGCCCAGCTCATCTCTGCTGGAGCCTCCACTGGTGGGACAGCCCCACGGTGGCGCCCACTCTCTCCTCCGCTGGCCCCCTCTTCCAGCTAGCCGGATGCTTGCCAGGCACAAACAGCTGGGGCCACAGCCTGGGGGCCACGGGGCGGGGGGTGACCCTGTCCAGAGCTCTTGGTGCAGGAATCGAGTGGATCCTGCTGGGCATCTGCCCGAGGCTCCGGGAAGGATGGCTCCAGCAACGGGGGGCCCAGTTTCTCCTGTCCTGCCTGGTTCCAGGGCCCTCCTCACAGCAGGGCAGGGGTGAGTTTGTACCCCAGTCTGTGCAAATGGGGTGTTCGTGGGCAGAGCTGGGATCCAGCCCCACCAGGGACTTGCCGGCCTCAGCCCTTCTGGGCTTTGGTTTCTCATCTGAGTGTGGAACCGGCCCCGGTGGGTGGACCAGCAGCTGCAAGCCAGCAGGAACCGTGCGGGGGTGCACACATTCTAAGACCACCAGAGAGGCGGCCTTCATTTTAGAGGGGGTCCCTCCCAGGCTGGGATATGTGTGCAATCAGCCTCCAGGGATCTTGGGACAGTGGCTGTGCCAGCTGCACACCTGGGGGTGAGGAGCAGCCCTGACAGTGTCACCGGAGCCGGAATCCAACCCCCTCCTGGCTGTGCAGCAGGAGCCAGGGGCCCGGGTGAGGCTTCCTGAGAGCATGAGAGAGCCCAGAATTAATGGTCTGTGACAATGCCGGGGGTGGGGCTTCTGTCCTATGCACAGCCAGGGATCTGGAGAGCTGGCGAGCCCCTGCCATGCTCCAGGGTCCCACCCAGGGCCTCTCAAGGGTGCTTCCCAAAGGCTGGGTGGGTTCCTTCCGAGGCACTGCAGGGCCCTGGGCAGGGAAAGGCCAGGCTTCAGGTGGGGGCAGAGGCTGGGGTAAGGCTGTCCCTTCTCTGGGATTCAGTTTCCTCACACACTAGAATAGGGTCTCTGAGGCCCCTCCTCAGCTCTGACAGCCAGTCCTATAAATAGTCACACTGTCCTCAGTCGCTGCTGGCCAGCCCCACTGGGTGTGGAGCGCGATCCCACACCTGCTTCCCACGGGCACTGCCACGGCATCACCCGGTCCCAGCGGGGAGGGTCGCTGGGGGGTCCTTCCTGGGCCTCCTGTTCTCCGTGCACTGGAGAGAGGAGGGCAGGGCAGAGGCCGCCAACTAGGCAGAGGCTGCCCTGGGCAGCTGAGGGGTGGGGACTTAGCTTGGGGGCAGGGGGGGCATCACAGCAGTTTTTGGGCAGGAGTTTGTCCAGGGGGCAGAGCTGGCTGGAGATTAACTCTGGGGATGGGGTCTGGATGAAGGACACTGTTAGGGGCTGGGCCTGGTGTGACCCCAAGGCAAGACTCGAAGTCGGGGGACAGGTGACATTGGGGAGTAGGACCCGGGAAGGAAGAGGTAAGGCAGCGGCCTGGCGGCTTGGGGTGGACAGGGGGATGCCAGGGCGGGCCTGGGGGGAGGCGAATCTCCCAGACCTCATTGCCCCTCACATATATTCGCACAGCACCCCCCACAATTCCTGACAGTCGCCTGGAAAGGAAGCGGTGCTAAGTGGAGACTCAATTTTTGAAAGTCATGCTTTTTCCGAGGCCAGAGGAAGCCCGTGGCGCTCTGCGAGCTGGTGCTGCAAGCCCCATTTCCCTGGGGGCGCCACAGCCTCGACCCAGGGGTGCCGGGCGACCCAGGTGGACCAGCAGTCCGGTCCCCGTGCCCCCAGCGCCCACGGGCTCCCTCCCCACCTGCCCGGCAGCAGTCCCGCAGCCCCCACCCGCGAGAGGCCAGGTCCGCAGAGGGAGGGGCCTGGCGCGCCGCAGGCACTGGCGGACCCCTCGCGGCGGGAGCAGGGCTGGGGACCTCGGGGCCCACAGGGAGGGCGCAGAGGCGGAGCGAGACTGACCTGCCTGCCGCCCCCTCCCAGCCGCGCTGCCGGCTCCGGGGTTCGGGGGGCGGAGCAGGCAGCAGGGGCTGGGCCCCCAGGCGCTGGGTCGCGCCGGGTCGGAGGAGGGGCCGCGGCGCCCCCCGCCCTCCCCGCCGCTCCGCCCGCCCGCCGCCGACAGGGGGAGCCGGTTCCCGGGGCCGCTGGGCCCATTCTCCCGGCCCGGCCCGACCCAGCCGCGGGCGCCCCGGCCCGCTCCCCGCCTCCGGCCCCCGCGGTCGCGCTGCCTCGTCCCAGAGCCGCCCCCAGCTGCGCGCGCGGCCAAGTTCCCCGCCCCCGGGGGGCTCCGCGGGTCCCGCCCTCGACCCAGCCCGGGCGGCGAGCAGACCCCGACCCCGGCGCGCCCCGCTCGCTCCACACTCACCGCCGGATCCGGGGCGCGCACGCGCCGCCGCCACTGCCGCCCGAGCCCGCGCCGTGGGGGCCCCGAGCCCCGCCCCGCCCCGCCCCCGGCCCCGCCCCACCTGGCTGCCCCGCCGGAGCCCCGCCCCGCCCCCATTGCGCAGACGGGGAAACTGAGGCCCCGCGGCGGACGAGCTGCCCCCGGGCGGGCAGTGACTCCGCTGGAACCCCGGGCTGACGCAAACGCGCCTCTGAGCCGCGGCCCCCCAGCCCCCCTCCGGGAATCCTGGGGCCCGAGTCCCCGCGGCAGGGCGCTCGCTGTGCGGTCGCTGGGGACGCACGAGCAAGCCCGGCCGCCAGGAGCCAGGAGAGGCCGCCCAGGGCGCCCACACTGACCGGGCTGCGGGTCCTTTGCTAGCTCTCAAGCCCCCAGGCTGAAAACCACCCCAGGACGCCCATCTCAGCCACTGGGGGGCCGCGCGGTAGGCACCCGGTGCAGGTTAGCACTGAGCTGGGTCCTGCAGCCTCGCAGGCAGTGGGCATCATGATCGTCCCCACCCCAGGCCCAGAGACCCAGATCTCCTCCGAGACCACGTGGCAGAGCCCAGGCCTGCCTCCTAACCTTAGCGTGTTAGGTTGGGGACCCCTGCGCCGGCCCCCACCTGGCCCTCTCTCAGGCGTCAGGCACCCTCACCTGGGTCACTGGGTCACTGCTGTGTTCAGGACAGTCAGGGCCATCGCAGAACACTCCTCCCAGCGAATCCACAGGCCCCCAGGGAGTCTCCTCACACCAGAGGTCCCTGGGCTGGTCACCTCTCCTCTCCAGGCCTCCACTTCCAAATGTATAAGATGGGGCTAAACAGCCCTGGGATCTAGTGACGGTGAGGTCATGGCCACACCACAATTGTTAGAGCTGTTACTGCGGGCGCGGCACGTGGGGTTTGGGCCAGCCCAATTCATCAGCCCCTCAGACCCCAGCCGGAGCCAGCGCCCTGTGTCATAGCCCGTGTGGGCGCCTGTGTGAGACGTGTTTCCTCGGAGCAAGGGGTTTGCTGGGACTCACCTGGCGGAGGAGAATCTGTCATCCCCCGGACAGGGGCGGGAGCTGCTCCTCCGGGTGGTGGGGGCCACCTGTGCCTCCCCGGTCCTGGGGGCTGCTGGTTGGAGAGGAGGTGTGGGTTAGTGCCTATGCACAATCCTGGTCACCCTGATGTCTGGGGGCTGGGAAGGGGCCCGGGTCCAGCCTTCGGTGCTGCTGTGGGACCTCCGCCTGCACTAGGCCTACAGGCCCCCGTCCTGCACCTACCCTGACCCCATCCTGTCCTGAGCTGATTGTCCTCTCAGATCCGCAGCCCCTGGCCTCAGTAAAATGGGGCTGTTGCCTCCAGCCCTGTACTCCCTGGCGTGGGGATGGAAGGCTGCTGTGAGTGGAGATGCAGGTCTCTCCACGAAGCCCAGGGTGCTGGGCAAGGGACCGGCAGATGGGTCCAAGAGGGCCACCAGCTTGGTCCTACCTTGGTGCATGGGAGCTGGAGGAAGGGAGGGGCCCAGGTCCCTGGAGAGGAGCCCCCAAAATGAGGCTGCCCCACCCTGCAACCCAGTGGCCACTGCTCTGGACCAGGGGCCCTAGAAGCCCCTGCACATGGTCCGAGGGACAGCCAGAGCAGCTGCTGTCAGGGGGTGTTCCTCATCTGACTGGGGAGTCCTAGGTCTCCTGGCGCCCTGAGCTCACGCAGGGCAGCTCTTACCTAGCCCCCTGGCAGTGAAGTGTTCAGAGTGGGGCCTAGGGGGCCTCTGGGTGAGAGAGCCACCCGCCCTGTCCCCTGCCCCTGGCCTCATCTCTGGATCTGCCGTCACTTAACCCTTTGACCTGCCTCCCCACCTCTCCTGCCTGAGTCTGGAAGAGGCGATGGAGCAGAAAGGGCAGCTCCAGGGCTGCCCCGAGCCAGCCCTCCCTGCTCCCATCCTGGCTAGGTACCATTTGGAAAGTGGGGGTTCTCAGACAGGCTTGTTGGTGTGGACGTATGAGAAAAAAAGTGGGGCCTTCTAGGACCCACTATGGCTTTGGGGGCTTTGGGATGGGGCTTCAGCCTCTCTGCATGAGGCTGGGGAGAGGGAGAACAAGGGCTTCTCCAGGGTCCAAGGGGGGCCGACAGAATCACCCATTTGCCCACCGCACCCTACCAAGTCATCCCTAAGCCTGAGCCCCACATCCCGCACCCTGGATTCACACTGCTCATCCTGGCTACAGATTTGGCTTTGGGGTTCCTCTCCCTCGGGGCCAATTCCCCTCCCCAGGTCCCTGTTGGGTTGCTCATCCACTGCTAGGGAGAAGATGAGGAGACCCCAGCCCTTGGGACACCCCAGGGCGTAGCACCAAGCCCCTTGCAGCGGGCCCAGCCAAGCTGAACTTTGCTGCCAACCCCAGGGGCTGCTCTGCGGAGGGAGGGAAAGGCCAGAGGGTGGGGTTCAGGGGAAGGGTGGCTGGGGGTGAAGTGTTGGAGTCAGCAGACTGGATTGGGATCTATGCTGGGCCACCCACTAGCAGGAGTTTGGCCAAGGGGCCTCAGTGGCCTCCTCTGTGCAGAAGGGGAGGAGACTGGGACCCCTCCCCTGTGACCTCGCTGCGGAGCAGACTGCGGAGCAGCCAGCAGGCACAGCGGTCAGCGGGAGCGAGGGGCACGGGGGGCCCGCCCTGTCCACTCCCTGCCCCTCCAAGGCCACCCCTGCCATACCTGATGCTGCAGGAGCCCAGGCGTGGCCATGGTGGCCGCTGCTGTGTCCTGGGACTGGAGATGGACCCTGGACCTTGCTGGGGCCTCAGGCCCACTGGCCGCCTGGAGGCACCTCCTGAGGCCCACCTGCCTGGCCTGTCCACAGGAGCCTCCGTTGCAGCCGTGCGGGGCTGGCTTGGTGCAGGGAGGCTCCCCCCGGGCGAGGAAGGGCGGCTTTTTATGCTCCGTCCCAGGTCATCGGGACTGGGATGGGCCCTTCCCAGCCGGACTTCCTGTGTGTGTTCTCCGCTGATAACGGGGACGTGTCGTCGGACAAACAGGAGGCTGAGGGGGGTGGGGGCCACCGTGTGAGGGGGCCTGGACAAACTGCCCGGGGGTGGGGAAGCCGTCCCCTGGGCCATCAGAGTCTAGCCCCAAAACAGCCAGAAACCAGGGCTGGACCCTGCTGGAGACCCTGGGGAGAGTGTGGGGTGGAGGACGCAAGCCCAGGGCCCTCCCAGGACCGTGGATCCACAGGCCATGCTCACATGTGGCTGGACAGAAGGGAGCTGCTGCATCTTTGGGCTACAGGATGCTGGGCCCTCCCCCAGGACACCCCCAGATGTGTGTGACACAGCATGGGGGCCTGGAGGGGCCCCAGGCCAAGGCAGGGACCAGCCACACTGGAGCTTTGACCAGTGAGGAGTGGCGAGTGGCGAGGCCCGGCTGGAAGGGACTGGGGTGGCAAGACAGGCTGAGTGGTCCGAGAACAGCCTGTTCTGTGGGTCCCTGAGGCCCAAGGTCCACCATGGTGAGGGGGTGACGGGAGGGGACAGGCATGGAATCCAAGCTCTCTCCCCTAAGAGAGCTACCAGTGAGGCTGTCAGCCCCTGCCCTGGAGATGGGCAAGCAGGCCCAACGCCCTCAGCCCCACTTCACAGGGGTGCTCTGGGCTGGCAGCAGGCTGCGGCCAGGGGTGTGGGGAGGGATGCGGGACACTGTGGGTGATCACAGGCGGTGCTCTGTCAGATTCCCGGGGTCCCAGCCCCCAGGTCTTACCCTCAGCTTCCCTGTTCAGGTGGCAGTGGGAGCCTCAGGCCGAGCGAGCCACTGTGGCAATGGCGGGCTGGGTAGGAGGGGACGCGGTGCCGAAGGGAGCTGGGTGGCTTCGGAGGACATGCCTGGAACCCCAGGAGAGCAGGGCCTCTCCCAACCCTGCTGTCTGTGGGGTGTGAGCCCTGCTTTGGGGTCAGCCCCTGATGGCCTGATGCCTGGGACACCCCCATTTCCCTGGTCCTGGGCGGTCAGTGTGCCCCCACCTCTCCAGTCCCACTCAGCTAGACAACTTGAGCCAAGGGAGGCTGGGGCAGCTGGGGAAATTCTCCACTGGACTTTGGAGGGCAGGTGGAAAACCTCACCCACACTTGATGTGCCTCCCCGTCAAGCAGGGACCAGCTCCCCTCTACCCATGGCCAGAGGAAGGGTCTGCTCTGGGTGCCCGGCTGTGGTCAGGGCTCAGGGCCTCAGCCAGGCAGGCCCTCACTCTTCTCTGGGCCTGTTTCTGCACCTGCTCCATGGTCAATGAGCTGGTTGAAGGGGGCGCTCCGGGCACCTAGGCACTGCTGTTCTGAGCAGGAGGGGCCTCTTTCCAGAGGTGACCCTGCCCCGAGGTTGGAGCGGATAGGCAGAACCCCGTTTCCCCACCTCCTCCACACTAGGCCACCCTGGGATCTGGCCCTTACCCTACTGGCTGCCCCCTCAGCCGCCCTGTGCCTCCCTCGGCCCCCTGGCTCTCCCACGCAGGGGCTCATCCTGCCCTGGCCAGCCTGTCCCTCCAGCTGTCAGGAGGGGGTTGCAGTGAAGAACAAGTTGGCAGCAGGCTGGGCCCAGCCCCCCAGGCTGTCACCTAGGAGCCCAGTGCCAGGAGGACAGCCTGGAGAGGACCCAGACTCTGCCTTCGCCCCTGGCCTGTAAGCACAGCAGTCAAGTCACCGGGAAAGCCCCCAGCAGGCCAAGCCTTAGCGACTTGTGCACTCGGCTACTTAGCTACTCCACCGTATAAGGGCCCAGTAGGCTTGTGCCCCCATCCCAGGAGGTGCCCTCTTGCCCTCTGCCTGCATCCCTGTGGCCTGCCCCCTCCTTCCCCACCTGCATGCCCCTGGATCTGCCCTGGCCTCCAGGTGGAAGGACCCACAAGCGTGGGGTGGGCTAGATCCAGCCCCTTCTGTGTACAAAGGGAGAAACTGAGGCCCAGAGGGAGAAGTGACCAGCCCAGGTGAGCCTGGAGGCCGGGCAGGGCTGGGATGCTCGGCACAGGAGGCTGCCTCACCCTTCCTTCCTCTTCTTGGGGAGCCCCATGTCCCCCACCCCAGCTTGTCCTATGTCCCAACCTGGAGCAGCCCCTGTCATCAGACCTTTCCGGCCAGGGGACAGCTCTGGGCAGGAGTAGCTAAGTAGCCAAGTGCACGAGTCCCTAAGGCTTGGCCCGCTGGGGGCCTTCCCGGTGACTTGACTGCTGTGCTTACAAGGCCAGGGTGCAAGCGCAGAGTCTGGGTCCTCCCCAGGCTGTCCTCCTGGCACTGGACTCCTGGGTGACGGCCTGGGGGGCTGGGCACAGCCTGCTGCCAACTTGTTCTTCACGGCAACCCCTTCCTGACAAGCTCTGCCCTGCCCCCAGCCCCTCCCCAGGCCAAGACTAGACCCTCCCCAAGGGAAGGAGGCCTGGGCTCAGGCCCAGAGTGTCAGCTTTGCCCTATCCCGTAGCCTGGAGCCACCACAGGAGGGGCATTCCACTCTCTTGGGCTCCTGGAGCCTCAGGGGCAGGTACAGGAGGTGGGCTGGGGTCTTGCCCTAATGTCGGGGTCCCAGCAGGGACAGGAGGGCGAGGGGTTGGCAGGGGACAGATGTGGGTTCTGTCTATACTCTCTTGGACTCCAGAGGGTACTGGGGGTCCAGGGGGTTGGGGCTGCCCCCGGTTCTGGTATGGATGGAGCATACTCTGTGCCCAAGGCTCAGGGGCTCAGCAAGGGGCAGGCGGGCCCCTCCCTCACCCTCCGGTCCTCGGAGGTGCCCCCTTCCCGGCCCCTGCCGCTCTGGTGGCGTATGTTTGGGATCATGGCACAGACTTGCAGCAGGGAATCATTTTGGGAGTCGGCAGTGCCTCCTGCCCAGGCTCCAGCCCTACGGAAGCCAGGCCGGGCCCCACGTCTGGCCTCCTCCCCTCACGGCAGGGGCCCAGCACAGAGGGGGAGACCTGGTGGGAGAGGGCGGCCACCCCAAGGCCTGCACCTGTCCTCATCTGGGCACTGGAAGGTCTGAAACCTGGGGCTTCACCCTGCCTGGGGTGGCGCCAGAGGTGGAGGCCTGGCAGGGGCAGGAAGCTGGAGCTCTGGTCCTAGCTTTGTGCCCCATACAGGCCTCAGTTTCCCCACTGGCTCTCTTGTCAGTAGGGCCAGGTTGTCCCAGTGGCCTTCCAGCCACCTGGGAATGTTCTGAGGTTAGTTATAAGGGGAAGGGCTGCCTTACCTTCCCAGAGCGTGCTGGCTGGGCAGAGAGGTGTGGAGGGGTCTGGCAGAGCCCTCCGGGCCCTCTCGGGCCTCCCGGACCCCTCACCAGGGTGCTTTTGGCCTCTGAAGCCCCAGGAGAGAGCAGATTAAGCCCCTGGCAGAGGCCAGCCTGGGCATCTCAGGTGGCGCGAGACAGAGGGGCGCCAGGCGCGGCCGCGGGAGCCGGGCTGCAGGAGGAGGGAGTGAAGCAGAGTGCGGGAGGGATGGGGCTTCCTGTTTACCCCGAGTGCCCCCCGGCCTCGGACGGGCTGGCTCTGTCAGCCACGGATGTGGTGGAACCTTCCCATCAGAGGACGTCCCGGACCCGACGGGGGCTGGAGGGAGCTGCCGGGCAGGGGTGCCTGCGGGCGGGGAGCCGTCTGCTCCTGAGTGAGGGTTTGGGCTGGGAGAAGTGAGGGTCCCCAGCCTTTCCTCTCTCCTCTGCCTGCCGGCTGCGGCCCGTGACCTGCACACCAGAGCGACACCCTCTGAGTTGAGGGGCTTCCATTTTCAGAGGAGGCAGCTGGCTCACAGGTGGAAGCGGCTTGTTCAAGGGTGGAAAACGGAGGCCCAGAACTGGAGTCCGGGGGTCTGTGCCTCGGGGGTCGCCCGGGGGACCCCTCGCCCTTCCCCTCGCCCTTCCCCTCGCTGCTCCCGTCTCCCTTCCTGGGGCTGCCCACTGCTCCAGCTGATGGCGTGGAGGTGCCCATGGCCTTGTGGGCTGGCTTCTTGGCAGGTCCCCACTGGCTTTGCATCTGAGTGTCCCCTTCTCCCGACATCACCCCTACCCTGGTCCGGTCCACCCCTCTTCCTGCCTGGATAGCAGTCGCCCCTCCTCGGCCTTGCTGGGCGCCGCTGCCCTTCACACCCAGTGCTCAAGGAGTTTCGCGGAGGGAGACATCGGGTTGTGTGACCTCCTCCTAAGGCGCCACCACACTCAGCACAAAGTCCAATCCTGCCTGTGCTCCATGCCCCTGCCAGGGTGCGCGCTCCACAGGGCAGGGGCCCGGACCTGGAAGGGGTGACTCGGAGCAGGTGCGCAGAAGGTGCGGAGTTCCCCACTGCGCCGGGTGTGTCACCCATTGGTGGCCTGGCAAACTTGAAGTGCAGCGAGACGTGGGCTTAAGAGATGGGAAAGTGAACCTGAGAGGGGCCGGCAGCCCGGGCAGGAGACACAGCCCCTTGGCCACACCCCAGGGGACTGGCGTGCCCCACTGCTGGTAGCAGGTGATGGAAGCATCCCTGGGAGAACAGACTCCCCCAAGTTCTGCACACACTGCTCCTGCCTTGGAGCTCTTACCAGCCTAGGGGCTTAGCTTTAAACATCTTCATGTTATCTTCTGGCAGACGTGCAGATAAATACAGTTCCCTTAGGCTGTCCCTGGGGGGTCCCCAGTCCCAGGAGGGGCAGGAAGCCAGGGAATGCCCAGCAGTTCTCAGGTCCCCTGCCAGCAGTGCAGGAGCATTCCGCCGCCCCACACCCTTGTCAGCACTTGCTGTTGTCTGTCTTTTTCATTTTAGCCATTCTGATGATTTTGCAGTGGTATTGCTGTATTGTTATTTTTGCTCATGTAGGAAGGTGAAGAAAATCTTATTTTTTAAACAGCAGAATCCGTCCCTAGGGAGAGACTTGCTTCACAGGGGAGACACCTGGCTGGGGTGAGAGCACAGTGTGGGCCTCGGGGGGGGCCGTATGAGCTGCAGGTTCTGTGGATGTCCCCAGCAGCACCCAGGGAGTCTGGAGGGGAGGAGAGAGAAGAGGCCTCCACGGTGGAGTGAGCTTGGGAGAGGGGTCCCCAGATGGGCACTGGGTGCTGCCTGGCAGCTCACGAGGTGGGCACTGGTGGTCTGACTCTCGAGGAAGCCTTGTTGAGCAGGGTGAGCCCCAGATGGAGCCCCCCAGTGGGTGGGGCCCCTCCCCTGGTGATGCCTGTGCTTCTGGGGACTGTGGGCTTCTGGGAGGAGTGTGGGAGTCCCTCCCTGGAGGCTTCATGCCTGTCTCTCTTGAGGGGTTGTCATACACCTCCGGTAGGGTCAGGGACCATAGGTGCCCTGAAGGCTTCTCTGCCTCAGTTTCCCCTCGTGTCAGACCAGGGCATGGAGGGTCTTTGGAGCCCTGGGGAGGGTCCCGGGGTCTCCAGTTCCCAGTCACAGGGCAGACAGTTTGTGCCTGGGTCCTTCCCAGGGGGGAGGAAGGAGGGGTCCATAGCTTCCAGCAGATTCTCGAAGGAGGGTCATGTGACCCTCGAGTGAGTTCAGAGTCCCCACCCAATGTGGCTGCCAGGGCCTCGCGTGTCCCTTCGGGGTCCTCAGCGCCACGAACGGGGCTGGTCCCAGTGTCCAGCTTCTGGGATCCGGCTCCTGCAGGCCCTGGAGGCTGCTTCCCACCCCTGCTGAGGTTCCCATGGGACTGAGGAAGGGGGACTTGCCGTCCCCCTGAGGCTGCCCTCACGCCTGGCGCTGGTACATGGCACAGAAGCCCCACTCGGTGGGCTGTGATTTGCCCAGGCCCGACAGATGGGGCAGCCGTTAACGTCAAGGGGAAAAAACACTTCATCTCCCACGACGGAAGGAGAAGTTCCCGAGAGCTCAGGGCCTGTGGGGCAGCCAGTGGAGGTGGCGGCAGTTCAGCAGCCCGGCCCCCAGCTGGAGCCGCCCTGTCCTCTCCCCGCCTGCCCGTGTGGGGAGAGCTGGGGACCAGGCGCTCCAAGCCTTTAGGGGAGAACATAGTGGGAGAGACGGTGGAGGCCTGTGAGCAGGGTGCTGCCTTCAGGTGTCTCCTCTTGGGGCCGTTGCCCTGGCCCTGCAAAGTGGAGGCAATGATCTGACCCCATCTACAGACAAGGAAACTGAGGCCCCATGTGAGTGGCTGCTCTAGCTCCCAGGGCCTTCCCTGGCAGGGCTGGACTGGTACCCAGAGCCACAGGGACCCCAGTCTCTGCAAGGCACAGTGGCAGGGGGGCCCCTCCCCTGGGGATGCCCATGTGTCTGGGGTCTGTGGGCTTCTGGGAGGGGTGTGAGGGTCCCTCCCTGGAGGCTTCATGCCTGTCTCTCTTGCGGGGTTGTCATAGAGCTCTGGTAGGGCCAGGGACCATAGGTGCCTTGAAGGCTTCTCTGCCTCAGTTTCCCTACGTGTCAGATCAGGGCGTGGAGGGTCTTGGGAGTCCTGGGCAGGGTCCCGGGGTCTCCCTGTTCCCAGTCACAGTGCACACAGTTTGTGCCCAGGCCCTTCCCTGGTGGGGAGGGAGGAGGGGTCCATAGCTTCCAGCCGATTCTTGAAGGAGGGTCAACAGAGGCCCATGCAGGTGGCCCTGGGCTTCCTCCAGTCCCCGAGTTCACGCTTCTCAGCACCAAGGCTGCCGTCATATTATTACTATTATTTAATACCCTTAAAATATGTAAAGAGAGAAAGGGGAAAAAAAGGCATCTGCCTGGTCAGGAATCTCTGTTTCCTCTCAGCCAGGAAACAGGAAGTGAGTGTTCGGGGAGATTGGGAACCAGCCCTCGAGAACAATAGAGCCCCCCAGAGTCCCCCAGAGGGGAAGGGGAACTGCGTCAAGGGGTGGGGGCCGCCGGAAGCCTGACCTCTGCCCCGCCAAGCGCAGAGGGGGCCTGAGGCATAAATTTAGTCTCCTTTTCCTGATGAAAGGTTCAGATGCCCCACTGCTGGGGCTTGGGGGGAGGGCAAGGCTGGCCTGGGCCCCTGGGGCCTTAGGACCATCTAACTGTGCCCTCCTTTCACCTATGGGTAAACTGAGGCCCAGAGAGGGGAAGAGCCCTGTCTGGGGGACTGAGGGTGCCGAGCTCCCGTGGCTGTCTCGTTGTGGCTGCAGGCTCTGCTAGGCTTAAAGCCTGCTGGACCTGGGCACCCCCTCACATCCCTGAATAAACATAGTGGGTTCTGGTGGAGGCGGGAGGGCAGTGCGGGCCCCTGCAGCCAGCCCTGGCCGTTCCTGCCAGCTGAGTGACCCCAGGCAACGCCTCACCTCTTGAGCCTGGCTTTCCCAAGTCACCCTTGTGGCTTTCCCAAGTCACCCTGGCCCGGAGCAGCCTGAGAGGCAAGGCTGCCACCAGCCCGTGCTCCCTCCAGCCCTGCCAGGTGTGCGGCGTTGGGGGTCTCATTTCCTGCAGGTGCACTGGGAGGGGCCAGGCCGAGGCTTGGAGAGAACCGAGGGCCGGCCGGGGCTTCTTTTCTTTTCTTTTTTCTTTTTTTTTCTTTTCTTTTCTTTTCTTTTTTTCTTTTCTCTTTCTTTCTTTCTTTCTTTCTTTCTTTCTTTCTTTCTTTCTTTCCTTCTTTCCTTCTTTCTTTCTTTTCTTCTTTCTTTCTTTCTTTTTTTTTTTTTTTTGAGACAGAGTTTTGCTCTTGTTGCCCAGGCTGGAGTGCAATGGCGTGGTCTCAGCTCACTGCAACCTCTGCCTCCCAGGTTCAAGCAATTCTTCAGCCCCAGCCTCCCAAGTAGCTGGGATTACAGGTGTGTGCCACCACACCCGGCTAATTTTTTGTACTTTTAGTAGAGATGGAGTTTCTCCATGTTGGTCAGGCTGGTCTCAAACTCCTGACCTCAAGCAATCTGCCCACCTCAGCCTCCCAGAGTGTCGGGATGGCAGGGGTGAGCCACCACACCCAGCCAGTGTGCTTCTTTTTAATGTCACAGCTTTACTGAGCTGTAACTGAGACAGTAATCCACCCATTTAAAGTGCACAGCTCAGCGGGTTCTGTGGAGCCGCAGGGCTGTGCGACCATTGCCACAGTGCATTTTAGAACGTTTTCCTACCTCCTAAAGATTCCGTCCCCTAGCCATCACCCTCTGCCCCTGTCCTCAGCCCTGGCCATCACCAACCTATCTCCAGTCTCTGGATTCGCCTGGTCTGGACATTTCACGTAGATGGGTCGCACCACGTGTGGACTTTTGTGTCCAACTTCTTGCACTTAGCATGTGTCTGCGGCCCAGTTGTGTTGTGATGTGTGTTGGAACTTTGCGCCTCTTTACAGCTGAACATTTCATGTCATGGAGAGACGTCCTGTCTCCCCACTCATCTGTCCACGGACACTAGGGATGTGTCTGCCTCTTGGCTGCTGTGAATGGTGCTGCCGCGAACGTGCCTGTACATGTGTCTATGAGGACGTGCAACCCTCCTCTCGGGTGCACACCTGGTCCAGGGGTTTCTGGGTTGTGTGGTCCTCGGGTGCTTCATCACTGGAGGAGCTGTGGACCGTTTTCCGCAGCGGCTGCTCCGTTTACCTTCTCTGCTCACATGCCTGCTCCAACCCCAGGGAGGCTGGAGGAGCTGGTGGGGAGGGGCAGAGACGTCCGGAGTCCTGCCAGGACCCCACGCACAGGAGGATGCAGTGGTGAACTCGAGGGACCTTCTGTGTCCTGGGCCAGGTGCCGCTTCAGCACCCCTAGGCTCTCCTGGGCCCTCGCACAGCCTGTGGGCAGGTCCCTTGGCCCTCTGCAGGTAGGGCACTTTGTTGGGGGTGCCGGAGGCCCCCCAGCAGTGAGAGGCAGAGTGGGGATTGGAGCCCAGCCTGTCTGACCCCAGAGCCAGACCTGTGCCCTCCCCAGATAGGAGGCCGCAGGTGGATTGAGGAGGTTAAGTGGCCGGTGGCCGGGTGGGAGTGACAGCGCTGAGGAGCCAGTGTCTCCGGCTGGGCCGGCAGATGGGGGCAGGGGCCTAGGCCAGAGTCCATCCTCTCGCGGCCCCTGAGGCAGCTGCCCGGTTTCTCTCTGAGGGGCCATCAGGGCCAGGGCCTGGGGTGCAGGCTTGGCAGGGGTCTAGAGCCGTGCCGGCCTCTGCCGCTCTGTCCAAGGGGCCACGGAAGGCGAGATGACCCTCTCTGCAGACTCCAGCCAGGGGTCAGATCCCGGGGGGGCTTGTGTCCTCCTCCTGGGGGTGCTGGCCTTGCGGATGGGGCAGGGGGCAGGCAGCTGCCCGCCCACTGGGACATCCTCATTTGTCCTCCATGCCTGGGAAGCACCTGCAGCCCCAGCCAGGCCTCCTCCTCCTGCCCCCGCCCCCAAATGAACCCAGCCCCCAACTGGACCAGGCCCAGGAGGGCCAGGCCCTGCCCACCATCCTCGGCCAGCAGGCAGCATGGTAGACACCCGCGCTCGGGCCTGGGCTGAGTGTCCGGGTTCTCCTGGGGTCCAGGAAATGGGTCCCAGCTTCTTGGGTGGACTCAGGCAAGCCCCCACCTTCTCCGGGCCTCTGTCCTCCTTGTTAAACCTTAGGCTGTGCCCAGACTCCGTCCAGGATGTCTGCACCCCACTGGGGAGTGGGGCCATTTGCTCCAGGAGGGAGCTGCAGTTCAGACAGGCCTCATGCTGCCCACCCCCACAGTGGCCCATGGCAGAGCAGAAGGGCAACTGGGTCGTTCTGAGTCGGCCTGGCTCCTGCCCTCCCCACCTCCTGTCCCTGGTGCTGGAATTTGAGTGGCCAGAGGAGAGCCGGGTGCTGGGCCTCAACCATGGCTTCCAGCCTCCCCGAAGTGCCCTGCACGTCTCCACCCCAACACCCTGCAGTCTCTACCCCAGTACCCCGCACCTCTCCACCCCAGCACCCCGCACCCCTCCACCACAGCACCCCGCACCCCTCCACCTCAGCACCCCGCACCTCTCCACCTCAGCACCCCGCACCCCTCCACCATAGCACCCCACACCCCTCCACCCCAGCACCCCGCACCTCTCCACCACAGCACCCCGCACCCCTCCACCACAGCACCCTGCACCCCTCCACCCCAGCACCCCGCACACCTCTCCACCTCAGCACCCCGCACCTCTCCACCACAGCACCCCGCACCTCTCCACCCCAACACCCCGCACCTCTCCACCACAGCACCCCGCACCTCTCCACCCCAGCACTCTGCACCTCCCCACCTTAGCACCCCACACCTCTCCACCCCAACACCCCGCACCTCTCCACCACAGCACCCCGCACCTCTCCACCTCAGCACCCCGCACCTCTCCACCCCAACACCCCACACACCCCTCCACCTCAGCACCCCGCACCTCTCCACCACAGCACCCCGCACCTCTCCACCTCAGCACCCCGCACCTCTCCACCCCAACACCCCGCACACCCCTCCACCTCAGCACCCCGCACCTCTCCACCACAGCACCCCGCACCTCTCCACCACAGCACCCCGAACCTCTCCACCCCAGCACCCCGCACCTCTCCCCCTCAGCACCCCGCACCCCTCCACCTCAGCACCCCGCACCTCTCCACCACAGCACCCCGCACCTCTCCACCACAGCACCCCGCACCTCTCCACCTCAGCACCCCGCACCTCTCCACCACAGCACCCCGCACCTCTCCACCACAGCACTCTGCACCTCTCCACCTTAGCACCCCGCACCTCACCCCAGCACTCTGCACCTCCCCACCTTAGCACCCCGCACCTCTCCACCCCAGCACCCCGCACCTCTCCCCCTCAGCACCCCGCACCTCTCCACCCCAGCACTCTGCACCTCCCCACCTTAGCACCTTGCAATCTCCACCCCAGCACCCTGTCCTGCTCTGGGGGGCGACTCCTTCACTCCCCACTTGTGCCCTAGGGTGACCGTGTGAAGGTGGTCGGGGCCCTTCCCCAGGCAGGGAGGGGACACGGGGCAGGTCCCTCCCCAGGCCCTGGCAGTGACTCTGCATCAGGCGGGATCACCCCCATGCCTGTATCCTTGCTGCTGCCACTGGCCACCATCCTGGCCCAGGTGACACCAGCTGGACTCTCAGCCGCGATGCCGCAAACTCGCCCAGCACTATCACGCCTCTCGGGGGGAACTGCAGCTTCCTGAGCCACCCCTGCCTGGACAATGACTGGAAACTCCTCTCTCAGGCTGCCCTGCAGGCCCCACACTGCCGGGATGGGGAGGGCTGCTCTGCCTGAGGGGCCTGCCCATCTGTCTGCCTGTGGACCCTACTCCACGCAGGCCTGGGTGGCCGGAGTGTTCAGGAAGCAGGTCAGGGCAGCAGGCCATGCCGGCCTCGGCCTCCCTCCCAGCCACCAGCAAAGCCTGAGGGCTCAGGGATGGCAGCTGATGATGGTGATGCTGATGATGGTGACAATGATGGCGGCGGCCACAGTGGCACCACAGTCCGCACCCCCGGTCGGCTCCCCCCACCACTCCAGCAGCTGGGTTTTTTTTTTTTGAGATGGAGTCTTGCTCTGTCGCCCAGGCTGGAGTGCAGTGGCGCGATCTTGGCTCACTGCAAGCTCCGCCTCCCGGGTTCATGCCATTCTCCTGCCTCAGCCTCCCAAGTAACTGGGACTACAGGCGCCCGCCACCACGCCCGGCTAATTTTTTGTATTTTTTAGTAGAGACGGGGTTTCACTGTGTTAGCCAGGATGGTCTCGGTCTCATGACTTCGTGATCTGCCTGCCTCGGCCTCCCAAAGCGCTGGGATTACAGGCGTGAGCCACCGCGCCCGGCCAGCAGCAGGGATTTTTAAAGGAACAACATCCAGCAGGAAGGGCGAACCCTCCCCTCCTGGGCCCTTCCCTGGCCCTGGCTTCCCTGGGATGAGGGGTGGCTAGGCGTCCGCCTCGCAGGGCTGCAGGGACCCAGGACATGGGGGAGGGGGGCTGATTCCAGCCAACCCACAACAGGCCTCTACCCCAGGAGCCAGAGTGGGGGATGCGCTCTCCGGCCTCTTCCGCAGCCCTCCCGGGGGCGGTGGGCTGGGTTTCGGCGGCGGGTCTGGGGGGTGTGTGCAGGGCTGTTACCGGGGTCTGGGGAGTGTGTGCAGGGCTGTTACCGGCAGGTGCTGGGAGGTGGGGGGTGGCTGGGGCAGGACAGGAAGGTCACTCTAGCCTGAGGATAATTTCTATTTTATTTTACAATTCCAAAATGAAGAGTGATTTTCTTGCTTGTTGTTTGAGCTGGGCTGTGACATGTACTTCCTCTCCAAGAGCCAGTGGATTTGATGAGAAGCGGCACCGAGAGCACCGCCCGGCTCCCGGCATCTGCGAGGCCTCGCACAGGTCCTGTTCTGACGGCAGCGCTGATCAACGCTCTCCACAAACCCCACGAGGGACGGAGGCATCCGCATCACCTGCCCGCATACGGGGAAGGGCTGGGAGGCTGCAGGGCTGAGTCACCGCCGGGCACCCACTCCCTGCCGGCCCCTGGGAAGGACAGGGACAGATGCGGCGCTTTCGCTCAGCCTCAGGGAGGTGGAATCACACATTTTTAGAGGCTTTAAGGAAAAAGGAGCTGCATAAAAATAAATAAAAAATAAATAAAGAGGCTTTATTTTTAGGGCAGTTGTAGGCTTACGGCCAAATTGAGAGAAGGTACAGAGGTCCCACGCCACAGCCCCGCCCCCACGTGCGCAGCTCTCCCCGCACCGGGGCGGTTCGTCTGTGACGTGGGTGAACCTTCGCTCACATGTCGCAGTCACCCGGGGCCCAAGGTGTAACTGAGGTCACTCAGTGTAGCACAGTCAGGGTCTGGGCAAGTGTATGAGGGCACGTGGCTGCCAGGACAGTATCGGGCACAGACGTCTCTGCCCTAAAGTCCTCTGAGAGGCTCCCTCTTTACGTAGACAGTTTAATGCATTTGGGCAAATGAGCACCCCTGTGTAATCTTCACCGCCAAGGATGGATAGGACGTTTCCCATCCCTCCGAGGCCCCTCACACTCTGCCTGGCTCCCGGCAGCCCCGACGTGCTCTCTGCTGCTCCTGGGAGATTTGTGTTATGGGAGCCGGGTGGCCAGTGAGTGCCCTGTGCCCAGCACGATGGCTTTTTTTTTTTTTTTTTTTGAGACAGAGTCTCACTCTGTAGCCCAGGCTGGAGTGCAGTGGCACAATCTTGGCTCATTGCAACCTCCGCCTCCCTGGTTCAAGAGATTCTCCTGCCTCAGCCTCCTGAGTAGCTGGGATTACAGGTGCACACCATCATGCCCGGCTAATTTTAGTAGAGATGGGGTTTCACCATGTTGGCCAGGACAGTCTCGATCTCCTGACCTCGGGTGATCCGCTTGCCTTGGCCTCCCAAAGTGCTGGGATTATAGGCGTGAGCCACTGCACGTGGCTGTGATGGGTTGGGGATGGTCTGTGCTGTGCGTGTCTGTGACTCGGTACTGCTTCCTAGGAGTCCACAGTCTGAGTGGGCCATGGTTCATTCATTCATTCATTTATTTAGAGACGGAGTCTGGCTCTGTCACCCAGGCTGGAGTGCAGTGGCACGATCTCGGCTCACTGCAAGCTCTGCCTCCCGGGTTCACGCCATTCTCCTGCCTCAGCCTCCCAAGTAGCTGGGACTACAGGCACCTGCCACCACACCTGGCTAATTTTTTATATTTTTAGTAGAGACAGGGTTTCACTGTGTTAGCCAGGGTGGTCTCGATCTCCTGACCTCGTGATCTGTCTGCCTCAGCCTCCCAAAGTGCTGGGATTACAGGTGTGAGCCACCGCACCCGGCCTATTTATTTATTTTTTGAGACAGGGTCTCACTCTGTTACCCAGGCTGGAGTTCAGCGGCGCAATCTCAGCTCACTGCAACTTCCGCCTCTGTGATTCAAGTGATTCTCGTGCCTCAGCCTCTCGAGTAGCTGGGATAACAGGCACACGCCACCACACCCAACTCTAGGGCCACAGTTTATATGAACACATTTTAATTTCAGAGAGAAGATTTTGGAAAAAATTTAAAAATAATAACAAACAAAGAAAGAGTCTCCCCAGTTCTCACAAGACTCAATGTAGGATTACCACACTCTCCAAAACTCCACTGCTAGGTACATTCCCCGAGAGCAGGGATTCAAACAGACGCGCAACGTACACACAGCAGTGTGCTCACAGGAGCCGAGAGGTGGATACGCCCGGATGCCCATCGCGGATGAGTGCATTGACAAGCCAAGGCCCATCCGTACACTGAGACACTGCTCAGCGGTAAAGAGGAATGAAGCTCTGGCTAGGGGCCGTGGCTCACATCTGTAATGCCAGCACGCTGGGAGGCTGAGGAGGGTGGATTGTTTGAGCTCGGGAGTTCAAAACTAGCCTGTGCAACTTGGCAAAACCCTGTCTCAAATATTAAAAAAGGGAAAAAAAGTATTAAAAAAAAAAAAAAAGGAATGAGGCCCGGGGCGGTGGCTCACGTCTGTAATCCCAGCACTTTGGGAGGCTGAGGAGGGAGGATCATTTTAGGTCAGGAGTTTGAGACCAGCCTGGCCAACATGGTGAAACCCCATCTCCACTAAAAATACAAAAATTAGCCGGGTGTGGTGGTGCGTGCTTTTAGTCCCAGCTACTCAGCAGGCTGAGCCAGAAGAATCACTTGAACTCCGGAGGCAGAGGTTGCAGTGAGCTGAGATTGCGCCACTACACTCCAGCCTGGGCGACAGAGCAAGACTCCCTCTCAAAACAAAAAAACAAAAAAAAAACAAACAAACAAAAAACACTAAGCCAGGCGCGGTGGCTCACACCTGTAATCCCAGCACTTTGGGAAGCCGAGGCGGGCGGATCTCCTGAGGTCAGGAGTTCAAGACCAGCCTGACCAACATGGTGAAACCCCGTCTTTACTAAAAATACAAAAATTAGCTGGGCATGGTGGCTCGCACCTGTAATCCCAGCTACTTGGGAGGCTGAGGCACGAGAATTGCTCGAACCCGGGAGGTGGAGGTTGCAGTGAGCCGAGATCATGCCACTGTGCTCCAGCCTGGGCAACAGAGGGAGACTCTGTCTCAAAAAAAAAAAAAAAATTGGAATGACACCCTGGCAGGAGCTGCGGCATGGATGAGCCCTGAGTGATTCCATTGACAAGAGATGTCCGCAGCGGGCCGGGCCATAGAGACAGGAAGCAGCTTAGTGGTTACCAAGGGCCGCAGGAGGGGAGAAGGGATACACACCTGAGGGGCGTGGAGTTTCAATTTGGGAGCATGAACATGTTTTGGACATAGACAGTGGTGGTGATTGCATCTATTGTGAATAGAATTTCCCTGAGGGACACCTAAAAATGGCTGAAATGGCACAGTAATGTGGAGGCTCCTGAAAACATTAAACATTGCATGTAACCCAGCAATCCCTCTTCTGGGTATAGACCCAAAGGAAATGAAATTGATGTGTCTAAGAGATCGCGGCAGGCCACGGGCGTCGCACGCTGTTCATAATAGCCAAGAAACGAAGTTAGCGCACGCATGGATAAATAAGTGTGGCAGATACACACAGCGGGGCACTTTCACCCTTCGGCAAGGAGACCTGTCACTGTGATCACATGTGTTAACTTGGAGGTCACGATCTTTTTATTTTTGAGCCAGAGTCTCACTCTGTCACCCAGGATGGAGTGCAGTGGTACAATCTCGGCTCACTGCAACCTCCGCCTCCTGGTTCAAGCAATTCTCCTGCCTCAGCCTCCTGGGCAGCTGGGACTACAGGGGCCTGCCACCACACGTGGCTAATTTTTTGGTATTTTTTAAGTAGAGACGGGGTTTCACCATATTGGCCAGGCTGGTCTCGAACTCCTGACCTCAGATGATCCTCCTGCCTTGGCCTCCCAAAGTGCTGGGATTAAAGGCGTGAGCCACTGCACATGGCTTAAGGTCACAATCTTAAGTAAAATAGGCCAGGCACAGAAAGACAAATCCCACATGCTCTCACTCATATGTGGAGTGTGAAATAGTGGAGCTTAGAAGCAGAAAGTGGAGCAGCTGCGGGGGGCAGGGTGGGCAGATGTTGGCTAAAGGCCACAAAGTTTCAGTTGAGGAGTCGGTGCAAGATCTATGGGACACAGAGTTTCAGTTGAGGAGCCGGTGAGATCTATGGGACACCCAGCGACTTGAGTGAATAAAGGCAACTGTGTTCTTGAAATGTCCAAGAGAGTCTTTCTCATCACCACAAAGGCAAGCACAGGAGGTAATGTGGGTGTGAACTGGCTTGACGGAGCCGTTCCAGAACGTCCACATAGACCATAACATGCCATGCACCATAAATATGTACCATGTTTGTCAATTAAAAAATAAACAGGCAGGGAGCGGCGGCTCACACCTGTAATCCCAGCACTTTGGGAGGCCAAGGCAGGCGGATCCCTTGAGGTCAAGAGTTCAAGACCAGCCTGACCAACATGGCAAAACCCCATCTCTACTAAAAATACAAAAATTAGCTGGGCGTGGTGGCGGATGCCTGTAATCCCAGCTACTCGTGAGGCTGAGGCAGGAGAATCACTTGAACCTGGGAGGCAGAGGTTGCAGGGAGCCGAGATTGCCCCACTGCACTCCAGCCTGGGCGACAGAGTGGGACTCTTAAAAAACAACAACATGTTGTCTTGAAAAACAACAATAACAAAAAAATAAAATAAGTAGTCAGTACACTGGGGAAAGAAAAGAATATAAAATACAATGCCAAATTGTTAAAAAAAAAAAAAAAAAAGGTAGGCAATAAGACTTCAGAGGAGACGCCGGGCACAGTGGCTCATGCCTGTAATCCCAGCATTTGGGAGGCTGAGGTGGGTGGATCACCTGAGGTCACGAGTTCGAGACCAGCCTGGCCAACATGGTGAAACCCCATCTCTACTAGAAATATAAAAATTAGCCGGGCATGGTAGCCCATGCCTATAATTCCAGCTGCTCAGGAGGCTGAGGCACAAGAATTGCTTCAACTTGGAAGGTGGAGGCTGTGGTGAGCCGAGATCACACCATTGCACTCCAGCCTGAGCCACAGAGTGAGATTCGGTCCAACAAAAGACTTCGGAGGAGACCCTGCCCCCTGGTGCTCCGTACATTCTTCCCCTAAACCGGGCTCAACTTCCTTGTTTTATGTAAAAGTTGGGCAGATGGAATTAAGCCCTCAGAGCGTTCAACTTATTTCATAATTTTCAGAGCCAGCCGGGAGTGCAGGAGGGAGAACTTTCCTGTGGACGTCCTGTGTTCTCCGGACGCAGAGAACCCTCATCAACCGAGGGGGAAGTCACTTCCGAATCCACAGATGGCGTGTGAGTGCATAGCGAGTGCCTCCAGGACACACTTACTGTTCCCTCTCTCTGGCCAGACGCCAACCAGACCCTGTGCGTACGTACCGTGCTGCTCTTTGCAGCCTCCTGCAAGGGGTTGCTGCGAAGACCAGCACCTTGGTGAAGAGCCTGCGGCTGAACTTGAACTCGGGGCCACCTGAGTCAGGCCTGTGCTTTTTCACCTCTGCGGATGATGTCAGAGGACTTCCCTAGCAATGTTTTAAAAGTTACTTCTGTCTGGAAAAAAATGGAAAAAATGGCAAATTATGTTACGTATAATTTGATAATTTTAAAGAATTAATGATGTAATTATTACTCAAACTCACTGAATTGTACGTTTTATTATTATTATTACTATTTTCTTTTTTTTTTTTTTTTTGAGATGGAGTTTCACTCTTGTCGCCCAGGCTGGAGTGAAATGGCATGATCTCGGCTCACCGCAATCTCTGCCTCCGGGGTTCAAGTGATTCTCCTGCCTCAGCCTCCCGAGCAGCTGGGATCACAGGCATTCGCTACCATGCCCGTTCAATTTTGTATTTTTAGTAGAGATGGGGTTTCTGCATGTTGGTCAGGCTGGCCTTGAACTCCTGACCTCAGGTGATTCGTCTGCCTCGGCCTCCCAAAGTGCTGGGATTACAGGAGTGAGCCACCGCGCCCTACCTATTATTATTATTTTATTTTATTTATTTGAGATGGAATCTCCCTCTGTCGCCCAGCCTGGAGTGCAGTGGTGCGATCTCAACTCACTGCAACCTCTGCTTCCCAGGTTCAAGTGATTCTCCTGCCTCAGCCTCCCGAGTAGCTGGAATTACAGGTGCGTGCCACCACGCCCGACTAATTTTTGTATTTTTAGTAGAGACAGAATTTCACCATGTTGGCCAGGCTGGTCTCAAACTCCTGACCTGGTGATCCACCCGCCTCAGCCTCCCAAAGTGCCGGGATTACGGGCATGAGCCACCAAGCCCGGACTGAATTGTACATTTTAAATGGGTGAATTGTATAGTATATAAATGATTTCTTACTAAAGCTGTTATTTTTATTTTATTTTCAAGATGGAGTCTCACTCTGTAGCCCAGGCTGAAATGCAGTGGCACGATCTCAGCTCACTGCAACCTCTGCCTCCTGGGCTAAGCAATTCTCCTGCCTCAGCCTCCCTAGTAGCTGGGATTACAGGCGCCTGCCACCACACCCAGCTAATTTTTGTATTTTTAGTAGAGACAGCATTTCACCATGTTGGCCAGGCTGGTCTCAAACTCCTGACCTCAGGTGATCCGCCCGCCTTGGCCTCCCACAGTGCTGGGATTACAGGCACGAGCCACCGCGGCCGGCCGTAAAGGTGTTATTCGAGAAAAAGAAGAAATGCCTCAGACCTGAACGCTTCCCACCATCTCGGCTGAGCGTCTGACCACATCGGTGGATGCCCCACTGGGTTGCACCCTAGTCCATGCCGATGGCCTCTGCGGGAGGTCTTTCCAGTCCCTTGAGACATGGGCCATGTTGTAGGGGATGCTGGGAGCCAGTGGGAGGTGTGAGCACTGAGGGGCCCCCAGTCCTGGAGAGGAAGCCTTCTGAACTGCGAGTCTGTCTCCTGCCAGGCATCCCGGGCACCGTGCAGCCCCTGCCATCCTGGGCTCAGCCTGCCCCGTGCCCTCTGCAGTCCTTCCTCGGCCAAGGGCAGCTCCTGGAGTTTAGGGGATGGGAGTGGATTCCTTCTGGGATGGGTGGAACCTCTCCTCAGCCCAGCTCAGCAGACCGGCTGTGAGGTTGCTGCGTGGGCACCATGGGCAGTCGGGGGTAAGGATGGATGCCCCTCGGTCGCTGATGCTGGGCTCACGCTGGGCTGGCACTTTAAGACAGATGCCAGAGGAGCAGCCAGGGGTGTCTGTGGGGCACATGGGCCGGGCCAGGCCAGCGCCTCTCTGGGACCTCAAGCAGGAGAGTGGTCGGTTCAGCCTGGGAGGGAGCCTGTGGCTAGGCCTGTGCAGGAGTCGGGGGCGGGGGGACCCTCGGTGGGGACCCTCCCGGCAGCCAAAACTGGGGGAGGGAGAGCAGAACGTCTGGCCCTGCTGGGTTGGGGCTGCTGCTTCTTAGCCTCAGCAGCACCCCTGGGGTTGATTTCCCAGAGCTCCCACACCCCCAGTGTGTCCGGGGCCCCAGCCGTAGCTGCTACTGGGGGCCTCAAACTCCCCCAGGGCAGCCAGGACCCCAGGGGCTGTGGAGCCAGGGGCAGAGTGGAGGGGGGGGTCGGGGGAGGGCTGCAGCTGGGCCCACAGTCCCCACCCTACAGGCCGGAGCAGGAAGGGCTGGCAGGAGCCAGGGACAAAAGGCGGACGTGCAGCTGGCCATGTGTGTCCTTATCAGGGGCTGCACTCCCAGCACAGCAGCCTGCGCGGAAACGCTCCTCTCTGCCGCCTTCCTGCCTGGAAGCCCGGAGGCGCTGGAGGCCCCCACCCAGCGGGACAGGACGCTGAGGGAAGCGAGGGGAGCGAGGGGAGCCAGGTGGGGGCAGATGTGCAGGATGGGGCAGGGGCAGCCGGGTGGGAGGCCCGGCCTCTGGGGTCTGGAGGGTTAGCTGAGTACTTCACGCTGCACTGCTCTGTGGGGCTGCCATGATGTGGGTGCTAACACTCTCCCCACCTGTCGGATGGGGAAACTGAGGCCCAGGGCGACAGTGACCTCTCAAGGTCAGGCCCCAGCTAGGTGAGGAGCCAGACACAAACTCAGTCCAGAGGTGGCCCCTGGGGCTCTGCCATCCACCCAGGCTCTGGCTGACAAGGGGCCCTCCTGCTGTGCCGGCTTCTGAAGGGAATGGCCAGGACTGGGCCCAGCTGCCCTCTGGTGGATGTGCGGCCACCCGAGTCAGGGCGGGGCTGCCGGGGTCCATGCTCCCTCCCGCCCTCGGACGTGCAGACTTGAAGAACGCTGGCGGGAGGGCTTGGGGACCTAGCACCGGCCAGGTCACCGGTGCTACCTTCCTCAGAGTGAATCTGCCGGAGGACTGAGCTGGGGTCTGGGGATGGCTTCCCAGCAGGCATAAGTCACACTCCCTCCCTGGGAGGACATGGCTGCTGGTGGGGTGCTGGGGCCACATCCAGTGCTCTTGGCTTGTCGAGGTTGGGGTGATGACTGCCCCCAGCACGTGAAACCCATGGGTAGGCAGTGGGGACTGTGTTCCTGCCCTGATGACACCTGCTGTGGGAAGGTGCCAGAGCCCCTGCAGGCCCCCACTTCTGCAGAAGCACGGGGGGTGGGGGGTTGGGGGCATGGGAGAGGCCCACAGGGGCTTGTGCCCCTCTAACCTGTTCTGTGGTGACAGGGCTCTCACTTGCCTCCCAGGGAGCATCCTAAGCCCAGTGGTTCAGGTCCTGCCCCTGCTGTGGGAGGCACCTTTGCATCCCTGACTGAGAGTGGGTGAGCCAGGCCGTGAGAGCCTTTTTCTGTTGGCCATGGCTGGAGCCTGTGACATGCAGGCCAGAGAGCGCAGGGCCACCCGCAGTCGCCGACCAGACCCATTGTCATCTGTGGATCTGGCCGTGCCTCAGTTTCCCACCCATCAACCGGGGCTGGGGCTGTCGCTGAGTGGCCCTTCCCTGGGGGGTGGGAGAGGAGAGGCTGCCACATCCAGAGCACGTCCGCCCTAGTCCCTGGCCTGGCCTGGGGCCCTGCCTCCGCTAATTTGAGAGGATGGAGGAAGTCCCCTGTGGCCTCTCCCCTTCTCAGCTGACCTCACCCATCTGGGGCTGCACAGGAAATGCCCGGGTGTGCCGGGGCCTGACCCTCTGCAGAGCCGGGGCCCCAGCACCAGCCGCCCGCCATCTGCTGACCTCTGGCCAGGCTCAATGCCACACTCTCCAAGGCCGACTCAGAGCCCTGGGAAAGGGTCAGGGACTCCCACCTCCGTGCTGAGCTCATCAGGGAGGGGCTCAGCACCTGATCACCTCTGTGTCCTCGCACCCCAGGCTCCGCCCGGCTGCTGCCTGCCTGGTGGTCAGTGCCCGTCACCCCCACTGTCCCCTCCAGGCCAGAGGAAGAGTCTGAGCAGGGAGGACCCCGGTCTCAAGGGCTCCCAGGGCCCTGGCACCGGGGGTGTGAGGAGCCTCTCCTGGTACAAAGGCTGAGGGGTTCCGGGGGTCCTTGGCCTCCGTGGCCGTTGGCATGGGGCTCCCCCCACGACCCGCAGCCAGCAGATGGGGCGGCGGCTGCAGTTCCCCCAATGCCCACAGCGCGGCGGTGTTTCCCCGCAGCAGCTGCCCTGGACCAGTGGTCTCTTCCCTGCTGCTGCCAGCCTTGGGCCGGGCTCCCCGCGCGTGGGACACGCACCCCTCCCACCCTGACAGCCTGTGCGTCCCGCCCTGCGTGGCTTCTCTCCAAAGGCGCTTAAGATTCGAGGAGAAGGGCGGAGAGAGGACCTGGCTTGGTTGGGAAGTGGACCCTGGGACTCTGTGCTCCGGCCCCACCTGCAAGGCTGCGCCCTCCCCAGGGAGCCGTCCGGGGGGCCCTGCCCGCGGGGTCACTGCCAGGGTCCTGCAAGCAGCCAGCAGGCACCGCTGCCACCACATTTCACATTCTGGGGAGCTCTGGGCACAGCCTCCAGGGAAAGCCTGGCCGCTGACTCTGGCCCCCTGACTCCAGCCCCCTGACTCCTGAATCTTTCAAGTTACACGGCGGCAGGGCCTGCATGTTGGGGAGGGTGGCAGGCTGGGCTGTCCTGAGGTGACCAGGGAATGCCAGACGCTTTGGGGCGAGGGTTTGCTTGCTGGCTTTGGGGCTGGCCAAGGGATTCCGCAGGGGCAGTGGGTCCCTGCGATCTTCTGGGGAGGGGCCGGCCCCCGAATCTCTGGGGTTCAAACGTGGAAAACACACAGGGGGCATTCCCGTGATGACTGAAAGAAGAAGTGGCAGAGTCACAGCTGAAGGGAGGCTCTCAGAGTGACCAGAGTGGCCAGTCCAGAGGAGATGGGTGGGGCAAAGGTCTCCAGGAGGCCAGGAGATGCCTTCAAGAAAAGCAATGGAAAGGAGTGATGACCTGATGCGTGTGAGAATACGGGGACGAGGCTTGCAGCTCTGTGGGAGAGCTTGGGTGAGGACCACCCGTGCCGCGGCGACCTCTGATTGTTACCCAAGCTGTGCCCTCCCGTTTCACGGTAAAAGGAGTTTCACCAGGCTCAAGGCTCTCCAGCTAAAGACCATGTTTCCCAGCCTCCTTGCAGCCTCTAACTTAGCCTGTGACCAAGTCCTGGCCAGTGGGACCAGAGCAGGAGTGGGAGGTGCCACTTCCAGATCTTCCCGTTAAAAGAAAGGGTCATTCTCCGGGATAACCTACCCCGAGGTGTCCTGGCCATAGCCACTTTCAAAATGCTGTGTGTATGAGAGGCCCTATACCCTAGTATCTCTGAACATGCCAGAACGCTGAAATGCCCTTCTACCTTTGGATTTACAGCCCCCTCCAGATAAATTAAGAAATTCAGTATTTCAGGCCGGGCGCGGTGGCTCACGCTTGTAATCCCAGCACTTTGGGAGGCCGAGGCGGGTGGATCACGAGGTCAGGAGATCGAGACCACGGTGAAACCCCGTCTCTACTAAAAATACATAAAATTAGCCGGGCGTGGTGGCAGGCGCCTGTAGTCCCAGCTACTCGGAGAGGCTGAGGCAGGAGAATGGCGTGAACCCGGGAGGCGGAGCTTGCAGTGAGCCGAGATTGCACCACTGCACTCCAGCCTGGGCGACAGAGCGAGACTCCGTCTCAAAAAAAAAGAGAGTGGCAGGAAAGCCCATCAGCCTGGGGACTTTCATATGAGAAACCAACTCTATCATGTTTAGATTCCTGTTGTTTTGGTTCTTTGCCTCAGTAACTTAACCAATATTCTAACTAAGCAAGTGAAAAAGGAAGCAATTATGAATTCCAGGAAAACCAAAAAGTTGTAAAAAGGAAATACATTTATCATATAGTACTTGGCTCAAGAGTGAACAATTACAGAGTTATATTAATGCAAGTGCTGACTACCTGTGTGAAGAATTTGGGCTCCATCGTCTGTTTTAAGCTGGGAGGGGAGAAGTGCATGCACTGGCTGGGAGAGACGGGAAAGTGAGATCCTCATCTCTGGTAGGAAGTCAACAGGAAGCTTCAAGGACCTGCACGATGAGCATATTATTTCAAAATAGGGAGGTAACGCCAGCTAGAAGAGCTAAGTTGGCTAAAAGAATTTTATGTGGGCCGGGCGCAATGGTGGCTCACGCCTGTAATCCCAGCACTTTGGGAAGCCAAGGCGGGTGGATCACGAGGTCAGGAGATCGAGACCATCCTGGCTAACACGGTGAAGACCCATCTCTACTAAAAAATACAAAAAATTAGCCGGGCTTGGTGGCGGGTGCCTGTGGTCCCGGCTGCTTGGGGGGCTGAGGCAGGAGAATGGCATGAACTGGGGGGGGGGGCGAGCTTGCAGTAAGTCGGGATTGCGCCACTGCATTCCAGCCTGGGCGACAGAGTGAGACTCTGTCTCAAAAAAAAAAAAAAAAAAAAAAAGAATTTTAAGTGATCACTTCTGGAGTTGGAGTTGCTATTTTCTCTATGTCTTGGGGAAACTTTTAAACTAAGTGCATACATTGCTTTTAAAATTTAAAAAAACACAGACAGGTGTGGTGACTCATGCCTGTAATCCTAGCACTTTGGGAGGCTGAGGGGGGAGACTTGCTTGAGCCCAGGAGTTTGAGACCAGCCTGGGCAACACAGCAAGACCCCATCTCTACAAAAACATTGAAACATTGGCCAGTGTGCTGGCACCTGCCTGTAGTCCCAGCTACTCGGGAGGCTGAGGTGGGAGAATCACTTGAGCTCAGGAGGAGGCTGCAGGGAGCCGTGTTTGTGCCACTGCACTCCAGCCTGGGTGACAGAGTGAGACCTTTTCTCAAAAATAAAAATATAAATATAAACATTAAAAATTTTTAGTTAATAGGCCCTGAATTGAGCCTTTGTATGCAAACATCCACGGGAAACATGGGGAAAAGAGGAGGTCTTGTCTGGTGTGTGGGGTAGGCTTGTGCAGCACAGCAGACAGGAGCTGGTGGGTGAGTGACAGCTCCAGGTCAGGCAGGGACAGATGCTCAAGGGCACCAGGCTGAGGGGCCTGGAGGCCCAATCTTAGGCATGAGGAACCAACCAGGCCACTTCTTTCTTTTCTCCAGAAAATTATCACCTGCTGAGCCCCCTTGCTGCTGCTCTCTGGGCGGCAGTGGCTGAGCCCCTGGCTCCAGGGGAAAAATCCTGGGGTTGCATTAGCACTCTGACCTTGGCGTGTGTCCTTTCACTAAGCCCTGGTCTCCCCACCCAGCCATTGGAGCCACGGAGCAGCTGCAGGGACTCCACACTCAGCACTTGCCCCACCCCTTCCTGGAGCCCCTTCTCATACCGAGGAGTCTGGCATGCTGAGTGCGCCCTTTATCAACCTCGCTTGCAGCCGGAGCTCAAGTCCAGGATAGCTCAGGCAGCCAGATGCACAGCCTTGTGGGAGAATGAGGAGAACGGAGCCATCTCGCCGGCTGCCGTGACACTTGGCGTTTCTGCAGCAGCATCCACTAGGCACTCACCACTTCACGAACCTCAGCAGGCAGCTCCGGCTGCAGTGGAGAGACCTCCTGATCCCCAGATGTGGCTGAGGCCCAGTGTGGTCTCTCCCTAGCCACCCCGGCCCAGCCCCAGGAGCCAAGGAGTTCAGACCAGTGAGTCTTTCCTTTCTTGCTTTCTCTCTCTCTCTCTCTTTCTTTTCTTTTTTTTTTTTTTGAGACAGAGTCTCGCTCTGTTGCCCAGGCTGGAGTACAGTGACGCGAACTCAGCTCACTGCAACCTCCGCCTCCTGGGATCAAGCGATTCTCCCACCTCAGCCTTCCAAGTAGCTGGGATTACAGGTATGCACCACCACATCCAGCTAATTTTTGAATTTTCAGCAGAGACAGGATTTTACCATGTTGACCAGGCTGGTCTCAAACTCCTGACCTCAGATGATCAGCCTGCCTCAGCCTCCCAAAGTGCTGGGATTACAGGTGTGAGCCACCGCACCTGACCCCCACCTTTCTATGTTTATTGGACATTTGTATAATATCTTTTTTTTTTTTTTTGAGGCAGGGTTTTACTCTGTTGCCCAGGCTGAAGTGCAGTGGCATGATTTTGGCTCACTGCAACCTCCATCTCGCGGGTTCAAGCGATTCTCCTGCCTCAGCCTCCCAAGTAACTGGGATTACAGATGCCCACCACCACACCAAGCTAATTTTTGTATTTTTAGTAGAGACAAGGTTTCACCATGTTGGCCAGGCTGGTCTCGAACTCCTGAGCCCAGGTGATCCACCCACCTCGGCCTCCGAAAGTCCTGGGATTACAGTTGTGAGCCACTGCGCCCAGCCATGAATGCAAATCTTTTGTCAGAGATATCTACAATGAATATTTTTTCCCAGTCTCTGGATTGCCTATTCATTTTCTTCATGGTATCTTTTGATCAGCAAAAAAAAATTGATTTTGATAAAAATCTACTTTGCTATCAATTTCTTTTCTTGTATGTGTGGTGTTTTTGTGACCTGAAAGAAGTCTTTGCCTACCCCAAATTGTGATGACTGTCACTTGTCTTCTTCCAGAAGGTCTTGGATTTTATGTTTAAGTCTATGTGACTCATCTTGATTTCATTTTTGTGCAGAGTGAAATAAAGTTAAGGTTTTCTTTCTTTCTCTTTCTTTTCTTTCTTTCTTTCTTTCTCTTTCTCTCTCTCTCTCTCTCTCTCTTTTTCTTTCTTTCTGCTGATTTTTGGTTTCCTCTTTTTGTTTCCTTTGATTCGTCCAGCTGGGAATCTGTGGGTTCTGTGGATCATTCCAAATCACTCACTCTTGCTTTCCTTGATTTTCTCTGTCGTTTGTCCGCTTTCTACTTCATTTCTGTCCACTTGTGTATTCATTATTTCTTCTACCTTGTCTGTGTTTAATTTTCTTCCTTTAGTCCTTGGTGGGGTCTGGAGCTCCGTCCTAAGGGAGCCTGGGTTCCCTGGAGAGGCAGGTTCGATGGGGAACCCAGGGCTCCGAGTCCTAGCCCAGACTGTGATGGGGACTGAGGGGAGGAGCAAACCGGGGGCTTGGTGGCTTCTGCCCTTACCCAGGCCTTGGTGCTCCCTGGCCCTGGGTGGCTGAGTGCCCCCTCTGCTCCAGGAATCCCTGCTGGGCCTCCTGGGGATCCGGCAGCTGAGTGGGCTGGACATGGAGTTGCCAGCAGCCACAGGGGGGCAGCACAGCCCCAGGAACAGTCGTATGTGTGAGAGTGAGTGTGTGTGACAGCATGTATGTGTGTATGTGTGGGAGCATGCGTGTGTGGTGTGTGTGCGAGCATGGGTGCGTGTGTGCGTGTGTGAGCATGCGTTTGTGTGCGTGTGTGAGCATGTATGTGTGTATGTATGCATGTGTGAGCATGTGTGTGTATGTGTGCGTGTCAGCATGCGTGTGTGTGTGTATGTGTGTGACCATGCGTGCATGCGTATGTGTGTCAGCATGTGTGCAACCATGGGTGCATATGTGTGCATATGTGATCGTGCGTGCAGGTGTTTGTGTGATCATTTGTTTGTGTATGTGTGAGTACGTGTGTGTAAGCACGTGTGTGTGAGCATGCGGGAGTCTGTAAGCATGCGTGCATGTGTGTGTGCGAGCATGGGTGCATGTGTGTGAGCCTGTGTGTGTATATGTGTGAGCATGCGTGTGTGTATGTGTGAGCACGTGTGCATGTGTGTGCGAGCATGCGGAAGTCTGTGTGAGTGTGCGTGTGTGTAGGCATGTGTTTGTGTGTGTGAGAGCATAGGTGCATGTGTGTGTTGAAGCATGTGGGTGTCTGTGTGTGAACATGCGTGCATGCATGTGTGTGAGCATGTGTGCGTGTGTGTGTGAGCATTGGTGCGTATGAATGTGTGCATGTGTGATCATGCATGCAGGTGTATGTGTGTGCGAGCATGTGTGCGTGTGTATGTCTGTGAGCATGTGTGCGCGTTTGTCTGCGTGAGCATGTGAGAGTCTGTGTGTGAGCATGCACGCGTGCCTGTGTGAGCATGAGTGCAACCATGGGTGCATATGTGTGCATATGTGATCGTGCGTGCAGGTGTATGTGTGTGAGCATGCATGCACGTGTATGTGTGTGAGCATGCATGCGTGCCTGTGTGAGCATGAGTGCAACCATGGGTGCATATGTGTGCATATGTGATCGTGCGTGCAGGTGTATGTGTGTGAGCATGCATGCATGTGTATGTGTGTGAGCATGCATGCGTGCCTGTGTGAGCATGAGTGCAACCATGGGTGCATATGTGTGCATATGTGATCGTGCGTGCAGGTGTATGTGTGTGAGCACGTGTGTGTGTGAGCATGCGGGAGTCTGTGAGCACGTGTGCGCATGTGTGTGTGAGAGCATGGGTGCGTGTGTATGTGTGCATGTGTGAGCATGATGTGTGTACGTGTACGTATGTGTGCAAGCATAGGTGCATATGTGTGTATATAAGCATGCAGGTGTCTGTGTGAGGATGCGTGTGTCTGTGTGCGAGCATCAGTGCGTATGCACGTGTGATCATGCATGCAGGTATATGTGTGAGCATGCGTGCGTGTTTGTGAGCATGTGTGCAGGTGTGTGTGTGAGCATGGGTGCATGTGTAAGTGTGCATGTGTGATAATGCGTGCATGCATATGTGTGTGAGCATGTGTGTGTAAGCATGTGGGAGTCTGTGAGCATGGGTGCATGTGTGTGTGCAAGCATGTCTGTAGATGTGCAAGCATGCATGTGTGCATATGTGCGTGAGCATGTGTGCAAGCATGGGTGCATGTGTATGTGTGCGTGTGTGGTCATGCGTGCAGGTGTATGTGTGTGAGCATGTGTGTGTGAGCGTGTGCATGTGTGTGAGCATGCAGGAGTCTGTGAGCATGTGTGTGTGCAAGCATGTGTGTATGTATGTGTGTGAGCATGGGTGCATGCGTGTGCATGTGTGAGCATGCATGTATGTGTATATGTGTGTGTATGCGTGCGCGTGTATGTGTGAGCACATGCGTGCGTGCGCAAGCATGCGGGCGTCTGTGAGCATGCGTGCGTATTAGTGAGCATGGATGGGTGTGTGCAAGCATGGGCATGTATGTGAGCATGTGTGCATGTGTACGTACGTGTGTCTGCCAGAGTGTGCACGTGCATAGAAGCATGTGTATGTGTGTGAACCAAGCCTCCTCAAGGCACGAGGTCTAACAGGGCTTCTCTGTTCCTCCCCATCTAGGGCCCCTCCCCTTTTCAGCCCCCTCCTCATCTGAGCACCCCAGGGCATTGAGGGCTACAGCCCTCCCACACCCAGCCTCCACTTGGCCCGGTGGGTGGCCCCAGGTGTCTGGGGAACGGCCACAGGCCAGTGTGGGTGGGAGGGAGACGCTTTGCTGGAAGACGCTGGAGGCCGATTCACCCCAGCCAGTCCCTCTCCAGTCTCTCCTCTGCTCGGGGGTCTTTGACCCCTTCCCCCACTCCCAGAGCCCCAGGCTGAGCTCCAGGAGCTGGTGGGCGGAGCGCACTGCCCAGCCTCTGCCTTGGACAGCTGAACTCAGAAGAGTTGTGTTTCCTTTTCCCTTTGGTCATTTGTGAAGCCCTGGCAGGTGCAGGCTGGCAGGGGCTGTGGCCGGCGGGTGGGGCTGCAGGGGTGAGCCGGCGAGTGGTCCTACAGATACGCGGGCAGACATGGGCACAGCGGGACCCAGTCCAGCCTGGGAGGAGTGGGGAAGGGGAGACAGGAGTCTGGGGTCTAGGGGTTGAGGGCTGCTGAGGGGCAGCCTGGGGCTGGGCAGGACGGGCACATGGGAGCCAGGTTGGGGGTCCAGCGTGGGATTCCCAGCACCAGACCCCAGTCCAGGATGGGTCTCGGGCACTGCAAGAAGGAGACCAGCGGGGGCTGTGAGGAGGAGACGGTGCCTGAGGGAGTGGAGCTGGGGACAGGGTGGTGTCATCGCCCCCCTCCCCTCACCCCTGCAACAGGCAGGGCTGGGGCCTTCGCTGTGACACCCCTCGGTTGGGCAGCTGGAGTGATGGTGACCCAGCTGTGGGGAGCAGCTCAGTCTGAGGGGTTATGGGGTGCAGAGAGGAACTGTGCTGGCTAAGAGGCATTTGTGCTGTGCCAGCGTGGGTGGGGTGGGGCGTGCCAAGTGCCCCAGGTCCTCCGCCCAACAAATCAGAGCCGCGGCATATGGCTGGCAGGTCCTTTGTTTGCCGAGAAGGGAGAAGGGGCTGGGAAGCCCTGACCGGGCCCAGTCTCAGGGACCTTGGGCAGCCACCAGGCCTGGATGTCCCAGCTGGAAAGCCCTCGGCTGGCCCAGAGTGATGGGTCCTGATGCCACCAGGAAACCAAAGTGCAGAGTGGTGGGCACAGGGCCCAGGCGAGGACCCCAGTCTCCAGGGACCCCCAACAGGACACAAGGCACAGGTGCAGCCCCCTCCACCCTGCCCAGCCCTCTCAAGCCTTGTTCAGTGGCCTCGTGGCTGTTCCCACGATCCATCCAGGGGCCCCACTCCCCAGCTGGACACAGGACAGAGGCAGGGGGAATCCTGGACACACAGGTAGCTGGGGGGAGGAGCTGAGGGCCCAAGGGGCAAACCCAGGGCAGGGAGCCTGTGGAGTTCCCACTTACTCACCTGTGCCATCAGCTGCAGCTTCTTCCTCGGGGTGCACAGGGCCGTGTCTGAAGCCAGGATTCTCAGGGGCTCTCCCAGTGTTCACAGGACAGGCAGATCCATGAGGCAGGGTTGCTACCACCAGGCCCGGGGGGCCTGCCCCGTGCCCTTGAGGGGCTGCTGGGGGCCAGGGTGGGTGGGCAGGCCATGCACGGGCTGGGGGTCAAGGGCTGAGGACGTGGGAACCTGCACAGTGACGGGAGCCGCTGAGGCCTGATTGATGGCGGCTTCCCTGAGGGAGCAAGAAGGCAGGGGGAGGCGCTCGCCCACAGGTAGGAGGACAGAGGAGCTGGCTGGCAGCTGGCCCAGCATCTGTCCCTGGGCAGGCAGACCCCAGGAGGAGTCCCGGGAGAGAGGGCTGAGCTCTAGCTGGAAGCCACAGTGATTGTGGGGACGGGGGTGCTGCCCCACCCCATCGCTCTTCTGGAATGCTGGGCGAAGACCTCTCGACCGAGATGACATTCCCCTTTCCGCCAGCACCACAGTTTCTTCCTTTGGCTTTTAGGAACCTCTCTGGTTCCTCTTATCCAACCCTCCCTTGTACAGGTGGGGAAACTGAGGCCTGGGGCTTGGGCCAGCCACTTGATCTCCCTGGCAGCCAGCTTGGACCTCAGCACCCCTGCTCACTGAGCCCCCAGAAAGCTGGACCCAGGCCCCACCTCAGCCGACCCCAGCAGCAGTATTTTCCCCGGGCTCCAGTCTGGAGCCCCAGTCCCCACCTTCCACGCGTCCCGCCCGCAGCCCCCACCTTCCACGCGTCCCGCCCGCAGCCCCCACCTTCCACGAGTCCCGCCCGCAGCCCCCACCTTCCACGCGCCCCGCCCGCAGCCCCCACCTTCCACGCGTCCCGCCCGCAGCCCCCACCTTCCACGCGTCCCGTCTGCAATCTCCAGGATGTTGCCAGATCTCATCCAGCTGCTGCCACCTCCGGCCGCTGTGGCCACAGGCACGGCTGCTGGGACCACCTGGCCTCCACGACCATCGCCGCGACCCCCCTTTCTTCCTGCCTCTTCTCTCCCGGCTGATGGCTGTGAGACGCTTTTCTAACCCCTATCTCGGTCCCCATCTCTGAGCTCTGGCATCCCCCGTGGGCCGACTCTGGCATCAGGCCCGAGCGCCAGCACCCGGGAGACTTTCAGGGGCTCACGGAAATATTTTAATTTCTGTTAAAATCAGGAGAAAAAAACTGAACTTTTAGAGCCAAGAAAATGCTTTAATACATAATGTGAATATATTTGTCTTTATACCAGCACAGACATAAAATATGATGTTTTTACTACTTTTATTTTTGTGGAGGGGTGCCCAGGAAGATGCCCCGGCCCCATCCATGTGGCGCCGCAGCCCTGGCCCACCCCTGAGATGGCCGCTGTGTTATCACTGCCTTGGCCGGGCCCACCCTGCCTGGCCTTGCAGCTCTGGGGGTGGAACGCATCTGTGTCTGTGCCGGGCAGATACAGTGATGGCACCTGCGGGTCTGGCAGCCCCATCGAGGCGCCTCAAGGGCACCAAGCCTGCCCATCATCTCCCTGCCCCATTCTCCAGGTCCTTTGGGCCCAAAGCCTGTGGGGTGGCCCTGTGGCTCCATGAACCTGGGGATCTTCCAGCCAACATCCGTCTCCGGGGGGCAGGGAGGGCTCCCCACGCTGCTGGTGCCAGGAGGGCTTTGAAGCACCCCAGAGGCACTGTAAACCGGGTAATGAGGGCGATTAAATCTCAACTCAGAAAGGAAAAGGATCTTCTTCAGGGTGCCAGGAGCCGGCACCAGCCTGTGTCCTCCACCAGAGGGGGATGACCGTGAGAGGCACGCTAGGACAGGCAGGGCCTCGGCTTGGAGTCTGTGGAGCACTGCTGATGCCTGCATTGCAATGAGCTTTGCATCAATCTCTGCCACACCTCAGGACGTAGGAACCATGAGTACCTGTCTTTACAGCTGGGGAAACAGGCTCCATAGTTCCACGGCTGCACCAGGTCATGGAACCCTTCAGGTGCCACCACCACCAGACAATGCTGCCTTCCAGGGGCAGAGCACGAGGCTCCCTCGATGGGCTCAGACTCGGCGCTGGGCCTGCCTCTCCCTGGGGCTTCACTACCCCAGCCCCAGCCAGTCCTGGCAGCAGCAGGGAGCTGGGAGCCGGCCTCCAGCCCCTCCCCGTGCTCCAGCTGGGCTTCCTGGGTCCCCCCTGCCCCCAGTCCAGGTGTGGGCTGGGATGGTGTAGGGGGGCGGCGAGGTGGGCAGGGCAGGGGCTGGACACCACTTCTCTGGGCTTTTCTTGAGAAAGGGCCTCTCCAGCCACGCCCTCCTGGGCCACTATCAGAAGCCAAACACAGAGCCGGGGAGTGTCAATACTTCAGGCCTCCACCTGGCAGCTGGTGCCCATGGGCCAGGGGCCAGGCGGGAACACCGCAGACCCCTCTGAGCCCAGAGCTCTGTGCTATTTTTAACACCACTGGGAGAAGTCAGGCAAATAGCGTGGGCCCCTCCCCACAGCCCTGTGACCTCCACCCCTGTGTTTGCACTCTCACTGGGCAAACAGGCGGCGATAAGGCAGAGATTAGAGGGATCGTTCAGCTCCCAATAAACAGCTTCTTCTCCCCCAGCATGGGATTCCCAGCACCAGACCCCAGGCTGGCAGCTGCAAGGGCCGAGAGTACAGATGCCCCCGCCCTGCCCCCACCCCTGCCCCGCCCTGCCCCGACCCCGCGCGGCTCTGGCTTCCCGGTCCGAGGCATCTCCAGCACCCCGGGGCACATCACCAGCCCAGGAGCCCCTGCCACCCCCGCAGTCCCACCTGCAGGTGGGCATCTGATGGACGGGGTTGGGGTTTGTCTCCAGCAAGGGCCAACGAGGTTGGGGTTGGATGGACGTGGTTGGAGCTCGGCCACCATGCACCTGCTGCCTGCTTTGCCATCACTGCCCCGTCCAGCCTGGCTCTCCACCTTTTGGCGCTGGCTAGGAATAGTCGAGGTGGCGGAGGGGACGTGCCGGCACACAGCAGGCACTTGGCAAGCCGGCAACCTGGCCTCCCAGCCCCACACTGGCCTGCCTGGCTCCCTCAGCTGCCCCCCGGCCTGCGCCTGGCCTCCCTCCTGCACCCGCTCCAGCTGGCCCAAGTTCCCTTGAAAGTGCAGGGCCAGAAGGGGATATGGCAGCCAGGGAGGCGTGATGGGGCCCAGCAGAGTTGACAGTCAGTTCCAGAGCGGCGGGAGGCGCTCGCCCTCGGCAAGTGCCACTCGGGATGGTCTCAGGCTGGGGTTTGGGCAGGGTCTGAGTTGGAGACCCGCAGAGCTGAGGCTAAGGTTGGTTTGGAGCCAGGGTCAGTCTGTGCCTGGGATCAGAAGCCAGGCTCTGATTGAGGTCAGAGGTCACCCCGTGGCTGGGATGGGAACTCATTCTGTGCCTGTGTCAGGGCTCAGGCTATGGCTGAGAGCAGAGTTTAGTTTGTAGCTGGGATCAGGGGTCAGTCTATGCTTTTGACCAGGGCTCAGCTTAGTCTGGGATCAAGGGTCAATTTGGGCTGGTGATGGGGGCTCAGTCTGTGACCAGGGTGAGCGGTCGACCTATAGGTGGCCTCAGGGGTTAGTCTGTGGCTGGGGTGAGGACTTGGTGTATGGCTGGGATGAGGGTTCAGTGTGTGACTGGGATCAGAGGCCAGCCTGTAGCTGGGATTAGGGATGAGTCCATAGCTGGAGCAGACACCCAGACTGTGTCTGTCAAGACTTAATCTATAGCTCAGATCAGGGCTCAGACTGTAGCTGGGATTAAGGATCAGACCATGGCAGGGGTTGGAGTTCAACCTGGTCTGGATAGTCTCTGCCCCTGCCCCGGCCGCCCATTTTTCCCCAGCTGTCCTGGGTCAAGTTGCTGCAGCTGAACTTTGCTTCCTCTTTGGATCAGAGCGTTCTTGGCCAGCACCCAGCAGCTGATTCCCCGGGGGAGAGGCCCCGTTCCCGCCAGCCACATTCCCACGCCGGCCTGGGAGGCTGCCAGAGAGTAGCTGGGTGTCGGGGGCTGCCTCCCAGGGGACCTGCCTCTCACCCTGCCCGGCTCTGAGGACAGCACGGGACTCCTGCGGATGGAGCTCCTAACTTGTGAGCTCCCTTCCCCAGAGCCCAGTGTCCCCGTTCCCGCCTTCCTGCCCCAGGGCGAGGGGCTGGGGAGATGGAGGGCTTTGCAGGCCTGCAGACCAAGCTGGGAGAGGCCAGGTGCTTCCCCCAGGTTCTGTGACTCAGGACGCCAGCCATGGGCCTGTATCTCCCTGGGCCTCGGTTTCCCCAGGAACAGAGTGGGCAGGGGTGACGGCTGGACCGGAGCCATCCAAGATCCCTCTGGTCTGTCTCTCATCCTAGTGTGACAAATCTGACTGGCCAAGGATGCACGGGGGCGTTAGCTTCTCCTGGGGGCTGACAACAGCCTGGGTCCCTACAGAGCCGTTGAGGCGGGTGGGTCCCAGGAGGCGCCAGTTTGTCCTTAGAACCAGAGGCCCATCCCAGGAGTCTGCAGGTGAGACCTCCAGGTGAGGCATCACCTCCAACGGGTTCGTGCAGGGGTCGGGGCCTATGTGGCCAGAGGGGCCCGGCTGGCTCTGAGAGACTGGCTGGCGGCTGGAGCAGGTCTGGGGCAGGTGCACTGTCTGAGGGTGACTCCACCCAGCTCCCAGCTCCAGGGGGCTGAGGAGCCCCAGCAGTTCTGGCCGGACAGCTCTGAGGTCAAAGCCTGGGGCTGCATGAGGCTGAGAGCCAGGGGCCACAGGCCTCCATCCCCAGCCTTCAGACTCAGAGGCCCTTAAGAATTCCTGATTGCACGTCCTGAAGGCGCAGCCACCACACAGCTGGGCAAGGGTCCCGAGTGTGCGGCTTCCTCCTGGGAGCCTCCCAGCAGCGGACGTGGCCCCATCATCCCACTCTCCAGAGAGCAGTGCTGAGGCTGAGATGCCACTGACCATCCCAGGCCCTGATGAGGCGTGGTGTGTGCTGTGTGCACAAGATCCCACACGGATGCTGTGACCAGGATCCCCAATTTCAAAGGGAGAACACGGAGGACCAGGGAGGGACAGGGCCTTGGCCCAGGTCTCTGGGTCCAAGTTTTGGGAGCTGCCTCTCTCTGATGCCCCCTGTCCTCTCTGGGGACCGAGCGGGCTGGGACATGTGCAGTGGGGGCTGGGCCTCCTGCAGCCCCACGAGATCCTGCAGCTGCTCAGCCGGTGTTGCAACCAGGCTCCCCCACTCCAGACGTGTCCCAACCTGCAGCGGCCCCTGCCCCTGGGCCCAGAGGAGAGCCTCGCCTGCCTTCCCAGGGCCAGGACAAGCCCCAGCGAGGCCTGGCCCCCGTGCCAGCTCTGAGCGTGAGAAAGTGCTGAGCCGGGGAGGAGGGTGTGGTGTGGCGCCAGGTGAGTGCCCACCTTCTTGAGCCCAGCCCCCAGCTTCTGCCCTTCCTGGCCGCTGCCCCTGGCCCTGTCCTGGAGCTGGGGCAGAGAGTACCTACCTCCAGCCCCTCAAGGGCTGGCCCCTGGCTTCAGCTCCCACACCTGCCCCTCAGCTCTGCCCCTGAAGCAGTGCGTGCCTGCACACAGCTGGCGCTAAATAGTTGTCTCCATCAGGACAGGAGGCAGAGCTGGGTGTCTGGCCATGTGGCCGGCAGGGGTCTGTAGGGGTGGAGGAGACTCGCCAGAGCAGTTCCTTCCTTGTTGGGGTCACTGATCTGGGCTGTGGTGGGCCCTGGGTCAGGTGTGGGGCCTGGGCCACCCCAGAGATCCCTGCTGTCCCAAGAGCCAGACCCAGAGCCCAGAGTCTTTGGGCCTCCTTGGCAGCCCTGGGGTTCCCAGGATAGGGAGCCCCACATTCCCAGCATTCACCCAGGGCCCCGGGAGCACCAAGGCCTGGTCCCTGGGTCCCAGGAGTGGCCCTGAGTCCTTCGTGGGCTACTGGAGAGAAGGAAGGAGAAAGGAGGAGGGGCCCAGAGCCAGGAGTGCACAGGGTCTCCCTGAACCCTGACCCTGAGGGCATGAGCCCACGGTGGGTGTGGGGCAGGCGCCCCGTCCTCTGAGCAGCCAGCTGTGGAGGGTGCTGCCCGGGCATGTGCCCGCTCTCCGCATCAGGAGCTGCCTGGTGGGAACTGGCCGGGGCTGCCCTGAGAGCCCAGCAGCATCAGAGGCGGGTCCCCCATCACGGGGCTCTGGCTGGGGCCAGGCGGGTCCCCCATCACGGGGCTCTGGCTGGAGCCAGGCGGGTCCCCCATCACGGGGCTCTGGCTGGGGCCAGGCGAGTCCCCCATCACGGGGCTCTGGCTGGGGCCAGGCGGGTCCCCCATCACGGGGCTCTGGCTGGAGCCAGGCGGGTCCCCCATCACGGGGCTCTGGCTGGAGCCTCCTAGGCCCACTGGCTTTAGACATATTGTCTGCTTCACACATGGGGAAACTGAGGCACCCAGCAAGGATGCGGCTCACCTAGGCCACCCAGTCTCTGCACCATAAAGGGGCTTCAAATGGCCCCGGAGCTCACCAGGCCCACGAAGTCCCCTCAGGACTCCCTGCAGGGGGCTCAGCCTCGGCCCCAGCAAGACTGGGGAGACTCCAGCTTTGCCCAGGAGCTCCAGGGAGGCTCCCCGGAGGAGGCGTTTCATGCCCCAGGTGGCTACAGACCGACTGATGTGCCTGAGAGACAGCAGGGGCGGCACCATGGCTAGGGAGAGCGGTGCCCGGGCAAAGCCCCTGCGCAGAAGAGAAGATCCAGGCTGCTCCCTACGTGTCTGTGTGCCGAGGCAGAAGAGGCGGGGCACAGGCCCTGGGGGCTGCGGGACTCAGGAGCCTGAGGCGTGGGGCTGGGCCTGCGTCCCGCCCGTGCCCTCCCTGGTGGGCCACACGCCTGTCCTCGCCTGCCTTGGGCTGTGCTGGGCCCTGACCAGAGGCTCCCCTGGGCCTGTCTGCCGCCCAGCCCTCAGCTCACTCAGCAGTCTAGTCCTGGACCCCTCACCAGCAAAACCTGGCTTCCACAAGCCTCAGTGCGTGGGGCTCCTGTTGGACCCTGGAGATTCCAAACTGGCTTTATTTAGGCCACTCCAGGCGTGGCAGCACCCAACGACCAGGGGAGGAGATGCCCCAGGGACCATACAGCGATGGCATGTGTGACCGGGCACTGATGGGGACAGCAGGGTGGCTCGCTGGCCTGGCTCTCGGAGGAGTCACGCGGGATGAGGTGGGGGGTTGGGGGACAGGCAGGGGCCGGGGACGCGGGCTTCATCCTTCGGGCAGTGGGTGGGTTTTGCTGGTGCACGAAGATGTCCAATTCACACCTTAGAAAGATGCCCCAGGTCCTGTGAGCAGTGCTTAACCTGCACAACCACACGCTACCAGGTTCAGCATGGAGGATGGCAGGGGCCCGGTCCTGGGGTAGAGAGGATGTCGCCCACCTTCAGGAGCCTCCTGATCGCGTGGCCGGCCCCTCCTCCACTGAGCCCACCTCGAGCATCCCGCCCCGGCAGCTTCTCCCACAGGGAGGGGCCACCCTTGTTTATGGCCAAGTCACCACTGCTCCTTCACCATCTGCTGCAGAGGAAGGAAGGCCCCCGTTACCCACCCCACCTGTGGCGGCCGGCGCTGGGAACGAGAAGCCG